>NW_004567103.1:80138763-80165471 GCF_000260355.1 Condylura cristata | reverse complement strand
CCCCCCCCCCCATGCTCCCCTCAGCAGTGTACTTCATCAATCTGCCTATCCTGTTCCCCACTCTGTCTCTGGTGAAGCCTCTCACTGCCCCTGCACCTCTAGCTTGTACCCCAGTTCTGTATGCATAAATAAATAAATCTTTTTTTTTTTTTTTTAATGGCACAGAACTAAGGGTGGTGGCAGTCAGAGATGCAAGGGCAGGCTAGCGTGAGTTGTAAGGAAGAAGTGTGGTCATAAATCCTCCCTCTGGGAACCTGGATGGCTTTGATACGGCCACAGCCTAGCCTCATGGACGCATGTGGTAAACTTTAATGTATGACGCCCCCTGAAGTCTGGACAGGGGTGGCTCCTGGCCACCTGGAAAGCTGCTTTTAGAGTAGAGCCAGGAGCAAGGCAAGGAACACATAGAGATTGTGTTTATTAACGTGGGTTCATCACAACTTGTCAGGTATGGACAAATCAAATACTAGTCACATTAGGAAAATTAGTTTGATTGATGTTGATGGGAGAGAGTTGTTTGCGCTGACTTTAAGTTCACCAAATAGAGAGACAAAATCAGACAGAGCAGTTGTTTTCTGCATAGGTCAAAGGTGGAAGGAAGATACAGAGGTAGCTAATAATGAGGGAAGCTGCTGAGCTGGGGGAGGTGAGTTGGAGCAGTGTAGGGGGGGATGAGAAACTCCCACAGACTGTGGGCATTGGGGAGAACTTGTCCACTTCCTGTGTCAGATGCAGTTAGTTATCTTCCAAATTTTTGTTCCCTCTATCCTGCTAAAAGAATGTTATTGCATTCAAGGCAGCAATTTGCTCAGGCAAGGGAGCGTGATTGGTCTAAACCAGTCATGGGGCGATTCTGTTTACCAGTTTCCTGAACGCTAATACAGTTGGGCCTGGGACATGAGACCCAGTCACAACCAATATAACATGAAGTGTGACTGCTGGAAGACTCTGAAGGAGCTTTACTTTCCACTACATTGTGCAGTGAGGCCAGTGTTGTCTCCCTACCTTCTGCCTGTCCCCTGCCTTGAGTACAGTAGTGGCTATCAGAACTGTAGCAGAAACTAAGAGCAAAAAATAAGACACTAGAAACATCGATGGATGATGTCCATCTACTGCTCCAAACCCAGTGTTACCTCTAGACTTTTCATTATGTGAGATAGTTAGTACCTTTACTGCTTAAGCCACTGCTTGTCAAGTATTTGATTACTTGTGGCCAAAAACATTCTTCACAGAGATCTTCTTGATTTTACAGAGGAGGATACTAAGGTCTAAAGAGGTGTCAGAACCTGCTCAAAGACATGACTATGTCATGCCAAACCCACTGCTGCCACCCTGGTCAGACTCATTCTTCTAGTCCCCTTCTCAATGCCAATGTTCTCCCCCTTCTCTTTCTCTCCCCTCCCCCGTTGACTCTGTTTTAAGTGCTTGACATACGTTTTGCAACTGGAGTTTTTTCATGTCAGCTCCCCATCCTCATCCTATCATATGGACCACAGTGGAGGCAAACTTATATGCAAGGTCCTCTCTTTGGCCCCACTATTTCCTGACCCTGACTGGATGTGTCAAGTCGGTCCTTTCACTGCACTTACTCCATCATGATCCTCTCTCTACCAGGTTGGCACTGCTGTCCTTGTATTTTGATTCTTCCCTGCCTTCTGTATCCATCTGCCCATTCGGTGAGATCCACCCCTTCTTCCTGAGGTCCACCTGATGGTCTGTTGCATTAGCTCTGAGAAGACTATATTTGGCATGAATTCTTTTCATCCTTGCATGTCATCTGATAATATCTTCTAATATCTTAGCATATCCTTGGGAGAAAGGCCCTGTCTTCTGCATCAAAAATACATAGATGTTATACAATTGCATAGCATATTTGAAAAGTGACATGTTAATTAGAGTCAATTTGTAAAATTTTGAAAAGTTTACCAAAAAACTATGGCAACACTCACAGAATTCAATATTGGCATTTTGGCTTATTTCCTCTAAGTACTTTATCTTCATAAAATTGAAATAATGTTAACATACTGATAATACTAACACATTTCACAAAGAAGTGAAATTCTATGTGCAAGTGACATAGAAAATCCTAAGGAATAAAATCTTGTACATAGAAAATCCTAAGGAATAAAATAATGACTATGAGAACAAATAAAGAATTTCAGCAAAGTTTGCAGGATATGAGAGATATGAGATCAACTTATAAAAATCAATTATAATCCCATACACCAGCAATAAGCATTTTGAGAATTAAATTAAGAAACAATTTCATTTATAATAATTTATAATCAAGAAGAATAAAATACTTTGTAATAAAATTAACAAGTGCAAGACTTGTACTCCATAAACTGCAAAGTATTTTTGAAGAAAATGAAAGGAGACTTAAATAAATGGAAAGATACCCCATGTTTATGGATCAGAAGACTTAATACGCTGAGATGGCTATACTTTTGATGTTATCTAGAGACTTGATGTAAAACCTATCTTAGTAACAATTGACAATTTTTTTTTTTTGGTAGAAATCAACATGTTGGGGGAAAAAAGAAATTAACATATTGGTCTAAAATTCATGCAAAGGATATAAACATGCAAGGGATATAAATAGCTAAAACCAACTTTAAAAAGAGCAGACTTGGAGGTTTTAACACTTTCTGATTTCAAAGCCTGCAATGAAGTTACATAGCCAAGAAAATTTGGTATTACCATGAAGATTGACATGCAAACATAGATCAGTAGAATGAAATTAACAAGCCAAAATAAACCCTCACACTTATGGTCAATTAATGTTCAACAGATAAAGAGTCTTTCCATGGTCCTTCCTGGTGGCACAATGGGTTAGGATGCAGTACAGCAAGCTAACGGCAAGCTGTTTCAGACCACGTTCGATCCCCAGCCTCAGAGGTGACCCATATGGCACGGCAGACCTTTCCTGTCTCATCTGCTGCACCCCTCAGCAGTGTCCTTCATCGATCTGCCTGTTCTGCTCCCCACTCTGTCTCTGGTGAAGCCTCTCACTCCCCTGCATCTCTGGCCTGTACCCCATTTAAATAAGTTAATAAATCTTAAACAAAAGAGTTTTTCCAACAAATGGAACTGGCACAAATAGATACCTACATTCAAAAAAAGAAATTAGACACATTTTATAAAAATTAACTCAATATGGATCATAAATCTAAAAGTAAGAGCTAAAATCATAAAGCTCTTTGAAGAAAACCTAAACTCTTCATGACCTTGAGTTAAGCAGAGCCTTCTTGGGTACAACATCCAAAGCACAAACAAAAACAACAAGGAGCCAGATCAATTTGACTTCCCTGAAGTTGTAAGTTTCTGTGCTATAAATGATATCATTTAAAAAGTATATGAAAAGACAAAATACAGAAAGGGGAAAAATACTTGCAAATCATGTATGTGATAAACTACTCATATCCAGAATGTATAAAGAACTCTTATGACACAATATCAAGATTAGTAAACCAATTTAAAAATGGGCAGAGGGTCTAAAGAGACATGTCTCCAAAGAAGATATACAAAATGCAAGTGCAAACTCATGAAAGATCTTCAGTTTCATTAACCAGCAGGAAAATGCACATGAGCTACTGTTTCATACACACAATGGTTATAATAAAAAGCACATATACTATTTTTCATAACCAAGAATGAGGTCTCATATATTGCTCGTGAGAATGCACATTTAAGCTGCCAAGCTAAAAGACAGGTTGGCACTTCCTCAAATAATTAATCAAAGAGTGAAGGTATGATTTAATAGTTCTGTTCCAAAGTATATATCCCAGAGAAACAAAAACTCACATCCACACAGAGATATGTACTCAAATATAAATGTACACAATATAAGTAGTTAAAAACTGGAAACAATTCAATTATCATTAACAGATAAATAAGGTGTGGCATATCCATATTATGGAATATTATGCAGCAATAAAAAGTAATGATATATGCTGTAATATAGCGGGACCTTGAAAATGTTATTTGTGGTTGTCTAGAGTTGGGGGATTAGCAGAAGAAGTGACAAGTGACTCCTAATGGGTTCAGGGTTTCTTTCTAAGGTGATGAACATGTTCTAAAATTTGATTGTTTGTGCAAGTCTGTGGAAGTGATAAAAAAACAAAAACACATTGACTTGTAGATTTTAAATGGAAGAATTGTTCACATGCAGTTCTATCTCAACCAAGCTGTAAAGAGTATGTTGTAGGCTTCTTTGGTCCTCAAGTATTCTCTCAGACATATTTATATAACAACATAATATTTTGTTATGTGAGTAGGTCACATGTTATTTAACCAAAATTTTATTGCTGGACATTTAAATTGTTTTACTTCAAATGGTCAGATGCTTATAGAGATAAGCATCCTTGAATATAAAAAAAAAATCCATGAATATTTCTTAGGATAGACTCCTAACAGGACTAAATTCTTGTTATAAATCATCAAAATATACCAGAAATATTCTACCATTGAGTCCCCAGACAAGTGTAACCTGTGCCAGTCCGATGTGGGGAAATGGTAGGTTATGGAAGTTGATGTTTTTGTTTGTTTATTTATTTATACATTAATAAGATTAATCACTTTTTCAACTAACTTATTTTTTCCTTTGTAAATTAACTAATTCTGTCAGTTTTCCACTTCTATCTATTTTATAAGAACATTTATGTATTTAGACATTTTTATCATAATTATGGAAATATGTCTCTCAATTTGTTATTTCCCTTGGATTTTTGTTTTGACATTTCTTTTTTTTAAAGTGCAGAGGTTCTTCATTTTATGTAGTCAATGGTATTGATTTTATTTTGAGGTTTCTTACTTTCTTTTCTCCTTAGGAAGTCCTCTCATCTTCTATATTTTCTTATATTTTTGTGGTTTTGTGTTTATAATTAACCTTTTATTCATCTAGAATTTGTGTTGGTTTCTGATGCTAAATTAAGAACAATCTTTCTTCTCCAATTGTTACCAAATTATCCCAACTTTTAAAAATCCTCTTTTCTTTCCCACATTAGTTTGCAATAATATCTTTATTATATAACAAATATGAATGCATCTTTCTGGCTTTTGCATTTGGGATTTTCAAGTACATTTTCTAGTTAGGGTAGTCTTTTTCTGTATTAGTATTAATCCAGAATACTTCTTAAAGCTTTATAATATATTTGACTAGTGTGGCAAATCCATGCACTTTATACTTCCTTATCATATTTGCTTGGCTAGCTTCACCCTTTTAATCTTCCAAATGAAACTTAGAAGAACTTTCCCAGTGCCCTGAGCCTCACTCCCTTAATCTACCAAGTATATGACATCCTACATACCGTCCCCCTTGGAACTAAGTGAAATATTTCATATGTGATCTAAGTAGTGTAGGAAAACATGATCTCTTTATCAATCTGGAGTAGACTGAGGGTCTACACCAGTAGCCTACAATTCCTTTTCAGATATTACACTTCTACATCCATATGACATGCTATCACATTATAACATGGTTCCCTGCTCTCCTCATCATCACCAGATGGAATAAGGCGTGAATACCTGACCAAAGCTGAGTAAATAAAAAACATCTTTTCCAGGAGTTTGAATTTGGAAACTTGGGATAAGGGGCTTGGTGTCCCTGAACCTTGTAGGTGATCGTTCTGGAAGGCCATCTTCTACTCAGTTCTGGAGAGAGAGAGGGGGCTGAGCGACAGGAAGAAAGGATTTGCCAGGGCACAGAGGGCTGTCCGGAGTGTGGTGGTGAGGAAGCCTGGAGGCAACCATTAGGCTCGGCAGGTCAGTGAGTGACACTGTGTGTGCAGGTTCCAGTGGTGCTCACGCTGTTTTGGCCAGCCATTCACTAACCATCCTTATTGCTCCAAGACTCTGTAACTCCCCTTCCCCTTCCTGTACCCCAGCAAACTTCTGTTGACATTTGACTGTTCATCCACACATGATCTATGTGTCTTTCACATAGGTGTATGTTAAATGTGTGTGTGGTATGTGCATCTTCCTTGCAGTGACTCTGCCTGCTGTTAATGGAGAAGCCCACAGCAAGCCCTCCACGGTCAGGTCTCATGGCTGCTCTTTCCCATCTCTCACTCTGGACAACACTGACCTCTACATCAGCCTGGGCGATTTCCTCACGGTCTTTACACAGAGGCCATTTTCATTCTCATCTCCATTTCTTCACTCACGGTCCCCCTCTTCCTCTTCCCTGCCTCGTCCCCTCCACACATGCAGGTCCAGGTTGTGCTCTGAAACCTGGCTCGCTGTCCCCCAGATCTGAGGGGGACAGCGCTGGAGAGCATATCACTCAGCAGTGAACTGTGCCTCTGAAGGACTTAAGGAAATTTACTTCCTTAGGTGTTTAAAATGGGTGTCCCCAAATTATAACCTGGGCTAAGATTTGGTGCAGAAAGTTTATTTTGGACATGATCTCAAGGAAAGCAAGAGTAAAGGATTTGGGAAATGGGGTGGAGGGAAAGTCAACAGAATGGTGAGACATCAGGGTCTCTCTACCTTTGCTGTCACCTCTGTGAACCATATAAGATGCCTCCTGGAACTTTCCATTGAGGTTGGACACTGCTGCCTATGGGAGATTGAATGCCCTGCATTTCTGGGGTACACTTGCTTGTAGGCTGAATGGACTCACCTTCAGTGTAGGCCTTGAGGCAAAAAAAAAAAAAAAAGAGGGGAGTGGGCTTCTTTACGCCTCCCACTTAGATGGAAAATTGTTAGTTCAGGGGACATGGTAATCAGGGCATACAGTGGCTAACTAGTTGATGGAACAATTTACTAAATGAAGCCTGCTTCATTTCTGTATTAAAAGTCATTCCTGCTCTTAGGAACATTCAAAAGTTTACTTCTGGTTCTCTGGGGCATTCTAACCTACAGTGTATGCAGTACACATTCCAATGATAAAGTCCTTAATAACTACAGGATAAGTTGGCAGAATGATTTAGATCTAATTCCAGGGCAAGGCAATTACATCTGGCTCCCAATTTTAAAAACTTGAAATGATCTCTATCTGAATTTTTAAAATTATGTTAAAATTATAACATCAAATGTCAAATATGGCCATGACTTATCCTACCCATGTGAGAATTGACACAGAGGAGGAAGAACTTTAATATGCACGTGGCCACTACTTAAAGGTTAGAAACATCTGATGCCACCCTGTGCGCTAATTGTACTTTTATTGATCACTCTGGAAATCTGAATAGCATCAGGGAAATGAAATTCTTGAGGCCGGCCTTTCTGCCATAGACTCTCCTCATCTCTTTTGGACAAATGAGACGTTTGAGAAGGAATTCATCTCCAGGGACTTTCTGTCCTGCTAAATTATTTTCTATTTCTCATTAGTTCTGGTCTCCCTCTTGCCCGCGCCACTCACCCGTTCATGCCCACCCCTACCCATCCAAGTCACATCGCTGTCAACCCACCTGCTCTGAGATCTTCCTCACTGCTCCTTATTGCTCCCTTCCCTCCCAGCCAAAGATTCCTAAGACTGTCAGGCTTAATTATGTCCTTCTGGTGTTACTTGCTAATGGTCTCATCTATGACTCTATCAGCTTCAGCAAGATACAGCATTTGGTGTGCCAGGCATGCTTAAGTAATGGTAAGAAACTCCAAGCCAATGTTTGCCAGAATGGCTTTAGAATTGACAAAGGAATATTCATTCAGTAAATGCAAAAGCTTGAGTCTGGGTGGTGAATCTGAGACCAGACAGACAGACATGGACCTGGACATTCAGATTGGTGGCAGGATGCAGAAAAGCTGTGCAGGAAAAATCAAGGAAGCAACAACTGGAACCTATATAGCGAGGTGGGTGAGCCTCACAGACCTGTGCTGATCAAAAAGTGAGGCAAAGTAACACATACTGGGTGGTTCCCATGACATCACGTTCACAGGAGGTAAAACTAATGTAAATGCTGGATGGAGGACCAGGCTAGAATTATTTCTAGGTCTAAGTTGGCCAGAGTCTACCCCTTATGTGGTGGGATGCTCAGAGGTCAGAATCCACCAAGCTTTATCCTCTGCTGTATGTATATGATGCCTTAATAATAGATAACAATTCATATACAGACTAGCAGCTAATTTATTATAAAGATCTATGACCATAAAAGAGAAAGGACAGTCATTTTAATAAATGGTAGTGGGAAAATTCGAAAGCTACACACAAAAGAAGGAAGTTGGATCACTAACTCCATATACAAAAATTAACTCCTAAAGATTTAGATATAAGACTTGCAACAATAAAATATGTAGGAGAAAATATTGATGATATGTACTATGATATTGATGCTAAAGATATATGCTAAAGATATATACTGTGATATTGATGCTAAAGATAATCCCTGTAGCAAGGAATGAAAAATAAAAATAAACAATTGGGATTACCTTGCATTAAAAAGTTTCTATACAGTGAAAGAAAATGCAAATGATTAAAAAGATACCCTATTGAATGGGCAAAAATATTTTGAACTATATAACTAAGGGATTAGTATCCCAAAGATATAAAAAAAAAATCACACAGGCTCTCCCTGATGACGCAATGGGTTAAAGCACAGCACATTGAAGCTATTGAAGCCACTGCAACATGAGTTCGATCCCCTGCCAGGGAGCTGACCCACATGGTGTGGCAGACCTCTCCTGTCTCGCCCTCTGCTCCCCTCAGCAGTGTATTTCAGTTAATCTGCCTGTTCTGCTCCCCATTGTGTCTCTGGTGAATCCTCTCACCCACCCACATCTCTGGCCTCTACTCCAGTTCTTGTATGCATAAATAAATCTTAAAAAAAAACTCATACAATTCATTAATAAAATAAGTAACCCAATTAATAAATAGGTAGCAGGTAGGAACAGACAATTTACCAAAGAGGATATCCAGAAGACCAAAATACATGAACAAGTGTTCATTATCACTTCTAATAAGAGAGAGAGATGCAGGTTAAAGCCATAATGAGATACCATTGGATGCCTCTGAGAATGGGACATTAAAAAAGACCTCCAGTGAGTGTTGGAGAGAATGTGGAGAAAATAAGCACTATTACACTGCTGGTGAGAATATAAACTGGTACAACCATTATGGTAAGAAGTCTGACTTTATCTTGAAATATGAAAAATGGAAATAGCGCATTACCCAGCAATTCCACTCTTGGGCATCTATCTAAAGAACATGAAACCATCAGCATTAAGTCAAATGTTCTAAAATGTTTATGGCTGCATTACTGCATTACTGACACAAGCGAGGACACAGAAGCAGCCTAAGTGTCCACTGACAGACAACTGGACCAAGAAGATGTGCATACACACCATGGAGTATTACATAGCCGTGCGCATGAAATGCAGCATTTTCAACAAAATGAAGGAAATTTGAGAGCATAATGTATAGCAAAGTAAGTCAAAACAAAAAAAAATGGACTTTTAAATAGAAGACAATTTGATAATGTAAGATATTTTCAGGAACCAGTGATAAGAGTAAATAGCTCGGGGACTCTGAGGCTTGGGGGAGAGGGAGGAAAGGTGAAGGGTTAGGGGACACAGGGATGGTGGTGGGGAAATATAAATGAACTTAAGCTAGAAAATAAAAACAAGATATAAAAAATATACTATGGGATAGAGTAAGCAACAGAAAAGCATTTTGGTTTCCTTGGCTGGTAGGGTGAGTTATAAGCTCGAGCAAGTCTTCCATTCCCTATCAGGGAACATGGCTTCCTACTCCTTATTCCTGTATCCCTGTGTCTCAAAACTGTCTCCCCATCACTCATATATAAAATTTGGACTGGAGACTGGTAGAAAAGAGTTAGTTGGCTTTCAAAACCACCTGCTACTTGTCACCATCATGCCCTGAATATACTTCTAGCACAGTATCTGAAATACCTTTTGCTCCTGCTTACTCCTAGATTTCTGTCTCTTCTGACTGAACATTCTGAGACAGAGGAGGTGATCTGTTAGCCTTTGGATCTCAGAGTTGCCAGAATTAGTAAAGAAAAACATAGATGCCCAATTAATAAATTTATTAGCATAAGTTTGTTTCCTAAGTCACACTTGCTTAGGATGTACTTAAACTATACAATTATTTATTGTTTGTTCAAGTTGAAATGTAAGCAAGGTGCTGTCTTTTCACTGGTAATCCTTCTGCATCTCTAGCGCCTGGCTCAGGTGCTGTCATGGTGGAGCTATCTAATAATTAACTTAGAGTGATTAATTCAGATAGCAGCTATAAAGATCTCCAAAGCAGAGAGCTATAGGAATTGATCTCTTATATTTTTAATAAGTGTGGTGTTTTCAAGGGAAATTTGGCACTATTGAATATATGAGGTGTGTGTGTGTGTGTGTTTGTGTATGTGTGTGTTTCCAGCTCTGTCCACTGGACTGGCCTAAAAGAATTAGGAATGACTTCCCAGAAACCAAAAACACACCTGTACCCATATCTTGGCTTCTAAATATTATCCCTCTCTAAAAGTTACATAAAAGAAACCACCGGAAAGCACAAGAGCTACCTGGAACATCTTATTTTGTCAGAAAAACAGGAAAGCTTAGGGATTATATGGGTCATGTAAGAGGACACAGGACATGGTTGGAAGAGACTCAGTGCACTAATCAAGAAATACAATGTCAGTGATGAGCATTATGAAAAAATTAATGCATTTACAGTGAGAGAGAGAGAATATAAAAGGGGAAAAGTTTTTTTTCTGTCCAAGAGAATGCTGGCTAAACAATCTGGAAAAGAATGGAGTTAGAAAATCACCATTCCCTAACTCACAATTTGAATCAATGCCTGATTCAAATGAATATAGTCAAGGATGATAAAAAGAATTTGATAAAGATCTTTAGAAAACAGGGTAGTCACGTAGGCTTAAATGGGAAGCCTACAGATTATTTATAATTACCGAGGGGGAAGTAAAGCAAGATCTGGCAGCAAGCCCCTAGATAAGCAATCGTCATTACTCATGATGAAGCCTGAAATGATTCCTTTGATGTGAATCAATAAGAAATAGCAACAAAACCTATATAAACACTCTTGGCAAAAATGCTAAGCCAGAATCTAATCATGAGAAAACAATCAGACAAATCCTAAGTGTGAATCATTTCACAGGACAACCAGCTTGGCAAGTTTACAAATATCAATGTTCTAAAAGACAAAACGTGGTGAGAGTTGTTCTAGAATAGAAGACACCGAAGGGGCATAACAACCAAATGTCTCCAATACACCTTGATGAGGTTCTGGATTGATAGAGGGAAAAGGAAACTACAAAATACGTTGAGGCAGGGGGAAGCTAGGAAATATAAATGATATTATTTTATTAATACCAATTTTCCTATTGTCAATGCAGTGAGTTCTATGGAGGAGTATTCCTATTCCCAGAGATGCATACCCGAGGGTTAGGGTTGAAGGCGGTCATGTCTGCAACTTAATTCCAAATGTTTCAGAGAGAAGATGAGTCTAGGTGAAGGGTTTTCAGATATCAAAAATTAAAAAGGTCAAAAAAGGGGGGGCATGAGGATATTTGGAGAAGAAAACTCCAGAAATTGGAATAAAGCTGAGACAAAGGAAAGAAGGGCAGAGCATTTGTGAATTTTCAAACAGGCTGTGGGAAGGGAGTGATCCTAGACTTTCCTCTCCCTCCTCCAGTAAATCCCCCTCCTCCAGTCCCCCCAAAGTCCCCACTTCTGACTTTGGGACATATGATGAGATACTTTGCCTAGGTCAGAGGTGAATAAGGGCTTGCTAGTCAAAATCTCCTGTGATAGATTTGGCTCTTCCAATCAGAACTCAGCATTTCCAAGGATCACATTGCCCTTTAATGTTTTTATTAATAGCACATAAAGCACACACTCACACACACACACACATATTCAAGAGCAACCCCACATCTACCCAAACAACCCCCACCTCCTGTCAGGCCCATCAGAGAGGATGGAATGTGCTCTCTGAGCAATGATTTCTTTCAACACAATAATTACAAAACACTTAGCGGTATTTCCAAATGATCATACATTTTATTTAAATATTTATCTTTTTCAAATTTGACTTAAAATCTATAAGTAATTAGTTATCAGCCCAGCTAGCAGGATGACAGGCAGTTTCCTTAATTTTCTATGCAGTCTACAGGTTTTAACTCTGCAATTATTCTGGTCACAGCACACTTCAAAGGTCTAAATGAAAAAAAAAGTTAAATGCCTTAATATCTTTGAGATTTGCAAAGATATTTGAGGATTTGCTGAGGGATTCAGTGTAGGGATGAAGAAAGTGTTTTGTTAGCAGGGAGACTAACTTGCATCTCCAATTTGAAAGAAAATGTGAAATCCAAATGCATAAAGATTATTTAGATGAGAGAGCACTGAACAATCATTGTTATTCCTCTGCAGCCCATTCCTGAGAGTCCCAGGTTACCCTGGTTCACAGGAAAGACTGAAGAGAGTGCTCCCTCCCACTGCAAGGGTAACCATGTTTACACAAATCTAAAATGCAGACTGATAATCCTTGATTATAGGTGTCTAGGTGTAAGTGATGCTCAGACCCTCTCCCCAACAGACATATGCCCTCAAGTTACTTTGCAAACCTGCAGTGTTTGCTCCTGGGCCTCATTGTGCAGCCTGCCATGCTCACTTGCTGGTGTCTGTGCCTGGGTCACCCTGGCAGACCATCCTGCCTGGGCAGGCATTGGCCTGTCCCCAGAGAGATTTCCAGACTTTCAGGGTTCTGGCCTCACTCCCACTATCTGGTCTTTTCTCCTGGCACACCTGACCCATCTTCTATGTTCTTCTCTACCTTACCACTGAGGCTAATCCCAGTGAGGCCTGGTCCCAGAAGGCCTAGCCCAATACCAGAGGCACACAAAGATTTCTGGCACTTCATTCAGGCTCTGAATGAGGATTTAATTTGTTGACTGAATTCAACTTGGGGCTGATGTTGTTTGACCAAGATCAGAAGGTTGTTACCATTTTGTCACTCTTGTGAGAGTCAGTATAGACAAGTGGTTCCGAGAGATTTAGAATTGTGGTCTATGAACAAGGCTTGACTTACTTTAATCTGCCCAAGGAGTCAACTCACCTGGAAAAGTCAACTCACTGGCCCAAATACTCAGTTACACTATTCAGCTGCTTTTTGTATTATAAATTTTCTTTATCTACTTGTATATCAATTGGCCAATAAATGAGGAACCAGTTTCTACTGGAACAGTCCAGATAGTAGACACATTGGCTCTGTGGGCCATATGCTGTCTGTGACAGCTACTTAGCTCTGCTTTTAGATGCCTAAGCATGCCCACAGACAACCTGTAAACATGTAGGTGGGACTGTGGCCCAATAAAATTTGCTTTACAAAAACATACTGTAGACTGTGGTCCCAAATGAGTAGGCTAACTCTTTTCTAGATTAGCCCATGCCCTTCTGGACAGCAGGGAAAGCATATCCATCTGTGCTTCCTCAAGGCTTGTTGTCTAGCGCCTGACATGTATTGGTAAATGCTTTATGACTGGTCAGCAAAGGACTAACCAAACAATGACCCCAGTGGGCCTAAACAGTTTCTCATGAGGTCCCTCTTAGCATTGGCAAGGGCTGGCTCCGGAGTCATTGGTGTTGAAGATGGACTATTTATATGAGAGAGGTCTTCCCAGTGGGCAGAGTCCAGTGCTTGTCCTCACCCTCTGACTCATCACCCGCTATGGTAGCTTGCTTTCAGCTGCCCTTACCTCCTAGATTCCTTCCTGCCCTCACTATGCCACACCCTTCCTCAGTCTTGTTATTGAGGCATAGAATAGCTCACCCTGATTCTGATTCTGTGAGCTCCTCCTTAGGCTTGGCTCTGACTGACTGACTACAGAGATGACCCAGCTGTGGCTCTGGACACCCAGGAGCACAGCAGAGCCCAATAGAGAACATCTTACCCAGTGGGTCCTCAGCTTAGCGTTCACTTGTTTCATCATAATGTTGATGAGAAAAAAATCCTGACCCAATAGCCAACAGTAGAATATCAGTTGCCTAGATAATAGTTCATAAAACACAAGTCAAGGAGGTCTTTTTTTCATTATAATATTGGTGAGAAAGAAAAGCCCTCCCACACTGAACAGAATATTCTGTAGGACCTGATTCTGTCATATGTCATTTTACTTCAAGTCTCAGTTTCTAAGAACCGATTAAGGATGTTCGAAAAGACTTAAAGTACAGGCATACATCAGATGGACTTTTTTATACATATATACTTGTGTGTGAAAATATGTATCTACACACAAAAATAGGGGTGTACATATTTAGAGATACTCTCTGTATAGATGTACTTATATGTATACACATACATATATGTACTTATGTGTATATACATATATGTGTATATATACATATGTATACATATATATTCCTATAGATAGATAGATAGATAGATAGATAGATAGATAGATAGATAGATAGATAGATGTACTTATATAACTTCCCATGCTAACTAAAGGATTTGAAAGTTAGAGTTAAAAAATAGGCAATTTTAATGATTCTAGAATCTACACTCTGCGTCCAATCCTTCTCTCATTATGTGTCTGACCTGCGAGCTTTGCCACTTGTGGCTCTCTGGCCACTTGAGATGCTCTCTTGGAGGGGACAACATGAATAAGATATTGAGGCCAGGCCTAGATTCAAGATGACATTTTTCCTGTGGAATCATCTGTTTTGCAAAGCCCATTTATTCTGTGTGATAAAATGCTTGTTTTACAGATCAGTCCCTGTAACTGATTTGGATCTCATAGGTACACATGTGTGCACACATGTGTGTATGGGAATGTGCTTTGTGTGTGCACATGCTTATGAGAGTGTGTGTATGTATATATATATATATACCAAATCGAGTAAATAAAATGTCATCTGTAAAGCCCCTCGCCCCCTTCTTAGGGGTAGTGGGTAAACTCTATTAATTGCCCAGCATAATAAATCAGGGAGCATTAGCTATTTTATGGGCAGATGGGACTGGAGGGGATAGGAAAGGAGTAGGACTATGGAAGAAGGAGAATTATTAGTAATAGCAAAAGCTGGGCCCTCCCTGATGGCAACAGGTTGAAGTGCAGTACTGCAAGCTAGCTGCCTCTGCTTCAGCACCAAGTTCGATCCCCACATGGGAGGTGACCCACATGGCGCAGCAGACCTCTCCTGACCCGCCCACTGCTCAGCAGTATACTTAGTCAATCTGCCTGTTCTGCTCCCCACTCTGTCTCTGGTGAATCCTCTTACTGCCTGTGCGCCTCTGGCCTGTACCCAGTTCTGTATGCATAAATAAATAAATCTTTTAAAAATAATAAAAATCGCAAAAACTGCTGAGTACCAGCATCTGTGGCATGTTTCTCAATTCTTCACTGGTACGAACTCACAGTGTTCATGGCATCCTGCAAGACAGGAGCTACTATGGCTCCTCTTTTCTAGAGAAAGAGACAGAGCAGAGAGACTGAATGGTCTCCCTGCAGTTGCACAGCATATGGGCATGAGAGTCAGGATTTGGGTCTAGGGAGTTTGAATCCCAAACTGGAATTCTATATTCCCTGAGCCGGTGTGTCTGTGAACTGCATGAGGGGTGGATGGCGAGCCCTGTGGGGGGCTTACTGTGGGGAGAGGACACAGGCTAGTGCTCCAGACCCATTAAGGTGTCACTTTGCCATGCAGGAAGTCTGGCCCGCTACAGCCAGGTCTTCTGCTTTTCAAAACAAAGTCAGAAAGAAACCCACATTTGCGGGTGAAATCTTCATGCTTTAAAAGCACACTCTAAGCTGAACAATCTATGTGCACCTGTCAAAACTGGCCCTTGGGAAGCCAATTTGCAACTCCTTAAGCACAGAGAAGATGAGGGAAGTGATTTGTACCAGGTCACTCCTATGCCAGAGCACACCTCTCCAGCCAACACCTCCACCTAAAACCTGACTTGGAGGGGACACTCTGTTCTTTTCCCACCTTTAAACAGGGACCTGGATGCATCTGAGCCTCATGTGAGCTGACTCTCTTGCTGCATACTGCACAGTGGGCACATAGGATAGGATTTTCTAGCTAGTAACCCTCAGTCAGGCACACAGCAAGCCCATTTGTCTAGTAGTGTTTTATGAGAAGCTTTCCTGGGGATCCCTATGCATCCAGCCATCCAGAAGGGACTCTGTTCAAGTTGACATGAAATCAGAAATTATTTTGCAGTCCCAAGACCTGGTGCCTGTCTTCACTGCACCTGCCCTCCCTAGGCCTCTCCACATTTCCTCCATTTCTCTCTCCAAGGCACAAGTGCAGATGCCTTGGAGAAATGGATCTTATTTTCTATTGTCCCAGCCAGGAGTCTGGGTGCTGGGTCAGAGAGTGGGAGAATTCACAGGAAGGCACTGGGGTTGTGTGGTTTGGGGTCCCCTGAATCAGAGGCAATGGGCCCCCAATTAGTAGCAGAGCAAAACTGAAACCTACCATATCTCACTTCTCATCGTATAGAACGGCCAAGTGAGCTGTCTCAGGTGAGCCTGGGATGCGGAGACAGGGCTTCGGTTCTACTGAGTTTTTTGTATCTGGCCACATCAATGGTGCTGTGAGGCCTCGCCTTGTACCGTAGCTGGTCACTTAGGGGGGTGAGCAAGGCACAGCCTCTCCTGTGTCCTGTGAAGAGAGCCTGCTGATATCACCCCATCATATCTGTCCCTCACCTTCAGCCTATTCACCTCTCCCTCCTGCTTCCAGTAAACCGACACTCTCAAATTGCAGCATGGGCTCTCTCTGACCTGGCCTCCCCCTTTAATTTCAGTCCCTGCAGCCCCTGTCACTGCTCCCTGGGACACATCTAATCTAATTTGAGCTTCCTGATTGTGTAGGATGAACCCTGGATGTCCAGGCTGGGCCAGATGCAGCAAAGCCGAGACCTTCAGGGTGTGTGTCTTCCTCTCATAGCTCTCTCCTGCCTGGAGCGCCACCTCTCATAGCTCTCTCCTGCCTGGAGTGCCTCCTCTCATAGCTCTCTGTTGCCTGGAGCGCCTCTCCCTGCCTACTCTGCCTTCTTTCCCCAATTAGCTTAAGTCCTCCTTGTTCTCTCTATTGTCTGCTCTCTGGAGAGGACCAGGAGGCCTTCATCTGTTCCCCTGGGTGAGTCAGTGTCTCCTATCCCAGGTGACCCATTCTAAGTCTGCTTTCTGATGCAAAATGGAACCTGGCGGTGAGGAGGCTGATCCCTTTCTGGTTGGATGGGCTGCGGGCAGCCCAATCAGGAGAGAAATTTAAGAAGTACTGTAGACAGCTAATGTAACCTTGGCCCTCCTGAGAATCAGTGAAGTTCCCTTGTGCCAGATCAACTGTCTAGTTTGCAAGGCTGGCTGAACCATGGTTTTGCTTTTCCATTTAACAAATATTAATTGAGAACTATGGTCTAGTAATAGGGAGCACAGCAGTGAACAGGTACATGAAGTCCTCCTCTCATGGAACTTGTATTCCAGGGGTGGCAGGTAAGATAGTCAATACATAATTTAAAGTGTGGTTTATCTGAAAGTGGTAGACGCTAAGAAGAAAAAGATCAGTAAGAAGGGAATGATAGGTTGAGGATGAATTTCGAGCCAGATGCCTGAGAAGGGCCTCACTGAAAAGCTCAGTGAGCTTTAAGCAAGCAAGGATAGCTGTAAAACAGCTGTTTGGGAGAAAAGAATGACAGGAAAATAAACCAGCAGGTGCAAAGGCCCGGGTGCACAGCATGAGCAAAGCATTCAGGGTCAAGTGAGACCAACAATCAGCACAAGAGTGGAAGGGGGAGGAGGGAACATGGGGCCGTGGTGAGGAGGTCAGGTAAGGACTTAGCTGTATTCTGAAAACAGGAGTTGTGGGAGGGTTCTGCACAGGCAGACAAGCTCTGAGTAATGCTTTCACAGGGTGGGTTTAGATGCTATGTTGAGAATAGATGCAGATTTGAGTGGAAGAGGATGATGCCCTGGGCCAGGGAGGGCACTGTGGGCTGTGACAAGTGCCACAGTTCTTGATATGTGGGAAAGAACATACGTAGAGGGGATTTACTGGCAGACCAGATGCCAGAGAGAGAAGGAATAACGCTAAGATTTCCCATCTCAGCAGTTCTATTGGCTGAGATGAGGCTAGGAGGAGATTTGGGGGTGGGAGGTGGGGAGTAATATTTGTTTATTCATTCATCTGCCAGCTACTCACTGGGGCACTTCTAGTGCTTGGTAGCAATGCTAGGGCTAGTTGCAGACGGGGAGAGGCCCTTGACCTGGTTGCTCTACTCATAATCCTCATGGTCCAGTTGCAATGAGGAGTCAACTCATAATTACTCAATAAATACATAATTATAAGGTGTACAGAGAGGAATGTAAATGCAGTAGGGAAATCTAATCTAGTCTGGAAGGGATGGGGGTGGATATTGGTTTGGGGAAGGGACATCCAAGAGGTGACATGAAAGTGAAGTAAAGTCGACTTAGTGACTTAGTGAAGGGGAGTCCAGTAAAAAGAACAATGTATACAGAGTCCCTGTGAACAGAGGAATTGCAGGGTTGCAGGTCCTTTGAAAAAGAAAGGAATATGCATAGTGTCTAGAACATAGCAGGGAAAAGAATGCACAGTGAGTGAAGATTCTGGAAGAGGCTGAAGGGGTCTGGTGAGGCAGGGGCTTCCAGGCCGCTTGCAAGTCATTTATCATTAATTTAAATGTAATGAGATGTCATTTAAAGTGCCTTAAACAGATGAGGGGCCTGGGGTGCAGGGAGCTGGCCAGATCTGCATTTGGAAAGATTATGCTAGCTGCAGAATGGAGAATGGACTGGAAATAGGAGACTCTGGAGGAGGTGACTGTGTGATCCAGGAGAATCATGCGGAAAGAGGGTAGGGAAACTGACCATTGTCAAAGTATTTAGGAGGTATGGAAATCAATAGTACTTCTCAAAAGACTGATATGGGAGAAGACAGGACGTAGAAAGGTTTTACTGTATTATAGTGACTAGAAGAGAATGCAGGAAAAGAAGTTCAGGCTCCTTTGATGTTATTAAGCCATTGGCTACAAATTCTTAGAAATTTTTAATGCATTTTTCCAAATACATGTTATATCTTCTATCAGCACCTTGGAATAAAAGCCCATGGCCTAAAATGCTGTGTATCATTGCTTGGGGGATCTTCTATAGAGTTACTTAAACCCAGTGTCACAACCACAGCAAGTGTGGAGCCAGGGAAGGAGTGGTGGGGAGGAGGACTTGCTCTGTAGGAGCAAATCATGAGGCCAAACCCAAATTCTAGGAGTGCAGAAATAACTTCCAGTTACTTATCATATCATACTGAACTGTATGATGGTCAATACTCATCCATTCTGAGCCTCAGGCCCTCGTCTATAAAATGAGAAAAGTAGCACTAAATTTGAGCCTGATTAATGATTAAATGATAGAACAGGGTTTTCCTGGAGGCGCAGGGGTTAAAGATACAGCGATATCAAGCTATCACCAACTACTATAACATGAATTGGATCCCCAGGTAGGGAGCTTCCCCACATGGTGCAGCAGGCCTCTCCTGTCTAACCCGCTGCTCCCTCAGCAGTGGATTTCTGTAGATCCTCCTGTCCTGTCTCTCACTCTGTCTCTGGTGAATGCTCTCACCACCCCCACCACACCTTTGGCCTACACCCCAGTTTTTGTATGCATAAGGAAACAAATCATATAAAGAAAATGAGAAGGCAGAATGAATGTCCAGCTCTTGACACAGGCTTGTTAAAAAGTGACTGTTCTGGCCCTCCCTGGTGGCGCAGCGGGTTAAAGCACTACACTGAGAAGCTAAAGCCACCTCCGCATGAGTTCGATTCCCGCCTGCCCCGGAGGCGACCACATGGTGTGGCAGACCTCTCCTGACCCGCCCGCTGCTCCCCTCAGCAGTGTACTTCGTCGATCTGCCTGTTCTGCTCCCCACTCTGTCTCTGGTGAATCCTCTCACCCTCCGCATCTCTGGCCTGTACCCCAGTTCTGTACGAATAAATAAATCTTAAAAAAAAAAAAAAGTGACTGTTCTTGTAATTCATATGCCTGCTACGGTTTCTCACAGCACTCTAGCACTTGGATTTGCAGTCTGCTTGTATCAGTTAGCTATTTTGATAATAGTGTTGTGTAACAAGTGCTCCAGATGCAGCTATAAAACAAAAGCCGCATGCTGTCACTGGTGCTCTGTAAGCTGGCCAGGGCTCTGCTGACCTATGAAGGCTTGCCAGGGCAGCTCTAAATGCACTGGAGTCTGGTACATTCCTGACAGGGCTTGGGCACAGTGTTCTCATCACAAGCACAGAAGCTGGGGACACAAGCCAGATGTGCCAGCCTGGTTCCAGGCTCTGCTCATGTGATGCTCGCTAGCATCTCTGTAGGAGCAAGTCATGAGGCCAAACCCAAATTCTAAGAGTGGAGAAATAACTTCCAGTGGGAGCAAAACTGTCCCTGGCTGGCCCAGTAACCATGCATTCGTTACCCTTGTGCGGTTCCTGTTTATCTTTGCTTCCAGACAAAACAGGCTAAATTGGACACAGAGGACAGGAGTAAAGCCGCAAACATTATTACCATAGTATAAAGCGCACCCACCAGCACCGGGAAAGATCCTGTCAAGACCACACTTGGAGGAAAATGGGGTGTGAATGCAACTCCTGCAAACCGTTACCTATTCCTCTGAAATCCTGCTGACACAGACCCTTCTGCCTCTTGCCTTCCTTAGTACTCGCCTATGTAACTTACTGCTCTCCCGAGTAGCCCACCATGTCCTCCCTTAGGGTTCAGCCCCAGAAGAGGTGTAAGGCATGTAGGGATCCTCAGAGTGGACTGATGTGTGACCTTGGGGTATCTTGGCATGTCTCCATCTTCAGCTTCTCTGAGCTCAAAGAAACTTTTGCTCTCTCTTCTATGATGTAGACAGAGCTATTACATTCCAGGCTGACAATGGAAATGCTCTCTCTCTGCTGTCCAATATGGTAGCCACAGCCTCATGTGGCTACTGAGCTCCTGAAATCTGGCCACTTTATTGAACTGAATTTGTATTTGATTTTAATTTTTAATAAATATTTTTTAGATTTAATTATTTATTTATGCATACAGAGCTGGAGTACAGGCCAGAGGTGTAGGGGCAGTGACAGGCTTCACCAGAGACGGGGAGCAGAATGGGCAGGTCCATGAAGTACACTGTTGAGGGGAGCAGCAGGAGAGACAGGAGCGGCCTGCCGCGCCATGTGGTTCACCTCCGAGCCAGAGATTGAACTTGCACTGAAGTGGTTGCAGCCAGCCTGTGGTGCTGTGTCCCAACCCATTGCGCCAGCAGGGAGGGCCCCTAATTTTTAATTTTAAATGACCACTTGTGACTGGTGGTGAGAAGTGGACTGGAGTTGTGATGCTGTGGCACCACCGGAGAGACTTGGCTCCTGCAGTCACAGGCAGGAGGGGCCCTTCAGCAAGGGCTCATCCCACACCTCACCTTCCACTTGCAGCTCCAGAAGATCCTGCCCCCCAATCTCCTGATACTCTCACTCTGCAGCCTTAACCCTCAGGCAGCCAACAGATGCCTTGGGCAGGAATCATCCCCTTTCTGACCCTATTCTCAGGTTTCACACAATAGATTCAAAATGTTAATGGAGGTCAGATAACGGGGAGACACTTGGAGGAGAATTAATTAATCTGGGGCTTCAGTTCCCCCAGCGTGACTCATCCCTTCAGAACCACCTGTCTCCTGGCTGATTTCACAGGTTGCAGTTTACAAAAGAACAACAAAAGTTCTGAATACACCAATAATAATATTAAGAAGCAGAGAATGTCAAAGCCAGAGGGAGCCTTCAAGAACATCTGGCTGAGCATCCTCATTGTATGGGTGGGGAAGCTGAGGTCCAGAGTGGGTACCCAGGGGGCTCACTCCAGTCCTGCAAGATGGGGTGTGTGACGTGAAACTAATGAAGCCAGAGGGTGAGTCCCACAGGATCCCCAGAGGCAGTGCCAGGCGAGTATCCAGTATCCCTGAGCAAGCTACAGGGGCAGTGGTGGAAGACCCACAGAGACAGAGAACAGGACAGAATGAGATTAGCCACAGAGGTGTGAACCCACCTTCCAGGTAATAGGCAGGATTATCTCCAGGGCTGTCCTCGTTTGTTTGGGCTGCTCTACCGAATACCATCACCTGAGTGGCTTAAGTAACACAAGTTTATTTCTCAAAGTTCAGAGGCCACAAAGTTCAAGGTCAAGGTGCCAGCAGATTTTGCGTCTAATGAGAACCTGCATTTTGGTTCATAGACAGATATATCTGGCGGTGTCCTCACTGGTGGAAGAGGAAAGGAAGCTCTGTGGGGTCTCATTCATGAAGGATCGCCCATCATCCTCTGATCAACTCTCAGTGGCCCCTTACAATTAACATCACTTTGGAAATTAGGTTTTTACATGCAAATTTAGGAAGATAGTTCAATCTATAATAAGGGTTTCTAGATAGCAACACTTTTCTGGGTAGCTGGGGTTCTATTTATTGAACGATCTGGATTCATTTTATGAACACAAGATGGGACACAGGATGAAAAAAGTGGAACTTGCTTCACTTGCCAGTGGCAGCTCTAGGCCTCTGACTCAAATCTTCCATGTACCCACAGAGTACACTCTCAACCCCTGAGAAATAGGCCACATATTTTAATAGCATCCATCATTATGCCAGGCACAGCTACTAAGAGGCAGGCAGAATGATAATAGCTTCCCGGGCCATTATCTCACTTGATTCCCATGACAACCCTGTTAAATAGACCTTCTCTACCCATTTTACAGATGAGGAAACTGACTTAGAAAGACCAAGAATCTTACCCCAGGTTGCAGAGCTAGCTGGTGGCAGAGTTGAAATTTTAACTCAAGTCTGACTTCAAAGCCTATCCCCTGGTGAGCCTTGTGTGTGTGGCAGGATGGACTCACCAGCTGCATTTGACCTACTCGAAAGTTTAAAATTTGCATGA
Organism: Condylura cristata; assembly: GCF_000260355.1. Lineage (NCBI taxonomy): Eukaryota > Metazoa > Chordata > Mammalia > Eulipotyphla > Talpidae > Condylura > Condylura cristata. The sequence goes on along the minus strand of NW_004567103.1, from coordinate 80,142,571 downwards.
CCAACAGGATGCAAAGCAGGTAGTTGCCTAGAGGACAGAACCTGGGACTCTTGCTTTAGAGTTCTGTGCTGCCTCCTCAGGCCACATTTTCTCTTTTCATCTGTCCTGTCCCAGGGAGCTGTTTTTTTCTTATGACCAGGTGACTTCACAATTTATTTCCTCTGGCAGGTGGGGAGGGTCTCGGCTGCAGTGGCCCCAAGAGCTGCCGGAACACTGAGTAGTCATTTGACGACATAGGAGCGTGGTCTCATTTCTGAGTCATTTCTGGAGGTAAACCTCTGTTTGAGTGGCACCCTGGGCGATATTACGGTGCCTTGTCCTTTTGGTAGCTTGTCATGCGAGAAGGGGGCGGGACTCCCAGCAGATGGCCCGGAAAGGTCAGGAGCGCCACGCAGCATCCTCATGCCCAGCGGGTCCTGCTGCATGCCAGCGAGTGTCTGAGCAAAGAGCACTCCCGCTTGATTAATAGGCACGCACTGCCTGCGTGGCGGCTGGGCCCAAGTTGTTAGCCATCTCTCCTTGGTGCTGACATGGGAGCTCGAGCTCCCGGGAGAGGGGCTGCCATTTTGAATCCTCAGCACCGGCGGGGGCAGGCTCTTACCCATGCTGCTCCCCATTTTCCTTGTAAGGACTAGGAGGGCCTTTTTGGGTGACTGGTCTCTTAGTCACTTATGGCTCCTATTGAGCACTTCAAGCCCCTCCAAAGGGAGCAGCACAGTGGTTGCCCTCCATGGTGCCCTCTGCCCTTGCCATGGGAGAGGGAAGGAAGTGACACCAGACTGAACATGGCTGTGGGGCAGAGGTGTGGAATCCCAATGAGTCCAGGGAACTTCACCCCCTTTTTCAAAGGAGTAAAAAGCGATAAACATATTTTGTGTGTTTCTATTTTGTTTTTCTTTATTGTAGTAAAATACACAGACCATAACATTTATCATTATTGACATTTCGTGCATTCATCATGTTGTGAAGCATTGACCTTTGGTTGGACGACATTTTCATCATCTGAAAAGGAAACACATCACACAGTAAATACTTGCTCCTCATTCCCTCTTCCCTATAGACCTAGGCAACCACCAATCTGCTTTCTATCTCTATGGAAGTGTCTATTCTGGGCATTTTCTATAAACAGAATCATGTACTATATGGCCTCTGTGTCTGGCTTCATTAACTTAGCATAATGTTTATATGGCTTATTCACATTATAGCCTTTGTCAGTACAGTGTTCCTTTTTTTTTTTTTTTAAGATTTATTTATTTGTGCATACAGAACTAGGGTACAGGCCAGAGGCTCAGGGGTGGTGAAAGACTTCACCAGAGACAGAGTAGGGAGCAGAACAGGCAGATCGACGAAGTACACTGCTGAGGGGAGCAGCGGGCGGGCCAGGAGAGGTCTGCCTCGCCATGTGGTCTCCTCCGGGGCAGGCGGGATTGAACTCATGCGGAAGCGGCTTCAGATTCTTAGTGCTGTGCTTTAACCCGCTGCACCACCAGGGAGGGCCCAGTACAGTGTTCCTTTTTATGGCTGAATAATATTCCATCAAGTGGAAGTACTAATTTTTATTGACCCTTCCAGCTATTAAGGGACACCCTTTGGCTGTTATCAATAAAGCTACTGTGAGTATTCATGGGTGAGTATTTATTTGGACACCTGTTTTCAATAAGTAAGACAATATCAAAACAAATCCATGTAACTCTCTTTTGTATTAAATGGGAGCCAAGTTCATTAAAATTAAAAACAATAAAAATGTCAGCTCCCCAGTTGCTGTATTTCAAGCACCCAGAGCCACATGTGGCCAGCGGTTAGTCTGTCAGCTCTTTGGCCAATCCTACCTGAGCAGGTTTTCAGTCTGATAAACTCACTTCATGAGCCACTAAGGCATGACCATGCTAGTCATTGAGTCCAGTTTCTCTACTCAGTAGAGAAACAACTGAGGGCCAAAAATCAGACTCTGCAGGAGCAGAGTCAATCTTGGAAGGGCTTTGATGACGCAGTTACTGCTTAATGACCTGATCACCCCACACCCTGGAGACGCAGCTGTCTCGGGCAGTGCCCACCCACCAAGAGCAGCAGCAGAGAGTCAGAGGTCCAAAAGCTATGCCCAGCCGTACTGCCATGGCCACCAGGTCCAGCCGGGCTCTGGAGACTTGTGTCGCTAGCATTGCCAGCAGGGACTGCAAAGGCACGGTGAGGAAACCTGGAAGCCAGCAACATGGCTTAAAATGCATTTATTCACCTGACTGTGGGAAGAAGAGCTGAACATGTGTCTGCTGTGCAGGAAGGGCTGAGCACCTGCATGTGGTCAAGGAGCAGGTGACAGTTGCAGGCGGGAGATTTCTGGTATCAGCAGGAAAAAGGGCTATGACTACGTTCATACCACAGAACTACCCAGAGAATGAGAAGAAAACGAGAAGGGAAGGAACGTGCCCCCGGAGGCCTGGCCCAGCAGATGTTGGTGCAAGGGGTTAAGTCCTAGCACTATGAGGCTATCGGCAGCCACTGCAATACAAGTTCTATCCCTGACCAGAGGGGTGACTCACATAGCGCTGCTCCCCTCAGCAGTGTATTTCATCGATCAGCCTGTTCTGCTCCCCACTCTGTCTCTGGTGAATCCTCTCACCGACCCTGCACCTCTGGCCTGCACCCCAGCTCTGTATGCACAAATAAATAAATCTTTTTTAAAAAGCTAAAAAAGCAGGCAGGGAGACACAACCCCTGCGTCAGCAGCCTCCTCCCCAATGTCACAACATCGTCATGAGAAGACAAACGGACAAGTACCCCAGTGACTGAGACTAAGTCCCCTTCCCCAGGGGGCTGAGCTGAGGCCCTGTGAGCTGTTTCTGCCATCAGCTGTAGTAGAAAGCAAGCAAGGAGCAGTGCGCGCAGCATGAGAGCCTCTAGCAATAAGACATGGATCAAAGAGGTTGGTAAGAGAACTGGAACCATCAGCACTCTCCCTGCAGTGTAGACTTTGATTTTGTTTGTACTCATAGACTTAGGAAAAACAAATATAGTTTGAAAGCCTTTGTTTTGCATTCACCTTGTCAAGTTGAGTTTGCAGAATTTTGAGTAAGCAAAGCTTTCTAGGCTGGGACGTCAGCTTCTGGAGTCAATGGCCATCATGTAAGAAATCTGACAGCCTGGGCCCTCCCTGGTGGTGCAGCGGGTTAAAGAACAGCACTAAGAAGCTAAAGCCACTTCAGTGTGAGTTCCATCCCTGCCCCGGAGGTGATCCACATGGCACAGCAGACCTCTCCTGATCTGCCCGCTGCTCCCCTCAGCAGTGTACTTCTTAGATCTGCCTGTTCTGCTCCTCTATCTCTGGTGAATCCTCTTACTCCCCACACCTCTGGCCTGTACCTCAGTTCTGTATGCACAAATAAATAAATCTTTAAAAAAGAAAGAAAGCAAGAAAGAAATCTGATGGCCTAAGACCCACATGATGGGCACACGGGGGGAGGGGGTGGACATAGGGTCGAGGGAGGGGGTTGTCATATGAGGTGCTTAGTCAACACACTGGCCAGGGTCCTCACACACAACCAGCATCACAGGAGCCTCTCCAGAGCCCTGTCAAAAGTCCAGCAGCTGTGCTTTTGGTGATTGCAGACCCAGCTGATCTTTTTACCAACCCACATGAGACTCCAGGCTCGAGTTCCACTTGAGCCTTTCCTGAAATTCTGGTCCCCAAACAGCCAGTCAACAAAATGTTTGTGTTAAGCAGCTTAAAAAGCTAACCAGAGGCCCTCCCTGGTGGCGCAGCGGGTTAAAGCACAGCACAAAGAAGCTTAGGCCACTTTCGCATGAGTTCGAT
>NW_004567103.1:80135303-80138177 GCF_000260355.1 Condylura cristata | reverse complement strand
CAAACTGCATGCTCTTGCTGAGAATGTTTTTAAATTTTAAAAGTAAGAAAGACACTGAGGTTCCAAAAGGGGAGGGGTTTACCCAACGACACCCCAATCTGGGCCCCAGACTGCCCTCCTCTTGTGGTGGGGTCCTGCTTCTGGAATTCACTGTCCTGTGTGCTGGCCAGCTCACCAGGCAGGTGAGTGCACCACTGGTCACACGGTCCCTCTGGCTCATGTCTTTACTGAGTAACACTGCCACTGAGGGGAAATCTCAGGGGACAGACCCCCTCAAGTCAAACTAGCCTCCCCAACAGAGGAGTCCTTCCCAGTGCCTGAGGCTGCCCACAATGTGCTGGTTGAAAGAAGGCAGGTAATGTTTCCCTTGGTCTGAGGGGAAAGGGCCTGGGAGGGTCACAAAGGCGGGCCTCCTGTCAAGAGAGAGCGCAGGGGGCAACTCTGAACCAGTCTTGCTTAGTCAAGCAAGCACAGGCAGGAAAGCAACCAAGAAGTCACGCACCAGCTTCCTAGTGGGGGGGCAATCTCAGGCACCCCACAGGGGTCCCCAAATGGGCTTTTAAGCATCTCTGGGTAGGACTGCCTTCTGGAAAAGTGGATGCACTCAGGAAAGATTGACAGACCCCCAGGAGGCCTATGTCCAACGCCTGGCCCTCCTGGGAGGTTGAATAGGAAAAGCAAACTTGTGGTTAATGGGATAGAGGAATTGGGCAAGTCTGGGCTGAGGAAGTAGAGATGGCTGACTGGTGGACCTTTCCATCAGAAAACACCCTCTTACCCCTGGAAACCTGCAGGTGTAAGAGGGTGGTCACAGGCTGCAGAAGAAACCCAGGTGCTGGTAGTTTGAGTATAACCTGACATGGTCGTGTGACTCCAAGCAATTCACTCCCTTCCCTGAATTTCATTTTCTGCATTTATATAATGGAAACCAAACTAGGGACAAATGAGATCATTGGGTTTAAACTCATTCTTTATAGCCAGGGACATTTTTTTATTTAAATGGATCTTACAAAGAATAAAGTTAAAAAAATAAAACAGTCTTATGAAGTAAAAAGCAAAAAGGAATAAAGCACAGCTGCCCTGGTTAAAGGTGGAAGCAGTGGTGGGGGGAGCGGAGCTCAACCCCGGCCTAGTCTGCCTGACATATGCCCTTGAGCGCTCTCAGCCCCAAGTGCCTGTGTGTTTAAAGTAACTGTTGCTCTCCCTCCAGTGTTCTGGGATAAATCCAGGAGCCAGTTGTGTTATCTTTACTAAACTTAAAAACTAAGCCCCTCTTCTTTGCCCAGCAGGCAAGTCTGGGAGGCTTGAATGGATAGAGGGAGCGGATGGGATGGGGACTGCCATGGGAACCCAGACATTACGCTGATGATCCCCTACACTAACTCAGATCATCAGGCAGGACACACGCAAGGCTCGTTACCTAACCATCAATGATGCCTGAGGTATAAATAGAGCCTCGGGACTCACTGCACAGCAGACTTCTCCTGCCTGATGCTTTTCTTAGCAGTGCATTTCAATAAATCTGCCTGTTATGTTCTCCACTGTCTCTTCAATTTCTGTTCTGCCAGGCTGCACCAGATTACCACTCCCCACACACATGCATGCATGTACACACACACACACACATAATCTATCTTCCTCCTTTTATTGCTCCATAATTTGGACAAGTACCACTTAACTTATCCCCAGTTTTTTTATCTGTTGCTTACCCTTCAAAGTGCCTGCAAGACTTAAATACAGAAGCTAGCACTTACCAGGCACACCCGTCATGTCTGCATCCGGCACCTTCCTACCCTCCCATTTCTGGTACAGGCTGGTTTTGCCTCCCATCTTTGAGATTTCCTCAGATCCTACCCAGGTCTGTGCTGGGGAATGGGGAATGGGAATTTTTTTTTTTTAAGATTTATTTGTTTATGCATACAGTGGTGGGGTACAGCCAGGGGTGCAGAGGCGGTGAGAGGATCTACCAGAGACAGAGCGGGGAGCAGAATGACGAAATACACTGCTGAGGGGAGCAGCGGGCGGGTCAGGAGGGGTCTGCCGCTCCATGTGGTCATCTCTGGGGCAGGCGGGAATCGAACTCATGCTGAAGTGGCTTCAGCCTCTCAGTGCTGCACTTTAACCCGCTGTGCCATCAGGGAGAGCCCGGGGAGTGGGAATTTAAAAATAAATAATACAAGCCCAATGACTTCAACGAGCTCACAGACATAAAACTGAATTCCCCACACAAATAGATTAAGCAAATGGGTATGGTCCAACCTAGAAGGTTGACTTCATATTTATCTTGACTATTAGTCACTTTGTAACTTTGGGCTAAACCACCTGACTTGTCTCAGATGTTCTTCCTGTCTTCAAACATAATAGCCATCTCATCTTCCTCTCCTTTAGCTGCAAATGTCACCACCATAGTTTCCATATCTTTCTGGTATCATAAGATTAGGCTGAAAGCAGTGTTCTGGGTCGTCCCACCAAATTGGTTCTAATATATTCCTCAATCCTGAGATTGTTTGGCTGATTCAAGAGTCATCTCTCCCTCCTGCAATTTATATTTGATAAAAGGTTGTAATAAATTTACTTTTACAAACATACATAAATATTACTGTGTCACATACTTTTTTGGTACCGTCCCCATTTGGTTTACCGCCTTTTCTTCTCCAATCCTCTACTCACAATACACTCCACCTCCAAGCCCTGCCCTTCTCGGGGTAACAGGGTAATGAACTGGTGTGTTATGTGTCCTGTCTGGGCATCAGCTAGTAAGATTAAAAACTAAGCCCTCTCCCTACGACCCAGCAATCCCACTCCTAGGTATCTACCCAAAAGACACAAAAACACTGATTGAAAAAGATACTTGTACCCCCATGTTTATTGCTG
>NW_004567103.1:80131582-80133793 GCF_000260355.1 Condylura cristata | reverse complement strand
CAATTTTTTAAGATTTATTTATGTATGCATACAGAACTGGGGTACAGGCCAGAGGCGCAGGGGTGGTGAGAGGCTTCACCAGAGACAGAGTGGGGGGCAGAACAGGCCAACTGATGAAGTACACTGCTGAGGGGAGCAGCGGGCGGGTCAGGAGAGGTCTGCTGCGCCATGTGGGTCACCTCTGGGGCTGGGATTGAACTCATGCTAAGTGGCTTTTGCTTCTTAGTGCTGTGTTTTAACCTGCTGCTCCACCAGGGAGGGACCTCTGAGAACTTTTTATATACTATAGATTTAGTTTTGTCTCCCTACAGCTTTGCAAATATTTCCCAAGCTTATTGCATGTGAATTGATTTAATTTTTTTAAAAGATTTATTTATTTATTCGTACAGAACTGGGGTACAGGCCAGAGATGCGGAGGGTGAGCGGATTCACCAGGGACCTAGTGGGGAGTAGAACAGGCAGATCGAGGAAGTACACTGCTGAGGGGAGCAGCGGGCGGGTCAGGAGAGGTCTGCCATGCCATGTGGATCTCCTCCCGGGCAGGCCCCGGGGTTGAACTCATGCAGAAGTGGCTTAAGCTTCTTTGTGCTGTGCTTTATCCCGCTGCCCGCTGGACCAGCAGGGAGGGCCAAATTGACTTAATTTTTGATACCTCTTGCCATAATTATATTTTGAAGTGCTCTCTTTTGCTTTCTTAGCCTTTGGTTGTCTAGTCTCAGTCTGGACAGTCTATTTTGTCCTTGAATTAAATTGAATGATTTATTTTTCACATTTTAAATCTTTAGGCCACCTGGTTTGTTTTTGTAAATAGATTTACAGAAAGTTATTTCCCACAAATTGAAACATCTGCTTTACTTTATTATTTTTTTTGCTGATTTTATAATGTATTTTCTAGAGTTTTTATTCTGTTTTACATGTTTTCATTTGCATTAAGGCAAATAACACATTAATTTGCTTTTAGAGATTTCATAGTATGTTCTGAAATTTGGTAGGGCAAGTGCTCACTCACTGTTTCTCTTGATAAAAATATCTTGTCTAGAGTCAGACATTTATTTTTTTTTAATATAAAGCATAAAACTACTTTATCTAACTCAAGTAGGCTGATTGATATTCAAATAGGAATTTTAGTAAATTTATCTGTGCCATCTGGGAAAGTAAGGTTGGCAGGATAATAAATCTCTTTATCAGAAAATGTTTTATCTGTTTCTATTTGTTCAGATCTTGTATTCAGATTCTTTGGTAAAATATTATACTTTACTTATTCACTGTATTCCTAAGCATTTTCTAGTTTATGTACAGAACAATTTTCCCATTTTCTTTTTCATATACATTGCTAGGATAGAAGAAAACATTGCTTTTTTGTATATTTACTTTATTTCCTACCACATCACCAAACTTTCTCATGTCCTCCAGTATTTTTTTTTTACTTAGAGTCTATTGAATTTTCTAGAAATGCAATAATGTATTCTACAAGCATGAGAGATTTGACTTATTGTTATTTTTAAAGATTTACTTATTTATGCATACAGAACTGGGGAACAGGCCAGAGGTGAAGGGGTGGTGAGAGGCTTCACCAGAGACAGAGTAGGGAGCAGAATAGGCCAACTGACAAAGTACACTGCTGAGGGGAGCAGAAGGTGGGTCAGGGAAGGTCTGCCGTGCCATGTGGATCACCTCTGGGGCCAGGATTGAACTCATGCTGAAGTCGCTTTAGCTTCTTAGTGCTGTGCTTTAACCTGCTGCGCCACCAGAGAGAGCTTGTTATTTTATAATGCTTTTATCGTTTTAGAGCTCATAACATTTACCAAAACAAAATAATCAAATAATCAAAATGAATGTAAGCTTCCCTATCTAATAACTGATTTCTAATTTAAAAATCTTTAGAGATTTGGTATTTAGAGTAATGTTGGCTTTTTTTTTTTTTGTATTTATGTAATCTAAATTCTTTATAACATTTAAGTCTTTATCGTAAGTTTTAAATAAGCTCCATCTTTTTTACTTTACTTAGGTTTTAATTAGAACAGTATGTCAAGTGTTCTTGAAGCATTTGTTGATGGGATCTAATTTTTTTTCTTTAGTGTATTGATACACTGGATTGTGTTAGTAAATTTCCAGATACTGAGCATTCCTCAAATAAACTAAACTTCATTTTAATATATTTTTCTTTTGAAACATTGTTAAAATTTATTCACTAATAATTTAGATAGTTTT
>NW_004567103.1:80124829-80131482 GCF_000260355.1 Condylura cristata | reverse complement strand
CCTCAAATCCTTTCCATGCAGACCTCTCCCACTCCGGGCCCCACTCTTGCAGGGTATTTCATTAAACCTACCTTTTCGTTCCCCACTCTCTCTTTCATACCTCCTCAACCCGCATGCCTCTGGCCTCCTCCTAACATTTCTCTCCAATACATGTCCTACTCTCTATTTTTTTTATGCACTCATGCCCCATACACACTATTGTCTTTTTTTGCCAGTGTTTCACATTAATAGGATTATATCTATTTTCTCCATCCTACTTTTCTTACTCAACAATAATTTCTGAAAATCACCCCTGGTCAAATGTCACAGTTCTAATGAAGCCTTTTAAAGGGTGGTATAACAAACTATCATATTAATTACCATAATTTGTTCAGCTCTTTCTAATTGATGGTCATTTACTTTTTTTTTCTGTACAAGAAATGTTTTTGCCGAAAGAGACTTATATATTGGTACATTTATTATTATGGGATAAATTCTGAGAAATGAGATTGCTCTTAATTTTAATAAATGTTGCCAGATCACTTTCCAAAATAACCATAATAAATCAGATTTCCACATCTAAGCCAGCAAGGGTGTTCCAGTCTTTTCTTTTTGGAATGCCTGATAGCTAGCTACGAAGTGACTGCTCATTGTGTTACTTTAATTTGTGTGTCCCTAAGAACTGTGGAAATGGCATATATTTAATGTTTACTCATCATTTAAATCTGCCCTCCTGTGATTTGTCTTCCTGGTTTCTCTGCCTATGGTTCTATCAGTTCTTTGTCAGATTCATGTCAATTTTTTAAGATTTATTTATGTATGCATACAGAACTGGGGTACAGGCCAGAGGCGCAGGGGTGGTGAGAGGCTTCACCAGAGACAGAGTGGGGAGCAGAACAGGCAAATTGACGAAGTACACTGCTGAGGGGAGCATTGGGTGGGTCAGGAGAGGTCTGCCACACCATGTGGTCACCTCTGGGGCAGGAGGGAATCGAACTCATGGAGAAGTGGCTTAAGTTTCTTAGTGCAGTGCTTTAACCCGCTGCACCACCAGGGAGGGCCCTAGATAGAAAGCTTTTATCTATAGACGGATAAGAGTTTAAAAATTACTTTCTTTTTCAGATTTTGATAATAGGGTTATATTGTTTTCATAAAAAATATCAAGAAAACCTTTTCATAAAATGTCTATCTGACATTGGAATCATCTGATCGTTAAATATTAACTAAAATCCAGTCCAGTTGTGATCTTATCAGGCCACTATTTACACAGTGGTAGCTCTCTAATCACTTCCCTAATCCACCTGCTATGATTGTTGTTTAAGTGTTCTACTTCCTTTGGGTTCAATTTTGGTAATTGTGTTTGCTAGCAATTCATCCATGTCTTCTAATTTTTGTAATTATTGCCAAAAGTTTAATACATTAATTTCTTATAGTTTCTTGATTTTTCTTGTACTTGAGCTTCTGCTTACTTCTGCTTTACTAAGCTGTTTTCCTTTTTCTTTAATCAAGCTTGTGAGGATGTGTTTCAGGCTATTGTTCTCTTTATGTTATTCTTAGAAGAACTCTGAAGCTGTAGTCCTTCAGGGATATCTGAAGCAGAGATGAGGGTGCTAGGATTTTACACTTCTGCACCAACCAGATAGTCAATGTTGTCTACCCTGGAAAGTGGCATGACCTTGGATATGTCAAGGCATTTCTAACCTGCCCAAACCCCACCCCCATATTTCCCAGCTACTGACTGGCACTTGAGTGCTGTCTGCCAACAGGCCTCTCTGAAGCTTAGGAAGCGATTAAGTCCTTCATTCTTTTAGGGGAGTCTGGGTGGCACATTGCAGCATATCATAGATAACCCATTGTTTTCTTTAGATAGCCCATTGTTTTCTTCTATGGGCCCTGGCTTTTGAGCCTGTTACTGGAAAATCACACAAGGTCTTAGCTGTGACCTTGGTAGCCAGTGAGGCCTTCACCTCACCATGGGCCACTGCTGCAGACCGAAGGGTGTTCACCCTCTGAGGTATGTGGAGAAGCCCCCCTTTTATGCCAGCCACCAGAGCACAAAAGATTCTGTCCACTTGCTCAATCTCCCTAGACCAAACTCATGGGAACAGTAAGGGGAGTGATGGCATTCCTTTGGTCCCTCCTAGGACCAACTGCTTTACCATCCCATTACCCTCTACCCTGGGGAAGATAGTACTCTATGAGTTTCCATACAAGACCTGGGATACAGGCCAGAGATGAGGGGAGAGGGATAAGAGGATTCACCAGAGACAGAGCGGGGAGCAGAACAAGCAGATTGAATGAAATACACTGCTGAGGGTAGCAGTGGGCAAGACAGGAGAGGTCTACTGTGCCATGTGGGTTTGCTCTCTGGCCGGGGATTGAACGTGTGCTGCTGTGACTACACATAGCTTCATAGTGCTGTGTCTTACCACCTTTCACCACCAGGGAGGCCCTCATCAGTTTCCTTGACCATTACCCCCACAGTGCCCATTTATTGGCCTCAGCTACTATTTAATCTGGGAGAATTAGATGGATTAGAGTTAACAGAGGAGAGGCAGCAACTTCAGACTAACTGTCCTCATAATTCCTGACTGCTTTCCTTTCTCACTTGTCCATGAAGACACGCTAAATAATTTTGTAGTTGAGTAGTTGAAACCAACACAATAACTTAGCAGCTAGTGGACCCAGTGAGAACTGGCCTGGAAGTAAAAAGAGACAAATACTTCATTTGGAAGTGACGGAAAGTTTAATCAATCAGAACTCAGAAAATTTAATCAATCAGAACAATTAGCAAGCTCCTGGAGACAGAGTTCTCCGTGTATACTTCTATCTGAAGCGATCAATGTTTATGTATTTAAGCAAAGCCTTATGTCTTATATATGAGTATGAGCAGATAGAAATGTTTACTCAGCCTGAATCCCTGATTGCAAATCTCTCTGTGATCCAGGTCCTTTTGAAATTTAAATATGTTTCTGAGACTGAAACACAGAGATGCTTTCAGGCAGAAGGGTCTATTTTTTAAAAAATAATGCACACCCCGTATGCATCTTGGAAATAGGCGTACTAATTGAAATATCTGATGGTGGAGGATCAAGAGGCTCGTGATTCCCTAGAAACGGTCTTCTCCCATTTCTACCATCGAGGCCAGGGTTAAGCTCTACTAGCAGTTCTGGTGGTGCAATCCCAAATGAACAGAAGAAAGAAGAAATGGAGAAGCATAGAAAGGAGAGCCAGGTGTGAGCAGGGAGCGCTGTCTGAGCACAGACATTGGAAGGAGACACACAAAAGGCAATCTCTCAGACAAGGACAAATGCAAAAGGACACTACCGCAGTGACAGAAGTGTCAGCAACGCTACGGTATTGAATAGCTGAGGTTTGGAAGAAAAAAGTCAAGGACAAGAGAAAATTAATTCTTTTTTCATTTTGTTTGCCGCCCGGAAAATATGAACTTAACTGCTGTCTGAGGTTGCTGGGTTCTCTACCACAGGTGACCAGGTGCTCCCCAGCCATGGGGAACCGAAAGGGGGGGACAGGGAGGTAATTGGCTCCATGTTAACAGGGCAGAAGGAAGGTTGTTTTTCTCATGAGGGGTTGAGTCTTAGGGCAAGTTGGGGTTAATTAGGCAGCTTCAGGGGCAGTGCAGGTAGGGACTTTGGGAGAGTTTAAAAAGCTTCTGAGTTAAGGACAGAGAAATCCAGGAGGGCTAATGAGGGAAGTAAATTTTAAGACAACTCGGACAGGAGCAGTGAAAGAAAGACTAACGTAAGAGCTGTAAAGCTGGACACGGCTGTCCAGGGAAGTACAGCCACTGGCAGAGATGCAGTCACGCAGAGGATGACGAGGTTTTAGGACGGTGAAGAAAGGTTTTAATCTCCCCTAGACATAGGCCCATTCAGCTGCCTTGCCCCTCCGTGGCCTGGTTCCACTGGCTTGGGAGTCCCACTTGGTTTCTGTTCCTTCACTCCTTAATAAAATTTTCTTTCTCTAAATAAATCTGCTTCTTCTCACTTGCTTGCCTGAGAGTTGGCGACGTTCCTGCTGCGGACGGAGATTCCAACCGTGGTGATGTACTGGCGGGACTCAGCTCTGCCCCTGAAGCCTGGGAGCCGTTCCTGGCTGGGAGACTAATGCTAGGCCTGAAAACCTGAAGTTATGGTATCAGGGTTTTCACCTTTCTGGGAAGACTCGTGTGGAGGGTATGCCCAGGCCAGTCAAGATGGAGAGGGCGCATGGCACTTGGAGGGAGGCAGAGATGGGGTTGGGCAACTGCGGAGCCCACCGCGACATTTATCCCACTCAGGTCGTGCCTCACACAGGTTAGATCTCAAATATGGAAAGAATTTAATGATGTGACCTCGAAGAACTGCTGTCTGGACTGTCAAGGACACGCGAGGGAGGAGGATGCTCACAAGTGAGAAGCAAAACCACCGAGTCCCAAATGGGAAGCTACTGGCCATTGACCTGAGTGTTCATTCCTGGAAAAACCTCCAAATTTTGTTGTTGAATCATCTGCTTTTAAGTACTTAAGGATGAGAGCGCTTGGACCAGGAGGACTCATGAAGAAATGGGCACTAAATATAGGTGGTTTTTGTTTCAATAGAGTGAATCTGGTTGATCAGAAGATTGAAATTTCAGCAAAATGTTTCTGTCTTTCAGAGATGTCTGGGCCATGGGATGGAAGTAGGTGGCTCTGTGGTGGTTGGGGTTCTGGGGGAGCGCTGAAGAATCATCCCAAAAGAGGGCTAGTGGGAGAGGGTCTTTTAGAATCTCACCCCAAGAATCTGCTTTGCTTATGAGGGAGACAGGTGAGCACAACAGTTAAAAGCACCTTTTGACTTGCATGAACTTTCTACACTGAAGTCTTGGCTGAATACATAGTAGCTGTCACCAAAACAAATCCTGTTATTTCTGGGAGACTTTGATTTCTCCTTCTGAAATAGGAGCTAATTCTAACCCTACTACAATAGTTTACACACACGTGTGTGTGTGTGCGCATGTGTATTTTTGCACGCGCGCACATGTGTACACCTGCATACAAACATGCAAATAATGTGTGGGTTGCATGTATAATGTGCTGCGTACAGATGCCCACTGATTATTGGGTGGTGACTGTTCATCCGAATGCACTATCACCTTTTCCTCCAGGAGGCAGAAGCACATACTTGTGTCCTTGAAGGGCAGATTTGGGGGCCTCCCAGGGTATGAATGTATGAGAACATCAAGGACTTTAGGAAAGGGGAAAATTTAAGATTGGGGTAAGCCTAAAAGAAAATAATAAATCCCAAGCAGTTTCACTAAATGAGAATGGATTGCTGCACTCTGGCCGGAGGGAAATTTAGGAGTTAGTGCTGCAATTACAGCCCTCCCAGAGTTATAGGGCACACCAGAGAGTCTTTAACCGATGCCCTGTAGCCGGAAGAGTAATTCACTAGGCTGGGTTGTACGTCTAAAGAGAAGTCCTGCTTGAGTTCAAGTGTTTTTTTCTTCCAAATTAAAATGCAATTTACACCCCTAAATCACAAGTTGCTGAGTTCTCCCCCACACCACTTCGCAAATCTTATTTCTATAGGCAGATAGATGTGATAGCAGTAAACAACAACGAAAATATCACTGCTCTCTCCATGTGTTTAAACCTCTCCTGCTTAGGGTAGAGCTGAGCGTGGGCCCTGCCCATGCCCACAGTGTTCGGAGGCCAGTCTGTCTGCCTCACCGCTCAGCTCCTTCATTTGCTAAACATCTGCTGAGCCTGGGGCCAGTCCAGACACCATCTGAACTTCAGCACAGGAAGCAGAGGGCTAATCAAGTCCCAGGCATGCAGCTGGAGCCCAAGGAAGAACAAGGTGATACTAAAATAAGATGGAGGCAGTGAATAGCTGCTGGGCCCTTATTATGTATTACGCTCTCCAGTAGGAATGCTCACAAATGTAAGCCCTGTCTGGGACTATTCTCATTTTTCCAAGGCGAACATGGGACATGGAGTAAGATTCTTCTAGACTCAAATGAAAAACCCAGCTCAACCCAAAGAAGCTTCAGGAGCTTCTGGGGGCTCACAGAAGGGCTGAATTGCTGTGTGAAGCCAGGTAACTAGGGCCCTGAGCATTGGCTGGGGGAAGCCATGCCCCTGGCATAGCTTCTTCTCGCCTCCTCTGGTGTGTGCAGTCCTTGCACACTCCTCAGTCCTTGCACACTCCTCACCCTTCACCACAGTGTGCTGCTTCCTCTGATCCACTGATGTGTGGATTACATGGCACCCTCTGGTTCCATGTTTGCAAGACAGTGGTATAGGTGGAATGGGGAAGAACTATTTTCAAGGGAGTGCATGTGTGTAAATGTACCTATGTGCATGTGTGTGTGTGTGTGACTGGTATTTTCAAAGGAGAGGAGAGCTAGGCTGACAAAAGCCACCAGCATTTCTACATGTGTCCCAAGGTAACTGATTACTCAGTGATCAGGTGTGAACTCAGTGGAGCTGAATAAAAACCATTCCCTCATACAGTGAAAAAAAGCCAAAGGTGTCCACGTGGACCACTGGATTTGTGTTGGGCTGATGTGATGTTTTATGTGTGGCCCAATTAGCTGCCGGCATCAGAACAACCAGGGAAGCTTATAAACGAGCAGGTCCATAGCCCTGGCCTCAGACAGAGTCAGACTCTGTGGGTGTCCCCAGAGTCTGC
>NW_004567103.1:80116736-80124559 GCF_000260355.1 Condylura cristata | reverse complement strand
TCATCTCTAGGAGTCGAAACTTATCTCGGGAGCCAGAAACAAAACCTATCTCAGAAACTGGAACTTGCTGAGTGTGAGGGGAGAAGGAGTGGGGGAAGGGATTCGGGTATGCTGTTTTCTCAACCGGGATGTTTGCCCCAAGTTCCGATCAAGTGTTGTTTTGTGCATAGGAGGCAAGGTCCTGGTCTCGGTCCCCGACACCCTCAATGGTCTTTATGTGATTTTTCAAACCAATATATTTTGAACATACCACAGACTTCTAAGAGTATTCGTTTATTCATGTGTTTATTCACTCATCCTCCACCTTACTGTCCATATTCTACGTGCCAGGCACTGTGCTTGGAACTGTGAGACAGGTGAGACATGGTTCTTGAGTCCAAGGAGTCTTCAAATGACAGGAATTACATGTGCTAATTTTCAGATCTTATAGTACCAGAGAGGCCAATAACATGATTTTTATAGATCAAAGTTTCAGTAATTGATAATAAGTGAATAAATATAGTTTGTAGGGCCACTAAGCTTTCGTTTATTGTCCGTAAAGTCAAGCACACTATAGAGAATTTAAAGCAGCAGCCCGAAATGTGTGCAGCATTTAAATTTAAATTCTATAATTTAAATTTAAATTCTATAGAGAATTTAAAGCAGCAGCCGGAAATGTGTGCAGACAGGCACACAGGAGAACTAAAGAAAGAGTCACTTGTCACTTAGTTTGGGTTATTGTCTCAACTGTGTGAGCATTGAGAGGTCACCTGAGGCCACCTGGATGATGCTGGGAAGGGGCTGGCCAGCTGGGAAACTTGTAGGAAGCCAAGGGAGGCACTCACCACACAGCTGATTTGGGGCTCTGTCTGCAGTATCAACACACCCATCTATTGGGTGTCTAGATGTTAGGACATATTTTTTTAATATTTTATTTATTTGTGCATACAGAACTGGGGTATAGGCCAGAGGGGCAGGGGTGGCGAGAGGATTCACCAAAAACAGAGTGGGGTGCAGAACTGGCAGATTGATGAGGTACACTGCTGAGGGGAGCAGCGGGCGAGACAGGAGAGGTCTGCCACGCCATGTGGGTCACCTCCGGGGCAGGGACACGCATTGAACACGCATTGAAGCAGTCACAGCTTGGTTTAGCTTTGCAGTGCAGCGCTCCAACCCACTGCACCACCAGGGAGGGCCCTAAACAGGACATTTTATCTCCCTCCCTCTATTTCACTTGCCACCCACAGCTCACCAGGAAAGAGGAGAGCTTTTAAAATCAACACATTTCATCACTTTTTGCCCAAGAGAGGACAAGAGACAGCCAGCTTGTGAAGGAGAGGGGAGATGGCTGCCTCCCATGAAAGCAGAGTGTGAGGTGGGGTTTGACCCATAGAGCCCTGCAGGGCAACCAGCCTGCTTGACCCATCCAGGCCTCTCAGCTTGGAAACTGGTCCCCCATTACTACCATAAGTACTCTCCTTCTCACCCATATTCCTATCTTCCAGCCCTGCCTAGGCCACATGAAACTGAGTCCCAAGTAAAAAGTCTAAAGGGCCCATAGCTGTGGGTTAAACCTGCTTCAGTCATCTACTCAGCTGGGTGACTTCTAGCCAGTTGCTCTACATCTCTGGTGCTTATACACTCCAGGTAGAATATAAAAATAGTGTTAGAACCAGCCTGAAAGAGAATGAGGTAAAAATGGAATAATGTGAACACATTTACCAAGGTGCAGCGGTCATGGGCAGCATGAAATGACATATATACACTGCTAAATATGTGCATTTTGCTGTTTGCCCAAGCCCAGAGAACAGAATGTTCCTTGGGGGTTGGAGTAGGGCCCCAAGAGAATATTTAATTAAAAGTGTGTTATAAAATGCAGGTGGAGTGTAATGATTTATTGATAAAGATTTAGAATAATGGGCAGAGAAGAGGAGCTTAATTGTTTGTTTATTGCCCAATTAGTGCTTGCAAGGATTCTTCGGAGTACCCAGTCTCTCCTGGTTTAGGTCCAGGAACCAGCTCTTTGTAGTCTCCATTGTCCAATGCACATTTATAGTTAATTTCACACTTCCCACAAGAAGAAAAAGTAGAAGACCATTTTCCCGCACCAGGCCCCAGTTTTTTGGAACCAGTAGGTACTGAAGTCATATAAAAGTTGTTGCCTCTGCCGGTCCCTGATGCCGTTTATTTAGGGCCAGCGAACAACATCACTCACGAGGCTGCCTCAGCCTCATCCTGCCAATGAGCTCTGACTCCAGTTGTTTCTGTGCTTTGTTACCCATGACCATGTGCTTGAGGCTTGCCTGAAGGTGGCAGGGAGGTGGGGACAATCATTCCTTTTCCAGTCATGAGAAGTCTGCCACTTGGAGATCTATCACATAAACAAACAAACCCAAAAATGACACATCTCTCCCCCATATATTTCCTCAAATGTGTTAGGCTGCAGTCACCTTGTGCCTAGACACATCACGGCCATCATAGCATGGAGGGCAGGTGAGGGGATATGGCAGGGGGCAGCAGTCTGCTTTATTGACCCAAAAAGCATCCCCCCCCCCATTCTGACATATGTTCATGTGGGGCGGGGAAGTCTGCTGTCTCCACACCCGCTGGCCATAGGTAGAGGAATGGCTGGAGAGGTCCTTTGCTTTGGGCTCCAAAGCCCACAGGGGAAAGAGGCAGGGCCACTCCCAAAAGCTGCCTGACTTGGCACCTGCAGTGAGGGCTGGTGGGAAGGCACTTGGGTGAAGGAGGACTGCTTCTATTACCACTCTCAGGTGCCTTAAACCAAAGACAGCACTGAGGTGGAAATATACCCAGTTAGAACCAACCCATGGGCCATGGTAATGGTTTAGGTCCAAGGGCTTATGGAAAACTCAGAACCCCAAATTCACCCTCTGTCAGATGTGACTGAAAATTACCTGAAGGGCGCCAGGTCATCCCTTGAAAGAAAAAGCATGCCTGCTGGAGGCTGCCATCCACTGAGCAGCCCACCCTCCTGGCTGCAGGATCTGGGCCTGAGGCCTTGGGGTAAAGCCCAGCATGCACCCTGGAGCTCTTTCAGGCCTCCTGCAGACTCCTGGGTTGGGATCCTTCAGAAGGTCTGAGGGCACCTTACAGGGGAGAACAGGACTGGAGCCCCATTCCAGCGTAAGTCTAGCCTAGGGGTGCTCTGTACAAATAGCTCAACCACCTCTGGAGGATCTCAGATGCCCATGTGGACCTCAGGAAATCTCAAGGTAGGTGCTTCTGCAACTTGACACAGGAGGGTCCTGGACCCACTCCCAGTCTGGGCTGGGATGTCCTGCCTGAGCCAAACTTCCAACCCTGCCTTGTTCTAAGTACCTACAAGGTTCATAAAATTATATGGGCGGTACCCCAAAATAGGACCCCTGAGAGTCAGGGCCAGGGAAGGGGTCTGCTTGTCTAGGTCTAGAAAAATGCCTCCAAAAGTGATATTTTTGAATCTAAGGTTAATGAGAAATTGAACTGCTTAAGAATTCCTCTGCCCTGTCCTGTTTCTTAGCTAATTACCATGGGCCTGGCTGGGCTGCCGTGGGCAGATGGGCTTTGTGTGGTGGCAGCGGTGGTAATGGCTCAGTCCTCCAGGGCAGACACTGCCTACACAAGGTAGCTCAAACAGCAGGGGCTTCTGGGCTTTGCCTTTCTCTGGCTCTGTGCCCAACCTGGTTGCTGGAGTTACTGGTGATAGTTCTGGACCCATGTCAAACTGGCTAAGTCAGAATCTTTAGGGGCTTCTTACCCAGGAAATGGGTGAAGAGAGGGCATGAGAACAGCAAGGGTTTTGTGGTCCACAGGCCAGGGTTAAAATACTAATTCCTCTACGTATAAGCTGTGTGATGTTGAACAAGTTAATTAACCCCTCTGAGACTCAGAATCCTCCTCTGTAAACAGGACACTTCTGCCTTAGGACAGTGATGCGTGCAGTGATTAAGATCTGACTCTTGAGGTCAGACAGGTGTGCTTCCGCTCGTTACTGTTTCTGTGACCTTGGACACATATCTAATCTCTTTCAAACCCTCATTTCCCTAGTTTTCAAATGGGTACGCTAGTATCACCCCCAGATATGTGGAGAGAGAATAAGATAAATTATTTTAAATAGCTAATGTAACACCTGGCATATTACAAGGAATTAAAGAAAACAGATTATTCTCTTGCCTAGAGAGAGTGGATGATCCAAATCCCCCCATCCAGCCTTTGGCTGTCTCCACTGTCACTTTCCTGTCTGCCTCCCTGCCCCCACCCTGACAACACACACCTCATCAATCCTTCTCTCCCCTAACTGCTCCAGTCATATTAATCTTCCCTGTTCTTTCTTATCTCAGTCTTTGCTCCCATCAGGTGCAACTGAATGATCTCCCCTCTCCTCTCTGCCAAACTAGGATGAGTACCTCATTCATGCCTTTGTCAAATTGAAATTTTTTCCATGATAAAAAAAAAAATACCATGAACAAAGTAAAAGGACAAAACAAGGGTATCTATTTACATATTCATATCCATGCAACATGGAGAGCTCTTACAAATTAGTGAAAAGGAATAATAACTCAATTTAAAAATAGGGAATGAACATATATAAGCAGTTTACAGAAAAGGAAGTACAAATGGTCAATAAACATATGAAAAGAAGCTCAGACTCACTCATTATGAAAAAATGCCCATCAGCAAATGAGATGCCATTTTCACAATTATGTTGGCAAAACAATAATTACAACCTATAGGACCGGTGCGAGAAATGGGAGGGTGACACGGTGTGTACTGTTAATAGAAAAATAAGCTGGTACAGCCTGTTTAGATGAGGACTTGTCAACTTCACCGATATTTTAAATGCTCACCTCCTTTCAGAGGACAATGCCACGGCTAAGAGTTATCTTACAATTGTGACCACGCATGCACCTCTGTTGACTCAATAAATCAACAGTAAATTCCTATGTGTATCAGGCACTGTTCTTGGCAATGGGATCCAAGGAGGGAGGGCAATACACAGCTTTATTTGAGATTGTTTCCTATTGCTCCTCCAACAAATCACCACAACCTGAGTCACTTAAGACACTTATTAGTCTGGGAGGTCAGATATAAGAGCAAGGTGGCATACTGGGGCTCAAGGTGAAGCCATCTCCTTGCCTTTTCCATTTTCCAGAGACTGCCTGTTTTCCTGTGTCCACGGCTCTCATCCTTCCTTTAAGTCTTATGGCCCTGCCTTCCTCTTATAAGGACTCTATGATTTCACCTAGTACTCACCTGGATCACCCAGGAGCACCCTCCCTTCTCCAGATCTTTAATTGAATCTCATCTGCAAAGTGCCCCTTGGCCACATAAGGTAGTAGAGTCACAGGTTCTTGGGATTAGGACGTGCACACTTTTGACGACACCTGCTCCACTTACCAGATGGGAGTTAATATTCCAGTGATACTTGAACACAAAGCTATTCATGGAAGTAGAGTTGGGAATAGTAAAGGCCTAGCTGCTCATGGATGGTGGACTAGTTAAATCAGTTCTGATCTCTGGAGTGAATGGAATCCCAGGTGCTGAGGATCTGAACCCAGTAGAGATGCATGTCGTCATAGGGATATCTCCCAGGGGCTCTGCCACGTGACACGGCATCTGCAGAGCAGGAAGAATAGTGAGCTGACCACTCTGTGGAAAGAAAAACACATGTGTATCCATATGTATGGAATATATTTGGAATGATACATGAGAAACTGTGAGCAGAGACCAGGACCAGGATGTTGGGTTTGCGTCAGGGTGAGATTGATTCTTCATAACACATCCTGTCATATGGCTCTCCTTTTTTTTTTTAACCATTTGTGAAAATAACTTTTCAATTAAAAAAAAAAGTAACTAAAGAAAACATAGAAGTGAGATCATCTGAGTCTTAATGGCAACCCCTCATCACTTTTCCAAAGGCCTGTCCCATTTTCTCCTTAGAGGAACTTCCCTGCCAGGTGCCTGGGGCAAGTAGGGATTGGTCCGGCCAAGGCCAGAAAGCAGGCAGGTAGTTCTTCATTCGTTAACAAGAAGATTTAGGGGGTCCCTAAACATAGGGCGTGAATCAGAGTGGGATGTCCTGGGGGTGAGGTATGCTCCCTGAAGCTCCATTTCTTAAAGTCCCCCATTTCATTTCAGACTTGTAGACATTTGTCAGGCATCTGCACCAGGTGGGCCCCAAGAAGAGGGATGCTCCAGTTTCCTTGCCCTACACAGGGAAGGGTAAACTGAGCAGGGAGGCGCAGCGAGGAGAGGACGGGAGAAGGCAGGCAGGATCAAGAAGGAGACCTGGAGGAGGCACATGGGGCTGCCTCACTTGTTTTTGGCCTTGAATTTGTACCAGGGACTTGGAGCACATGGAAGGAGACACTTGGAACAGATATAGGTGAAAGACGCGTGGGGAGGTTGACAATGGCAGCTTTTATCTTGATCTTGATGTTGCTTCTTTCTTTCCAGACTTGTCTGGACCCTTCTACCCTTTTCCTATGGGTCCCCACCAGAAGGTGCCTTAGACTTGTGGCAAGCTTTTGGGAACTCATCAGTCCTGCTTTGGGCCAACCCTGTTTGACTAGGCATTTACCCACAAGGGGAGGGGTAGCTTTGGGTTCTTGATTTGGAAACTATATTCTTTTTCTTTTTCTTCTCTTTATTGCACACTAACTATAGCAAGTTTCTTTCCACTGAGAATGTCTTACGCACAAGAGTATGTTTTCTCTTGATATAGCAGGTGACAGAATGCATTCAGAACAGAAAAGTTTGGGGGTCTTGGTATATCCCTCATCCTGTCCTACTAAAAATACAGATGGAGTGGGGAGCAATCACCCACTGCCACTCCTCAGTGTCATGACTGCCAGGGAACATGTGGATACAGAAGAAGAGAATGGATGTCAGTTTTTAAGGGTCAGGCACAGAGAAGGGAACCAGAGAGGATGGATAAGGGGAAGTTAGGGAAGTGGGATTATACTCCCCCCTCCCCAAAAGGTGGAGAAAAATCAAAGGGAGAGAATGTTTCAAAAAGCATATAGTACATTTTGTATTTAACAATCTTGTTTTTGAACAGAGATGATAATTAATAATATCAGATACTTTAGATATTTTTATCTGCCTGCCCATCCATCCACCACCCACCCATCCATCCATCCATCCATCTATCCATCCATCCATCCAGTAAATACTGAGGGCATACCTGCCACGCCTAAGGCATTGTGTTAGAATCTGCCGGCAACGCTGTTAAAGAATCTTACACTCTGAGTGATAACTGAAACAAGCTATAAAATATTTAAATAATGGTTTAACCCTGAAGCCACAAAGGAAAAGGCTGATAAATTTGACTGCACAAAAAAATTAAAAGCTTTAGCACAGAGGGAAAAAGTCTTCAGGACAAACTGTAAAAGGTATTTGCCAAGTATATGACAGACAAAAGACTAATTTCCTTAATTTACATTGAAAGAATCATTGAAAGTCCCCAAATGAGCAGATGTGAACAGGAAGTGCTTAAAAATGAAAACCAAGATGAAAGTAGTCTCGACCTAAGTCATAATTAAAGAAAAGTAATTCGGAACAGCAATGAGACTTCACTAATTACATCTCAGATTGGCAAATAGGAAAATGCTCATTACTTGCCTGTGCTGCCTGGGGTGTGGGGAAACAGGGCCCCTGCTTCTACTGGTGGGGGTCAACTGGCACAAACTTCTGAAAGCTTATTCAGGAATATACCAGCCTTTTCAAATACATATCCTGGCCTTACCTGGTGGCACAGCGGGTTAAAGCACAGCACTAAGAAGCTAAAGCCACTTCAGCATGAGTTCGATCCCCGCCTGCCCCGGAGGTGACCACATGGC
>NW_004567103.1:80090913-80116481 GCF_000260355.1 Condylura cristata | reverse complement strand
AAGCCACTTCCGCATGAGTTCGATTCCCGCCTGCCCCGGAGGTGACCACATGGCGTGGCAGACCTCTCCTGACCAGCCTGCTGCTCCCCTCAGCAGTGTACTTCATCGATCTGTCTGTTCTGCTCCCCACTCTGTCTCTGGTGAAGTCTTTCACCACCCCTGAGTCTCTGGCCTGTATCCCAGTCCTGTATGCACAAATAAATAAATCTTTAAAAAAACAAAAATTACATAGCTCATTGGATCCAGCCGCCCCACTGCTGGGAATGACCTCTGTAGTTTTCCTTGTGGAGGTACACCAAGGTGTGCCAGGAAGGATGTTCAGGATATTAACACCGAAATGTCAGGTTTTCAGAATTCATCTCACAGCCAGGACGGCTCCCAAGCTACAGGGGCGGCACTGAGTCTGACCGCTGATGGGTTGGTGTATCAGTAAGCCACAGCAGAAACTTCACACATACTCAGGCAAGCAAGTGAAGAGGCAAATTTGTTTAGAGAAATAAACAGGTTTACTGAGGAGAAAAGGAAGAGAAATAAAGTGGGGCTCCCAGGCTCATGGAACCAGGCCAGGGGACCCAAGTGGAGTCGTGCCTCAGGGAATATACACCTGCTTTCCTAATTATTCTAAAGCTCCATCAGTCTCTTTGTGATTGGTTAGTTTTCAGTGGTTTCACTCACTGCCTGTGTGTCTCTGTGCCAGAACTAATCTCTGTGTCCCAGCCTTGGTCATAATTTCCCTTTTTCTTTATTGCCCTTGTTCCAGAATATCCTGGTGCCCCCAGTCCTAGGGTGTTTGATTAGTTTGGAGTTTGTTGCCCTTAACTTTGAAGCCCCCCCCCCCCCCTTAACTCTTCTGAAGTCCCTGAAGCTGTCTAATTATCCCTAACTTGCCATAGGATTCATTATTCCCATTTGGGAGAGTAAAGACTGAGGATCACCTACTTTTCACCAATTAAGGGCAAGATAATGAGTGATGTTGCATCTCTACTGTGGACTATCTTGTAGCCTTTAAGAAGGATGAAGTGTAAGTGAAACTAGTTCAGCAGAAAACACTGTCCAGGATTATACATTTATTTTGACAAAAACATGCATCCTATATATGGATTATATTAATTTCATCTTCAGGGATTCATGTGAGATTAGTAACCATTCTGTCTTGACACACTACATAAAGGGTTATTCCATGCAGTAATATAATAAATGCAGATAGATACAGGCCTTTGATTGGAAATTGTTGGTCTGTCTTTTGAGCACTGGGTTTCAAGCGTATTTGGAGGGAGAAAATTGAGTAGTGCTTGATGTAGAAAGAATGGCTGCTTTTATCGATTTTATGTTTTCAAATACTCTTTGAACTTCTTATTATGTGCATGTATTACTATTATTTTACAAGTAGGTTTTAAATAAATGTCATTAACACAAAAGTTGAGTAACTGGTCCATGGTCACAGGTAAGAAATATTACTGAATTGTTTGGCTAACAAGGCCAGGACAAGAGTCACCCCACTGTGCCCTTCTTTGTCAAGTCCTTCTTCACTGCATTCATAGTCTTCATTGAGGCCTTCAGAGAGAACGCCTGCAAGTGCCTGAGGGGTTCCCCCATGACTACCAGAAAGTTCCTGCCGTTTTGCCCCAACATTCAGCCAATGGCAGGAATTTGTTTAGAGAAATTTCCATTTCATTGCGACCCAAAAACTTCAAAGTAGTGATCAAAGATAGAAGGAATCACTAATGTGGGCAACTGTGTGTGTATGTGTGTGTGTGTCTGTGTGTGTGTGTGTCCCAAGGTGAGTGGCATATCTTGATGTCTAGAAGGAACCCTGAGTTGGACACCAAGAGAAATGAGTTCTAATCAGACTCAGCAGTCAATCAGCTCTGTCCTGGGGCCAAATTGCATTGCCTCACTGTCTCCATCGCTCATCTCTAAAATGAAAGGATCCAACTCAAGTCAGCCTTTAATGATCCTCGAAGGCTAGACAATCTTCTTTTTTTTATTTCTTTTTAGATTTCAACTTGACCTTGGTTATATATTATTCCATTTCTCTACTTTATCCATTGGCTGTCCTAGCGGACTGAGCCTACAGAGGCTGGGAGTAGATGGTACCCAGGTGTGCAGAGCTTGGGCCCTGTCATCAGATACCATCAGACTAGAGGCCCGTTTCTGCTGCTCAGCAGCTGTGTGGTCTGGAATAAGTCAATTTTCTTCTCTGAGCCTTGATTTTTCTGCCTATAACAAAACTTTAGGTTGGTGGATAGATTACAGCTGCTTCATTCATCTCAGGGGCCTGGCACACAGTAGGTGCTCAATAAAAAGCACATTTTAATAACATTTGCGCTAAAGGCAATGATAGGAGAGCACAGAATGCCCACTGCCTCACGAGCTCCTTCAGGGCTACTCAAAGCATTTTCTCTGGGTGTTTCTGGCATCATCCCCTGACTGTGTTATTTTCTATCAAAAATATTAGGTGATGGGCCCTCCCTGGTGGCGCAGTGGGTTAAAGCACAGCACTGAGAGTCTAAAGCTGCTTCCACATGAGTTCGATTCCCGCCTGCCCCGGAGGGGTCCACATGGTGTGGCAGACCTCTCCTGACCCGCCCGCTGCTCCCCTCAGCAGTGTACTTCATCAATCTGCCTGTTCTGTTCCCCACTCTGTCTCTGGTGAAGCCTCTCACGGCCCCTGAGCCTCTGGCCTGTACCCCAGTTCTGTATGCACAAATAAATAAATCTTTAAAAAAAAAAAATTAGGTGATGTCTCAATCTTGCTCCCTAGACTGAACTAGTCCTGGATCATGACTTTCATCCCGCGATCTCTAGCACCTAGCAAGGTGCTGGTACAGAGAAATGGTTCAATATAATTTTGTTCAGTGGGGGGACCCATAAACTTTCCTGCCACAGGTGCTGTTCTGAGCCGCCTGCAGACTTTGGAGGGTAGTTTCAGCTCTGGCCGAAGCTCTCCTCAGACTCACATGTCTCAGCTTGGATTGTGAAAACCCAGGAGGGGTCCCAGGTGGATGGTGCAGGGAAGGTTCTCTGAGCAAAGTGATGCGAGTCATGATTCCACAGCCCCCTTACTGGATGGGGATTTGGCCATCAGCTGGAAGTCGAGGAGAGGCAAGGCCACTATCCAGGCCATAAAGAGCTGTCAGGTATGGTGGCTGGAGCAGCTGTAGGGCAGTTCACCAAGGGAGGCTCATTTTTTTTCACTATGTAATATCCTAATTTATTTATTATTTTTGGCCACACAACTAGAAAATAAACTTTGTTTTAATAATAGTTTGTTTTTACATCATTTTGTTCTTTTTTCCGTCTCAGTTGTAATCCCCGTGGGCTTCCCATCACCAAATCACCCGTGTGGCATCACCATAGTCCAGTGCACTTCCCCCCACACCCCATTTTTGATCCCATTCCCCACTCCACCCTTGTAAAATGTCTCTTGTATATAGTTGTTCATTATTACTTTTTTCCCCCCCTTCCTTTATGCTCCTGCTATGAGTAAAACCATCTGGTATTTTTCTTTTTCTTTCTGGCTTACCCGTGTTGCTGCAAAAGGCATGTTTTTATCTTTTTTGGTTGCTTAGTAATATTCCACTGTGTATATGTACCACATCTTTTTAATCCAGTCATCTACTTTTTGGCATGTGGGTTGATTCCATGTCTTTCCTATTGTAAATAAAGCAGCAATAAACATGGGGGTGAGGTTGTCCTTTTGAATCAGTGTTTTTGTGTCTTTGGGTAGATACCTAGGAGTGGGATGTACTGGGTCATATGGAAGGTTCATTTTTCGCAGTTTGAGAAACCTGGGAGGAGGCTCATTTTTAATTAATTGCAACCTTTTTTTTTAAATCAATGACAGCAAGATTCACAATCAGCAAAACAGAACCACTTTAATTGCCTCTGAAAACTCTCCACACCTTGTGTGCACTGGCGGTGTGTTTGTTGAGGTGGGGGTGGTCTTACCTGTGACCTGGCAGCCCCGATAGGTCCCTCCTGCCCATAACAACTGGACAGTTCCTGTGAGAGCCCCACAGGTCACACCTAACCTTATCTCGCCTCCAATTGGCCCTCCTCCTCAGTTTTCCATTTTGGTGAATAGCACACCTATCTTCCTGGCACCAGCCTGGGGTCACCAGTCTATCCTCCATTGTGAGCAACAAGGACCCACAGTGCCCCGTGCCCCTGCTCCAGCCCTCGTCTTCTCTCAGCAGGGCGGCTGTGCCACTCTCTTACTGGGCTTGTCCCGTAAGCCCCCGTGCCCGCTGACCCCTCTCACCCAGCTGCCTTTTCCTAGAGAGCCTTCCCTCAGCACTCACTCTCACTCTCCTCACTTGATCCATCTGCCCAGCTCCTGGGGGCTCTCTTGAGAAGCCATCCATGGCCTCCTGTAGCCCCAGCAGGTTCACCAGCCTCCTATTCCCTGCACCTTTTCAGAGCTTCCCTGAGAGTTCCTCCAGGGTGAGGCTGGACAGGTCATCTCACCCTCCTTACAGAGCACATGCATGCTTCCTGGCCTCACACTTAGAATGCCCCTCCGGCGGGGTTTGTGGTAATGGAATGGAACCTAGCTTACTCACGGGAGAAAAAGTCCAAGGAGAGAGACCGCTTCCAGTAAAGGAAGGTGAGCTGTCAAACACAGGGCTGTCTTTTGATGCCAGAGGGCTGACACTGGCCAGCGGCCATGGAACCAGTTGAGGCAACAGAGCGGGTGGGCATCTGCTGGGGAGGGTGGCCCTGCTCACTTGTCCTTTCAAAGCAACTGGCCGCCTCCTTGCCAGGTCTGAGTTGGGGTCTGCTTTTCAGAGGGTCTCATGCAGACCCACCTGATAGGCAGCACAGCCCTGAGTGAGTTTATGTGACGAGCCAGTAGAGGAAGACCCCAGCCGGAGAGTCCTCCATGCACAAACTGTTGGGTTAGTGAGGGGTTTCCTCATCAGACAAGGAAGTGGCCCCGGTTGCAGCATACAATTTAAGTGAGTAAAACTCAGGATCCTGCTTTGTACTTTTTCCCACTATAGAGTTCCCAGGCTCCCCTGGGCTCTTCAGGAGTCCCTCCATCAAGTCTGCTGGAAACTATCTCTCCTGCCCCAAATCTTTACCCCAAGGTGTTAGCATAAGAAGAGGATGGCAGATAAGGGGCTTCTGTACCAGTCTTGGGTTTAGATCATTACTTCTGCTGTATACAAACTTGCTGTGTGACCCTGGCAAATAACCTAACCTCTCTGAGCTTCAGTTGTCTTTTCAGTAAAATGGGAACTAGACAATTTCAAGGTATTGTTCTGAGGAATTAATGTCTCTAAAGAGTCTCACTCGGTCCCAGCTCACAGACAGAACTTAATAAATGGGTGTTTCCCGTCACCCTCAGACTACTGACTCTCTCTTCATAGGAGATCTTTGAATGTCCAGGACCAGCAGTACATTATTACTGGTGATCAGGTGAGGGAACCAGGAGGGAATTTAGGGGTATTCACGTATGAAGGAAATGTATTTCCTCTGACTCTTTTGGACTGATGTCTGACGATGCAGGTCCGGAAGCCTGGAGGGTGGAGAGCACCTAAGAGAGGCCTGGGCCTCTCTAGGTCTTCATATTGCCGGAGGCCGGCTTAGCCAGAGGCCCGCGCTGGCGGGCTGAACACGGCCTGCAGCGCCCCCGCGTGTCCACAGCGAGAAGGTCCCAAACCGTGACGGGGTCTGCAAGGAAATGCCCCAGAGGCTTTCTCTGTGCCTGGAGGGAAAACAGTTCAGCCAGCAGTTGCCAAGGGGGCGCAACCAGATGATGTTTGTGGACGGGTTGAATCCTCAAACCCACCCTTCCCCAGACTGTTCCTCAAGGGCAGTCCTGACACCACCTGCAATCAGCAGACATCACCCAGTGTTCACAGAGTTCTCCCTTAACCCAGGAACCTGTAGTTACCAAGCACCTGCTGTCATCCTGGGTGCTTCTAGTTTGTTCTGCCAGCCCCCACCTAAAGGAGAAGAGCATCCATCTGCTTATTAGAGGACTGCAATCAGAACGTGCAGAAAAATGCCTTTTTAGCATGCATTTTAACAGGCAGGCAAATTTCCTGTCTTAACTTTTATATGACTTCGAAGTGCATTTAATGGAGTGAAAATATAAAGCTGTTTTCTAAGTGTTCCCTAAGATTTTACTATGCAAATTTGGGAAAGGAGTGAGGAAAGAATCCCTAGGGGTAAAAGGGTGGGGGTACAATTCAGAGAGGAGACCTTGCCAACCACCTCACTGCTCGGCCAGGGCAGCCCATCACTTCGCTGACATGATGCTCCCCCGAGGCTGTTCCTGTGAATCCCTGACTTCAGGGCACAGGAGCTGGGCTTTGTGACCTTTATGTCAGTGCTTCCTAGGACTGCTCCTCACAGCTACAAGGCATTGTAATTTTTGCAGGGAAAATGCAACTGGAGATGATGTGGTTGGGAACAGCATTGTGACAGGGGGAAAGTGGGAAAGGAAAACAGAGGTGTGGCACAGGATTAAAACTTCCCTAGGCCCTTCCTGGTGACAAAGCAGCACTGCAAGCTGGCCGCAGCCGCTTCCATGTGAGTTTGATCCCTACCAGAGGTGACCCACATAGCATGGCAGACCGCTCCTGACCCGCTCGCTGCTCCTTCAGCAATGTACCCTGTTGATGTGCCTGTTCTGCTCCCCACTCTGTCTCTGTTATAATCTCTCACCCCTTGCACCTCTGGCCTGTGCCCCAGTTCTGTATGCATAAATCAATCAATCAATCTTTTTTTTAAATAAAATAAATCTTCCCTAACCTCTCCTCAATGGGTAGGACATTATACCTCAGCAGCCCTCAAGTTTGCCACCTTTCTGGGATGTGGCTTGGGAGGCAGGCTGCTAGGCCGCCAGGCAGAATGGGAGGGCTTGAAAGTTCGGCAAAGGCTTCTATATATAGCAAGGTTGTGGGACATTGGTCTCTCTCATCTGACACAGGAGGGTTCAGGTTGGCTTTTGTCACTGACTGTGTGCTCTTGGACACTTAACTTCTCACCTGGTCCTGGGAGCCCATACCTGGCTGGCTATTCTGAAAATTAAATGAGAATGTGTGCCTGGCAGAGCATTTCCATAAGGGCAACTGTTCAGCCCTCCCCACCCCAGGGTCAGACCCTCCCCCTTGACACCCCTTGCCCCTATTCCGTCCCTGCCACTCAATTGCTGGCCTGGGTCCATGTCCTCTGGGAAAAGTGTAGCAATCCAATGAGCGTCCCTTATCCCTCATCTTCCCACCACCAAGTCCACTGGCTTCTGCATCTTTATTCATATTTTTGCCTGCCTTCTGCTATGATGGAAGAGTTGTTCCTGTTCCCACCAAGTAGTCAGAACCCCTTGCCCTCGAGTCCTCCTAAGGACTCGGCTCCTGATATGATGCCCTCTCTCCTGAATTATTAATTTCTCCCTCTCTTCTGGGGCATTGCCATTGGCATACAAACAGAGCTTATTATATCTCATTATAAAATGTAAAGTCCTCCCTGTACCTCGCTGTCTCCCCCCAGCCCTGTTTCTCTTCGAAGCCCTTGTCATGTGGGTGTCCCTGGGCTCTGGACCTCCTGCCCTCCAAGGGGTCTGGCTCCAAAGACAGTGACACACAGCATGACATGGACTGGAAATCTGAGCTCCGTGCAGGAAACAGTCTGGACCCTTGGGTGATGCTCACTGCACTTTGTAATTACTTTAAATACCCCTCCTTATCAATATATACTCCAAGTAGACCACCACCAATCATGGAAAAATATAAAACATAAAATAAAAACCAATCATGATCTTCCTGCCTAAAGAAAATACTTTGTGGTACTTCCTTCCATTTTTCTCCTCAGTATATTTAAAATGATTCATATATAAAAAGTAATTCATTTATATAGCTAGCATGTCCTTTATATACTTATATAAAATGTAGAAATAATGTATGATACATATGAAAGTAGCTCTTATAATAATTCATTGATATGGTAGAGCACAGTTAAGATGTGGCTCTCACCCTCAGAGCAGAGAGGCAATGGGCCATTTCCCTTAGTACGATGAGGGCCCTCATTCTGGCTGAAACCAGGACATGTGGGGACCAGGAAAATGGGGAGGTGTCAATCTCAGGGATCGTGGACCTAGGCCGTGGAAAGAACTGAGTCACAGAGACTTGTGTGAGGGACTAGCTCCAGGCTTCAGTGTCAATCTTTATTCTTCCAGGGCTTTTATTTCCATCGCCTCAGCATTAGACAATAGAGAAAGCATTCTAAACATGACATAAATTTAACATTTCACCATAGACCTTATTTTGACCTTTTGCTAATTAGCAATGAAAACTCTATGTGGCATTAACACATGCAGGTAGTGCTCGTAATTAAGACGCTATACATTATCAAATAAAGGCATCCATTGTAAAGGTAAGGATCAAAGTTACACATTGCGAGGTTTTTCGAGGAACATTAACCACCTCTGCCCACACCAGGAAGGACATTCATTGTGTCCAGATAATGGGTCTAAGGAAACCAAAAGCGTTTGCTCAAGATTCATCCCAAAGATTTGGCCGATGGTCATGTCACCTCAAGGCCCGTTTTCAAGTCCTGTCTGTGCTCTGGCCACAGTGACCTCGCCATAGTCCACAAGTACAACTGGCTGGGACTATTGTTTCTCCAGAGGGTGGGGTGACCACAGCTGTTTCAAGGCACTGGATGAAAGTCTTTAGATTGGAGAGTAATTTTGGGCTAGGTGTAAGAGGAAGTTCCAAAGCTGTGGAATTGACAGGGGCCATAAGACTGGAGAATCCTTTCTGCCATGGCTGTGGGGTGTCATCTCCAGGGGTGGTCTTTGAAAGGTTTGAAACAAGGAACGCAATGAGACCTATGGTCAATGAGGTTGTTTTGGGCTGGTGATTAAGGAGGGGCTTGATGATCAGAGAGAGAGACCAGCAAGGAGGTTATTTACTATAATCATCTAAGCCACTGATGGTGGAAGGGGGCGATGGGGTGGGGAGAGGAGATATTGGCAGAGACCGTCAAAAAGCATCTGAAGAACTCAAAGTTTTTCAGGCTACATTGGGGGAGGGGAAGGGGAGTTTTGGTTGGGGGAGGGGAAGGGGAGTTTTAAAAAATGTATCGTGAATATTTTCCCCAATTTCTAAGTGTCCTCTGTCATGTGGCTTATAATCCATAGCCTGTGCTTGGATTTTCCAGTAGCCTACTGGTGGCTGCTGATAAATTCAAAATTTTCACTACAAGAGAAGTGAATCTCATCTTAGAGGGAGGAAATCACATGTAGTCAAAATACATTTGAAAACCCATTAAATCACCCAGGAAATGCAGTCTTTATTGTTCTGTGTACATAGTTATCTATAATAAAGTGTGTGGACACACAATATACAGAGTCTAATAAAGATATAAGCAAAACACAATTTTAGATCACTATTTCAATTGCCATGGTTCTTTTAAACATCTGTCCTTCATTATTCACAGTTGCAAAAATATTAGAGGCGAAAGGAATTTTAAGAGACCACATTCAAAACCTAATCTAATTGGATTAGAACGTATTGTTAGGGTTGTTCTATTTATTAGTTATTGCTGTAAGTCTCCTACTGAGTAATTTATAAGTGAATGAGAATCCAAACTGGTCCAAACCTAATGAAAGCTGTTTAGAGGTTTCTCAAACTGCTAAAAATGGAGCTTCCATATAACCCAGCAAGCCCACTCCTAGGTGGCTATCAAATGGATACAAAAACATTAATTCAAAAGGACATCTGCACCCCTGTATTTATTGCTGCTCTATTTACAATAGGGAAGATGTGGAATCAACCAAATGCCCAAAAATAGATTACTAGATTACTGGATCAAGAAGATGTGGTGTACACACACACACACACACACACACACACATATATACAATGGAATATTATTCAGCAATCAAAAAGGTAGACTCATGCCTTTTGTGGCAACTGGATGGATCTGGAAGGCAATATGCCTAGTGAAATAAGCCAGAAAGAAAAGAAAAACATAAGGGATCAGGAAAAAAAGAAAAAGAAGCAATTGTAATAAAGTGAAAACAAGAAACAATGAACAGCTATAAACTAGAGACATTCTACAGGGGTGGAGAGAGGAATAGGACCAAAACTGGGGTGGGAAGAGCTCACGGGACTATGATTGATGATGGCACATTGGTGAATTGGTGGTGGGAAGCCCACAGGGATTACAACTGAGATGCAAAAATGCACAAAATGAAGAATGATGTAAAAAAAATTATAAATGAAACTTATTGTAGATAGGTGTAGATAGAAAAAACTGTATATGTTTGGTCCTCTCCAGGGTTTCCGCCATACAGGTCCGGCTAACAGGGGACCACAGTAGGTGAATCTACACAAGTTGAAGTACACCTGTGCAAACATTACTGAATGTGGATTGTTAGGTTGCTCATTCACACTCGTCTGATCCTTTCCCTTTGCCTCTTGCCACACTCCTGCTAGAGGTTGAGGGAACTCTCAGCCCTGAGACTTTGGGTTTGGCCATGTGACTTGCTTTGGCCACTGAAATGGGTCAAGGTGAGCCTTGGTCTTAAGAGGCAACATGCTTCCTGCTTGTACTTCTGTGATGTTGCCTTCACCAGGAGGCACATTCTAGAGGGATACAGGTAGACAGCCCTACATCTGACCCACAGTGAGGAGCAGAACCCGCTGGATTTGCACCGAAAACAGCGGCCTGCTGGACCCAGTCTCCAGGTGCCAGTCTTCAGTTGCCCTGCAGAGGTGTGAGGGAACAGGGGGCGGGGGAGCATCATCTAATCTACCAAATATTGGTGTGCCTCCGTATGCAGAAATAAGTAACCAATCCATAGGGGATTTCTGATTCATTCTTTATTTCAAAAAGACCTTGTAACATCTTGCCAAATTGCCTCTATCCCTCTGGAAAATCTTCCTCTTTCTACTTGCATAGGGTAACAATGCTAGTTTCCCTCCTCTCTGAACAACACTAAGGACTTTTTTAATGCCAATGACAAAAAAATAAATGATCTCTCTTCTCCACATTTTTTTAAAACTTTTAAGTGAGGGTGAATTTAAAAAAAAAAACATTTATTGACTTATAGCGTCTCTCTCTTTTTTTAAAGTGTTTTATTTTACTAATTTAGTTTTACATCATTCTTCATTTTGTGCCTTTTTCCATCTCAGTTGTTTTCCCCATGGACTTCCTTTCTTGTAAATACATGGTTTCTATCCTGGGGCTTGGTCTTATTCATCTGTTTACCCTGACGGGAACTGAGGTCAATTTGAGTTCTGATCACCAGCTCACCCCACGGACTTAGTAAAGCCCAACTAGTTGAGTGTTGTCTGTGTACAATTTTAAGCATACTGACTCCTACTTTGCAACAACACACATTATCTGAATATGTCCCGGGTCCCAATGGGTCCAAATGATCAAGTCGTTGGCACTTAAGCCCTGGAGAAGAGTTCTGACGGCCAAAGAAAAGTCATTTATTTCTCCCAGGCTCATTCTCCTTGATGTTATTCAGTCCCTGATATTATTCAGTAGGTGCCAAGAGCATAGCAACCAATCCATATAAAACAGTATTTTATTTTCATTTTCATCATCACTGTCTTCACTTCAAAGATGCTCCTCACTTGGCATGTTTACTTGACTTTAGCACGTCAAGAAATTTAGTTAAGTTACTTGACTTTCCCAAAGTTGCCCAACTGGTCATCAGTGCTGGGTTTGAATCTAATCCCCAATCCTACCCACTCTTAGTGAACATCTATAGCAGTGTTGAGGTGCTGCTGGATCTCTGGCTTCTGTACAAGCTGCTGTTCTGCACACCTGCCTCAGTGCCACACCTCTGGGACCCCCCTCTGATTCTACTTCCCAGTCAAGGTGTACATCCAGGGTAGAGCCAACTGGGTGGGCGGAGGGCCAGGGAACTAGGGTCTGGCTATTCAACACAGGCCTCCTCTGAGAAGCCGTCTACTCTTTGCTCTGATCTTCCTGTCGTGTTGGCCAAGTTTCCATCATATCTACATGTTGGACTGAGAGGCCTGTCTTGCTCCCTCCACTTCTGGGGGGCCAACAAACACACCTCCTAGTCTATCCTACCCTCCAGCTTGGTGCAGTGGGAGGACCCTGAGGTAGCTCATCTACTTCATGCAGAGGTTCCCATGGGGCAGTGTTGGGGGGCAAGGAGTGGAATGTGAAGGATCTTGAGGGATCATAATGAATGAGGAAGTTAGGAAGTGGGTACTTTAGTTAGTCAGGATCAGGGAACCCCAAGTCTGTTTATCAATCTGAATAAGGAACAATCAACTGGAGCCAGGAGAGTGCCCCCTAGCCCAGATGTCCCAAACTCATTTATCAAACAGACAGCTGGCATCAGGGGGCCCATTACCCAGTGAAAAGTTGAATGTTTAGAACACCAGCACAAAAACACATCGTCAACGCAATGGATCAGTGCTTGTTTCAGCAAAGCAGACCAACTAGCCTGGGAGACTCATTGGGCCTTGTAACCTAGGAGACCCCACTGCCTCAGCCAATCAGCAAGAGACTCAACGTTGAGCTACCCAACTACCAAGCCCCCACTCCTTGCCCAATGTACCTATATAAACCCCTACTCCTTGCCGCCTCAGTGGCTACCCACTTGGGACCCCCCTGTTTGCTCAAAGAGCTTTCTTGTCCTTACTGTCAAAAAATCTCTTGCTTTTCTGCATGGTTCCAATCTCAATGTTAAATTCTTTCCTTTCTGAGACAAGAAGCAAGAATCCCTCAGGTCCCACTCCTGCTCCTAGGCCGATTTCACACACAACATTTACTGTGTGCCAGGTGCCAGTTTAAATTCTTTCTTTGCATTTTTCATTTTCAACTAATTCTCACAGAGACTCTGAGGGGAAAGAACTGTTACTATCCTTATTTTATAAATGAAGAACCCTGGGCTCAGAGAGTTTCAATGACTTGACTGTACAGCTGAAGACCTGTTTTTTGGCAGCACCAGGACACTAATCCAGGCAATCTGGGCTCCAGACCTTCTTTCTTAGTCCACGTCTATAGCTGAGCTAGAAGGTACTTTCTGGTCTTGTGCTGGGCAGGGGAACCTTATGGGGGTCTTGTGTATAGAGTGTCCTTTGAAGGCTCTGCTCTCCCTGTCCTGCTCAGTCAGCCCACTAAGTAGTGACATTGATCCTGCAATCCACAGCCAGGCACAAAATCTGCTGGGAGGGGAATCAGGAGCGAGATTATTATTTCAAGTCAGCTGCACAGCCAGGCCTCAGATAGCAGTGTGACAAGGCCTAAGTGTGACTCCCAGCCTTAGATAGCTTCAGCCCTGCCCCAACCCCCTGCTCTCTGGAAATTGAGGGTGCTTGTATGCTAATTTTATCCAGTTCCTCTTTAGCCCCTAGGTCAGCCACCAATCATCCACAGAAACAGAGAGCTGACCCTGCTCCAAGTGCTGTGGCCCCTGAGGATCTGGACGGGTATTTCCTCAGATTAACTCAGCTAAGCTTTGAAGGGTTTGTCAGAGGAAGCACCTGGGAGAAGTGTGGGTTATAACAACTCTCCTTCTTCTTACTGGCATCAGACAGACCCGGGTTTGGGTCCCCTCAGTCTCTTCTAGTGTGTGTCCTCTATCAGGTTAATCCTATCAGTTAATGATATTACTACTGTATAAATTTCCCAAAGCTTAATGGCTAGAAGCCACAACCATCTATGATTGCTTAATTCTTCTAATATATTTTTTAAAGATTTATTTATTTATCCATACAGAACTGGGGTATAGGCCAGAGTTTGCGGAGGGTGAGAGAATTCACCAGAGACGGAGTGGGGAGCAGAACAGGCAGATCTACCAAGTAGACTGCTGAGGGGAGCAGCAGGCGGGTCAGGAGAGGTCTGCCACGCCATGTGGTCACCTCCGGGGCAGGTGGGAATCGAACTCATGTGGAAGTGACTTAAGCTTCTTAGTGCTGTGCTTTAACCCACTGCGCCACTAGGGAGGGCCCTAATTCTTCTAATATTTTTAAGGGGAAGGATGTCCTAAAGGAACTCTGCAGAGTCTTGTGGACTCCACCCCCTACTCCAGCTTTTTGGACTCTACCCCCTACTCCAGTGATTGGAAACTACAACTCCCAGCAGTACCAGGGAGAGAACTGTGAGGATCCAAGCGCGGAGCTAGCAGGAATTCTGGGCCATTGGGAGATAAATATGGTGCCATTGCATCTCTTGCTCTCTCGCTCAGGAAATGGCTCTCTGGACTACGTGACTGGGCGTTTTCAGTCAGCGGAGCTGGTAAGGTATTCCAGTTACTTTGTATCCCACTCTCTTTCCCTGGGTTGTTTCCTGTTCCTTTTCCCTTTTTGTAAACAAACCCATTTTGACCCTTTTGTATGCGCTTGCAGTATAACTGAATTTTAAGCGTGCAGGTGAGACCCCACTGACAAGTGGCCCAAGTTCACCCTGGTCTGCCCTGTAACAATATGAGAAGATATGCTATGACTGGCCTGCCAGTCTCTGCTGGATTTGTTAATCTGACCATGAAAGATGTCCTCAAACAGGGCAACTGCCTCTCTCCTCTCTCCCCTACACACAGACACACACACACACACACACACACACACACACACACACACACACACCAGAGTTTGCTCACACTCCAGTGGGCTAGCCCAGACATGTTTTCATGACACGGAGGGAACAGAGTGTGAAAGAGTGACAGACCCAGCTTCGGATGAGCTTGGCTGCAAAATCGCCTTGGATCTAAGGATGGTGAATTAGAGCCACCTGAGAATTCCTTAACCTGCCGTGACTCCGTTTGCTCATTTATAAGAAAGGACTGTATTAGTCATTTCAGGTGATACTCTAGTCGGATGTGTGCCTCAGTCAAGTGGAGGCACATGTGGTGGCATGGGAGAAGGGGTGGGAAAATTTCCTTAAACTCACAAGTCAGCC
This sequence comes from Condylura cristata, assembly GCF_000260355.1. Classification (NCBI taxonomy): domain Eukaryota; kingdom Metazoa; phylum Chordata; class Mammalia; order Eulipotyphla; family Talpidae; genus Condylura; species Condylura cristata. Next base: position 80,101,574 of record NW_004567103.1, on the reverse strand, counting down.
CTCCCTGGTGGCCCAGTGGGTTAAAGCACAGCACTTCAAGCTAGCTACAGCCACTTCTGTGCGAGTTCGACGCCCAGCCATGGAGGTGACCCATATGGTGTGGCAGACCGCTCCTGACCCACCTGCTGCTCCCCTCAACAGTATATTTCATTGATTTGCCTGTCCTTCTCTCCTCTCTGGCTCTGGTGAATCCTCTCACCACCCCTGTATCTCTGGCCTGTATCCCAGTTCTGCATGTATAAATAAATAAAGCTTTAAAAAAAAAAAAACTCACAAGTCCTAGAGAGAAAGTCACTACACTCTGGAGGGAGTCACATGCTGAGGGAGCTGGCTCTGTCAAGTGGCAGGAAGTGAGAGAGAGCACGATTGAGGGGGGCAGTATCCTTGGACAAGCCTTTATCAGGAGTCAGGGTGGGGTGCATGAGCAAAAGGTGAGAGAATATTCCCTTGGGGCATTTGAATAACACTAGGTCACAGTTAGAGAAAGGTCAAAAAAAGAAGTTAGGACAGGGCACCTGCCTACCTCAGCAGGACCAACCTACCTCAGCAGTACCAACCTATCTCAGTGGTGCTCACAGCCCATGGGTATGTCAAGGCAGCAAGAAATAGGAACTTCTCTAATTCACAATTCAGCTAGTAAAACATGGGCCCTAAGACCTTAATTTTTTTTTTTAGAAAGCATATATAATTTTAATTTTTTTATTACAAAGTTTATTTTTACATCATTTTGCACTTTTTTTTCCATCTCGATTGTAATCCCCGCGGGTTTCCCATCACCAAATCACCCCTGTGCCACCACCATAGTCCCGTGCACTTCCCTCCCTTCCCCCTCCCCCTGTTTTTGATCCCATTCCCCACTCCACCCCCACAAAATGGTATATGGTTGTTCATTATTTTTGTTATTTTCTCGCCTGGTCCATTATACTCCTGCTATGAGTGAAACCATCCGGTATTTTTCTTTCTCTTTCTGGCTTATCTCACTAAGACCTTAATTTTAAAACCTAAAAGGTCCCTGGATTTGATTTGTTTTAGAAAAAAAATCATTCATCATATTTGGGAAACTGTTTGAATGGGTCTTTAGTCACAATAATTAGAGTATGATGTATACCTCCATCTGAGGAAAGACTATGAAGCAGTCGCTGTTCAGAGAAGCTACATGCTCTGCTTAACATTCCTTCATCCCTTCATTTATTTGTGCAACCATCACTCACGTGGTCAGGGCGTCATTCCAAATGTATTTATAGTGTAGGGGACCACTGCATAAGAGCAGCTGCATAAACACAGGACTGGATATAATAGAGAGGAAATGAAACATGAAGGTTGCTGAAGCCTGTGTGAGACATGTCAGGGCCGCTTCCTTGGTGATGAGTTGGGCCCACAGCCCAACGGAATGGGGAGCCGCTGATGGTGTTAGACAGGGAGTGGCAGGGTTAGCTTTGTAATTTCTAAAGATCTCTCAGGCTGCTGTGCAGAGACTGATGCATAGTTGGTTTAGTGCTGTAGAAAGAAGAGAGTAGTTAGATGTTCCAAGCACTCAGACCTGGATCGTTGTGGTGGCAGGGATGGAGAGAATTGTGTGGACTAGAGAGAACTGGAGAGGAAGAACTAGTGGGATCTGGGGCCTGGCGGGTTGTGTGTAAGGGAGGGGAAGCCACCGCATTTGACTGTCAATTTCTGGCTCAGGTACTGGGTGAAGAGAACCACTGGCTGACAGCAAATACAGAAGGCAGAAGAGCCGGGTTTTAGCTGCCTGACCTTTGAGGTACCTGTGTGGAGGCGGTCAATTGACAGATAAATGACAGGAGCTGAGGAGCTGGGCCAGTGTGATCGGGCTTTCAACAGTTAGGGATCAAACCCAAAGCCATGGAAGGCAGTGTTGCATGCTTCCAGCCTTTCTTTGGACTTGACTGCTAGGGTAGGGGTGGACTGCCCATTCTCTGCAAGGATTTTGGCTATGCTGTGCCGATGAACTGTGGTTTGTTCCTGTGGAAAGATGATGATGATGATGATGATGATGATGATGATGATGATGATGATGTGTGTGTGTGTGTGTGAAAGAGAGAGAATGAGACAGAAAGGCACAGAGACCATGTGCACTAACACAGCCCTAAAAAAGTAACAAGTGTTCTTGAGGCATTAATCAGTCTCTCCATGCATGAGTCTTAGCCACAGCAGATGCTGGAATAAGAACTAAAGCTGGAGGGGCTGGGCCTCACTTCAGAACGCCTCGGAGGACCCTCCCTCTCCTCTGTCTCTGCACTTTCTTTTCTCACCATCTACTAGTGAGCAGCAGAGGAATTTGTTCTACTGCTTTTCCTGCTTGCTCTTCTCATACCTCCCTTAAAATGCTCTAATCGATGTCTCACAGGTGTCTTGGTGGTGGAATTTTATGGGAACAACAACTGAAAGGAGAAATAAAACATTGTACAAAAATGCACAATGATGTAAAAATATATAAATAAAAATGGAAAAAAGAAAAAACAAACACTATGATCAAGTCATCTAGGCTTGGCTTTTGATAAGCTAAATAGAAAAAAAAATAGAATATCTTTTCTCCTCCCAATTCTATTTTCATGGCTCTTACTTCCTACAGAGCTTCAGGAAATCAGGTTTGAGATTCAGATCAGAGAGACATCTTGGTTTCAGGCAGTACCTGTTCTTTTCCTTCCCTTGGGCAAAACAAGCACAAAAAAACATCCTGGGAGATAAGGACTAAACAACAAGATGGGAGAAGGGGTGTGCCCCAAGACATGTTAGTTACACATTTGCAAAGTAATATATCCCAGAACCCCTGATATGGCTTAAAATGTTTTTCTTCCAGCCCCCCTAGAGATTTCTGCCAGGGGAAAACAGACAGCTTTCAAGCTCAGCTCCCACACTCCCCTCTCTGCCAAGGGCCAGAGCAGCTCTACTGCTTGTGCTAGAATTATGGGCTACAGTGTACGATGGACTTCTCATGGCCAGATGAGATCTTGAGGGGAGGAAATGCAGCTATCCTGCTGGAGGCTGTCCCAGGTGGGCTGTCTTTGGGGGGCCATCTTGAGGGGACTGTCCTGGTGGGCGGTTGTCCTGGAGAGGCTGTCTTGGATGGGGTTGTACTGGGGGCTGTCCTGGATTGGCTATCCTGCTGGGGGCTATACTGAGGGTTTCTGTCCTGAGGGAACTGTTTTGGGGGGGGGGGTGGAGGCATCCTACTGAGAGATAGCCTGGTGGGGGGCTGTCCTGCTGGGGGCTGCTTTCACCCTGTCCCATTCTGAGCGGTGCTCACACACTTGGGCTACTCCGTCTCAGCTCTTCCCTCTGTTCCTTCCTCAGTTCTGAATTTCTGACCTCGGTTCTACCTTTCACGAGTGACACTGGGCAATCTTTCTAATATCCAAGGCTGAGTTTCTCCTGGGCAAGTGGGAATGACGATACCTCAGACTCAGAGTCACATCACATGTACATCTCTCCCAGGTTTAAATTCACCTGAATCATTTACAACCTGGCACATGCACACAGGAGGAGAGACTAGGGAGAATGTGGTTGTACTCAAGCTGTATCCTAGAGGAAGACTGAAAGGGAGCCGGAGCAGTACTTCTCAGAAAGGGTGAGTGGTTGCACCTTGCTTCTATTCAGCGGTTCACTCCATAAATATTTATTGAACCCCTACAGGTGTGACTAAAACAGACAAAGCCCCCGCATTTATGGAGTGCATATTCTAATGAGCACTAATTCCCACCTTAAAGTTATTACTCCTGTTTGTCACGCAGCATGGGCCAAACTACACACCAATTTCTTTATTTACTGGCAAGTGATCTGATACCCGAGGAAGAATTCACTGGGAGAGATACTGGCTCTGAAGGATTAAAGGATGGTTGTGGTAATGTTGACTAAAGGTGATCTTCATCTTTTGCATTGCATTTAGATGCTCTCTGTAGCCTCACCTTTCCCCCAGATCTAAATTGAAACTCCATTGTCCCATTGTGTGTGGGCTTATGAAAACTCACAAAAGGTTCTGTGTTGAGTGGGCACGTCAGAAAGAGATGGCGAAGAAAACTCAGTGATTTCAGCCGTAGCCAATGACTTTACCAGGTAGTGCTCCGAGCTTTATTAGCTACCGCATCACAGAGGCTGCTTGGTCACTTCAGGCATCCCTCAAAGAGTACTGGTTTCCCCAGGGGGAAACCAGGGTGGGGGGGTTGGGGGGGTGGAGTGGAAGGCTTCTGAGAATCAGCTGCACTTTACACCAGCATCCTCACTGTGTCCACAGTTGTGAGAACCCCAGTTATTCTTGCTGCAGTCCCACAGGGTCTTCTCTGACCCTTTACAGTTAACATTGTCCAGCCAGATCTGTCCAGTGCCTAGATACAGAGAAAGCAAGGAAGGACAGGACCGCAGGGTTTGGGTAAGAATCTACTCCAAGTATTTAACACTTAGTCCAGTCATTATTTGAAATCTCTTCCCATGGGCCTCCCAGCATTCACCTCTTCCCTGAAAACTTACTCCATCCATATCCATCTCCCTCAAATGCCATTATAACTATTCCCCAACCCCCACAACCCCAGCTCTGAAGCACTCACACCTTCTTCAAACATCCTTCCTTCTAATAGACTTGATTTCAAATTAAGAGGTCAGATGAAAATGTTGGGTTGTGTGACTACGTAATTCATACTATAATGTGACAATCTACATGAGGAAAATTTATTTATCTTTTTAAGATTTCTCTCCTGACCCGCCCGCTGCTCCCCTCAGCAGTGTACTTTGTTGATCTGCCTACTCTGTTCCCCACTCTGTCTCTGGTGAATCCTCTCACCGCCCCTGTACCTCTGACTTGTACCCCAGCTCTGTGTACATACATAAACAAATCTTTAGAAATATATATTTTAAATATATTTTTGATTTAAAAGAACTTGGGTGGAGGCCAGAGGTGGGGGATTCCCTAGAGACAGTTCGGGGAACAAAACAGCAGATCTACTGAAATACACTGCTGAGGAGAGCAGTAGGCAAGACAGGAATGGTCTGCTGCTCCATGTGGTTTAGCTCCCTGACCGGGGATCAAACTCAGGTCGCTGTGGTGGGGCTGCCACAATGGTAGCACTGATACTTAACCCCTTGGCCACCAAGGACATCTGAGGAAAATGTGTTTTAAAGGAATATATGTATTTAATAATCCAAGTGGGCTCAGATTAAAAAACTGATATTACTTTTGGGGTGGAGTAAAAGCAGACCAGTTAGGAGCAGACGCAAGAGAATAGAACAATTGTCCTGCTAGGTCAGCTCTTACCACCTAAGAACTAATCTCATCCATGACTTAACTCCTTTACTGAAAATTTAAACCTTTTGCTGACAGACATAAACTGAGTCTTTGAGTACCCCAGGACATCTTTCCAAAACTGACTTTTGAATGTGTCTGCTCTGATTTGCTTTCGCTTCTCATCTCCTTAAAGATTGCTTGGATAAGCTAGGCTTCTATTTGCCAGAAGCTGGGATGAATACCATGTCTGCCATCTTCTCTGTTCTCCCAGTAGCCCCAACAACTTAGCTGTCTTTGAGAGAACCACGCCCCACGCAAACACTGGACCCTGTGGCATTCTGACTTCAAGGCTAATCAGACATTGACCTGAGCTGGACCAGCACAGCCCCAAACAAGCCTTTGCAGCCACTGTGGGGAGGAGACAGCTTCTTTCTTTCAGAACTGTCGAACTGGGAACATATAAGCCTGGGGCCCTGAGTGGTAGGACTTTTCTTTTAATCCAAGCCAAATGAGTCACTTTCAAGCAAAGGGTGTCAACACCCTCCACTTCCCAGGAGACAAGTCCACCTCAACACCTCAAGGAAGGAGGGTCCAGGATGGCAACTCCCTTACCAGCTCCCACATTGTAAATGGCGACTCCTGAGGAGAATCCCAGCATACGGCAGAAGACAGTGGCATCGCTATTGTCCCAGTCATCATCGCAAATTGTTCCCCAGACACCATTATAGTGGACTTCAGCCCTGCCCTGGGTGTAAGAGCCGATGATCCTGGCGAATGATAAGCTTTGGCCTGGCAATAAAGAAAGCACATGAGGAAGAAGTGAGAGAAGAGGTCTGGGCTGGCATGAGGCAGTTTTCTCATGTGGGATGTGATGCCATCAGAGCCAGTGCTTCTGGGGCTGGTCTTGCCAACCCAACCTTGTGTAGGTAGTGATCAAAAGGAGAAAAGAGAACAGAAGGGGGAGATGGAAGGAGGAAGGAAGAAGGGAAGGAAAGGTGAAGAAAAGGAAGGAGATCTATCGCACGGTGACAATATATCATGGGGGCATTCAAGGGAAGAACCCACTAGCTTCTCCCAAGTGAGGAATTTTCCTGAGGGCCAAAGAGTCTCTTCCCTACCAACACGCACAATTTTCAAGTCTAGAATTGACACTAAAGCACAAATTAAAGAGACTAGAAATAGCAATTACCTTTTTCACCTTTTTCTCCCTGTTGTCCTTTCTGCCCAGAAGACCCTGTCACGTGGAGAAGAAGCATATAATTCATAAAGGCCAAGCCAAGGTCTCCTCACCCACCTTTTCCAGCAGTGCAGAAGAGAATAGCTTTTCTGTCTCCAGCTTTGCTCATGACTTGGCCTTGTGGGCAATGCATGTACTGTGGACGCCAGTGGTTGAGCAAGAAGAAACAGCTCCAGCTACAGCAGGAAGGAGTCGAGCTAGCTCAGTGAGGGATGTTTCACAGGTTAAAGACACAGGGTGAGGTGGAGTGGAAGCCTCTCCTCGGTGGAGAGATCTGGCGAGCCATGGAGGCTGTTGCTGGCCTGGCTGGGCAGTGTGCAGGTACAGGCGCACTGGTCTGCTCGCTGAATGCCAGGCCTGAGCCCCTCGGTGCACTCAGTGTCCAGGGCAGTCCTGAGACAGGACTTGTCCACAGAACCAGTAACCTTTTCCCCTCATGGCACCCCAGGTTCCCAAAACCTTTAAACAGAGTCTCTTCTTAGACTCACAAAACAGAAGCAGAGCATTTACCTTTCATTCCGGGTTCTCCCTTTGGACCGATGGGCCCAGGTGCACCCTTGAGGCCTGCCGGCCCTGGGCTTCCCTTTTCTCCCTTCATGCCTGCAAGGCCTGGAGAGAGAGATTAGTGGTGTCAGTTGTCCTCTCTGCGCGGCTTTTCATGGGGAACAACAATCTTGGAGTTTAAAGACTGACTTGTCTGTAACAACCACGTTTCCCCGGTGATGGGTCTGAACATGCAGCTGTGTATTTGGGGCAGCTTGGGATTGGGGGTGAGGAGATGCTTCACACTCGAGTCTGCTGTCAGATAAATACTAGTGGAGAGCATGCTGACAGGGTTCAGAGGTTGTTGGTTCCCAGTGGATGGCACAATTATCTGTGAGTTCTACCCACTCTGGGAGAAATTGCTAGAATGTTTCTAGGCCTCAGTTTATTTAGCAAATTAAAAGAGCAATAGAATATCCAGTGCAGGAGGAAAAAAGTCTGCTCAAAACATTTGCCTGAGAAGTTTGACTTAGCAAGTATTAGTGTGGGGTCCTTGAGAAGATGGGATGCCCGGGCAGATGCCCAGTTAAGTAACCAATTCCAAACAAGGGGTTGGCAAATGAGGGTCATGATGACAATAGTCTACAGAGAAACAGGAGCTCAGGACAGCTCTGAGGGGGGCTCACAGAGAGAGGGAGAGGAACCAGAGTAGACATATGGAAGCAGATAGAGAACTTGCAAGTCACCTGGGAACCAGTGCCTCCTCCAAGTGGCTGTACACCCCAAAGCCACCACCATGATTGCCAACTTCCCAGATATTGCTTTACCCCATCACTCTCAGCCCCCACCCCTCTCTCTATGCCCCTCAGGTTGCTAAGATCCTGGTGTTTCTGGATCTTCCAGATTTATCCTTGTCCAGGTGCAAAACCTGAGGTTTGAGTGACAGACCCTCAACTAGGCTGGGCCCCACACATTCTAGGGGAAGGTCACAGCCTTGTGTCAAAGTCAACAAGACCAGCCCTCCCAGCAAGTGGACTTTCCAGTCATCATTGCTAGAAATTAACATCAAGCCAGTCCTTTCTTTACCTGGAACTCCACTTTCTCCTTTTGTTCCTTTCTGTCCTTGAAATCCTAAGATCAAAATACAAAAAAAAAGAGAAAGTAATAAAACTTAGATATGAAATACTTTTAATCTTAGACATCCTCTGCTTTTTGTCTGATTAATGGAGATGGAAAGATACCTTGATTCTCTATGATCATTTCAAGACTCTTCAGCAGAGTATGAAAGGAGACAGACTGCAGATGAGGGGGGGGGGCGTGTATTGGGGTGAAATAGAAACGTGTTTGTTCAGATGTCTGGGTCAGACAGACTGACCCCGGATCACTAGTGCAGTAATAACCTGACTTGTTGTCTATGTGCCACACCAATCCTTCCTGTTGCACTTTGTTACAAAGTTTTTGAAATAATTACCTTCTTTTATAAAAGACTGTGGTGTGGACTTGGTAGATACCAGGAGCTTTGGGGTCCTCACCCACAGTAAATGGTCAATAACATTTGTTCATTTATCTCACCCAGGCTAAGGTTCATCTGACTAGAGGATGCCATGTCCGGGAAATGTAAAAATAATCTTTACAATAATTGCTGTTGAATCTATTTGTAGTATTAATGTAAAAGATCTTTTTCCCCTTCTCTTCCTCTCCCTTCCTTCTTCCTCCCATCTTTCCTTCTAGTCTTCCTTCCTTCTTTCCACCTGCCCTTTATTCCAGCCCTTTATTCCTGACTTCTGTGGGCCCACTATACCCAGTACTAGACCAAGCCACTGTGGGATACTCACCTGTTGGTTTAGGGACATCATGGTCTCTCATTCTTATGTGCCAATTATGATTTTATTTCAGAGAGATGAGAATCTCCCACAGTCACACAAACTTGGGGGAAATGAAAGCTCATTGTTGACGTGAAGTAAAAGTTATTATAGTTAAAGGGGAAAACAAACAGCTGCTCGTGGGAGCCATACTCATCATCTTGCCTTTGAGAGGAGTTTGGTTCCCTAAATCAAAGATCTACCCCTTTGGTGATCGCCAGAAACCATAGGGAGCTCAGCAACTCTCCTTGCCAGTGGCCTGGGGAGAGCTCCTACCTACGCAAGTTTCTGCTTCCTAACTGTCCTGAGCACCTGCTGTGGGCTGGTGAATGGAACACAGACGAAGGACCTTGCAGGCCACTCCAGATCCTTCTAGGAATAATGAGGAGTCCTGGCTCCTGACAGTGATTAAATGAAAAGCTGGGTGCTATCTGGGAAGGAGAGTTGGGTACCAAAGAACAGGAGGCTGCTGCTGCTGTAGGCATCAACCCCAAGAGAAATGGGGGCAGTGGAAGGAGCCGAAAGTACAGTTACTTCACCCCTTGTTTGAGGGACTTGACTCCATAACAAGAGGTGCTGCTACCTTAGAGGTCAGGGCCTGGCAGGCCTAACTGCCCCCAGGCCAACTGTGCATACTCTGGCTCCTCATCACTGCAGACCATGGAGAGCTTGGGTCTAGTCCATAAAGCCTTGGAAGTCTTCTCCCTGAATGGTGCTTTTCTGTCCAGGCAGCACTGAAGCAGCAGCAGAAAGCCTGCACTCATGTCTGCCTCTGTGGCCTTTCAGAGAGTCACCCTCCAGGAGCCTTGCATTGCTTCCCTGTGTCTCCTGGCCACCTGAGTGTGAGACTGAAATGAGGTCTGCTGGGACAAGTGCTGTGCTTCATGTCTGGTGGGTGCTCAATAAACAGTGCTGTGAGGCCCCTTGGATGTTTTTTGCTCATGTCTGTCTCCCCTCTAGGTGAGCAGCACCCTGCACAGTTCAGAGAAGTCCCAGTGTGGGCCCTGGGCTTGCCCCTGCCTGCCCCAGAACGTTTGCTGTTGACCTGAGGTCACTCCACTGAGATGGCAGATGTTTCCTCTTTGTGTCTGAATAGCATGTGTCAAGCTGAGAGAGGAGAAGCCATATTTGGAAACATATCTTTGGTTGTTATTAAACAGAAGAAGGGTTCATATGTAGGCCCTTGGCTCTCTCTGTCTGTGTCTCTTCCTTCAGACTGTCCCTTAAAAAAGAGCTCAGGAACTTCAGGCACTGCAACCTCCCCTAACTGCCCACCCTCCAAAAGTCATGCCCCTCGCCAGCTGCCTCCATAGTGCCAAACAATAAATATCCTGTGTAGACCGGAACCAGAGGGAAGCCCCTGCTCACTACGCCCCTGCCCCTGGAGGCCTGACCCTCCCCACTTCACTCTCATATGCTCCCTCCCAGCCCCCATCTCCTGGGGACTCAGCATCTTCTAATGCTGTGCTATGCCAGACACCTTGCCAGGGGGTTTACATACCCTGCCCTGTTCCTTCTCTCAGCTGCCACACTAGGATGCAGGGTGATTGATGCAAGGTCACACAGGAGATGAGTGGTGAAGTGAAGATGAGTGGGATTGGAACTCTGGCTTGGCCCCTGCTGGAGCCTCCTGTTTCCCCCCAGCATGCCAGCTCAGTCCTTCCTGGAATGTCCACCCAGTTCTGAAGACTCCAGCCCCACGTGGGCCATCTCTCCCCTTATGAGTAGTCAAAATGGAGTGTACATTAGAGCCACCTGCACAGGGCTTGTTAAAAACAGTTTACTGGACCCTCCCTGGTGGCGCAGCGGGTTAAAGCACAGCACTGAGAAGCTAAAGCCACTT
>NW_004567103.1:80067006-80090420 GCF_000260355.1 Condylura cristata | reverse complement strand
TTTAAGTATTTCTATGAAAAACAAAAACAAAAAACAACTGCTTACTGGCTCTCTCCCCCACCCTCTTCCCCACCCACCCTTCTGCCCGAGCTTCTGATTTGGGATGGGGAAATCTTAGATTCTGCATTTCGGACAAGTTCCTAAGTGACACACATACTCAAAGTATGGTCCGGAGACCATACTTTGAGTAGCACTCCCCTAAACATAGCTCACCCATTCATAGGGAGCGCAGAACTTGCCTGTGAGTCTACTTCTTGTCTCTGAGGGACTCACAGTTTCTCCTACATCTGAGCTCTTCTAGAACCTGTTGGCCCTTGATGAAATGCCCTCTGATATGTGTATAAAGGGTGTCAGTTTTGTTGTCAAAACTGCTCTCTTTGGGGAAGGCGATTGGAATTGTGTAACTTCTCTCCAAGCTTCACTGGACTCTGAGTGACTGTGTTTGAATTAATCGGTGGAGAGACTTGTAATTACTTTACTATAAATCAAGGCAGCATCCTGACTGGATCAGGGAAAGGGAAAAATGACTGAAAGCAGGGTCTAGAAGTGCAAGCTATAAAATGACTTTGGGAAGCAAATGAATGTTGTGTTTTCCACGTAGTTAAGCCTGAGCAACCTGGGTTTCCTTGGTATCACAAACTTAGAACCTGAGAGAACCCCCCCACACACACACATACTATTTATTTACTATTATTTATTTACTTATGTATTTTTATTATTTATTTTATTAAATATTTAGTTATTATTTAGAGAAATGATTTTCTGCTAAGAAAATGATTTTGTTAGGAAGCACACGCCTTCCTATTAGCGTTCAACTGGTTTTCTAACAAAAATCTTGGGATGTTCTTGCCCCAAGAGGAAAGGCCTATTTTTGACAATAGAGACAGAATGCTATCAAGCTGGCTGAGACGTATGTTTTCTAGGGTGTCATACTCCACAGAGTAGACTCAGTTACCCACCATTGTCACCTGGTTACTCACTGGCAAGTCCAAATTGAGGGACAGGTCTCCTGACTCCAATTTAATGGTGAAATTCCCAGTAGCTTAGGAAACTTCCAGAAATGCCACCCTGACACACAGGCTAAATACAGTCTGGAAAATTTAGGCTTAATTTCATAACTGACAAGATGAATTGTGTGGCAAGAAATTAGATGGTGTATAAGGAAAACAAAATTTTGATGTGTGTAGATTTCTGTAAGTGACTCTAAGAAACATAAAGGAAAATGAGGAAAAGTTTTTTAAGTGACAATTGAGTAATATGATTTAGTAGACTTTAATAATTCTTGGGAAATGGAATTAAGTGAGCAATTATATTCACCACAAAAGGCTTAATTGCTATTATGGATTATTTGCTGCTTCTCCTTAAAATAAGATGTCTTACAATAGAGAAAAGAAAATAGATTTCATGTTATTTGCACATTGACTTTGCTACAAAAGGAAAATGAAAGGACATAGAAATTTCCAGTTCTTGTTATATTTTAGAAATGAAGGCTCTTGAGATGCAGAATTCCTGTTCAGATTTCTGTTTTAGAGTTTAAATGTTTGAGCATTTCTTAGCACTATTTCAAAATGTAGAAGTGGTAGAAAGAAAAATGTCATGCTTACATATTGAAGTGAATCTCCTCTATTCCAAACTATTTTTCAAAATGACAGTTTTTCAAATGACACTCCCTGTGGCACAGGGGTTAAAGCACAGCACTAAGAAGCTGGCCACAGCTGCTTCAGCACGAGTTTGATTCCCTTCCAGGGTGCTTACCCACATAGCATAGCAGACGTCTCCTGTCTGGCCCGCTGTTCCCCTCAACAATATACTTCATAGATCTATCTGCCTGTTCTGCTCCCCACTCTGTCTCTGGTGAATCCACTCACTGCCCCTGCACCTCTGGCCTGTACTCTGGTAAAAAATGACTAAAGGATTTATAGCTAAAATGACATTTGTTGTGGGTTTTTGCATAATCAAATGATCTTACAATTGTCTGAAGAACTAAGTGTAGAAGGTTTAAACTCTGTTTTAGAGAAGGGAGGAAAGTTCTGCTGAGGGATAATGGCCTGTCACTGAAAGAACTATGTTGCTTATGTCCCCAGAAGAATGGAAGGAGTTTCCTCTTTGTTGCCTTTAATCTGAGATGGTGCTTTCTCTCTCTCTTTTTTTTTTATATTCATTTATTTATGAATACATACCTTGGGTACAGGCCAGAGGTGCAGGGGCAGTGAGAGGATTCACCAGGGACAGAGCGGGGAGCAGAACAGGCCAATTGACCAAATTCACTGCTGAGGGGAGCAGTGGGAAGACAGGAGAGACAGACCAAGTGGGTCACTCCCCTGGCCAGATTGAATTCATGCTGAAGCATCTGTGGCTAGCTTCATAGTGTTGCACTTTGACCCATTGTGCCACTAGGGAGGGCCTGGTGACTCTCTTTTAAGAAACTAATTCAAGAGGACACATTCCTGGGCTCCCTGGTGGCCTAGGGGTTAAGTCTTTGTGCTATCAGCACTGTGGTCTGAGTGACACCCTGGTCAGGGAGCTATCCCACATGGTGTAGCAGACCGCCAACCGTTCTACTCCCCACTCTATCTCTGATGAATCCTCTCATCCCCTGCACTTCAGGCCTGCACCCCAGATCTTCTAAGCAAAAACAGATATATAAATCTTTAAAAAAAAAAAAAAAAAAGGACATGTTCTACTGGAATGGAGTGGACCATGGTGACTATTCACTCACACACCTGGTGACTCAACCAGGATCTACTCATTTACCCTGGGGTAGGAGGTGAGGGCAATTCTCTTTTCTGTTGACTCTTATACTCTGTTCTCCTATACAACAAAATCTAGAAAAGCACAATTTTGGAAACAGACCTTGGATTCATCATATATTAACTGGGAAACTGAGGAAAGTTCAGACTTCTCAGTGGCATGAGTCTTTGCATCCTTGGCTGGCAGGTAGGATGAGGAAACTCAGATGTGTGGATTTATGATGAGGAGAATAAAATCCCAAACACAGTGTCGGAGCAGAGGCATGGCAAATAGCAGTCACCAGCCTTCTTGTGAGTTGATAATGAATGCAGCATTCAAGCATTATGACTACTCTGTCTTCATCCAATATGGCTACATATTCTCTTGAAAGATTAATGATTTTATTTACAGAATGGGAAATACATCAGTTTGAAAATCTGGCTTGATATAATCAAAACTGGACAAACCCCATAGTACTCTAGCTTGGGGAATACCAACATCCTGGCATTGAAAAGTATGCATTATTTCCATGAGGAGAAAACTTGGCTACCAGGCATCCTTCGTTCTCCCACTTCAGAAATCTTATCTCTGCAGAACTCACTAACCCATGACTTCAGGATGATAGATCAATTTGGTCATAATTAGCCAGATAATGGTCTTATGGGAATTCCCTTGTGTGATATCCATGTGACCTGCCATTTACTTGATCAAGGACGCATTTGGATTTGTGCAGGAAACTTGTGTATTTTATATTTGCCCCAAATTGAAAATGTTGTTCACCCTGTTTACTGAGCAGTCAACATGAATAAACAACCCTTAGAATTTGCTGGCTAGGTATTCACCACTAGACCTGACACAGGGAGATGCCCGTAAGGATGTTCAACAAATATACAGGGTTCAATGACAGAGTTAAAATATCTCCCAGATGTGGGCCAGAAGTGCCTGTGCTAAACTGAGGTGGGGTCTTGGGTAAATGATGAAGAGCCACAGGCCTGAGACCTCTGCATCTGCTGAGAGGAGAAGAAGCTGCTGCAGCTTCTGTTCTGATCCTTTCTGCCCTACATGGGAGGAGAAGGTGCCGCTCACTAGGGAACCATGACGGAGGCGAGGACACGTCCAGGCCTCCCGAGGAAGAAGACTCCTTGACCAAGTGTCACCGGTCAGGTCTTAAGCTTTGGGTTGGTCGGACCTGGATTCAGGCCCTGACTATATCACTGACTGCCTAACTTTGGACAAGTTAGTGTGAAATAGTGCTAAGAAGAGTAACTTTTAGACTATAACTCCAAAAGAGTGGTCACCAAGAGGGAATGAGGTAGGTCAATCACAGGGTGAAAGACAGACTTAGGCTTAATGTAGTGTGTACAGACATGGATTTAGAATGATGCACAGCTGGAAGCAAATGTGATAATGCAATATTACTTCGATAATAAAACAGATAAAAACTACTCATCCCCTTGGGTAGTCGTGGCCACTTGGGGGCTGCTCTGACTGTGTAAAACCCTCCAGGATGTAGAGTGACAGGCAAGATCCCTTATCCTCAGAGAATGGAGACATGGGCTGGAGTACTGGGAAGTAGACACAGTCCCCCTGTGGGGAAAATCATGTTTCGCCTCCAAAACTCTAGTCAAGAACCAGAGTTCTTGACTAATGGGCCCTGGAGGGGGTTGGATGCCTACTGGTTTATACCTGAGAAAGGAAAGCCCTCATTAACCAGGAAACCAAGGAGGAAACTTAGGGGCAAGAAAGCCTCAGGGCCCAAAGATATTTTAAGATTTGCAAGATGGAAGTGTAAGCTCAGAAAAAGGCAGCTGATGTGTCAGCTTTACCGCCACACCCAGGCGAAGCCTTTCTGGTGAGATGGTGGCATCTGCATGGCAGCTGGAAGCAGAGCTGTTGTCTGCACTGACGCTCAAGCCATGAAACAGAAACCAGCTCTGAGGATGAATGAACTGGAAGGACAAGCAGCTGCTTGTGCAGTCCACCCCAACAGCTTTCAGGAAAACTCCTAAGGTGGGTGCCTGAAAGTCCAAGACCAACCAAGAAGTGGCTTTCCAAACTTCTAGCCAGTTCCTTATTCTCTGTCTCATGCCAGCCTTAGACTCCAGGGACACCAACTTACAGCGCCTCCCTCCCTTCTCCAGGACTTCTCTACTCAAGACTTGCCCCCCCACCCCACCCCCCATGTGACCCTCTTCATGCATCCTTCAAGCCTCCCCTCAAGCTCTTATGTCACCCCTGCACTGCTCTGCCTTTCACAACCCCCAAGAGACTGGAGCCACTGTGACCTTGATGCATTTCACAGAACTAAGTCACATTTGTTTAAAGTATCAGTCAATCAGCATTGCATTTGATCAATGAAATTGGAAAGGTCCTAGCCCTGGATTGGGGCTGTATCTGGCATGGAGTGGGTATCTGGCATGAACTTCTGCTCTGGCAGAAAAGGGAGCTGCAGCAGGTTGTTCATGTACATACTCCCTAGGTGGACAGCTGCCCCTTTGTACCACCCTGCTCTGCCCCAGCAGCTCCTGGCCTGCACTGGCTATTCTCCATGCAAACGCCCATGCAGGAGTGTGCCTCACACTGTGTGGCATCAATCCATCTGTCTGTGTGTGTCCTGTATGTCTGAGAATACGAAAAGCTGTCATACATCATGAGGGTCCAGTACCTAACAAGGTAGTTCAGATTTTCTAGGTCCTTGTAGGAGCCCAAACTTATCGACCAGACAAATGGGTGGTGTATAAAAAGTAACAAAATCGGTGGTTTATAAAGTAGCCCACATCACTATGATAGATTAAAACTTAGACTAAGTTGATATGATGTTTACAAACTAATCTCCGTGCTCCCCATCAGGTGGGTCACTCCTCCCACTGAGAGTTCCTTGGGAAAACAACCCTCCTAAATCAGGGAACCTCAGGAGCTGAACACAGGAGACTTTGACCTTCTCTCTCTCCACCCCCAACACCAGACGGCCCACTCACCCATACCCTCTGTTACCTGTGTCCCCTTTGCTTCCTTTCATGCCTGCTGGTCCTGGGCTCCCGGGCATCCCTGGTGGTCCTGGACAACAGATGTCACATTGTGTGTAAGGCTGGGCTGTATAGAGCTTCAGACACCACGCCCCAGGCCACTATGGACCGAGGCCCTCACCTGTCAGTCCAGTGGAACCAGAACTGCCAGGATCACCCTTGGCACCTGGGGGTCCTGCTGCTCCTGGAGGTCCTAAAAGACCTCTGGGTCCAGGCTGACCTGAAAGTTAAGTCATAACTGAAGGCTGGTGTGGTTGGCAGCAGGCCTTGCTGCTCACCCCCCTCGACATGCCTCTATTTCAGACGGAAAACCTAGATCACCTAAAGCCTTTTATGTTCCCTGGACACTTAATAAAAAGCTGTCTTTGGAAGTCATGAATAGACCTCTAAGCAGGAGGAAAATTACAGGCTCAACAATGTTTGTGTTTTTTTTCTTTTTACATTCCCTGCTGCCATTTTGGACTTGTGGACTATCTAGGAACTCTGGTTGTGAGTGTCTGGGTCCACACTTCTGTGTAGCAGAGTGGGACAAAACTCTAAAGAGGAGCATCAATGAATCATGCTGCTGTTACTCTTGGAAGGGGCCAGGCTTTAAGAAATCCTGGGTGCTCTAGGTTTGATGTTGTCCAGGGATAGTCTAGCTGGAATGGTACCCAGATTCCCAGAGCTCTTACCTTGATCTCCTTTGAGCCCAGGAATTCCAGTCACACCTAAAATGAAGAAGGGCTTTTAGGGATTGTTTTCCCCCTCTAGTTCAGCCTGGCAGGGAAAAAAAAGGTGGGGAGATACCTAGAGACCAATGGACTTGATCATGCAGACTCTTACCTGGAGGCCCTGGCTTTCCTGAATCACCTTTACTTCCTTGGGCTCCAGGAGGTCCCATGACACCTGTGTCTCCTTTTACACCCATGTCCCCTTTGCTTCCTGAAAAAGACAAGACATCAAAGTTTGACATGGGAGGAAGGCAAACCAGGTCACCCACTCTCACACTTCCTGTCCCACCCCCAAACCAACCTCACTCTTCCTGATCTCCTTGATGTGAGGTACAATTGCTACCTTCAAAGTTCCTAGAGAGATGAAACAGCAACTCATACAAAAAGGATCAAGTGACCTAGTCTGGCTGATGGGCAGTGGAAGGTACAGAGTGGGCTTTCAGGACCTTGGTCAGCGCCCTGGCAGGGCAGGGACCCCGATCTAGAGCCTACCTGGTTCCTTTTAGTGTCTAGCTTTGGGGATTTATTTATCAAGTTTTCTGAACTGAAATCTGAGTATTCCGGAAAGTAGAACTCCAATGCTGAGGATAGAAACTTGAGGCAAAAACATTGTGGTAGCTTAGACGGCTGTCAGCAGTTCAGCGGCAGGCTTTCCTGTTACACGAGTTTTCGAATTTTCCACTTGTCATCTGCATTCTAGTCTCAGTCCAGCCTGTCCTCTCCTCGGTCCTCCACTGCTGTCACTTCCTCCTCCCTTCCTGCCACTGCTTGGTGCATATGAACTGAGGAAGCCTGCTCACAGGGCAGGGCTGCTGAGCCCTTTCTATACTTCCAGTTCATCACAGCTGGAGAGACAAAGAAGGGTGCTAGCTAGTGAGTTAGAAAAACAAACAAAATGATCAAAAGCGGAAGGAATCAAGCAACAGTCTGCAAGTCTTTCTCAGTCTAAGCTTTGAGACATGTTAAGGGTAGGCTAGAATTGATTCCTGCAGATGGTTTGTATACTTGAGGAATGATTGTTCTTTGATGGAAGACAAAATGACATGAAGAACTTGTTTACAGCTAAGGGTTCTTGCAGTAGCCTCAGCTGCAGCACAGAATGGCCATTCAGTGCTCATGTTGACAGAGGCCAAATGGCCCCTGTGAGAAGGGACTAGGAATTATTTCACTGGAGGAACTTGTTGGTGTTTCATTCCACTGAGTGGCCATGGCCATCATTAATGCCCTCTGGGATGAGTCTTTTACCCTCACTGCCAGCCACTTTCCCTTCCTTCCCTAGGCCACCTCATGCCCTGCCCTTCAGGGAACTTCAGGGAGGAGGATCCTCCCCCTCTATTAAGGGGAAGAGTTTCCTAAAGGAACTCTGCAGAGTTTTGTGGACTCTGCCCCCTACTCCAGCTTTCTGGATCCACCGCCTACTCCAGTGATTAGAAAACTACAAGTCCCAGCAGTACCAGGGAGAGAACTGCAAGGACCCAGGGGTTGAGCTAGCAGGAATTCTGGGACACTGAGGGATAAATAGGGCGCCATTTGCTATAGTGCTCGCTCGCTCAGGAAATGGCTCTCCAGACCGCGTGATTTGGGGCTTTCAGTTAGTTTGTTACCAGAGCTCCAAGTCAGCTGAGCAGGTAAGATATTCCAGTTTTTGTTTCCTTTTCTTTTCCCCTTTTGTAAATAAACCCATTTTGACTCTTTTGTGTCAGTTGTGCTGTACAACTGAATTTTAAGCACCTGGGTGAGGCCCCACGGACAGACGGCCCAGTGCACGCTGGGATGCCCTGTAACACCTCCTCTGAGTTCCTAGCCCTGCCTGTGTCCCCACCTGACTCAAACTGTGTGTAGCTTGAAATTGTCACCTCTTTTACATAATCCTTACCTCTCCTGGATAGAGGGCACTATGCTTCCAGGATTCACATAGGGAGAGCACAGAATAGACATGGCTGCAAAGTTGGGTCCAGTTTCTTAACCTCTCAGCCAGGACCAACACCCCGACTGGGCCCTTACCTGGAAGGCCCACATCTCCTTTGTCTCCCTTGACACCAGTGTCTCCTTTCGGGCCAGTGAGACCCCCATCGCCTTTGCTGCCCTTTGCTCCTTGGGGTCCTGGGGATCCTGTGAAGGGAATGGAGATGGTAGTCTCATTGTACTTATGGAAGTGGTCTCTTGGGAGTGGGGCAGGAGAGCTCCGATGAGAAAGGAAAGTGGCCCCCAGAGGAAGTCTGGAGGATATGCTAGCTCATTTCTTGGGTGGTTTCGATGAGGTACAAGGACTGTGGTTGTGTTTTAACCCTCTGGGGCTTGGAGATGTGGAGAGGAGGATTGGGGGCTGACTCAGTGCCAAGGCATCACTGAGCCCACAGGGGATGCGCAGATTACCAGTGGCTCCTTGCTTTCCTGGAGTGCCTTTGGAGCCTTGGGGACCTGAGAAGAAGGAGAGAAGAGCTCATTCATTCATTATGCTCTGTACCCTGGATCAACCAACACCCTAGAGCCCGGCTTTGGACAAAGCAACAAGAACAAGGAGGTGTCGCCCTCCCCCATCACTACCACAAACACATGTGCACACTCATGCACCCAGTCCCTGGTGACTCCAGGCACTTTGCTTCATTCCCAAGGGCAGCGTCCTGCCTGGGAAGCTGAGAATGCATCCTGTGTGGTGGTGGAAGAAAGACTTGAGAGTAAGGTTTGAATTGCAGCTCTGCTACTCAGCACACTGGTGAGCTTTGGAAGAACCACTGAAGTATTCCACACTTCAGTTTTCTCATCAGCAAAATGGGGCTGGTAATGGCCACCTGATTGTGCTTCAGCACCCAGGACAAAAAGGAAACGAGAAACAACAGTCCCTCCTGTGAGGCACAGAAGCATAGGGGAGACTGTGGAGAGACACTGGTGGTGAAAGAGGTCCCAGAGTGGGAGGAAGTCAGGGAGGGTTCCTCAGAGAGGACAGTAAAAGTGTGAGGCTATTGAGGGAGGGACAGTGAGGAGGGGGGAGAAAAAGGTGGATGTGGGCAGAGAGGCCAGAACTGTCTGTTAGGCGATTGCTTGGCTGTGGAGGTTTCTTGAGCCCGGGCTCCTGTGGTTATCACTTGCATCAAGGTGGCAGCTTGGCGAGGTGGCTGGGAGGTGGGGGTGGGGTCGGGGTCTTATGAGTGAAAGGATTGGAGGCTTTGCCACTGAGACTCATAACTGCATCTGACCTCAGTTAGTCACAGCTATGAGCAGCAATTTCTGAATTACATGATTTTCCCTGGGGTTGGGATTAGGGGGTGCAAGGGTTCTCTGGACTCCCAGTGGAACCACTGAGGTCTATTTTGTGTGTGGACCTCTGGAGGGTGGGTCAGAGAAAGGATGGCCTGGGTTAAGTGACCTTGCACAGCCCAGCTGAGGCCTCTGTCAGAGCAGAGTGAACGCCTCTCATGTCCCACTCCTTCCCAAAGGGCAGGCTGGTGCTTTCAGGCAGGCCTGTCTGGCTCTACCCAGTGAGTTCCCCTGGCCAGGGTCACTCCCTTTCTCTTGAGGAAAAAGGGTAGCTGGGGAGGGAAAGCCAACACCCCTGAGAGACCCCTCCCTGATCTGAGCCCTGTGGGCTGAGTATGGCTGAGAGTTTCCCAGGGCGTATGCATGCATGTGTGGGTGCATATGTGCAGGTATGAGGACATGTGCACATGTATGTGTGCATGCCAGGGCTGTGGGTGCCCCCTGCACCATAAACTCTGCTCCCATTATCCACCCATCATCCCCTAGCCCCTTTCTGGAGACTTAGAACTGTGACCCTTGGGATCCCTTCTATTAAATTCCTTCCACACATTAGTTCCCTGAAAAAGACTTACCCCCCTAACAAGTGTCCCTTCTGCCACTGGCAGTGTTTTCTTCCTGCCTCTTAGAGTCTCTTCCTGCTTAGAGTCTGTGGGTTGTTTCCCGTTCCCTCCCCTGTAAGTCCCCTCATTCTGCTCTTTTCTCTAGCAAGGTTTTATTGTCTTTGCATCTGTACAGCTCAGCAACCTCAATCTTTCCCAGGATCTGGAAACTGGAGCATCTAGGTGGAAAGTGGAGGGGACTGGAAGGTCAAAGACTCTCCAGTTTGGGTCCCCACCTCCTCCCGTGGAGAAGCTGAGCTCCCCACATTCTCTGAGCCAGCCTCTCCTGGAAGCTTTAAGCTGCAGCCTAAAGGCAGACATAATCATGGGTTTTTAATCAGTTTCTCCAATCTTTCAGTGACCCTCTGAAGCACTCTCATCCCCATCTTTCTAGACAAGGAAACTACATCTCCATGAGCTCAGGGGACTCCCCCAGTAACAGTCCACATGGGGCAGATGCTCATCCTCTTTGGTCCCTAGATCAGAAAGCTTGACTCTCCCCACTGAGGATGGCAGGTTTGCTCTCTTGAGCATGAGGGGATTGGTGCATCTACACACCTCCAGCCCCAACTGGGTACGTACCCCCCTCAACATGTGAGCTAATTCCCAGCATCTCCAACCTATCTAATGTCTCTAGCTGGCTGACCCCCAAACACACAAAGCCCCTGGGGCATTAGGTCTCTGAGAATGCCTGCTGTGGTGCGTACACACATCTCCTACTCACCTGCCTCGCCCTTGACTCCTTGTGGGCCTTGGGGTCCCGGAGGGCCTGCAAGGGAAACAGAACTCAGAACACAGCCTGGACAAAGAGGAGGAAAAGGATTGTGTGGCCGGTAGAGAGAGACCTGTAACGGAGGCTCTGTTGCATCCCATGGCTCCCTCAGCCCCTTCTTAGCTGGTGACTGGGGGTTGCCAGGCATGCCCTGGGAGCCCTATTGACCTGAAAATCTGAGGAAGAGGAGCAGAGACACCAGAGAACCAACCAACTAGGTGAAATGACTCTACCACACACAGTCATTCAATAAGCAGTCACTGAGCACACTGTTGTGGGGGGAAGAAAACTTCCCCACACAGGAAAGAAAACTGCAGAAGGAAGGAAGGAAGGAAGGGGAAAAAAGAAGACAGCTCCTCTGTGCTGTGCAGGTAAAACACAACCATCTTCTCATCTGAGGCTAAGTTGGACAGACCGAGTGCCACCCCTTAACTGGGTGACCTTGAACAAGTCAATTCATTTTAAGTCTCTGCTGCCTCAGCAGGAAAATGGGGTTGTGAGTCGGTTTTGCTGCTGTTCCAGAGGCTGCCAGCTTGGCAGGCTGCAGTTGAATGGCGCCTCAGTGTGGCATCCGGCACAAGGTTTCCACCCTCCAAGGGCTGCTTTGCAGACTCACAATGACCCGGGCAGGTGAGAGAAGGTTCCTTCACCTGTCCTAGTCAGTTTGGGCTGCTTATTAAAATGCCTCAGACAGGTAGCCAATGAAAAACAGACAGAGCTGGGCATCCAGGGTCAGGGTGTCTATGTGATGGGTGGACACCTCTTTTGGAGGTGTAGACTGCAAAGTTCCTGCTATGTCCCCCCACCTATAGTTCCAAAGGTGTGAAGGAGCTCTGCGTAGCCCCTTTTATGGGGACTCTAACTCCAATCATGAGGCTTCCTTCCCTTGTAGCTGATTCGCCTCCCTAAAGCCTCACTTCCTCATACTATCTCACCTCAGTCTTTTCATGTGAATTTGGGGTAAAAGTGCCATGTTGCCACTGGGAAGACTGGTTTTCTAAGAGGTGCTGGCTCTGCCTGAGGTCATACATTTGTAAGGAGGTGGCAGATTCCAGGTCCTCACGGCAGAGCCTGCACCTGTGTGTGCTATGGTCACTGCAGCAATGGAGCTGCTGATTTCAGAGTAGAACTCAGGCCCAATTTGTGGGAGCCCTAAGACGACCTCATTTCATAGAGACAAGTTTGGAGCCTGGAAGGGTAGAATTGGCCATCACTTCAGCACAAGACTCCTCTCAGACATGTCTCAGAGAGGCACTCTTGAGGATCAGTTCAGAGTTGACAGCTAACTCCCACTGAAAACTGTGTGACCTGGACAAAGGTCTTCACTTGGTCATATTCCAGCCTTCCCATCTGGGATGGAAATAGCAGCACCCACCTCAGCAGGCCTAACTAGGGTCCTCGGACAGGGAGAAAAGCCACTGAAAGGGATGCTTGCTACACCTATTAGCTAAAGGGAAGAGGAGAGAACCCTGGAGACCTGTACCCCGCAGGGAATGCAGCAGAGCTGTGCCCCCTCCTGGTGGAGTCAGACCACAGGATCCTGCCCCTGTAGCTCCCAGGCCTCCGCCAGAAGGCGGCTCTGGTACACAGGAACCCAAATCCTCTCCAGGCTGGCACCAGCCCTGCTGGCAACGCTGGAGCAGATTTCTCAACCACTGGGTTGAGAAGAGGTTAAACTTGGATTCTGCCAGTTGACGTGATGGAAATTGTTAGAACTGCATTTCCTTGGTGGGAGGAGCATTTCTTAGCCCTGGGCAGTCCGGGCATTCTATCTTTTCATCTCCAGCAATACCAGGCAGGGCAAGTGATAACAGTAACCAAAACACTATTGGATACTTATTCTGAGGACACAGGCTGAACACTTTACTGTCATCATTGTCTTCTCACACCGCCCCCTCCGTCTTACTTGGAGGAAATAGCTCAGCATTGTGAAATGACTTGCTCATGGTCACCAGCTCATGCAAAGCAGGGTCCAGATCTTTCCCCATCTGTGTTGTCCTAGTCCACACTCCCTGACCAGGGGTGAGGCTGCCCGAAGTCCCCCCTAGTCCATGGGGTGATCTGGGCCACACTGGAAAAATGATGACACTAAAGAGTTCTGTCCCAAGAACATTATGTGCATAGGCTTTCATGGTAAAATCTCAGCCATTTAGCAGGGACATGAGTGAAGTGTGTGTGTGTGTGTGTGTGTGTGTGGAGGTGGAATGAGACAGCAAGTGTGCCACAGCCTGTCTCCTTAGAACATCTTGTTACATAAGACATTATTTACACATCACCCCCATGGGACTCTTAAAGCCACCCTTTAAGAGGGAGGTGAGTAAAAGGATTTTCATTATTTCCTACACGAGCGAGTAGCCGAGATGTCAGTAAGTGAATTGAAAGGCCCAGAATCATGCAGCTGTTGGGCTGCAATCCTGGGATAGAAGCTTGTCAAGCTGATCTCACAGGAGATGCTCCCTCCCCAGTGGTTACGATTCTTTAAGATATATAGCTGGGTCCACCCAGGTAGGGTGCTGAGAATAACTTGTCTGGTAGTAGGTGCCTGAAAACTGTGCATAGGGGACAAAAGAGGAGACCTATGCTACAGTGGGGTGCTTGGGGGGATGGCCCCCAAGGGGGGTGCACCCAGGATATCCTGGAAAATGACTCTTGGATGGATGGAGTGGAATGGGGCCATTTCCCATTTCGCGCCGGGAGTAGGATCAAGTCTCAGAAGCTGGAAGTCCAGCATGGCCAGGGGACATAGAAGAGCCCCAAGTTTGTGGGGAGGCTTTGGGGACAAGTGAATGTAAGCTGGAGTCAAGTGATGAGATACAGATAGGCCCAGGCCAAAGAGTCCTTGGAGAAAGGATGTGAGGAGAGGGCAAGAATGGGTCAGAGTGAAAATGAACCTACCTGGAGCTCCTTGTTCACCTTTGAGCCGGAACAGCTCTGTAAGGGAAGGTTCAGATTGAAATATGAAGTTTCCCAGAGCTTCCAACTCATTGATGGAAGTTTCAGTCCTCTCAGATGAGGAACAGAGGATTTAGGCAGCTGGGGAGGTAATGTTGGAGGGAGGGTGGAGGTGGACTATAGGGGCCAAACACTTGGATGTCTTCCAGATAATAGTCTTTGGGAAGAGCCAGACTTTTACTTGTGTCTAGTATTCTACACCTGAGAGCTGTAGATCCCTGGGAGCTGTTTACTGGCTCTGGTTAACCTTCATTTTCTCTGCTTTCAGCTGTTTCATTCAAGCCACTGGGTTTTTCCAGCAGATCCAGCTGTCTTCTCCCCTCCATGGTCCCCACATTATCTAGACTGGTTTAGTGCTTGCCACCCAGACCTATAAACCTGGCAGCACCAGAGGGGTCCTGGGAATTTCCCCAGGCTCTGCATGTTATCCACCCACTTCAATATTCTGGATAAGTCTGAGGGTTTTGTGACTCAGACCTGGTCTTGGACTGCTTGCTCTAGTCTCTGGTTCTTGCAGGTCACCTTCTGCTTGGACAAGGACACTGGTTCCTACATGCCTGATGCCACCGCCTCCCACAGCCCTGTCTGGAGTCACCCATGCAGGCTGTGCTTCAAGCCCATCCTATATGGCTCTTACTCTATGTCTTGGCCCTCAGGATCCCATATCAGACCAGGGTTCTGGAAGACTCCCCACCCCCTACTTTGCCAAGGAAGGGGATTCAGGGCTAGAAACCCCCTTGTCTATGAAAAGTAGCTTCTCCATCCCCCTTCTTCCCTGAAGAGTTTCAGTCCAGTGGGGAGGAAGCCAAACCTGGGCTCTGAGTGAAGTTGTCCACCTGTTGCATCAGGTACTCCTGCCTGAAGCGAAACTGGGTGAGCTGGGCCTGTAGGGCTTGCAGGCTCGGTGCACTGCCAGACAGATGTGGGACATGTGCTGACCGAAAAAAGGAGAAGGACGGGCTGTCCTGGGTGGCCACCGTTTCATTGGTAAAGTAATTCTCCAGGATCAAGAGCCGCTCCTGCAAATACAGAACTGGACACCCATCCCCACACCGCAGGGCTCTTTTAGGGACCTTATTGAAGTCCATGGCATTGAAGCACAGCCCTCACATCCTTGTGCTATATTTGCATAACTGTAGGTAATGAAAGTGTGGACACACATTTCACATGCTGTGAGGACCTAGCATAGCAACACCACTTTTTCTACTCTTGGTAAGTGTGTTCTCCCCACTCTGGCATCATAGTACATTCCTGCATGGCCTAAAAATGTGCCACTATACCCAAGGCCAAACTTCACCCTTTGTGCTATTGAGACATCATGCAAGCTCTGGCATGAGTGCATAACAGCTAACAGGCTGATGTGGTCATGTGTGACTTTAGTGTGCATGCCACATGTGTTCATGACAACTGGGCCCATGGCAAATGCTCTTGATTGATTTCATTGTGTGCTGGTGGAATTGCTTTATGACCTTAACATTTACATTATAATCTCTGTGGAAGTAAAAAAAGAAATCATGATAAATGAACTCTGGTTAATAAAGGGCCTTCCCACTAGAGACTGGGAATCCCTGTGTGCTTTCGGCAAAGGCAGGTGCACATGTGACTTCACACACACACACACACACACACACACACACATGCCCCTCTGTGTCTCCTTAACCCTGAACCACATCTCTGATGTTACCCAGGGACCTACAGCGCTCTCCCAGCAGGGAGCAGCAGCCGCCCCAGGCTCTCCCCTCAACCTGGGTCCTGTATCCAATGGAGCCAGGTTCACTCACACCCAGAGGGGCCTGGCTGGACCAGGACTGCTTTACCTTGCACCACCAGCAGCCCAGTGCCCACGGAGAGTAGAATCAGGTAGGTAGATACTATTGCCATGAAGCAGTTTACCCCATTTCTCTTCTTGGGTTTTGGATCTGTAATACAACACAGGCCAAAGTGACTATAGAAAAGGGTGGAGAGCAGGGGGCCCCAACCTGTGCCTAAATCCCCTATATTGTGAGTAGAGAGCTCCTCATGAAGTCCAGTGGGAAAGACACTAAAGACTTGCATTATCCCCAAGTCATTCCCTTGATTGTCCTACTTACCACAGGCAAATCCCTGTGCTAGCAGAGTAAGGTGCTTAAGCCAAGTGTTATATTAGCCTTGTTCACTGATAAAGCGTGGTGCCTAACCTTAGGGGCCTCTCAATAGATTCTTATTGAATGAATTAGTGTCTTTAAGTTTCAAAACTTCAAGAGGAAGGCAGTTGTTCCTGTTTTATAAATGAGCAAGGTATGGAAACGTTGAGAAAGCTTTTAGGTTAGCAGAAGCAGATCTGGAATTGACATGGGTCTTTTAGTACATTTTCTTTAGATTTTTTTTAAATTATTAAAGTAACATGCCATGTCTCCTCCCACGGCATCTAAGTGAGAAATCCTTAGAGCTTGGCACGGTCAAGGTACCGGGCACACAGGAGGAATATGTGGCCCTCCAGGAATAGAAGAATGGCTGATTCTCGAATGGTCACTGTAACTTTTGATTTGTTTCCTGATTCTGTTGACACACAATGTACTGAACCAAAGAAATGTTATGGACATTGTGCTTCGTTCTAATGATACTCTTGAAAGGAATGTAATTTTCTCTGTTCTCGATACTGATTTAATTCTGAGAAACTGCTACAATCTTTAATTCTATTAAACTATTAACTCCTGTACACCAGGTGACTTGTGAAAAGAATGGAGAGAGCAATTAAAATGATTAGCAAGGCATAAGTGATAGATATGGCATTTGTTTAGCACCACTGAACCTTGAATACACAATGGTTTCTCAGGGCCCCAGGTTGGTCTCGGGCAGGTGACATCATCTCAGAAACAATAAAAAAAAATGTATTATCTGTCACGCTTCTATTGAAAGAATCATTGTACTCCTATATTTGCTTGCCAAGAAAAATTGTATAAATGCTCTGCACTTTTAAAAATTAAATACATTCAGATATGCACTCCTACAAGTTGTGCCTGTCTGTCACTCAGCCTTATCCTTGTCTACCCTGCACCAGATTTGTAATCCCTGAAACTTGTCTCCTGCTCCTGCTGCACTGGTCCATGGCAGTAACGCATGCTTAAGTATAATCTATCAAACAATATAAAGAGCATCACAGGGTTAACAATGTTCCCTCCACCGCTCCCCCACCCTGAGGTTCTAACCCTTGAATTGTGACCTTCTTCCCATCCATCTTGTTCCTGGAAATGTACAAACATATTTATTGTTAGATAAACCCATTTCTTCCTTTTAATCTTACAAAATAATATCACATGACATTTAACACAGTACATTGCCTTTTGTAATGAATGCCCTTTCATGGACCTTTCTCTCGTTTTCTTTGTAGAGAGAGACTTAATTGTTCTTTTAATAGCTGATATTCTTTAAAAATAAAAGCCACAATTTGTGCAAAGATTTCCCTATTGATGAACTGTTTCCATTTCAGGGCATTACAAAAAGATGCTGCAATGGACATTTTCCCTGGGCCTGACCCCCACACCATCTGTCTTTCTGTGTAGGGTCATCCGAGGCCGTGTCTCACCACTCACATTGATTGAGAACCTACTCTGCTCCAGGCCCTGACTGACAGAATCTCTAATCCTTGCATCGATCCTGCAAGGTGGGTGTGATCACTCCCTTCCACCGATGAAAGGCCTGGAATTCAGAGAAGTTAAGGTGACACAGTAAGCATGTGGCCCTGCGTTGTCTAACCCTAAGACTTGTGCTAGCCTCACTAAGCTACTCTGACTGCTGTTCCTGGGAATATGCCGTCGAAATGCTCCTCAAGAGGAGATATGAAAGGGAAAAGAGAGCAAGTGAACAGCCTAGGGGACTGGCTGAGAGTGTGAGCACCATTTTTGCTTTGTGAAAGGAGTGGCTTTTCAATTGACACATACTAGATTTGTATGAAACTTAGGTCTTTCCCCATCACCTGTAGGGCTTATGTTATCTCACCGCTTTGTCATTCAGCCATGCAAGGAGTGGGAATCCTTGCATGAACACAGCCTAACATAAGGTAGGCTAGAGGTGATTCTGGCAGCACCACGAGGGGTGAGTTTCTTGGTTCGATGGTCTTTTAGTTGCTTATTTTTTAAAGATTTGTTTAAAAAAAAGATTTATTTTAAAAATAAATTGATTTATTTTAAAGATTTATTTATTTATGCATATAAGAACTGTGTACAGGCCAGAGGTGTGGGGTGAGAGAACAGGCAGATCTACTGAAATCCACTGCTGAGGGGAGCAGTGGGTGATCCAGGAGAGGTCTGCTGAGCCATGGATTGAACTTGTGCTACAGTGGCTACAGATAGTTTCAAAATGCTGTGCTTTAACCTGTTGAGTTAACACCTGAGTGGTGTTTTTGTTAGTGGAAAGTGTGTACGTTCAGTCTGATTGAGAGTATCTGTCCCTCCTACCTTGTACTGCACCTCCACCCCCCAAATCCATTCCCACAGTTGCCTGAGTGAGCTCTCTCACACACCCTGGTCAAGTTCCTCCCCTGCCTTCAGCCCTTCAGTTGCTGCCCTCAGGACAACTTCCCTGGACTGTCAGCCATCTCTGCCAGGACTACATCTCCATATCACATCTCGCCAGGGAAGCTGACCCGTGGTCAGGCCAGACCATCCAGGGTCAGAGCTTTCTGACTTCAAACAATGCCTCTTCTTAGAAGACCCAACTCTTTCTTCTCCCATCTGCATCACTAATTCTTACTCACCTTTTTGGAGCATGGTGGAGCTTTTTTCACTCCAAGACACATCCTCTGAATTCCCTGCTTCTGCTTCCCCACATCACTCTGCTTTGCACTGATTATCTGAAACTAAGTCCAGTTATGTCTCAGTCAACCCCACCTGGCTTGGATCTTCTTGGGCTGTATCCCAGCACTGACATGGCATCTGGGACACAGTATGTATGGGGAAGATGAACAATGCATATATGAATGAGTGACTGCAGATGTTTAGGTGATGAACATGTGGGGAGTTGAACACAGCTAGTTCAGAATTGTTCAAAAGAAATGAGAACGCAGTTTAGGCCTCAGGTACCCATATGACCATCTTGGTGGGGATGGGTAACATACAAGAGGAGCCTCACATTTAACACAAGTTGGGTACAATCTCAGAGAGAGGGATCAAAATGGCAAAACTTAACATGTAATGAAAATAAAAATATATATATACTGTGCTTAAGAGGGATAGTTATAGGGGGCAGAGGTAGGGAAGAGGGTCATCAGCATGTATAGAATATTCCATGCAGCAGCAGCAGAAAATACATTTTTCATAAACACATGAAATATTTCCCAAGAGAGATAGCCTCTGCACCACAGAGTAAACCTCAACATAATGTCAAAGAAATGAAGTCACACAGAATGTGTTCTCTCACATTAATTTAATTAAAACAGAAATTAATAGCATTAAGACAATAGGAAAATCTCCAAACATTTATCCATTAAAAAAAAAATAAACCAGGCCCTCCCTGGTGGCGCAGGGGGTTAAAGCACGGCACTGAGAAGCTAACGCCTCTTCCGCATGAGTTCAATCCCCGCCTGGGAGGTGATCCACATGGCCCAGCGGACCTCTCCTGACTCGCCCACTGCTCCCCTCAGCAGTGTACTCATCAGTTGACCTATTCTGCGCCCCACTCTGTCTCTGGTGAATATTCTTACCGCCCCTGCACCTCTGGCCTGTACCCCAGTTCTGTATGCATAAATAAATAAATCTTTAATAAATAAAATAAACCTAAATAATTGAGGAAAAGTCTAAAAAAAACTTTAAATAGAATAGGATCAAAGTTAAAAGATAATATATCAGGCCCTCCCTGGGGCACAGCAGGTTAAAGCGCTGCACTAAGAAGCTAAAGCTACTTCTGCATGAGTTCGATTCCCGCCTGCCCCAGAGGCAGACCTCTCCTGACCCGCCCGCTGCTCCCCTCAGCAGTGTACTTCATCGATCTGCCTGTTCTGTTCTCTGTCTCTGGTGAAGCCTCTCGCCACCCTGAGCCTCTGGCCTGTACCACAGTTCTGTATGTACAAATAAATAAATCTTAAAAAAAATAAACTGAGCAAACAGAGAAAGGAAATAATGAGGATCACAACAGAAATCAATGAGATTTAAAATGGGAGTACACAAGAGAAATTCAATATAATAAAATGCTGACTTTTAAAAAATAAATTTGTTAAGACTTTAGCAAGACTGCAGAGAAAAAGGGAAGAATACACAAATCACCAATATCAAGACTGAAGCATTTTAAAAAGAAAATAGGAGATACTATTGCTAACATTGTGATCATGGGTTACAAAAAATGGGCCAATTCCTCAAAACTCACAAACTACCAAACTCAACCAAGATAAAAGAGATAACATGAATATTTATAACCATTAAATAAACTAATTTATAATTAAAAGACTCCTGAAAAGGAAATACCCAGGTCTAGATGATTTTATGGGAGTATCCTAACAAACTTTTTGGCCGTCAATAAATATTTATTAAATTCACCTGGATCATATTCAAATCCCTTTGTCAACTTGTGGTTTGAACATAATTATATTTTCTATAATGAGAAAGGGAGGAGGGGAAGAAAAATATTGCAACCTAAAGAAGATTAGTATCTCATCAAATAAGGAAGCCTCAAAGAAATATTTATTATATGAAGTCACAAAATATTCTTTAAAAACCTCATCTGTACTACTCTAGAAAATTCATTTTTTCCAAATCAATAGTAAATGTTCTTCTAGTCTGTTTAATTTAAGCAGTTAAGCTTATGGTAGCTCAGATGTTACTTAAATTTAGTAAAAATTCTTACTTCATAACAGATTAAAGAGATTATCCACCAGATAGTTCTCACTTGTTTGCTGTTGAAAATTTTAAAGGTTTTTGTCCCATACATCTTTAAAAAAATCAGCACTGAGACCCTCCCTGGTGACCCACTGCAAGCCGGTCACAGCAACCTCGCTGCAAGTTCAGTCCGCGCCCTGGAGCTGACCCACATGGTGTGGCAGACCTCTCCTGACCCGCCCGCTGCTCCCCTCAGCAGTGTACTTCGTCCATCTGCCTGTTCTGTTCTCCACTCTGTCTCTGGTGAAGCCTTTCACCGACCCTGAGCCTCTGGCCTGTACCCCAGTTCTGTATGCACAAATAAATAAATCTTTAAAAAAATATATATCAGCACTGAGTTTACAACTGCTTGTAGTAAAAGAGTAAACTAGGGAACATTTCTTAACACATTTTATAAGGGCAGGATTTCCTTAATGTGAAAATCAGACAAGTACAGTCCAAAGAAAAGCAAATTAAAGATGACTAACTTTCGTGAAATTGGACATGAAAATTCTCAAAAAAAATACTAATAAGCCATAGCAAACAATGCATAAAAATAATTTATAGACTGTGATTTGCAGGTGTGTAAGTCTGGTTCAATATCTGAAAATCATCCAAGATAACCCACTGAATCAAATGGCTAAGGAAAAAAAAAATCATGTAATCATATCATTTATGCAAAAACCACACTTGGTGAAACCCAACTCATAAGAAAACTCTCATAACTATAATTCATAATTTTAATTCTCATAATAACTAACAAGTTTATAACTAAATTCTCAGCAAATTAAAAGTAGAGGGGTACTTCCCCAACTTAAAAAAAAAAGAGCATCTACAAAATATGTAAAGTTATCATCAAACTTACAGTGAGACAGACTAATTCCTTGTAAGACTGGAAACAAGACAAGTTAGTACTCACTCTTTTATTCAATTACATTTCTATATACCACTGACAAACAAATGAAAATATTAATGAAAAATACAATTTATAATCACTCCCCAAAATGAAATGTTTAACTATAAATTTAATAAAATGTTTTTAGGATATATTTGTTGAAAAGGACACAATCTTGATTCTAAAAATATCCAGGACTTAAATGACTATATCAGCATACCATTATCATCTACTCATGGATTATAAAACTGAGAGTAGTAAATACATCATGTCTCAAATAAGTTACATTAAATTTACATAGAAAGGCATAAATCCTAAAATAAATAAAATAACAATATTGCAAAAGAACAATAATATGTGAGGAGTAACTCCACTTGATGTTAAGACATAATAAACCTGTTGTAATCAAGGCAGCGTGTATTGATGGAGGGACAAACGTAATATAAATATAAAACAATTGAACAGAATAAAGAACAGAACTAAACCCACACAAATTAACCCAACTGATTTTATTTTGTTAATTAATTGATAGATCTATTTACACCGTTGTTCATTTGAAAACAACGTTTACTTTTCTCTTCCCCAATTCACCTGCATCATCACTACAGTCCCCCACATCCCTCCCTCCCTCCTTCTGATCCCTCTCCCTCCCTCTCCTCTGTCAGATATCTCTGGTTTATAATGGTCTGATTTTAGGTGAACACACCAAAGTAATTAATGGGCAATTTTGAACTTTTTAGCAAATGATGTTGGAGCAATTTGATATCAAAACAAGCAAAATGAACAAGGATTAACCTAAACTTCATATTTCTTTTTCACAAAATCATCTCAAATGAACCAAATGGACTTAATTATAAAATATAAAATGATTAAAACTTACAGGGTTAAACATGAGAAAATCTTTGGGACCTATGGCTAGGTGGAGTTCCTAGACTTGATACCATCAGACTTGATAGAACTCATAAAAGAAAAAAATTAATAAGTTGGGCTTCAATGAAATGAAATACTTTTGCTTTGCAAAAGACTTGGTGAGCGGATGAAAAGACAAATTAAAATTGAAAGGAAATATTTGTAAACCTTACACCCAGCAAAGGACTTCTACTTCAATATATAAAGGACTGTCAAAACTAGAGTAAGAAGTAAAGGATCCAATTAAAATACTGACAAAGGACATAAAGACATCATTAAAATATCTTCATCATTAGTAACTACAAAATGAAAATTAAAATTACAGTGGGCTATCACTACACATATCTATCAAATGGTTAAAATAAAAACAGTAAAATACTAATCATTGGCCATACGCAGAGGAACTAGACCAGTAACCCACTGGTGGTGGGAGTGTAAAATAGCACTTGCACCCAGGAGGAGACCAGCTGCTTCCTGTGAAACCAAACACACTTAGAATCTTGCAATTGCACTTGGGGCATTTACCCCAGAGACATGAAAACCTAGGCTTGAATACAATCCTTTACATCAACGCAGATGTATATTTTTGGGGTTTTTTTTTTTATTACAAAGTTTATTTTTACATCATTTTGCACATTTTTTTTTCCATCTCGATTGTAATCCCCGCGGGTTTCCCATCACCAAATCACCCCTGTGCCACCACCATAGTCCCGTGCATTTCCCCCCTCCCCCC
>NW_004567103.1:79995811-80066906 GCF_000260355.1 Condylura cristata | reverse complement strand
TCTGGTATATGGTTGTTCATTATTTTTGTTATTTTCTCGCCTGGTCCATTATACTCCTGCTATGAGTGAAACCATCCGGTATTTTTCTTTTTCTTTCTGGCTTATCTCACTAAGCATGATCTTTTCCAGCTCCATCCAAGTAACGCAGATGTATATTTTATAGTTAAAAACTAAAAACAGCTCAAGTGTCATTCAGTGGGTGAGTGGTTGAATAAAGTGTTGCGCATTCATAACATGGAATGATGTTCATTAATGAAAAGACCCACCTGCTGTACTCGTCCATACAACAACTTGGATGGGTCTCAAGGGAACCAACAAAATGAAAAACAAACAGGGAACAACCTTTAGAAAATTACACAATGTAATTTCATTTAGAGAACATTCTTGAATACCAAAATAACAGACATGGGGAACCGAACAATGGTTGCTGGGAATAGTGATTGCTGGTGGAGTAAGAGGGGTGTGAATGGTTGTGAGAGAGATTTTGGTGGTGGTCACCCGAATACACACATATGATAAAGCTGGAAAGATCTACATTCACACA
Source organism: Condylura cristata (assembly GCF_000260355.1). Lineage (NCBI taxonomy): Eukaryota > Metazoa > Chordata > Mammalia > Eulipotyphla > Talpidae > Condylura > Condylura cristata. The sequence goes on along the minus strand of NW_004567103.1, from coordinate 80,066,362 downwards.
GAAATGAGAGTATATAAAACCAATGAAATCTAAATGAACTTTCTGTGTTGTATAACATCAATTTCCTGGTTGTGATAATGTGCTATTGCTATGGAAGGGGGTATTGCTGGGAGAAACTGAGTGAAGGTCACAGATATTTTCCTGTAAATCTTTTTTGTAACTTTCTGTAAATCTATAATTATTTCACAATATAATGTTAAAATTTAGAAACCTCTAGATTTGTTTGTTTTTAATGTTGAAAAATAATGACCTGACAAAAAACAAAGTGAGAATACTGACAAGGAATGACAGTTGTCGCATCAGCCAGGCTGACCTAGAGTGCACTCCTGGGTAAGTTCTGTTAGGAGAATATTTTCAATTCTAGTTAGAACTAGAAGGAGGCACAGGAAAGCCACAGCTGGGAACCAATGTTTAATACTAGCCAAAATTAAAAAAAAAAAGAAAACATCAAAATGTAACTTCTTCTGTATTATTTAGAGTTGTCTCTGTTAAGAAGATTTTTCTTCAGATCGAAATTGGTAGGAAGAAAAATCGGGAAGAAAGATATGAAGCCTGAAATAGTTGAGGACTTGGGTGAGACTGGGGTCTCTCACAGACTTCCCAGAGAGCGTGCCTAAGCTGATAACAGAACACTGAGAAACTGGATTCTTCAGGGTATGGACAAGGAGACTCAAGCTAAAAAAAAAAAAAAAATGCCCATCATTTACAAAACAAATGGAAAGGAGTGTCTCCCAGAAAGATATTGTCACAAACAATGTAAAGTCTCTCTCTCAAGTTCCACTGCTTGTTGAGGCGTTAGCTGGGCCCGATGCCAGTTGAAGAGGAAAGGCTGGGATTTGGCTGGAACTGAAGGGCAGCAAGAGTTCATGGTATGCCTAGCTTCTTCAGAAAATCAAAGCAATTTCAGTAGATAAGATATTAAAAATAAAGATGCCTGAAAGATCAAGTGCTGAAACTGGTAGCTTTGTTCATCTCAGTAATTCCTGAAGAGGTCACTAGGTTACAGACCCTGACAATGATCACTGTCTATAATGGCACTCATCTGGAAAGGTCCATAGGTTTTATGATCTTTATATAAGAAGTTGTGAATGCATTTAAGAAAATCTTCCATCTAAATTAGAGTGATACTAGATTTTGATTAGATGCTTAGCTATTTCTTACCCAAGTGACAAATCTGGGGTTCATGCTTGATGCTTGCATCTTCCTCACCTGCTCTGTTCTACTGTGATCTTGTTACTGTTCTCTCTGTTTCTATCTGCAGAGAGCTCTTTCCTGCCTTACATCCACTGCCTCTCATCTCTTGCTACGAAGCTCCTCTTTGTCCTCAGACTTAAATCTTTCCAGTTTATCCAACACTAGTGATGATTAATCTCAAGTGCAGACCAGTGCTTCCCAGTCCCAATTTCAACCCCTTCAAAGTTCCCCATTGTTCTCAAAGTCCAAGTTTGAGGGTGGTAGTCTCCACCCCACTGAGTTTCCCCACACAATTTTGACCCAACATAGTGGAACTGTTTGTTTTTCTAACTTCCCTATGAATGTATCATAAACGTGTGCACTACCCTGTCCCAGACTATCATCTGCTTTCTGTAAATAACCCCTTCTATCCTAAAGTCTAATTTTAATTTTTAAGTCTCACCCCATCCTCCAGGACCACCCCCACCCCTGACCAGCTTACATCTGTTTGTAAGACCCAGTGCAAGTGTCAGTCACAGCCAGCAATGAGTTGTATAGATATTGTCATGTGTTGGGTGGGTTCACCCTGCCATCCTCTTGCCAGCCCAACATGACTGTGTGTTCCCTAAAGTCAGAGCCATGGTTATTCTTGCCCGTTTCCTGGGTGCTAAGGGTAGCACCTAACAGGTAGTAGCTGATGAATGTTTATCAGCTGAATATGCTTGAACATTTTCAAATCTTGAAAATCTTGTATGTTCAGAAGCTGCATTTCCCAAAGTTCTGCATAGTCAACATTGACCAAATCATTTACCCATGCCTGCCACTGAACCACAGATTCCCAGAGACAGAGCACAGACCCTTCATCTTTGTCTCCTCATACATTCAAGCCCGCATGAGCAGATGACGGATGAGCCAACACTCAGGCCAATCGCAGCACTGCGATTGATCCTGATCATCCAACTTCAAGGAAATACAAGGAGTGGGACTGACAGATTGACAGGCAATCCAATTCTAAGAGGCTATTCTACAGCCCCAAATCAAAGATCCCATGTTTTTTAAAATGCAAAATGCTCACCCGGGATTTCAAATGCTACACATTCTATAAGATTTAAAGCCATGTCACTTGTGTAACACTGAGGGTGAAAACCAAGATAAAACAGAGCTGACTGCAGTTTTAAAATCTGAGTTTAATATAAGGTAGACTAATTATGAAAGTATGAATATATCCTAACCCAACAGGAGATAAAGAAAGCACTCCCTGGTCAACACATCCATTAAACAGAGACGTCACCTTCAAGAATGCGAGAGAAATTGGATTAAAGCAATCAATTCTTGTTTTGTGTTGCCATCTCATCACAAAATCTCTGTGTCAGAATAAGACACTGACAAACAGGAGGAACATTTAATAATAAGCATCCTTCTAAAAGAAAACATTGAAATACAATTTAAAGGAATTCTGTATCTTAAAAAATAAGGAACTAAAGCAACCACATGCTAAAGGTACACATTATGACCAACATTCCAGAAGATCCATATAAAGCATTCCAGAAATGTATTGAGAATTTAGGGTGCAGAACTAGATGTTCTATCAACTCCTCTATTTCTTCCATTTGTAACAGACAGACTGTGTGTTAGGCAGCGCTGTTTGTTGCTGGGCAAGCTTACTTTACCATTGATCTCGAAGGTCTCCATGGCAGGAAACATGGTTTGGTCAGGAGCTCTTCTTTCTTCAGGTCTAGTCAAGAACGCTTCCTCCTTGAGAATTTCCTTACTGTCCATTGCTAAGCTTTATAGATGACCAAAGTCCTGGAGCCAGCAGAAATGCTCTCCTCAAGAGGAACCACTCTGGAAAAGATTGTTCCCATTTAACTACCACAGCGGCTTGTAGTTCAAGTAACACTTCCTTTGGCTCTGAATTCTGAATTTGCAAAATATTTCCTGACAGATGATCAGGATTGGGTATTTCTCAAATGTGGGCTCTCCGCGTGTGGAGCTCCTGCTTGGTGCAGCAGCTATGTGTGTGTGTGTGGGGGGGGGGGACTAAGGGGCGTACGTTATAGGCCCTGGAAACCACCTTTTACTCAGAGGTCACTGAGAACTGTTAGCTGGCTGGCCTTGGGGAGCCAGGGTTTCTGCTTCTCCCCATCCTCTCTCCTTTTGGAGCCCTGCCACCATCTCAGCCCCAGCTCGCTTCCCAGGGCCTCACCAGCTCACACTGAAGTCTTCTCCTTTGGCTATGTATGACCTTTCAAGTTCATGTTTGTGACTCAAAATGTAGGCCATGGGCCAGAGCCTCAGCATTGCCTAGAAACTTGTTAGTCCACATAGACTGATTCCAAATGTGCCCTTTCCTGAGGTGCCTAGGTGTTGCAGGGTCATGTTCCAGTTGGAGAAGCACTGCTCTATACCACCCACGTTAGCATTTTATTAACTTCTCCTTACAGTTTTCCATGTTCTGGGTCTGTGGGCTCATGGGTGCTTGCTCTGGTCCCAGTAAGGTCTGACCAAACACATCTCATTCTGTATCCCACATGCCTGGCTCTCCCCATGAGGACAGTTGTGCAACATGGTGGTTAGAGCCGAAATGCCTGGTTCAAATCCCCTCCCTTACGTGGTCACTGTAGGCTGTGGGCAGTCAGTTAAGTTTTTAGTGTCGCACTTTCCTTGTTTGTGAAATACAGATGATGATAGTAATGGCTATGTACATTAAAAGACTTGAAGGCAGCTGTGATGGCACCTGGGAGGTGGTGAATCCAGGCAGTGCCGGGAGGTGTTTAAATCCAGAAACTTACTGTTTAGTTCAACCTTGATGAAAACACCTGAAAGGACAGAAGAGACCAGCAGGCAGGGAATAGCATACAAATTTGAGACTAGATCTTGGTTTGCCTAGATTGGGCGTTTGTTCAGAGAGCAAGATGAGGTGAGGGCCTTGCAGGGATGGGTAAGCAGCCTTCCAGAGGCCAGATGGCTCAGGGTCAGGGAACCATGAGACTCTGGGGCTATTGGAACAAGTAAGTGAGAGGGAAAGTTGACAAGTTGACAACTGATTATGTCAGTTTCTCTGGCATAGTAGAAGGCAAAAGGGAAAGGAACTCAGCAAAGTGAGCTCTGGTAGTTAGTGCCCATAAGGCAGAGAACCTAGATGGCCCATAATTTCAACACTCAGGAAATCACTGGTTTCCATGAGGGCTAGGAGAAGAAGCTAGGATAGAAAATATTGAAGAGAGAGAACTGGAAGTGAGGAAATGAAGGTAGCTATCAGCTCTAGTCAGAAGTTTGTGGGGTGGACAGTATAATAGACGTTTTCAGGGGGTTCCCCCAAGAAAGGGGAAGTCCCCTGGCAAAGGAACCTGCTAACATAGCTTCAATGCCTCCCCTGCCTGATGAGTTCAGCCTTGCTCAGAGATGTCCTCTTGCATGGGGCAGGGGAGGTTTTGAGGCTGGGTGTGCTGGAGAATGTGTGGGCTGTTTACTATGTGCTGCCATGCTTGAAGGGAGACTTTGGTGGTTCTGGTGATGAGACCAGACAGTGCCGGAGGCAAGCTAGACTCTTTCACTAACTTACTGTGGGACCTTGGGTGACATAGTTAACGTCTCTGAACTTCAGCACAAAGTAGAATCTTGTAAAATTAACTGATATTTAGGACTTTTTAGGTATCAGGTACTGTACAAGTCATGCACATAGATTACTCCATACTCAGAGCAACTTGTAACTTACCTTGGATTGTGTGGTTAGAAAGTGATGACATCAGAATTCAGATTCAAGATCCCTTGTGGGTAGTGTCTGCTTTAAACTGGTTGATTCTAGGAATTCTAATCCAGAAATTCATACCCGAGGAGCATTTGTTTTTAATATTTATTTATTTATGCATACAGAACTGGGGTACAGGCCAGAGGTGCCAGGAGAGGGGGTGAGAGTATTCATCAGAGAGACAGTGGGGAGCAGAACAGGCAGATTGATGAAATACACTGCTGAGGGGAGGTGTATTGGGGTGGGCAGGTCAGGAGAGGTCTGCTACACCCTATGGGCCTCCTCCTTGGCTGGTGATCAAACTGGTGCTGCAGTGGCTGAGGATAGCTTCATAGTGCTGTGCTTTAACCTGTTGCGCCACCAGGGAAGATCCAAGAGGAACATTTTGAAAACACACCTGTCAGCTCATAGTCTAAGCCTGAGTTCCTAGTTCTAATAAAAGTTCCCCTGGCTGGTTCTAAAGCATAGCCAGACTGTGGCTTATTGCTCAGAGTGATAAGTGGCTACAGGAAGCATGGAACATGTGACACTCAAAACTTGATCAAAAAAGGTCCATTAGGTTGAACCATTTGAAATTACTGATACTCATATGTAATCCATCCATCCAGCTTGCAGGGCTGGGGTCAGAATGAGACAATTTAGGCAGTAGCTTAGGGTGCAAGAGATTCCATAAGCGAGATATGTACTAATTTAATACACCACTTAAAAAAATCAAGATTAGTGTAAAAAGATCAGCATGGAAAAAAAAAATGATGTACATTTAAACAGATCCCACACTGTACTGATGTCTCTGGTCACGTGCCACACTGGTCCCAGCCCTGTTCACTGTTCTTTCAACATCCCTGTTTGCAAAAGGTAATAGTAATAATTGCCTTGTTTGCTCAAAAGGTGGGTGTGAAAATCAAACAAAACAAAGCGTCAGTGGTGACACTCTTGAGAATCACACTTTATGTCAAGTCAATATGTAATGCAAAGCTTGTACATTGTCAATGTTACCCTAAAAATCTCTAAATCTCTCATAAAATACAAAACATACTGTAACAGGGTGGTCCCAGGAAAAGGGGAGGTTTCAGGTTCCTTGAAAAGGAAGAGTGGAGCTGAGCAGGGAGGAGGAGAATCTGGAGAGGAGGCTGAAGAGGAAGGAAGCAGGATGGAGAGCCAGAAGGAGACCTGAGGGAGCCACATGGAGCAGAGAGACATGTGAAGAAGCGGCTCTTGCTCCTTGGTCCTGGACTGGCTGAAGCAGGTTGACTATGGCAGTATTTATCTTGATTTTGATTTTGCTCTTTTCTTCCCAGACTTGTCTAGCCATTTCTGACCCATTTTTATGGGTCCCTGCTGGAAGGTGCTTTAAACCTATGGCAGGCTTTCAGGCCTTGCTTTGAGCCAATCCTGTTTGGGTGGATTTTTATGCACGAGGGGATGGGTACCTTTGGGTGTTTGACTTAGAAACTATATTCTTTGTTGTACTGTACACTGATTTTTTAAAAAAGTTCCTTTCCATTAAAGGTCTTACATGTTTTGTCTTGATGTGGCGGATGGCAGAACCAAATTAGAGCAGGCAGATTTGGGGGTTCAGCCGTGTGCCTCTCCCTGCCCTGTAACAATACAACTTGGGAAAATTTGTATGATCTCTTCCTAAGTCACACTCAAGGCACTATCATCTTGGGAACAGAGATCTCCCTCTGAGCAAAAGATGAAGTGTTTGACTGTGTTTAGGCACAAGGTTGCTCCAAAAAATACAGGGTTGGGCTTTGTTTTTCTAGTTGAGTATATATAATAGGACTAATTTAAATAGGTGTACAGTTTGGCTCTGATGTAGTTATGTCAGGTTCTGATATTCTCCAAAGTAACGGCCAAGTTGCTCACAGTGTGTTACTGGACAGGGGTAACAGGTCTAGGGTCCCTGGCAAGTGTACCCCCACTGCTGGTACCTTCACAGAACTTGACAGTATATGAACCAGTGAGGCCCAGACTAGATTAGTGGATGGACTGCGTGGCAGGTCACTGATGCCTTTCTACCTTCAAACTAGGGCAGGCATGGTAATGACATAAAAACTACCTACATCATTAGGCAACTATAGATCTGAGGAATTCTGTAGAGAAGGGAGAGAGGGTCAGGACAGGAGTGGGAAGAACACAAGGGACTATGGTGATGGTGCACAGGTGTACTGGTGGTGGGAATTTTATATGAAATCATACACTGTACAAAAATGAAGGATGATGTAATGAATATGTTTTTTTTTTCTTAAAAGTTTTGAAAATAGGCCCTCCCTGGTGGCACAGTGGGTTAAAGCACAGTACTAAGAAGCTTAAGCCACTTCCACATGAATTCAATCCCTACCCCGGAGGTGACCACATGGCGTGGCAGACCTCTCCTGACCCGCCCGCTGCTCCCCTCAGCAGTGTACTTCGTCGGTCTGCCTGTTCTGCTCCCTGCTCTGTCTCTGGGGAACCCTCTCACCCATCGCATCTCTGGCCTGTACCCCAGTTCTGTATGAGTAAATAAATAAATTCTAAAAAAAATGAAAAAAAAAGTTTTGAAAATATTAAAAAAAAAACCACCTACAAAAGCCATTAAAACAAACAAAACTCCACTGCTGGCAGGCAGGCCAAGACTCCACAGTGGAGTGCCAGAGTCCCCGCTACTCTCACTGGCTATTTAGCCACTTCTGCTTGTTCTGTCATCTGCCTGAGCAGGGTTGATGGAAAGCAAAACCCGGGCTAAAGACAAGCATCAAGACAAACATCAATGATGTCTACCTGTTGACTTCATTTTTCTTGCCAATCATGTGGCAATCATGGCGTCCCCAGGCCCAGCTCTGTGCAAGCAATTAACGGCACTTACTAACTGCTAATTATTACTAAAGATTAAAAAGAGCAATGCAAATGACCACCAACAAGTGAATAGATATATAAAAGGAATACTAGTTAGCAAGGAAAAGAAACAAACAACATCATGGACTAATCTCAGAAAATACTACATTAGGTGAAAGGAGGTAGACCCAGGGGGACATGTGTATGACTCCATTTACAGAACGTTCCAGAACAAGCACGCTCATCTACCCTGTCAGAGAACAGAGCAGGCCTCCTGGAATGGGCAGGCAGGGGAGAACTGAATGCAGAAGGCACCAGAGCAGTTTCTGGAGTGATGCAGTCTTCCATATCTCAATTGGGATGTCACAAAACTCAGTGAACTTTACACTTGAAATGTGATAGTACAGTATGTCTCAATAATGTGAATTAAAACAGAAATGAAAGGAACGAGGAGCATTACAGGACATGGAGTACCACAGAGCAGTGCCTGGGGAAGTGAGCATGTGTGGGCCCTGGGCTCCTTTGTGTCTCACTGGGAAAAATAGCTAGAGATGGGCAAAGGCGATCTTACAGTCGAGATTGTTATCATATGTATTATTGCACACAGTTGCTTGAAAGGAGCTAAAGAAGCGCTGAGATGCTTCAGTCACCTTCTCAGAGTTTTCTAAGAAGTGCTCAGAGAGATGGAGACCATGCTTGCTAAAGAAACGGGAAAGTTTGAAGACATGGCAAAGCCTGGCAAGGCCCATGATGAAAGAGGAATGAAAACCTTTATTCCCCCAAAGGGCGGGTGGGGAGAATGTTCAAGAATCCCAATGCACTTAAGATTTCTCTTTCGGCCCTTTTCTTGTTTTGTCCTGAGTATCACCCCAAAATCAAAGAACATCCTGGTTTATGTATTGGGGAATTTGCAAAGAAACTGGGAGAGATGTGGACTCACTGTGTGCGGACGATGAGCAGCCTTGTGCAGAGAAGTCCACTAAGCTGAAGGGAAATACAGAAAGGATGTTGCTGCATCCCAGCTAAGGGAAAGGCTGTAAAGCCAAAGCAGGGGGCTTCAAGGCAGAAAAGAGAAAGAAAAGGAAGGAAGAGGAGGAAGATGACGATAAACACGATGATGGATGTGTTGGCTTTAGTGCAGGATTTGTCCTTGTCTATGAAGCATTTAACTCCCCTGAACAAAACTTCCTCCTTTTAAAGAAAAGGTTGAAATGTAAGGTTGTGTTTCAACTATACAGTGTTTCTTGTACAGTCAACACACTACAAACGTGTCTTTATGATGGAGGATAATAGAAATACTAGAAAGAAAGCATCACAAGACTCACACAGGAGGTGGGGGTAAAAGGCGTTAAGATACCCATTAATCCAGCTATATCAGCTAGGGAGTGTAAGGAATGTCAGAAACACAGACCTAAGGTGAAGATTAGAAGATTAAGGAAGAAACCATCCACCTACAGGTGAGTTTCTCCCACTGAAAGCAGATGATAAAACCCAACGCTACCCCACAGAGGGGCAGCAGTCTTTCTGCCCACCTGTGCTTAGGCAGGTGTTTCTTTTCACCAGCTCTCCCACCACAAAGCAGCAGCCTCCTGCCTCCCCATGGCCTGTACCATACCTGGGCTTCTCCTCACTGACCTCCCTCGGCAGAGACCGCTCTCCTAAGGCCGCCCACCTGCAACCATGCAGGCCTATCTCAACAAACCTGTCCCTTTCGGGCAGCTCTTTCTACCTGCTTGTGCCTATGCAAGTGTCTTTTACTTTTCTGCCTCTTTTCCTAATAAACCTGCTTTTGAAATACAGCTAATGTCTGTCTCGTGGAGAAATTTGCCTGGGAAACTCACCACAGTGCCGCTGATAGGGCAGTTCTGGTGAAACCTTTCCCAGAGTGAACCCAAGGACCCCAAACCCACTGACTCCAAAACTGTATCATCTAGATGATCTCAAAGTGGTGTTTTCAGTAGCCGCTCACCTTGCCTGGCACAAGATGGGGCTCGTAAATTGGCATAGAAATTAAAAGTAGGTTCTTGGTGTCTAGCACAGATTAGTTTTGCATGGGGATGGGAGTTTTTCATCTGCCATTGTTTTTGATTCAGCTCATGTGAAATGATTGTTCTGTGAACTGAATACCACTCTGCAGTTGCAAAAGTTGCAGTTCTTTTGTTGACATTCTGACTGCTTCTGAGTAAAAGCATTTTTTTTATTAGTTGTTTATAAAAAAGGAAATTAATGGAACAAGATGACAGAATCACGGGACTTTAACCACACTCTCAGAAGTTCATTTCTTTGAGAGCTAGTGGAAGGTGAGGTCACTGGCCTCCCAGCAACAGGTGTGGTTGGGGGCTATGATTAAGTGTATGGGGTTTCACAAAGTCACCAGCACCCTCTCATCCCTGTGACTGACATTCTATACCATATGTTGAAATCACCAGGTCAAGAATGTGCTCTCAGAACAGAGGGAAGAAGAGAAGTCAACACTTCAATGGGAGACTCTCCCAATGACCTGGCAGGCCCACCTGGGGCAAGGCTGGTAAGAATGTTGTGCTTTCCTGATTTGATTGCTGAACAAAGTTCTTCTGACCCCAGACACCATCATATGTCTTCCTGACACCTGCAATGATTTCACAGGGGCCAAAGCTTTCGTTTTCTCAATTGAAACTCATTGTTTTTCAGAAGAGGAAACAATGACTTGTTCACACAGAGATGTAAATGAGCAATATTACTCCTTTCCAGAGCAGATTTGGGAGGATGGGGGAGATGCAGGAGCAGGAAACGCTATGACCACTCGGAAGACTGTCAATCCTGAAACCTCTGCACAAGAAGGTGTTAAATAAACACCATGAGAAAAGGATGAACCACTATTAGAAAGGACAGACATGCCAAGGGTCACCTGTTCTGATTCTCACTGATCTAAAACAATTTTGCCTGAGCAATCTGGGCTCAGAGCAAATGAGGTAGAACAAAGCAGAGAGGAAATCAATCAGAATTGCTATGGAGATAGTTGTCAGTGTTCCCACATCCACTCAGTAGATGTTGGGTGCCTCCTATCTCCCCAACTCTGTACTGATTAGCAAAGAAACAGACCCTTATCCTCTCCATTGAGCTTGCTCTCATCGTCCCTTAGTCACCTTGTCCCAGGGTCTTGTCTTACCTTCTCATTTTTAGTAATTGTAAATCCTTCATAATTGCTCATCCTTTCCATTCACTGGCCATATCTCCTAACTTTCCAGCTCATTCCTTTAGTATATTACATTCAACAATCCTTGACTCTAGGGCTTCTGGCCTATTATTCTACTACTCTTTCCCTTTCATGAGTTCTCCCTTCCTTAATCAACTGAAATTTATGGTCCATCATGATAAGCACTCCTTGCACACAGCCTCAACTCCCTTGCCACTCTTTTGTCTCATTGTTCACTTAACAAAACCCTTCATGCTACGGAATGTGACTAGAGAAAATTATGTGACCATGCTATGCTTATGATCTTACTTTAACTTTGTGACATGAACTGCCAATGAGCCTTAATTCTAGTCTGGCAATTATACTGTAGTTCTTTACTCAACTCAATTTTTATTCAACTCTCCCTACCAACTCTTTCACACTTGTTTTCACTCATCTTCACATCATCCCCTGACTTCACTCTTAGCTGATGACTTTGCTCTCCTCCTGACTGAGAAAAATTCAAGCAACCAGAAATGAAATTCTCTAGATTTCTACCACCATAGGCACCAAAGACTCTTTCTATGACATAAATGAACTTCTTGAGCTCTTAGCAAGAATGATCCTCTCAGCCTGTGTATTAAATACCATCACTTCTCACATACTTAATGGTATTTTCTCTTTTCTCTAAACTATCAGTTTCATAGTCTCTACTGGATTATTTCCAATTGCTGAACATACATACTATATTTCTCACACTCTAAAACAAATACTCCTGACCTCCTTCCCTATAACCTACTACTCAATTTCTGTTCTCCTTTGTAGCAAACTTCCTCAAGATTGTTTTTGTATCCACTTTCTTCAATTCCCCTCCTCCCGTGCTTTTTCTTCTTTTGAGGGAAACATGCTTTTTACTGTTTACAAGGCTTTTTCTGAGTTGCAAAAAAAAAAAAAGTATTCTTTTCCTGTATTCCCCCATTCAATATTGGTTGCCAAAATCAGACAAAAAGAAATTGAGAGGACACTTGTTTCTTATATCTGTGGTGGACAACTTGGCATAGGTGATACTAACTGCCCCCGGTCTGTTAAATAAAAACATCTCCCACAGTCCTTTAAATCCACTCCGTTGGGGCTTTCCTGCCTGTCATCCAACCATTAATAATATTCTTGTTAATATCAGCAATGAGCTCTATACAAGGAGAGATGGTGGTCAAGTTTTGGTCCTCATTATACTTATCAGAAACATCAGAAGATTGTTCATTCTCTCCTTCTTAAAGTAAGCTCTTCAGTTTTCTTCTAATATGTAACATTCTCCTGACAGTTTTCCTAACTCACTGGTCACTTTTGGTTTATTTTTCAGATTCCTTTTCTTTCTCCCATCATCTCTGAATGTTATAGTGCCCCAGGGTTTTATTATCTTGGCATGGTTTGATTTCTGAACACTCATTTCCTTGGTGGTGCTATTTAGACACTCATTTTAAATTCCACCTATGTATCACTAGTCATCATTTCTAGAACTAGAGCAGAATTCTCTCCTAAACTTCAGAATATTTCAAAATTTAAGCTGTATATATATATTTCAAGCAATAAGCAACTTCATCCCGCTTATGAAAAATCCTAAAATCAACTTTTATTACTGTGTCTTTCTCATTTTTTCATTAGGAAATCAGTTGACTTTACCTTCAAAATATATCCAGAATTTGAAATTTGTCATAATTTTCTGCTATGATTCAGGTGCAAGTTGCCACGATCTCCTATGTGAATTGCTCCATCTGCTTTCTAATTGGTTGCCATACTTCTGTCCTTAATGCCATGCAGTCCACATTCAATAGAGCATTCAGAGTGATCCTCTTAAAAAATAAATCAGAAGTGACATTAGAGAAGATGGTGGGAAGCAGCAGAATCTACCTGTCTACCATAAAAATAATTATACTGATAGAAGTACTATGAAGTGACTATTTGGTAAGTCTGAAGTTTATTTAAACTTCTGTGGTTTTCAGGAGCAACTCGGTTGTTGTAGTTAAGGACCACTGATCTCACTCATCAGCATGGTAATAGTTACCTCTCACCTGTACCTAGCCCTGTGGCAAACATTTATGAAGACAACAACCCATATTTCTAAGTATGGTGTATTGTAAACAGCGTAGAAAATGAGGATCTTGTTCTCCCATAATCAGGGTTCTATATTCTGACTGTAGCTTGCCGCTTCAGATTACTGAGGAGAAGGCATGAAAGCTGTATGTCATTGTGTTTAATACCTATCTGATGAATTGGCTTCCAGGAGATTTACAGGTGCATCACATGTTGTTTTGGATGTTCAAAAACAACTCTATATTTGGATGAATTTAGAAAGCATGCCCAGGAAAAGAAATAGGTTCAGAAAAGATCTAAGAAAACCTTAAAATTTTATCTCAGGTACTGATTTCCTATACAGAAACACCTGGCAACAATAAGAACATGCACACACCCACACCCCCCCCCACACACACACACACCAAAAAAACTTGTGGATGGGAGAGAATTTGATTTTCAGAGTCACTACATTGTAAGATTCAAATGCCCTACTTTCAAACAAAAAAACTGCAAACCATACAAAAAAGTGTAGTCTATTCAAAGGAACAAAATGAAGGAAAGGAAAATGTACTTGAGGAAATTCAGATATCAGACTCACTAATCGAAGAATTTAAAACAATTGTCTTGAAGATGCTCAAATAGCTAAAAGAACATAAGACAATGACAGTGAAGCGATGTATAAATGAATAAGTATGCTACAGAGGAGCTAGAAAACATAAACATGATCCAAAAAAAGAAATTCTGAAGATGGAAAGTACAATTGGAAGGGTTCATAAACAGGTTTGAACAAGTTGTAGATAAAAATAAGCAAACCTGACTATAAATCATTGAGATTATAAAGTCTGAACAGTTTGAGATTATAGACTCTGAAAAGATAAAGAATAACAAAACTTAAAGGTTCTGTGAGGCATCATCAGATGGCCCACAATACTCATGTGGGAATCCCAGGAAGTTAAGAGACAGGGCAGAAAGAATATTTGAAGAAATAGTGTCTGAAAACTTCCCTTTTTTTTTCATTTTCTAAACAATAAAAAATCAAATCAATCAATCAATAAAATTGTGTTGCTAGGCACACAATGTGTAAAGATTTAATTTGTGACATCAGTGGCAGAAAGGGAGGACAAACACTCTAGGAATAAAGCTTTTATATGTCGTTGAAATTAAGTTGGCATAAATTCAAATTAGATTGTTATAAATTTAGCATGCTAAGTGTAGTCCCCAGGAGCCCACAATGAAAATATCTATAGAATTTACACTTGAGGAAATGATAAAAGAATCAAAATATTTCAGTACAAGAAATCAACTAAACAAAAAAAAGGCAGTAATTGAGGACATGAGAATAATGCTGTAAGACATGTGCAAAATAAATTCAAAATGGCAGAAATAAGTATTTCCTTAGGTTATTACGTTAAGTGTAATTGAACTCATCAATCAAAAGAAGGTTTGGTAGAATGGATTTAAAAAAAACACACACGCAATTTAGCTATACACAATCTATACAACTCATTTTATATCCACTGATATAAAATTATTTAAAGTGAAAGGATAGTAAAGCTATTCCATAGAAATGTAATAGTAATTTATATTTACTATTATAAATAATGCTATAAAAATAACCAAAAAAGTAAGTAAAGTGAAAGTATTAATATCAGACATCAGACAAAGGAGACTTTATCTCCAAAAAGATTATAAAGGCATAGAACATAATATATTAATAAAGGGTTGGTTCAATATATCAAAATAAAAAGATAATGTAACAATGATAAATATTTACAGACCTAATAAGAGATCTTCAAAATATATGAAGTATGAGTTGACAGAACTGAAGGAAAAATATATATAATTCTACAAAAGTAGTTTAAGAATTCAATACCTTACTTTCAATAATAGATCTATCTGGTTGATAGATCAACCAGACAGAAGGTAAGTAAGAAAACAGAAAACTGGGCCCTCCCTGGTGGTGCAACGGGTTAAAGCACAGAACCATGAAGCTATTGCAGCCACTGTAGCATGAGTTTGATCCGCCGCCAGGGAGGTGACAAACAGATCATGGTAGATCTTTCCTGTTTCGTCCGCTGCTCCCCTCAGCAATGTATTTCAATCAATCCCCTTCTCTGCTCCTCATTCTGTCTCCGGTGAATTCTCTCACCCCCTCCACCTTTGGCTGTACCCCAATTCTTGTGTGCATAAATAGTACATCTTTAATAATAATAATGAAGAAAACAGCACACTAAACCATGTAGGCCTAACAGATAAATATAGAAACTTCCCTGGTTAGCAGCAAATATACATTCTTCTCAAGTGCATAGGGAACATTCTCTAGGCTAGACCACCTGTGATGCCACAAAACAGTCTCAATAGATATATAAAGATCTGTCATTCTGAGTATCTTCTGTAACTAGAGTGGAATGAAGTTAGGAATCAATCAAAATTCACAAATATGTAGATATTAAGTAACCAAATGGGTTAATGAAATGAAATCACCAGAGAAATGTGATGTGAAAATATTTAAAGATGAATAAAAAGGAAACATAATATATCAAAGCTCAAGTACATTTTGAAATTATTAAAATAAATGTTTATTTTAGGACCCTCCCCTGGTGGTGCAATGGGTTGGGACACAGCACCGCAAGCTTAAGCAGCCGCATATATCAACATGGTGCAGCAGACTTCTCCTGACCTATATGCTGCTCCCCTCAGCAGTGTATTTCTTCAGTCTGCCCGATCTACTTCCCTCTCTGGTTCTGATGAATCCTCTCACCACCCCTGCTCCTCTGGCCTGTACTCCAGTTCTGTATTCATAAATAAATAAATCTTTAAGGGCCCTCCCTGGTGGCGCAGCGGGTTAAAGCACAGCGCTAAGAAGCTAAAGCCAATTCAGCATGAGTTTGATCCCCGCCTGTCTCAGAGGTGACCCACATGGCGTGGCAAACCTCTCCTGACCAGTCCGCTGCCCCCCTCAGCAGTGTACTTCGTTGGTCTGCCTGTTCTGCTCCCCACTCTGTCTCTGGTGAATCGTCTCACCTCCCCTGCACCTCTGGCCTGTGCCCAGTTCTGTATGGATAAATACATCAATCTTTAAAAAAAAAAAAAAAAGGTCTTTAAAAAATAAATAAATGTCTATTTTATCACAATAGAAGAAATATAAGATTGACCAAGCAGCTAAAATCTCACGTTGCTGAGTAGCAGACCCTTCCATATACAAACCAGGAAGATGGGTGTCTTCTCTCTCTACCCTCCTGCCTCATTCCTGCCCCACAGTCCACAACAGATCTGGGTCCAGAATATTGTTTCTGAAGAGAATCAGGGGTCATTCACTAACTATGCGAAGTCATATGACTCCTTGAGAGCCCCGAGGAGGGAATGGAATGTTCTAAGCTGAGAAGCAAGAATGAGAGCTTGTGAAAGAAGCCCAGGGCTACACAGTGCTTAGGTTTCTCTTCTCCTTCAGACTCTCACTTCTGGGCTCCACCCTCAGTGAACCTCTGGCAGTGAGAAGGCTAACTGGTCATGTGGATGGTACATACAGGGTGGAGAAGGGTTTCTTTGCAATTCAGGAGATTCCAGGGGGCACCTAGGGAACTTGGTCAGAGGGGAATGGGAGTTGCCATGTGGAGCAACTGCTCGATGAGTGGATAGATGACCTATGCTCGCTACAGCATGGTGGAAAGCTGGTTCACAGGTCCAAGTGGAATTCTGGTGTCATTTTATCTCTGTGTTTGTTGAAGTCAGGATGCCAGGTGGCCCAGGAGACAGGGCCAAGTAGTTAGCCTGAAGTCAGGAGGTGAAATCAGTGTTCACGGAACTGCTGGGCATGAATATGAACTGAGTGAATAGTGAAGAAGGGGTTTCCCAGGTCACCTCACCATTCAGAACTATTGACGCTGTCACATATGCTGGCTCAGAATTCCTGGAGTGACACTTGTGGGTTTGGGTTTGTCCAGCATCAATTTTCCCTTCCTAGAACACTTGAATTTCCTTTATCAATATTACCTCCTGCTGTCATTCAGCCTATACAAGTTAAAATCAGGGGACATGAAGCAATCCAGCTAGGTAGTAAACAAGCAAACCAAGTTAGACCACCAGCGTGAACTTCTTGTGGAACAATAGCCTAAAAATATCGGGGGTTTTACTCCTTGTCATTAATGTTGTACTGAGCAGACGATCTTTTTTTTTAGTTTTACCTAAGTTGTTAGGTACATGTTATGTTTTTTTTTTTCAGATTTATTTATTATTTATTTATGCATACAGAACTGGGGTACAGGCCAGAGGTGTAGGGGCAGTGAGAGGACTCACCAGAATCAGTGAGGGTTGCAGAACAGGAAGAGCAACGAAGTACACTGCTGAGGGGAGCAGTGGATGAGACAGAGGTCTGCTGTGCCATGTGGATCACTTCCGGGACCAAGGACTGAATGCCAGCTTGCATTGCTGCCCTTTAACCCACTGCACTACCAGGGAGGGCTGAGCAGACCATCCTTCACCTGAACCCTGCTCTGTTTGTCACCTGTTTAAACTGCCTCCATTTCTTTCTCTCATTTTTTAAAAAGATTTATTTATTTATGCATACAGAACTTGGGTGCAGGGGATGTGAGAGGATTCACCAGAGGCAGAGTGGGGAGCAGAACAGGCAGATCGATGAAGTACACTGCTGAGGGTTGCAGTGGGTGGGTCAGGAGAGGTCTGCTGCGCCATGTGGATCACCTCCAGGCCAGGGATCGAACTCACACTGAAGCTGCTGTTGCTTGCTTGCAGTGCTGCACTTTAACCAGTTGCACCACCAGGGAGGGCCCATTTCTTTTCTAAGTCAAGTTCTTTTGTCAAATCTGGAAGCCCTTGATGTTCTTCTAATATTTTTTTTTTTTTTTGCCAAGTCAGTTAAATCTGTTAGTAATCATATATAGCTAGAGCATCCAAATCCCCTTGCTCCACCCAAAGGGCCTCAAGTGGTTCTCATGCTCCTCTTCTGCTCACTGCTCAGATCTCTGTGACCATGATTCTGGGTCCCACATTTGCGCAAGGTGCCTCTTCATCAGCCTGAGCTCAATCCAACCAGCTTCCACTCAATCCAGGGAGTTAAGGAGACTGTTTTCAAACTGAGCTGGGTGGGTCACTTCCAAAAAAACAATAAATTCACTCCTTAATTCAAATACTCATCTTTTCTTAGCAGTTTTCAATTTTACCTATCTTTTAATTGGATCTATCATTGGTTTATAAGTTTACATATGTTTCGGGAGTCTGGGATCACACTGTGATATATAAGGTGTATATATATATATATATATATATATATATATATATATATATTATACCACGCCCACAACCACAGCTCTAGTGCCATTCATCACTATCGAACTGACCCCCTCAACACATCCACACACACCCCTCCCTTCCCCTTTCTCTCTGCCAACCACTATTTTTATCTCCAAATTATTTTTCTTGTATTTTGCTAGCTTGTGTACCTTGTTTCTTAACATTCTGCATATGAGTTAAACCAGTTAGCCTGATTCTCTTCTGTTCTATCCATGTCACAAAGGGCAAGATCCCATATTTGTCTAAAAGTTGAATTGTTTCCATTGAGGACCTACACCACATCTTTATTGTGTCATCTACTGATGGTTATTTAGGTTGTTTTCATGGCTTGGCTGTTGGGAACAGTGTGCAATGAACATAAAGCATGCAAACATCTTTTCAAATTAGCATTTTCATAGTCTTTGGATAAATGCTTAGACATGGAATCATGGTGTCAAACTTTACCTATTTTTTTTTATTACAAAAGTTTATTTTAACAGCATTTTGTACATTTTTTTCCATCTCAATTGTAATCCCCGCAGGTTTCCCATCCAAGTCACCCGTGTGCCATCACCATAATCCCGTGCATTTCCCTCCCCACCCCCCGTTTTTGATACCATTTCCCACTCCACCCCTGCAAAATGTCTCTGGTATATGGTTGTTCATTATTTTTGTTATTTTCTCTCCTGGTCCATTATACTCCTGCTATGAGTGAAACCATTCGGTATTTTTCTTTCTCTTTCTGGCTTATCTCACTAAGCATGATCTTTTCCAGCTCCATCCAAGTTGCTGCAAAAGACATGTCAAACTTTACCTATTTTTAAAAGATACAATGCCTCCTCTCTTTCCTGCCCTTACTGAGAAATTAAGCATAAGCCTAAAGGCATTTCTAGACATCTGAGGCCAAACTGAAACCCGCCCTCATTTTATCCAGTTTGGAATGTGATCAGCAACACAACTTTGGCTCCTTCATCATTTGGTCTATTTGTACTTTCCTCTAAATGTAGATGAAGCCTAGGACTCATGGTTCTAAGAACTGTGAAACTATCTGAAGCATAAGTGAAATAAAATGCCCCGGCTATTATTATCTCTTGTGTCATTTCTGATTGCAGAAAGGAGTGAACTAATGATGACTGTGCAAACTAGATACAAATAAGGAAAGCAAAGTCCTGATGCAGAGTTTTTAACGATTGGGTGGAGGGCTGTTGAATTGCATTCATGTAGACTCACTTTCAAAAGAGTAGATTTTATAGAATCACTTCCCCTCCCTGGGGAAGTGAACATTTACATTTTAGTGCCTACACTGGGCCTGGCACAGTTAAACATGTACGTGGTTCATTCTTTATAACATTCCTCTTCAAATGCAAATGTTATTGTGCTCTTTTTATAGGTGAAGGAACAGAGGCTCAGGGCCACTGAAGACCCCTTGACATGCCCACTGATTGCTGGAGTCACTGGGCATTGATTGGGGTTGGAGTTGTTCGGTGCTGAATTGGCAAGAGGGATTTTGTCTGAAACAATGGAGCTGAGGCCCTCCCTGGTGACGCAAGAGGTAGAAGCAGAGCACTAGGAAGCTATTGGCAGCCACTGCAGCAAGAATTTGATCTGACCAGCAAGGAAGCTGACCCACATGGCGCTGCAGACCTCTTCTGTCTTGCCCGCTGCTCCCTTCAGCAGTGTAGTTCAGTAGATCTGCCTGTTTTGCCACCCACTCTGTCTCTGGTGAATCCTCTGACCACCCCTGCCCGCATCTCTGACCTGTATCCAGTCCTTATATGCATAAATAAATAAATCTTTAAAAACAAAACAATGGAGCTGATACCACCCAATGTAAAATATAAAGAACAGAAACTGGCAAGCCCTTAGGAAAATCACGAGACTGTAACAAGTCTTTGACACATCACCTCCCTCTGCTTGAGGCCTTTACTCTCCCTCTGAAAGAGGCTGGACACTCAGCAGTTCCATAGTCAGAGGTTACCCAAGGAGATATAAAATATGCTTTGTTCCATATTCATTTTTTATCATAACACATGCTGGTAGTCCAAATGTGATCATCGAATCCACGCAGGCCTCTAATAGAACAAAAAGCAGAAAAAGGGTGAATTCCCTCTCTCACTTCATGCACAGGAACATCTGTCTTCTCCTGTTCAGATTCCAGAATTTAGACTAGGGTGGACTTCAGAGACAGCCTCAGAAAAGAGGAAGATACCACATTTTCTACCCCCACTTACATGTAGACACCAGGACAAGCTACTGGGAGCAAGGGGTGGGCTCAGTGGCCAGGTGAAGCTGTGTAACAGAAGGCAGGTGGGCTCGGAGACATACATGGGAAGGGCCTGCTTGCTTCTGGATTCTGGATTTGCATCAAGGGCTAGAGGAGCTTGGGTGAGACATGTGGAGAGACATGAAAAGACATTGAAAGAGATACATGGGGGGCCCTCCCTGATGGCACAAGGGGTTAAAGCACAGCACTACAAAGCTAGCCACAGCCCCTTCAGCAGAAGTTTGATCCCCGGCCAGAGAGGTGACCCCCATGATGCGGCAGATCTCCCCTGTCTCCCCGCTGCTCCTCTCAGCAGTGTACTTCATAGATCTGCCTGTTCTGCTCCCCACTCTGTCTCTGGTGAAGCCTCTCACCACCACTGCACCTCTGACCTGTACCCTAGTTCTATATGCATAAATAAATACATCTTTAAGAAAGAAAGAAAGAAGAGACTTCTGGGTGAGAGACGTGTGGAAAGGTAGACAATTGTAGCCATTAATTTGATTTGTATTTTTAGGCTTTCCTTTCATCCCAGGCTTCCCTATTTCCTTTTGCCCCATTCCCTTGGTTCCCTACTAAAAGGTGCCTTAGGCCTGTGGCAAACTTTTGGGCCTCAGTGGTCCTGATGGAGGAAGGAATGCAGGGGAGGCATCACAAGATTGAGTCACAAAAAGGGCACAAGTTGAAGGGGCTAGTGCAGCAACTGACACAGCCATAAAATCAAGGTCCTCGGCACCAAAGCCCCAGGGATGTCTGCAGGAGGCCCCAGCAGATAACAGACCGTTGAGGGCTGTGTCTCAAGCTCAGACCCAAATGGTAAAAGATAAGGACATGGAGATGGAGCTCATCTGGAATCTTCAGTCCTTTCAGATTATTCAGTCAACCAACCTAGGCTTCTCCCAAGAAAAACTGCCTATATCAGGGAAGTCGCTCTACCAGCACTGGGCAGTCAGCCGCTCCTCTGCCCACCTGTGCCTATGCAGGTGCTTCTTTCTACTAGCTCTCTCCCTCTGCAGGGCAGCAGCGTCCTGCCTGCCCATGACCTGCACGATGCCGGGACTTCTCTGCACTGACCTCCCTCAGGGGAGGCTGCTCTCCTAAGACCGCCCACAACCATGCAGGTCTCTCCCTGCAAATCTGTCCCTTTTAGGGCAGCTCTTCCTGCCCACTTGTGCCTATGCAAGTGTCTTTTGCTCTCCTGTCTCTTTCTAATAAACTTCCTCTTTAAATATAACTGAGTCTGTCGCGTGGAGAATCTCGCCATGTGCTGCTGAAAGGGGACCTCTGGTGAAGCCTTTCCCAGAGTGAACCCAAAGACCCCGAATTGCAAAAGACATCAGTTCCACTTCAGTCCAACCCTATTTGGCTGGACACTTACCTACCAGGGATGGGTAACTTTGGATGTTAAAATATTCTTTATTCTGGGCCCTCCCTGGTGGCGCAGCTGGTCAAAGCACAGCACTAAGATGCTAAAGCCACTTCAGCATGAGTTCAATCCCCGCCCACATGGTGCAGCAGACCTCTCCTGACCCGCCTGCTGCTCCCCTCAGCAGTGTACTTCATCAGTCAACCTGTTCTGCTCCCCACTCTGTCTCTGGTGAATCCTCTCACCGCCCCTGCACCTCTGGCCTGTACCCCAGTTCTGTATGCATAAATAAATAAATATTTTTTTTAAATATTCTTTATTCTTCTTTCTCTCTATGAACTCTAATTCTATTAGAATTCTTTCACACTGAGAGTCTTCTCAATGCACAGATGGTAGACCCCTTCAGAGCACGCAAGTTTGGGGGTGTTATGGGATCTCTTGTTCTGTACATTAACAGTTGGATACCAGAGCTCCTGGTTCTTGGGCCTTCAGTTTCCAGGACTTAAGAGCAGTGGCCCCCTGGCTTTCAGCTCTTTGGCAAAATCTGAGAATTATACTATCAGCTCCATATTTCTCTGTTCTTGAACTCAGCTTGAATTATATCACCAGCTTTTCTGTTCTCCAGCATGCAGATGGCAGATTGTGGGGCTTCTGGCCTCCATAAGTACGTCAGTCAATTCTTATAATAAATCTCCTCTGATATCTGTCTATATCTCTTAGTGATGTCTTACATCGTCAACACTTCAAATTTCCCATAAAATTGACTATTAGTTGCAGAAAACTAAAACTTGAAGAATCAAGTGGAAAAATAAAAGTATTAAGAAAATCCAGTAAAGTGACTAGAAACAAAATTAACATGTGACCATGAGCTTTCATCATCAGCGACAAACAAAACATAAAAGAAAATTCATACTATAAATGAAGGGGCGAAATACTGAGGAATACATGAGATAAAAGAATGTTAAGGATCTTTGTGAAGAATGTCTTGAAATTCTACTGAAGTACATTTTTTTAAAGATTTATTTATTTATTCATACAGAACTGGGGTACAGGACAGAGATGCGGAGGGTGAGAGGGTTCACCAGGGACAGAGTGGGGAGCAGAACAGGCAGATTGACGAAGTACAATGCTGAGGGGAGCAGCAGGCGGGTCAGGAGAGGTCTGCCGCGCCATGTGGTCATCTTCGGGGCAGGCAGGAATCGAACTCATGCGAAAGTGGCTTAAGCTTCTCAGTGCAGCGCCCCAACCGGCTGCACCACCAGGGAGGGCCTGAAGTACATTTTTAAAGAGACTTGATTAAGTGTCTTTGGTAAGAAAATTTAATGATATAACAATATTAATTGTTCCTAAACTTATCTGTAAATCTAATGCAAATTGAAGAAAAGTACTAACAGAATATTTTTATAGCAAGGGATTAAGCAAATCTTTTCTAAAGGTTAAATGGAAAATAAGCCAGCAAGAATAACCAGAAACAAGTTAAGTTTTGAGGGAAGTCTAACTTAAGCAATATCACAAAGTGTTATAAAGGTGCAATAATTGAGTACATCTGTGTCTACCTGTGACTAGGTAACAGGGATGAATGAAAAGAGAATCTACCCACAGTGAAAATACGTTATTTTATTATATTCAAATATATAATATTGAAATTCAGGGTGCAAAAAAAAAAGGAATGTTTTATATCAGAAAAGAAAAAATAGACTAGTTGATAAATTATGTAAAGACAACTTACTTGACAATTCCTTACCAGAAAATTAAATGCTAATGAATCAGAGCTATAAGTGAAAAAAAATTGGAAAATGAATAGTTCCAGAAGGAAAGGTCATCTGTTTTAGTATATTTTTAACATTCTTTGTGTAGGGAAGAATTTTCCAAGCAATAATAAACCACAAGAGCTGAGCGATAACTTTGATTACATAAAAGTTACAATTAGCTACAGAGGGAAAAATACTGTAAAATATTTTTATTTTAAAAGACTAAACCAAGCAAAATATTTGAAGCAAATTACACAAAGGATTAACTTCCTGAATATGAGGAAATACAAATAAAAGAACAGACAAAGCAATCTGGAGGGTGGGAAAATTAGTCATGAACAAATGATAGTGCAAATTGTATCTCCAGTGTTTCAATTTCAAATTGAAAATTGTCAAAAACATTGATGAACATATGGACAAAAATATAAGGAGAGTAGGCAGGACTATAAATGGTTGCACTGTCTTTTGAGCACAATGTAACCATTTCTATTAAACTGATGTCTTTTGACTGTAATTTCTGAGCATTATTTTACCGGTATTCTTATACATGTCTATGAGTCTATGCGTGGAGGTGCTATGTGTGAGGGACTACTGAGTGCACCCTGAGTGTCCCTGAATAAGGAGCCATTTATTTCACTGAACATAATTCCTTCCAGCTCCATCCATGTTGCTGCAAATGGCATGAGTTTATCTTTTTTGATTGCTGGATAGCATTCCATTGTTATATATACCACATCCTCTTGATCCAGTCATCTATTTTGGTGCA
The DNA here is from genome assembly GCF_000260355.1 of Condylura cristata. Lineage (NCBI taxonomy): Eukaryota > Metazoa > Chordata > Mammalia > Eulipotyphla > Talpidae > Condylura > Condylura cristata. The sequence continues at coordinate 80,041,959 of NW_004567103.1, read as the reverse complement.
TAGGTGAATTAGAGGAGGAAACTTTGAGAAGGGAAGAAGAGCAAACTTTGTTTAAAAATGAACTGTGATGTAAACACACATTATTTATATGTATAAATAATAAAATAAAAACAACGAGCCATTTAAACAAATGACACTCCATCCCTACCATGGAACCCCACTGTAGCAGAATAAAGGTATTTTAAATACACCAATGTATTTCCTGCCCTCGTAATTTTCTTTTCTTTTCTACCTCCTCTGCCTTGATGCACCCCCTGGAGGTGGGTTGAGAGGGGGTACGGGGTTTAGGGGGGTATGGCGCAGGCAGGGGAGGCTGATCCAGCCCAGAGCAGAGAAGTCATTGTTCAGCTCTGCCGTCTGGATAGGAGGTTCGGAGTAAAACCCTAATCTTGCAAGCTTCCCATTTCCTGAAATAGGAAAAGGAAAATTTTTTCTCAGAACTCCCAAGGTTGGGTTTTCCTTTTTCAAGAACCAGAGTTTGGAGGGTCAACCATGCCATGTAAAACAATGAAACTTGAAAGGAATGGAGTGAGGGTGCCAGCCTCCTGGTGCCCGATGAGAAGCCAGCAGGGAGGCACGAGAGGGGTAAGTGCAGTCTGCCAGGGCACTGTTCAGTGGGCAGCTCTGTCCTTCCTACAGGGCAAGAAAACGTCATGGAATGAAAATGACAAAGGAGCATACAAGATGGAGTCGGGGGGGCGGACATTAAGGGCTAGTCTACTACACCTGGCTGCTTAGTGACCTGGATTTACAGCTGCACACATTTACCTTCCCCCACCCCCCCCAATACCCTAGCATCCTGGCACCTGGAACTTGGGGTGTTTGGAGATAGAAGAGTAGACACGTGCAGAGATCAACAAATGCTATGGAACCTCTGTCTCAAAAAGAACAACCTTCCACTACACTCACAAGCTGGCATGCCTTCGTCTTGCATGCTTTTCTTTCCTGATTGAAAGAATTTTATTACTTTATCTGGAGGGGGCAGCTCTGCTTACTAAGCTGTGCCCCGCCCCCCACAGTGGAACACTTATCCAGTGGAACACTCACACAGCCTTGCCAAGTACTGTCACCCTGATTACAATTCTCCTAAAGATTCTGGATAAAAACTTTTCTTCCACCTGCAGATAAAGCTTTGGCTCATTGGTGGATTATGGCTGACAGCGCCAAGAAGGTTGGGGGAGTCAGATCATCTTTGCTGCTTGTCCTGGTCACTTCTACGGAGATGGCAAGACTAAAGCACAGTGTCACACTCAGCACACTCCCACCTGGCTTGGAAGTGATGGGGGTCACACCTGCAGCAATCCTGAGACCCCCACAGTAGCCAGTGGAATGTGGGGAAAGCATCTCAGAGGACTGAAGGAATTATGGGAGCATCAAGAGACCAGACCAGGTCACTGGGATGTGCTTGGGCTTAAGATGAAAGGCCAAAGGGGAAGAAGCTTATTCTGAAGGTGTTGACAAAGTCTGAGAGCCTGGGGTGCCAGTACTTTGTGGGACCAGCCACATCTTATGGATACCAGTTGCAATGGATACCAGTTGCAATGCTCAGGGCCACCAAAAGAACATATTGCATGAGATGCCACACACAGACAGTGGCATAAAACGGAGTAAACTTGTATTTGTAATGCCTACCTTCTTGAAAGAGGCATGGAAAACTGCCTCTGGTGGTTAAATCCAAGAAAGGAGCTTAAGGACCAAGTGTCTGGCAGTCTAGACAGGGCTGGGAGTAGATGTGAGCTCCCTGAGAGGATGGTGGGATTTGCTCTCATTCCACTAGGCACACACTGTGGCCAAGGTCATGGTCTGCTGTAGCAAAGAATATGCCTTCCCCAGCAGAGCCTGAATTGGGGATCTCTTTATTGTATCTGTCAGTGTCTATAATGGCTTTATTGAGTCCTGCCCTTCTAACCACTAGCCACCACCTTCCAGATTTTAGCAAACATGTGTTGAGGAAAATGGTAGTTCTGAGTTACGCAGGGCTGAGAGACAGCTGAAGAGGTGACTCCAGTTTTGGACCTCACAGCTTCAGCTTATGCCTGTTGTCCCAGTGTGATTATGAATAGTGTTCCCTTTGCTCTTCAAAGTCTCCAGGGGTTAAAGTGCAACACTATGAATCTGCCAGCAGCCACTAAAACACAAGTTCATTCCCCGGTGAGGGAGCTGACCCAAATGGCGTTGCAGACCTCTCCTGACCTGCCCACTTCTCCCCCCAGCAGTGTATTTCACTGGATCTACCTGTTCTGCTCCCCGCTATGCCTCAGGTGAGTCCTCTCACCCCCTGCATCTCTGGCCTATATCCCAGTTCTTATATGCCTTAATAAATAAATCTTAAAAAAAAAAGCCAAAGTCTCTCAGTTTTGATGATAAATTACCAGTCACTTCTCCTAAATAATTTGCAAGCAGAGTGTTTCAAGAAGCTCCTACAAGGGAGAGTCAGATTCCTCTATCTTTGGTCTCCAAAAGTGTCTGTTGTCAGTCAACAAGCACTTACTCCTCACTCATCGTGAGAGATGTCAGAATGTATCAGAGTGGTCCCTGGCCTTAGGGACCTCCCAATCCCGGAAGGAGGCAGAGTCCTGAAGAGAAGTAACGAGCATCCCCAGCCAGGGCCTGCTGAGCACTGCTCAATGTTGTAAGAACTCTGGTTTCCTACTGAGCTTGCTCTGGTCTTTCAGTTACAAATGCAATCTTCACAATGATAAGAATAATAGTAGTAATATACAACAATTTTCCAGAGAAATCAGATGGCATTCAGAGGGGTGGAGAGAGAGATTTAATTGTCACACCGGTGGGCTCAGTGCGATCGGTCCCAAAAGGCTGAGCCCTGAATTAAAGGAATGGTAAAGTTTTATACAGGTTGTATGAGGGACCTTGTCATCCCATCCATCACAGCATAAACATTCTTTATCATCTGGGAAAGGGTCAAGATAGCCATAACTACTACTGTGGGCCAGCAGCACCCTGCAAGAACTTTCTTCTCCAGCAAGCAGCAGAATCCAAGCAACAGACTCCCCCAAGCAGCAGGGCTGGAGAAGTAGCAGAACCTAAACAGACCTGGGAAACTTCCTGCTTTGGTTACCCATTCAGCAAGTCTCTCAAATGGTAGACTCCTTCCTGTGAAGCTCCAGACCAAAGTGGGGACACGACTTCGACTCTGCTCCTGGGAGAGCTATTCCCAGGATTGCGAGAAATAGCTGAGATCTTCTATAATTCCCAGACTAATGTAAGAAATTGGCCAGGCATATCACCAAGAAATCAATATATCAATAGATCTTTTTTTTTTTTAAAGATTTATTTGTGCATACAGAACTGGGGTACAGGCCAGAGGCTCAGGAGCGTGAGAGGCTTCACCAGAGACAGAGTGGGGAGCAGAACAGGCAGATCAACGAAGTACACTGCTGAGAGGAGCAGCGGGCGGGTCAGGAGAGGTCTGCCGCGCCATGTGGTCGCCTCCAGGGCAGGCGGGAATCGAACTCATGCGGAAGTGGCTTTAGCTTCTCAGTGCTGTGCTTTAACCCGCTGCGCCACCAGGGAGGGCCTCAATAGATCTTTTTAAGATTTATGTATTTGTGCTTTCAAGAATAGGGGTAAAGGCCAGAGGTTTAGGGGCGGTGGGAGGATTCACCAGAGACAGAGTGGGGAGCAGAATAGGCAGATCGATGAAGTACACTGCTGAGGGGAGCAGCGGGCGGGTCAGGAGAGGTCTGCTATGCCATGTGGGCCACCCCTTTTATCTCCCCGGCCAGGGATCCAAGTAAAGCGGCTGTGGCTAGCTTGTAGTGCTTTGCTTTAATATGTTGCACCACCAAGGAGGGTTCAATATATGAACAGATCGTTTTGAAAACTCTGCAGGGTAACTATCTGTTGGGAAAAGGAAGATTGCTCAGGCTTTTGTGCCATTGGCCTCTGTGGGAATCACCTGCAGCCTTGATTGCGCTAAAGCAGGAGGTGCTTGGGAGCATGGGCTTGAGGTATGCATGACAGATGGTAGCCACCTGGGAATGCTGTTGGCAGGTTTAAGTGGGCACACCTGAGCCTGGAGGCCGAGCACAAAAGGGTAGCCTCACAGAGATGGCAGCATGCAGCTGAGTGACATCAAGAGAGTGTCAGAGCCCCCAAAAGACTAAAGACTAACCGGGTGCTAGGAGGCCTGCCAGCCTTCTGGCCCCAGCCCCTGCCTTGTTGCCACACTGCTAGAAAGATCATTAGCTACCTGAAAAATCTACTGAGGGCTCCTGGACTCTTCTATCTTCTGAATCAATAGAGAAACTGTCCTCGACACGCTCGCACAGCATAGCCTTATCCTCATTCTACAAGTGAAAAAGCTGACATCAGGGAGGTGCCCTGACTCCCTAAGGTCGCACAGACATTAGTGGCATGCCTGGCATTCAAGCTCCAAATCCCATCGTGAGGCGATGGGCAATGGTCAATGTGACAGAGTGTGGGGGAACAAACTGTGCTGTGAAGGGCAGATGTTCCTCCATCTGCTCTGAGAACGGCTGCGGTTTCCATACCCAGACACCCTGGGAGCACACCCATCACATGCCCTAGCCACATGGGCTACAATTTCCTGAGAGGCAACAGGCATCCCCTCCCAAAAATCCTGTCTGGCATCCTGAGGTCTGGTCAGACTTCCAGCAGCACCACCAGGAAGTAGCTTGCACCCCAGCTGCTCAGCCACGAGCACTTAACAATTTTAACCATGCTGACCAGGATGAGTCTGATTTCCACTTGTTCTGTCTAGGGTTTCAGGTGCAGAGAAACTAATGACATCATGCAACTTGTAATCTTGTTCGGAGACAAGAATCCAGATTCTGAAAAGGTCCACATTATGTATAAGGGATAACCGAGTCTTATACAAGGGAAAAACTAAAGCCATTTCCCTTTTGAGAACTTTCTTTCCTCCTGAATACAGGGAAGTGGGTTTCGGGGTGATCTAGACAGAAACCTCAGGTCACACATTACTGTGGGTGAAGAACCCTGTCTAGCCTCTTGGGAACCAAGAGTTTTTCCTTGTACTGATCTGATAACTCAAGATGAGTCAAGCACCCTCTCTTTGGACTGTGTAGAGGCGGTTCTAGAAATACTTAGATGGCAAGTCTTGGCTGGCTGGAGTGTCCAGTTATCTGCTGAATTTTTCCTTATTCCATTAGATTCAGAGTCAGAGAGATGTGTGTTTGTCTCAGGACACTGTCTTTACCATCTCTTTTCTTATTCACGCTCTTCTCCCAATCCTGATGGCCCAAAGTCATCCAAAAGTTGACTAAATCCCTTTTCCATTAGTTTGCCATTACACCCATTGCTTCATAAGTCCATTGTGAGTCAGAAAATACCAAGGCTAGTTTTGCTGAAACCTTTCTCTCCACCTCCCTCCCTCTCACCCCCCTCTCTCTCCTTTCTTCTCTCCCATCTAGCACTCTCTGGACTACTCTGATTATTTTATTGTTCTACTCATTAACTAATATGTTGAATAAAATATGAGCAGCTGAGGCAGGGATAAGGTAAGTCATTCTGGCTGTTGGCTGCCTGGTGGGGTCTTCCTCAATATCAGAGGTGACTGGCTAACTTGAGGGAAAGTAGGAGGGGAAGGGACAAGTATTACAAATAAAATAGTGTATTTGTAATCAAAGTTGTGTCTTCAACTTTTTGAAGTTATATTCTGACAGTTAAGTGAGCAGTTCTTCAGCTTTGCAGCCTCAGAACCTAGAGAAGTGGACCTGACTGAATGAGAAGTCATAGTGTCCCCTGAATGATGGATTGAGATTTGAGTCTCTTCACCCATCCAGGCCACAGATTGGCATTTTATCAGCACCTTGAAAGCCAAAACCCAAAGGAGGAGCTGTGATGTGGAAACCTCGGGCACCTAGCAGGGAACATGTTTGGGCCTTTATAAACCTTGCCTGATCCTGGCACTAACTCCATGTCACATAAAATATGGCGCTTCTATCCTGATGCCCCTGTGCATGTACATTTTGACTTAGCAGGATAAGTTGGGCTAGGTAAGTTCTTCTGTGGGTCCCTCCTGGGATCATAACATCCACGAGGACATTGTGCCAGAGGTGACCCACAGTCGGTGTGTCATCATACCCACTTGTCCCTCCCCCCTTACTTTCCATCAAGTTAGCCAGTCACCTCTGATATTGAGGAAGACCCCACCAGGTAGCCAAGAGCCAGAATTACTTACCTTGTCCCTGCATGCCTCAGCTGCTCTAGATTTAGCCATTGTAACCTAGGCCCAGTCCTGCATGAGGAGATTTATAATGGTGTCTTTCCCCAAAAGCATCTATGAGGCTTCTTGATGAGTTTGCCCTTACACCTAGAGGCCCTGCCAGATCCAAGACACGGGTGAACTTTCCACTCTCCGGTAAGTAGACTCTAATACCCAGAGGGAAGTTCATGGTGGATGAACAGAATTTCTTCAAAAAAGCTGTGTCCTTCCCTCGTCCGGGAACTTGAGCTAAGGAAACAGTTCGTTTTGCCTGTCATGATTTATCTTTGCCGGCAGCAGCCCAGTGTTTATCATGCAGCACAAGGCTTGGATGGGACTGAGTGGATCGGAACTAAAGTAGCTGATTTATATTCAGAGCGGAGTTTAAATTAACTGCGCAGAAGTCAAATCTCGCATTGCTCATGTTTGCTCTTTCTGAGCAGTGCCGAGGACTTTGGTCCATCCAAATTCCTAATGGGCCAAGTGCCCCAATTACAGATGATTTTGTGAACATCCATAGCTCTGAGAGCTGACGCAAGGATGATTCAGGAGAAGCTTTGGTGTCCTTCAGCTGGTGTGAGCAAGTGACACCTCCAGCAGTGTGTCTGCACTGGGATTACACCAGCTTTGACTGGATTGAGTGACTGTCAGATCTCCATGCTCCTCCCCCAGCTAGACCTGCAGGGTGTTGCAGGTCTCCCTAGGAATTTGTGGACTGAACACTGCTTTTTTTTTTAGATTTATTTATATATGCATACTGAACTGGGGTACAGGTCAGAGGTGCAGGGGCAGTGAGAGGATTCACCAGAGACAGAGTGGGGAGCACTCTGAAGTACACTGCTGAGGGGAAGTACACTATGAAGTACACTGCTGAGGGGAGCATCAGGTGGGTCAGGAGTGGTCTGCCACGCCATGTGGATCACCTCCAGGGCAGGCGGGGATCGAACTCATGCGGAAGTGGCTTAAGCTTCTTAGTGCAGTGCTTTAACCCACTGCACCACCAGGGAGGGCCTGCTTATGTCCTTTTAAGGCAAAGTCCTCTATTTTCTCTAATCTCACCTCCTGTGATATTCCTCCTCTGTCACACTCTAACACCTTTGTTATAGATCCCACATCGAGAAACTTCAAGAAGATTTCAAACAGTGGTGTTCATGAAGTTACCTCCTGTTAGCATACCCATTTTGTAAATGAAGTAACAGAGGCTGGATGCCATTAGCCACACCACATTTGAAACAGGACAGGTCTTTCCCTTCTTGTGTTTTTATCTTCTTAGTACTTCTTTATAGTAGTTCTAGAATCTCCTGTCATTTCTGAGAGGGCTGAGGGTTCTCACGCCACCTCCCTTTTAATGGTGAATGGGAGATGGACAATTATCTGGCCAACTTGACCAACTAGATTAAGCAAGTCACAGGCTTGACTCTGAGAAAACCACAAAGGAGGCTGGGAAGATAGGGCTCAATCTTGTCCTCAGGAAGTAACCAGCAGGCTTTTCACAATGTCAGTCACACTGTGTCACTCTTGCTCAAGAACCCTCCATAGACTTTCATTGCTCTTAGGGTAAAATCCAAACCCATTAGCAGGACCACAGATCCTTGCTGGCCTGGCCTCCCTGCTCCCTGGCCCTCACACTTCCCCATGTAACCTCCCATGTCTATCTCACTGAGCTTCAGCACAAGCCTCTTCCTGTTCTTTGTCCTTGAGATGCTCTCCCAGTACCATGAATGACTGGATTGCTTTCAAACATAAGGCTCCCCTTTACATTTTTCTCCTCAAAGACCATAACCTCCTTCCTTCCCAGAAGTGCTCCAACCCATCATCACACCACCCTGTTTCTTTCATTCATTGTGTTTAGTACTGTGTAATTGTCTTGGCTGTTTATTTACTCATTTTATCAAATGTCTCCCCATCTAGGCTATTCCAGCGGGCAGCCTATTCTCTCTTCTCAGCTGGTCCCAAAGCCTCACTCAATGTCCAGCACCTGAGAATGCTCAAGAACTCTGTTGAGTGAATAAGTGAGAGAATGAAGGAGCCTTCACCTTGAACATAGCACTAGGCAGTCATGACCCAATGAGACATTGACTTAAAGACCTCGTGATGGCTCTGGCAGAACAGAAGCACCACCACCACCTGGCAGTGTTGCCTCAGCTGCATGAGTCAGTCCTTCCTCAGGGCGTGGAATGGTTTTCAGCTGTCACCCCATCTTGCCCTGAGCCTTTGACCACAGACAAAGTCCATACCCCCAAGTTTTCCCCACTGCTTGGAGGAAGTAAGGGCTGGCCTCCAGCCAGCGGGCAATCCAATCATCACTGCGGCATGACCAGTGGGATGTCAAGGCAGAGCTGAGCAGCATTCTTCCTGGGAACTGGCCTACCTTTCTTCTTGGGCTGACTTGTGGGAACATGGTCAAAGCAAGTATGTTTGGGGAATTCTGAAGGGAAGTGGAAGTCCCACTTTAATGGAAAGGTGGAGATTGCAGTATTAGGAAGAAAACCAACAAAGTAACATTCACCTTTCTTCCTTATGCCCAACCCTACACACAGGCATGCACATGTGTCCATAACATGTATACATACACCAGTGTAATACACACACCACCATAGGCACACACAAAATACACTCATAATACCAAAAGTGTATCTATACGTGACACATGTATGTGTGCTCATAACCCACGCACATGGTCATCTCACCGAACACACTATAAACGCATGCACATACACACACAGGCTGTGTATAAGCATGAACAGCCAGGCAAAATGCGTATGCGCACAGCCATATACATGGCACACGTGTACATGCACATGCATGTATACACATGCATATAATACACATCCACACATCCACATACACACATACACACACACATTCCACTGTTACTTCCACAACAAGATCTATTTCTCTCCCTTCAAAGCATTAAATGTTTCAGGAAAAGTTCTGAAATCAGAAACTCCCTGGCCCATACCCTGATCATTAAGGAGGGCAAAAGTGCCATACCACATTGGCCTTTTGCTTACACAGGCCAAAATTCTCTCCTGCCGGAGGTCTCAGAGAAATGATTAATGGAATGATAGGGGTGTTTTTCTTGATATCAAATTCTGAGTGTTCCTGATTTCCCCAAACATCTAGTTTCCCTTAAAACGTTCCAATCTGGGCCTGTCATCCTTGTCTTAAATCTAGTTATAATTTCGTGTGTCAGTTTATTTCCCAAAGTGAGAGTAGCAAACAGGACTTAAATGAGTCCATCGGTAAATGCTGTTGTGCGAACAGGAGCCAGTGAGGGATGGAGATTGCACTGGGAAGCAAAGGGCTGGTCTGGGCCTCTGGCACCATGAAATGGCTGAGAACTCAGGACCTCAGGGTGCTCAGTGTCCACATCAATACCTGCTAGAAAAAGCAATGTTTCCTTGCTACAAGATGGACCTAAGGTTTTCTCTGATGTTCAATTGTCTGCCTCGACTGGCACCTACCCGAACTGCATGCAAGAAGAATGGATCCTTTGCTTGGGGGATTTGCTGGGGTGTCAGAGGTATTCAGAATCCTCCTTTGCTTATTTACAAAGTGTCAAAGGACTCAGTTGGGCTGCAGAATGGACCTCTTCTCCACCACCAGGGAAGGAACTTGATCATTCTAGCAAGTCAGGGCTGGCTCCTTTCCCCTTTCAGTGGACATATGACATAGATCTCACCAGGGTCGCTCGAAGGCAACTCTGCTGGGGGAAAGAAGGGAATTTCTGGAAAGGTTATGCTTATTTTTTAAAAAGGAAATTCTTTCTCTGACCCCTGGATATTACCGAGGGAGAACTTGCTGACACTATTTTGCCCCAATGGAGGGGGAGGGAGGAGCCCAAGTGCTGAAGAGGCTGGAGAAAAAACACCTGGGTTCTTGGAGATGGCATTGACCTTCAGAATCTCCCAGATTTGGAATTACTTTGCAGACAGACTTCGTATTACAGCAATTAGTTAATATCTTTATTGTCAAGCCATTTTCTGATGGATTCCCCGTGTCCCCCCCCCCACCCCCCTACGGTTGAAGGCTCCCCCTGCTAGCTGTACCAGTCAGGATAAGCTAGGTTGTGTATGAAAACAAGCTACCACACATCCTGGTTCAAGTGAGTTGCTCCTTCATGCCCCATGAGTGGACAAGGAACTTTCCTGCCCAAATCCCTCAGGGACCAGACTATGGGAGAGGACACAGAGAGCTGGTCTCACTTCCCCTCACAATTTACTGGTTAAAGTCACTGGGAAGTACAATCCTGCCATTTGTGCAGAAAGTACAAAGGTAGAACCATTTGTTGGACAACAAGATTTATTGCATAAATTGATACAAACTCGATTAAACAGCCAGTTGGAGTGGCCTTCAATTAGCAATTTAACATCTTTGAACATTGGTTTCCCCCTATGTGATATTTTAATTTCCTTAAAGGTTTCTTCCTTTCCCACTGTTGTGACAATACAATGAATAATGCATTTGAGGTATTTGTAAAGACATAATGAATCTAATGAGTGTAGTGAGTAAAACACTTGAAGCTAATTTTCAAGGGCTAACAAAGCCTACTTGAGTGAATAGTTGAGGCTGTGCGTGCCTGGCTGGAACCTTTTGCTTCAGACATTCAACTTTCCCTGTCTTCAGGTGACACACTTGATAGCAAAGAGTTTGTTGTTTCCTGTTTTCAGGGCAAATAGAGAGGGGATTCTTATTTTTCACGGATGTAGGGCTGAGGCGGGCAGGTGCCTATGGCATTTCTAGTAGCCTGACTTAGTTGGCACAGGCTGCCATAACAAAATGCCACAACTTGTGGAGCGTAAATGTGCTCCCTCACAGTTCTGGAGGCTCCAGGATCAAGGTGGCAGTGGAGTTGGTTTCCCAGAAGCTTCTCTCCTCGGTTTGTCGACATCTTCCCCTGTGTCTTCAATGGTCTTAACCTCTATAGGTGTCTGTCCATCTCCTTTTCTTATAAGGACACATTGGGTTAAGGGCCCACCCCAGTGCCCACCTTGTACTTTCATTAATGATTTAAAAATTCTTTCTTCAAATAGAGTCACACCCTGAAATACATGTGAATTTCGTTGGGACACCATTCGGCTCAGAGCAGAGACCATTCCTTCCCTCCCGATGAGAAATTGTCCACAGGAAAAACACATACTGATTTCCAGCCTATGTGAGAGAAAGAGGGGGAAGATAAAGGAGACAGAAAAGGACAATAAATAAAAAGGAGATGCAGGGGCCCCTCCCTAGTGGCACAGCATGTTAAAGCACGCACTAAGAAGCTAAAACCACTTCAGCATGAGTGTGATTCCCTGCCCCGGAGGTGATCCACATGGCGCGGCAGACCTCTCCTGACCCTCCTGCTGCTCCCCTCTCCAGTGTACTGAGGATCTACCTACCTGGATGTCAGGACTAAGGCAGTCGGTGACAACAAGCACACGGAGCAAAAGAGCCTTCTCAAGCTACTTCTCACCGGGGACTGTTGCCAATGTGAAACTATTCTAACGCCTTACTTATTGTGTGCAGAAGGACCCGTGGTCTAAATGAAACCCAGCACAGCAGAATTTACTTACAGAGCAAGTCATAGAAGAGATTCATAATTAATTGTGTAGGTTTAAATGCTTATGAAAGTTTATTTATCATCTTAACCAGAGTCTCTACATTAAATTCATCTTAAACAGAATCTTAATTTAGGGAACTCAACAAGATATGAGTCATAGCTAATATATTGATATCTGGGTGAATGCTACTCTTCACCTGGGCTCTTACAGCTTGGTCTATTGGGCAAAGAAAAGGGGTTATAGAAAAAAAGCTGTGCAAGTGTAAAATATAATGATGACTTACTCCTGGTGAATAATGCATGTATTGCTACCATTTTTTTTAACCCCCCCTTTTTTTTAAATATCTCTTGAAATCTTTTTTTAAAAAAGATTTATTTATGTATGCACACAGAACTGGGGTACAGGCCAGAGATGCAGGAGTGATGAGAGGATTCACCAGAGACAGAGTGGGGAGCAGAACAGACAGGTTAATGAAATACACTGTTGAGGGGAGCAGTGAGCAAGTCAGGAGAGGTCTGCCATGCCATGTGGATCACCTCCAGGACTGGGGATTCAACCCACACAGAGACGGCTGTGGCTAGCTTGCAGTGCTCTGTCCCAATCTTTTGCGCCACCAGGGAGGGTCTTGTTTTTTTTGACACTTTTATGGGCTTTATTCCTAAACCAAAAAGAGAAGACAGGGTAGCCAGTGGGATATGTTCAGAACAAGTTTATGGGAGTGTTTAATATTACACCACCATCAGGCATAGCAAACAACACACAGCTTGGGCCAAAGCAAAGTAGATCAAATGCTTGTTTTTAAAAGCATTTGATTTTCAAACTTTGTACCAAAAAAAGAATTCAAGCAGTTATCAAGGAGAAACAAGGATTTTTTTTTTCTCAATTATTTTGCAGTTTAGCTTGGGGAGGGGACATCTTAATCATCTTTAAGGATCCCTTTTAAACCAGGTAGGGAGCTAGAGGTATAGAATATATCTGATGACATAAATCTGAGCAAACGTTTCCATGAAATCAGACCTTATACATTCCATCGTGCAAAACACTCAAATGTGCGGATATTTCTTCCGTGGTCTCGGCGATTCACTCCCTTTGAGTCACAAAGTGCAACCTTCTCCTGGCACTGCTTCAAAGTACTTTGTCCAACTGCAGACACAAAGTGAGGATGAAGCGATTTTTATTGTTATTGTCATCATTAATCCTTTCATTAAGGTCTCCTTTATTCATGTCAACATCCTGCCCCTTTTTCCCCTCCCTCTCTTCTAAATCTCATTCGTTGGGCTGGTTTCTCCAAGCTCTCCCAGCTCAAATTTTAATTAAAGTGAGTCACAAGACTTGAATCTCTAATGAGCTTCTCTTCCAGATGCTGTTAGAAATCAGAGTGACTGCACTCTTTGGTGGTGTTCATTAGTACGGTATTATTTTTGGAATACAACGACCCCTATTTGAAGATGTTTTGCTTTTGGTTGGTATTCAGTTGTGAAACAGCCCCTTTCTCACACTTTGCGTAGACAGAAGCAGCAATGCCACTGAAGATATTGAAATGATACAAACAAAAGATGTAAGGTAGGTTCCTACCTCACCCAGAGAGAGGATACCATTCATTCCGCACCTTTAGAAATGAGGGATCAAAGGAGCGGGGATGCTATAACAACTGGGAGATTTTCAGATGACTGAGATCTCTACTGGGTATCAAAACCTCTTTATTGTTTTTTTTTACCCAATTAATAAACATTTTCTAAAATCAGCCTCTTCTAAAATCAGTGTTTTCTGGGACCTGTGGTGATGACAAGTCATCAGCCAAGCTTTGGCACAGGGCATCTGTGTTCCCACGCTAGGGGTCGCCCTGCTAAGGAATTGGAGATCTCCATCAGCCAGACTTGCAGAAGGAGGAGTGGGTTCTCCCCAAGAGAGAGTGGGTGCTGTATTTGCCCCACATCCTGTTGCAGAATGTGATAGATGGTGAGCACCTCAACAAGCATCTACTCCAAATGGCAATTTTGCAGGTGAGAAGATGCAGGAACAGGTTTCCTCAAGTTCCCAGGGGAGTGGAGGCTGAGGTGGGTGCTGAATTGGTTCTAATGAGCTTGTGCTTTTCCCCATCCAGGGAATTTTCCTGATTCTCTGCACAGCCTCTCACACCAGGCAGTCTCAAGACCAGTCCTTTCTTCCGAAAAGGCATGTTGAAACGAGTTCTAACCTAAAAGCCACACAGAGTGACAGATGACAGCACTCTGTGACCTTGGCCAGTTGCCCACAGTTACTGGAAGAGAATGATTATCAGTTCAAAAAGACCAATATGCTCTCTTTATAACATCACCTGCTTGCAGGCAACCTTTCACCTTTCTCCCCACTCAATTCTTAGCTCAACTGAGACATACTTTTACTTCATCTGGAAAGATTTCAGTATGCATCTCTAAAACTCTACTGGCATAAGTGTTGTTATGTTTTTGAATATGTTTTTTATTATTTAAAGTAAAACATAGTAATTCTTTTACTTTCTTTTGGCTTATTATCTTCCTTTTTTTTGGTTTTGAGCTGGTTTTCAATCTTTTATATTTTTGTCAATAGAGATTTGTAATTGTGTAAATTTCCTTTTGATGACCACTTTATTCTATAGAATCAAATATATGCCATTTTCACTATCATTCTTTTGAAGAAATTTTGTTACTTTGTTTTGTGTATCTTCTTTGACTCAAAAATTATTTACAGAGGTCCAGCTGGTCCCATCCTGCCACCCACCCACCATGAACTCTGCACAGTTCAGCAGTGATACATCTATGACAACACACTGAGGTTAAATGACTTCTATCCAAATACGACCCTGGAAAGGAGGCAGCTCTGGAGGACCCTAAAGACCTCTGAGCTGGATTGAGTAGAGCTGGACTCACAGGCCTCTCTACTGGTCCCAATTTCTAGAAAATTCTAAGATGGAATTATCTTATGCATACTCATGAATAAGCTGCAGCCAGTCTCATCCCCAAGATCAACTGCTCCATGCAGAATTGGCACCAGCTAGAAATCCTCTCCAACTTCACAAAGGCCAAGGTTAGTTACTACATCAACCCCATAGACCTCTTTGAGGTCAACAACCTGCTTGAGTATAGGAACATGACACAGGTGCAGATACCTCTTCCTGCCCCTGCAGGGAAGGCCAAGACAAAGGGGCTGCAGAGTAGCATGGATATTGGTATCAAATATTTAGAGAAGCAGGAGCAGACTTTGGTGACATCATCATGAAGGCAGGCCAGTGTGTCATCAGGCTCCAAATAGTGCATCAGCTGTCAGGAATTACAGCTATGGCACAAGAAGACACATGACATCTGTACGGGCCCAAGCACCCGTACCCTGTTACCCGTGGACCACTAAAACATCAATCTTCAGATAAAGACCAACAAGAGTGCCAGCCAGGTAGGACAGCTCATGGGACCCAGTGGAACATCTATGAACACAGAGGACAAAGAAATGTGCCAAATCTCCATGTCCCTGCAAATGTGTTACACACAGAGCACCAAACAGAGTGACCATGTTTGGCTTAAGTCTGCAAGACTATGACCTCAACTATAAGGCCCAGTTGCCAATGGCGCAGACACCTCTGAGTCCCCAAGCTCAGGAGAGGCCCAGAGTATCCCTCCTACTGCCAGGAGTAGGTAGGCTTCTGAGGTATCTTTGTGGGTATGGAGGTGTTTGTCTCCCTATATCATCATCCCATCTGAGTTTTCAGGTTTTTCTGGGTTTTTCTTTTGTTTCTCTATATAGACTAGTGCTGCTAGCTAGAGATCTGTAGGGGGTGCATTGAGGTTCCTTCCACAGCAGCAAATTTCTCAGCAGGATCTGGACAGAGCTGTAGAGAGATAAGTAAGAAAACTGGGTCTTAAATTATTTGTTATTGCTATTCCCACTCTTAGCTTTTCTATGTTAATCAGTTTATAGTTTCTGTATCCATAGAAGCTTCATAGTTTAATGAATGAGTATTCATTTTTTTCTTTTTCAGGAGAGCAGGGTGTGGATGGTGGAAGAGGTACCAAGAGTGAAGCAAGTCTTCTGGGACAGGGCCCAGCCACCATCCTGAAATATCTGTGGTGTCTTGAGAATGCATTTCTCCATCACCCCTAAACAGCCAACCCTGATTTTTCCTAGGGACCCAGTAGAAAAACAGGCCCAGATGGGACAATAAAGTTCTGAGCAGTTGAGGCAAAACCAGATTCCCTCTCTCCTCCCTCCTCCACTTTTTCCTTTCCAAGTACAGCACAGGGACCCCAATCTGGGGGGACCAGCCCAAACCATATCATGAAATGCCAATTATGGACCGAAGGTGATAAAACCTTTTTACAAATAATAATAATAGCTAAGAGCAAGTCATTTTTTTCTTTTAAAATTTCAGGTGTAAAGGCCTTTGATTCATTATAAATTTCTACTTTTAATGCATTATAAACAAAGAATGTTGTTTTTCTATAATTTCTGTTTCCTGGAATATATTGAGGTTTTCTTTGAAACCCCAGATGCAGTCAGTGCTGTGAAGAATATATATGTACTCACTGTAATTGTTAAGGGGAAGGATGTCCTAAAGGAACTCTGCAGTTTTATGGACTCCACACCCTACTCCAGCTTTCTGGACACTATCCCCTACTCCAGTGATTGGAAACTACAACTCCCAGCAGTACTAGGGAGAGAACTGTGAGGACCTAAGGGCGGAGTTAGCAGGAATTCTGGGACATTTGGGGGATAAATAGGGCGCGATTGCATCTCTCCCTCTCTCGCTTGGGAAACGGCTCAGCAGACGGCGTGACTTAGTGTGTTCAGTCAGCTTAGCCGTAAGGTATTCCAGTTACTTTGTATCGCGCTCTCTTTCCCTGGGTTATTTCCTATTCCTTTCCCCTTTTGTAAATAAACCCGTTACTGACCCTTTTGCGTGTACCTGCAGTATAACTGAGTTGTGAGCACACAGGTGAGGCCCCACAGACAGGTGGCCTAGTCCACTCTGGGCTACCCTGTAACATTATTATGCTTCAGATTTTGACATACAGCTTTAGATTTAGCATATTGAATACAGGTTTTTTTTGTTGTTATTTATTTGATATTTCTTCTATGAGAGTAACATTTTAAAGTCCCCTGTTCTTTGTATCTCCAGAAGTTTCTACTTTGTAAACAGTGTTGATGTGTATTTGGGTATATAGCTACATGAACTATTGACTTCAGCATAATAGAAAGGCTGCATGTGTTTCTTTCAGTGTGTTGTGCTATGAGTTATTCTGTTAATATCTAATAGCAATTCTTAATTCTATTTGTAGTTATACCTTAAATCATTGTCCACACTTTTATTTTTAAACTTTCAAAATCTCTTTGTTTTAAATGTATCTCTTTTGCAAAGCATGGCATTGAATTTTTATCTGTTAACCAATTTGAAATCATAGCATTCATAGCACTGAACTCACCTGTGTCCCACTGAATGATTGAGTTTCTGTGAAGGTTTTTTTTTTTACTTTGTGGTCTGTTTTGTTTGTTTTCTCATTAGCATATCCTTTTGTTATAGAAAGGTTGGCATTTTGGTTTTGAAGGTTGTTATATTTGACTAATTATCTTCATGTCATACTGTTAGTTTCTTGTCCTGTTTTAAAAAAATCACTTGCCTGTTGGTTACCTCCTATAAACAATATTACACCTGACCTGGGCCTCCCTACTAGTGCAGGGGTTAAAGACAGTGCTATCCAGCTATCATCAGCTACAGCAGCACAAGTTCGATCCCTGGTCAGGGAGGTGACCCACATGGTATGGCAGATCTTTCCTGGTCCTCCTGCTGCTCACCTCAGCAGTGTACTTCGTCAATCTGTCTGTTCTGCCACTCTGTCTCTGGGGAATCTTCTCACCCCTCACACCTCTGGCCTCTACCCCCGTTCTGTATGCATAAATAAATAAATCTTTAAAAAAAAGAATCCAGGTTATGCTCTAAAAAGAAAAAAAAGAAAAATAAATGAGCTATGTGAACTCTTCCAGCAGAGTAAAGCAATCAAGCATTGTCAAATGTCAGTTTTGTTGAACAATGAAATCCATGAAGTATTGATGTTGAGAAGCCTGATGACTCTGTGGTTTTTCTCCTTATGGGTGATGTTGCTTCTTTGTGTATTTTCAAGGGATTTTTTTTCCTTTCAAATCCAGTCATTTTACTAGACTGTGCCTGAATGTTGGCATGTTGGGTCAGTTTTCCTAGATATGTGCTATGTTCCAAGCCTTTGTTTTCCTAACTCCAAGAATATTTTAACTTCAAGGATTATTGTCTCCACTCTGCTCCTTTGCTTTAGTCTTCTTTGTGAATTTCTTTTATACATAGGTAGTATCTTCTTCCCATACATTCTCTAGCATTATTTTTGACTATTCTGAAAATATTTCTTCTTGATATTTAAATTTCTCTACTTTCCATCTTCTACCTATCTTAAGGTACTATCCATTGTCATTTGTCTCTTGTGTTCATTTTAGTTCAGTTTTCTTTTTAGAATTTTTTCTTTTACCTCCAGTTATCTTCACCTCTAATTATTTTATGAATGTTAACCTGTTTTTCAATCATTCTTCTCTCTAGTGACCTCACCTCTGAACTTCACTAATTCATTTCTCTATGGTCCTTTTTATGATTTAAAAAGTTACGTGAGCTCATTGGGAATATTAGCGTACACTTCCCTGTGGCCTGGGTCAAGTGTTTCCATTCTGCTTTCAGCATTTGTCAAAAGTAAGGTCATTTTTTTTTCTTTGTATAATGTCTTTGCTTGGAGTCTTTGGCAATTCTTTCCTGTTGCTCATTTTTAAGGGAAATGTCATTTCTTGTACTTTTAGGGATATAAATGGGCCAACTCTTCACAGCTCCAGCTTCCTTCTTGTGTTATTTTTAGGAAGCAATTAAACACATAGTTTCTACTTTCTGATATCTGCCTCCTCTGCTTCCTTCCTCATGGGTCTTGGCATTGCTTTGCCTCTGTTGTCTCTGTCTTGCTCAATTAGAATTCCTTCCTCAGCACTTTTCCTCAGGCGAGAGCTTTTTCCTGGAAGCCATGTTTTATTTGGTTTTCATGTGTTCTCAGGCCCCACACTACTCCAGTTCTTTCAAACATACTGTAGTTTCTTTGCACTCATCCAGAAATTGAATTCTGCAGAAGTCCTCCTGAGTTTCAGCTACTCTGCTCAGACAGCCACTCTGTGTCTTCTCGTGAGTTCTGTGAGAATGAGAGTTCTCACCCTATGTTCGTAGGGGCCTTTTCTTCTGCATAGATATTGATTTATAACTGTCAATGACTTATCTCCACCCACTCACATTTTGGGGCCTGTAAGCTTATTTTTGCACTCAGTATTGACGATGCGATCCATGATTTTTAGTTTTGCTATTGGCTGTTGGTTCTTGATGCTAAACAGGGAAACTGATAATCTGTTCTAGAGTACAGCACAGGAAACATAGCACATGGATAGGTTTATGTATTTGCTAAGGAGTTATAAACTAATGCAGTCATTCTCCCAAATTTGGAAACTACATCAATAGTATACAGGAAGAAAATTAAATATCTCCAGTTACGTTATAGTAATAGAAATATCTACTGTCAAAAGGTTTTGTCTTCTCATCTTTTATGCAAGCAATTTTTTAAAATATGTGTTTTAATTAAGATAACAAAGTATGTACCTTCAAGCCTTTTTCTCACAACAACTGGACACTCACTCAATTTATTACGGAGAAGAAGGATTATGATAACGTTGTTTACCACTGAAAATTGTAGCTGTTTTAGGGGGTGATAGTTCTGTTTCTCTCCTGTTATTCTCTACAGTTTCTCTATTTCTCTTGTGCCTATTCCACTATAATTTCAGATAGTCTGTGTCCATCTTAGCTTTTCACTTGCTGAAGCTCTCAGCCTTAGCTCCCACTAGTAATAAACTCATTTTCCTGACATTTCTTAGTCCAGATTCCATCGAGAAAGGCTGAAAAGAAAGCCGTGCTCATGTGGAAATTTATTAATATAGCAGTTATGCATATGTTTGATAGGCAGAAATCAATCAATAACTTAACTTTACATACCGTAAAAAAAAACTAGAAAAAGCAACAAAGAACAAATGAAAACTAAAAAAAAAAAAAAAACACAGTAAAGATTACCTCAGAGATAAATACAATAGAAAAGATAAAAAGCAACTGAGAAAATCAGCAATCAAGAGTTCGTCCTTCAAGAAGATGGAAAAAATTTAGATACCAGTACACAAAAATTTCTATGCACTAACAATGAACAATATGAAAGGAAATTAAGACAATAATTCCACTCACAATAGCATCAAAAATTAGAAAATAAACATAACCAAGGAGATGAAAGACTTTATTCTGGTAACTACAAATATTGTTCAAAGAAACTGACGAAGACATATATAAATGGAAAGAAAGTTTGTGTTCATAATTGAAAGACTTCAAAATGGTTAAAATATCCACACTGCCCAAAACACTTTAGGGTTTAGTGCAGTCTTTTAAACTAATAATGGTAGGGCCTCCCTAATAATGGGTTAAAGCACTGCACTAAGAAGCTTAAGCAAATTCCACATGAGTTAGATCCCCGGCTGCCCCCGAAGGTGATCCACATGGCATGGCAGACCTCTCCTGACCTGCCCTCTGCTCCCCTCAGCAGTGTACTTCATCGATCTGCCTGTTCTGCTCCCCACTCTGTCCCTGGTGAATCCTCTCACCCTCCACATCTCTGGCCTGTACTCCAGTTCTGTATGAATAAATAAATAAATCTTTAAAATAAATAAATAAAACTAATAATGGTATTCTTTTGCTGAAACAGGAAAAAACATCTAAAAATTTATAGTGTAACACAAAGGACCCTCAAATGGCTCAAACAATTTTGAACAAGAACAAATGTGGAGGCCGTAACTTCCTGATTTCAAAACTTATAAAACAATGGTCATCAAAACAGTGTAATTCTAGCGTAAAGACAGACTTACAGGCCAGTGGAATAGAGACCACAGAAATAAATTCTTATATATATGGTGAAATGATTTTCAAAAAGTGCCATGTCCAATCAATGGTGAAAGTAGAATCTTTAAAAAAAAAAAATGTTGCTGGGTAAACTAGATATTTACTTGCAAAAGAGTGAAGTTGAAAACTTATCTAACACATATTCAAGAATTAAACTGCATCAAAGACTTAAAATATTTAAGAGCTAAAACTCAAAAATATAAAGGAAAATCTTCATGATATTGAATTTAGCAATTTGTCTTAGATACAACAGCAAAAGTATAGGCAGTGAATATAAAAATAGATAAACTGGACTGCATCAAAATGAAAATATATTTGTATCAAGGAATACAATTAACTGGTAAACAGCCAACTTCTGGAATGGCAGGAAATATTTGCAAATCTTGTATCTGATGAGATATTAATATTCAGATTATTAATAACTGCAACTCAACAACAACAAAAATCTAAGAATCTGAGTTTAAAGTGGGAAAATGACTTGCATAGACAGTTCTTCAAGGAAGATATACAAATGAAATCAAAGAAGATACACAAATGGCCAAAAAATATTTCATGAAAAAAATGTTCAATGTCCTGAATCAACAGAGAAAAGTTAGTTAAAACGCCAATTTTACCTCTTACTCATTAGGCTGGCTATTCTCGGTTTTGCCATTCTGCAGCTTTAAGTAACTATAGTTTTAAGTAACACATTTGATGATGTCAGCATTTCTTAACTTCGGCACAATTGATATTTTTGGATCAGATCATTCTTGGCTGCGTCCTATGTGTTTAGTTAAGGCGTTCAACAATATCTTTGGCCTCTACTCAATACTGCCTCTTTTGTGTGGTAATAAAGATGTTACATTTCCATTGGGGGACAAATTTGCATCCAGCTGAGAGCCTTTGGATTAGATCACACAGAAAATGAAGAGCCAGCTCAGTCCATCAGGTATGTGAGAGATTTGAACTTAATGAGAGCAGTCGTAATGTGTTTTGGTTGAAGGAACTGTATGGTGTTACTTTGCACTCACCATTAGCAAGAGACAAAATTGGTCTTCAGAATTCCCTTACACTCCTTTGCTGGATCCCTTTGCACTTTTCTCTACCACCCGACCCCCATCCAATGAGTGCAGTAACTTACCTCTCTTAAAAGACGGTACAGGAACAATATAAAACAATAAATTGAACTGGGGCTTAGGGGACCTGAGTTCTTGTTAATCCTGGCTTTGTCACAACAACCCTGTGGTCCTGGGCATTCAATTAATCATTTTGAGCCTCCATCCCCTCCTCTGCAAAGGTGAATATTGGATCTTTCTGCATTCATTTTCACTAAAGGGTGAATGACCAACACAGTAAGCTTTGTTGGTTGCACATTCGCTGCAAAAGGTACAAAAAAGTAGTTGTACATTTGTTGAAAATGATCCTTTATTATGCAAAGAAACAACTAAACCCAAATGCCAGGCTTCAGAGCCTATATCTGTATAAGATAGGAAAGCATAGATGCTTCTGGAGCATTTATTCAGTCATGGAATTTAAGATTCTCATAGCTTGGAGGTATGTTAGAGAGCACCTTGTCCTACCTTTCATTTTACAAAAAGAGACCCTGAGACCCAGAGAAGGGAGATGACTTATTTTGAATCCAGAGAAGGAAGATAACTTGTTGAATGCTTATTGTCAAGCAGCATCATCAATATGGTATTTTAAGTACTGGGAACTGTGCTTGGGGGAGGTTGTACACATTACTCAGTGTGATGAACTTTTCAGGTCACTTATCTAAAACCATTTAACAAAATCACTCATGTCTCCTGCCCTTGGTGGAATGAAATAACTTATTCCTGATATTCTTCTACCTATTGATAAGTAGGACATGCACAAAAAGATTATTAAGAGATGAGATACTGAAAGATGAAAAAGCCTTCCTAGGTGAGACAAGACATGAAAATTACACAGGATTTTAAACAAGAAAAGACATTACTAAGGAACAGGAGCTACATTAGGACTGAGGCAGAGTGCCTGAGTGGTAAACAGACACCCCTCCAGTTTGGGACGGCAGGACAGTTTGCCGAGATCACGCAAGCGCACAGCCAAGCAGGAATACTGTCTCTGGGGAGACAATGAAACTTTCCGGAAGTTGCTGCGGGGAATGCTGTGGAACTTTCTAGAACACTGGCTAGGATGCTCATCAGGAAATTTCCTGGAAGCTATCCTCAGGTTCTCTTGAACTCATTTTTTTGAAAGCCAGATGAGGTGGCACAAAATTCACCAGAAAGTCACCCATAGAGATGTGGGAAGGTTCCAGGCTTGTCCTGTGCAAATAAGGAGCCAGAAAGAAGCAAAATTTGGGGAACCAAGAAGACCCGCCCCTTCCTCCTGTTGCAATCCTCCAGCGCCCTCTACTGACAAAGAACAGCATCACGATAGTTAGGGAAGGGGAAAAGTTTACACGATTCAGTCCCAATATAACAGGCAGGGTACAGAAGGACAGATTGGGGGTCAGGAGGAAATAAACTGTTCAGCGACACATTCATAAGTCAGAAGCACAATCACTTAGATCACACACACACGCACACACATGCACACACTCTAGGTGGTTGGCTGTCCAGGTAAAAACTATGCAACAAGTATTCCTTTCCTTTAGTTAGTTCACTGTTTCCTCTAGGTGAAAGAATCACTAGTGACCTAGAACCATGTAGGAAGACATACCACGCCCCCTTGGTCCTGGGCAGAACTCCAAGGTCCCCCCTTTCTTATTCTCCTTCTTCCCTAAATCATCCAGCAGGGCTGTACCAGATGTCATTAAAGTTGGGGAGAAAGTCCTGCTTAGGTCTCAGCAGCTTGGGGCACTAGAGATGAAAGGTAAATTAGTTAGGGTAACAGTGTCAAAGGTGCACTCTGCCCCTTCTCACCCTCCAACACATCCTACTCAGAGTGATAAAGTACAAGATTCCCCAAACACAGCCCACAGTCAACCCCATCCTCAGGGTTATACACGAGGAAGAGGAACGCTCCTTCCTGTGGTAAGCATTAGGGTTCTGGGGACTCAGGGTTCAACTGGACTTGGATCTATGGCATGACTTTGGCTTGTTATTATGCCTGTCTCTGGAAAGGGGCTGGCTGGGGTGTTGTATCTAAAAGTTGTGCTGAGGGCTGTCACAAATCATGACCTGAGGGGTGCACCACCCACATCCGGTAGCTCCTCCATCTGCCCACTTCCCCTCTCAGGCCACACTCTGTCTTCCAGAAAGGGATGCCAGGATGCATGCTTATAATGACAAGGTACCATAACCTTTCAGAATAATCACAGCTAATTGAAGAGGTTGAAAGGACCACTCAATTGGCTTGGGAAGGAAGACAAGGATTGTAGGTGTCTATAACTTGCTGAACAAGAAGTGGAAATTGAAACTTCTTTCCAGTTCATCCCTCCCTGACCCCCCCGACCCCTCCCTCCCGACCCCCCAAAATTTCCTCTTCCTAAAGACGTTTAGAGCAAATGTCACCACAGCGGAGGCAGGGACAAGTATTCCATGGCAAAGTGTGTCCCAACATCTCCCTCTGGTGGTCACACTTCAAATTGTTGGGCCAATTTGAAGACCAGCCAACTTCTCTTCCCTAAGAAGAGAACCACAGGCCCCGAGTCCTATGCAGCACCTGGGGCCTGGCTGCTGACGGGGGGCTGTGTCTGTGGTCTACCCTTAGCTCACATGCTGACATACATTCAGAGACTGCTCTTCCAGGCTTGCGGCCCTGGACCTAGGACTAGTTGCTACAGAGCTGCTCTTGGCTTCAGCCATATTGACACTGGGTCTGGAAAAGTCTCTGTCTTGAGGGCTCCCCTGTGCATGGTAGAATGCTAAATAGCACCCCTGGCCTCTAGCCACTAGATGTCAATAACAACCCTCTCTGGATCCCAGTTATGACAAGCAAATATGTCTTTCCATGTTGCCAGATATGCTCTGGTGGAGGGAGGGATTGCTCACTTCGTTGCTTAACCAGTTAGCTGTTCAGTGAACTGACATC
The DNA here is from genome assembly GCF_000260355.1 of Condylura cristata. NCBI lineage: Eukaryota > Metazoa > Chordata > Mammalia > Eulipotyphla > Talpidae > Condylura > Condylura cristata. Next base: position 80,017,217 of record NW_004567103.1, on the reverse strand, counting down.
ACAGTTCTTAGTCACATGGGCAACAGTCCAGGGGTGCCCAGGGTGTGGGGCTTCAGGAACAGAGATGAGGCTGCCCCCAGACTCAGATCTCTGGAACGGCCTTCCATGAAGCTTGCGCATGTCCCCCCTCACACACACACACACACACACACACACACACACACACACACACACATCTGTGAGAATTTTGACCTCTTTTACGTCTCAGCTTAGAGGGTGACTTTAATGGAAAACAAAACCTCTTTAAGTGAGATGAGGTTGGGGAAAGTCCATGGGGGCACCATCTGAGCTGGAGAAGGGCCTGTAACCATGGGAACAGACACTGTTTACTTCAGGTTGGAAAGAGTGCCAAGTCCTGGATTACCTGCTTCCTCAGTGTACCTCTGCAAGTTGGCTGCCATGTTACAGATGTGAAGGGTGCCCCCCATAAGCGAAGTAACCTGTCCAAGGTCTCAGCGCTTGTACCTGCAGATCTGCATGTTGAACTTGGGTTCCACACAGCCTCTGCAAGCACCCTTGTGCCCACTGAATTGACTTCCCAGATGCCTTTGGAACTTGTCCTTGGACCCTGAGGGAAGTGTTCTTTCCCTCTGTCTGGTAGGGTAACTTTGTGTCCCTGCACAGGCTGGAGGCACCTCAAGAAAAGGGCCTACATTTTTTATTTTCCTTGTGATGTTTCCAGAGCCAGCACTGTGCTTGGCATAGAAGTAGTCTGAAGCATCTACCAGGGGCATGAAGCCAACCCCTGCCATGCGAAGCGGGGTCTCTCACAGCTATGCTCACCTGCCTGAAAGCACCCCTGCCCAAACTGACCTGGGACCTCTTTCCTCAGAACTATCTAATATATCTAATGAAGAGATCCAGCTCCTCTCTTCCTACAGCTGCCTCCAGTGGTAATCTAATTAGGTTCTTTCCACAATTAACTGTTCATAATTAAAGAGCAGCAAAGCCCATGTGTCATTCTTAAACTTCATCCATTAAACAACAATGTCCAATTTTGAAATCCCTCTTCAGACGAGGAGCGATGGTGCACGTGTGGTATAACAATCCTCCAGATATGCTAACTTAAATGTAATTGTGCAAGGAGAACAGTGGCTTGGCTTCTTTCTTCTCAGAAGTGCTGCAATTAAAACTCAATTAGGGACCGGGCTGGCCATCATCATGATTCAGGTGTCCCTCTACTAAAGAGACAAATAGCTCAGTGCGTCTCACAGAGATGCTGGTCTGAAGCCTTTGTTAGGAATGGGGTCGTTTTTAGCTTCCTCTGTCTCCTAGCGCACCATTTGTTCAAATGCTTATCCCTTATTTATAACTTTTTGAAACTTCTATCCAAACATCCAGGTCAAAGAAGGAAGCAGCCATCCATGTGTCTGTCTGATAATAATTTGTCAAGTGCTTATGACATGCCAGGTGACTCACAGAGAATAGCTTATTTAATCTTCACTTCAACCACAGAAAGTGGGTATCACTTTATTTAAAGACAAGGGAGTTGGGTCCTCCCTGGTGGCGCAGCGGGTTAAAGCACAGCATTAAGAAGCTAAAGCCACTTCAGCATGAGTTCGATCCGTGCCTGCCCCAGAGGTGACCACATGGCACGGCAGACCTCTCCTGACCCGCCCGCTGCTCCCCTCAGCAGTGTACTTCACCTGTCAGCCTGTTCTGCTCCTCATTCTGTCTCTGGTGAATCCTCTCACTGCCCCGGAACCTCTGGACTGTACCCCAGTTCTGTATACATAAATAAATAAATCTCTAAAAAAAAAAAAAAAATGAGGGAATTGGCCCTTTCTGGTGGTGCAACAGGTTAAAGCTCAGTACTATTAAGTTGTCCGCAGCCACTTCATCACAAGTTCGATCCCCAGCCAAAGAGGTCACCCATATGGTGCCACAGACCTCTCCTGACCCATATCCTGCTCCCCTCAGCAGTGTGCTTTGTCGATCTGCCTGTCTGCTCCCTGCTCTGTCTCTGGTGAATCCTCTCACCCTCCACATCTCTGGCCTATACCACATTTCTGTATGAATAAGTAAATAAATCTTTTAAAAATAATAATAATGAAATAATAATAACAAAGATGAGGGAATTTGTGTTCTGTGATGATAAAGAACTTGCCGGTAACACTGTTGTCAGACGGGGCCAGGATTGAAACCATCAGCCTGTTTCTGGAGGCTGATGCCTGTTACATTGGCATTTTGAGATATTTTCTCAAATATCTGATCTTTGACATTGGAGGTGCTCTCACTCTGGTTTTGATTGTATATCAATCAACCAATCAAAAAACAGAAAGCAGAAGTAGGAGATTTGCAGCTTTTTCCTGCATGCCCTGTCAGCAGCAAGGCCATTGAAATGCGGAGTCCATGTTGACATCAAACTGGGGTTGGAGAGTGAGAGGTTTGTTGGTCTTTCAATCTTTCACTCATTCATGTGCACCTGACTGAGGAAGGTGCTACTCCACTAGACCCCTGCTTCCGCTGGCAGTCAGCACCCCCAGGCCAGGAGTGCCCTTTAGCGAGTGGAATGTCCAGGAATTCAGGGTTCACCAAGGGTCTTGTGAAATTCATGTGAATGTGAACATTGGTACCCCTGTGCCCAACTCCTCTTTCTGAGCCCTGCCAGCAATCTGATGTTATCAAGGTTTGGGATCAGTCATAAGGGAACTGAAGTCTTCCTGCTCCAGCTGCTGGGGGTGGGGGTGGGGAGGAGGGGCAGGCTCCAAACCAGATCTCACATGGAGATTTGGCCTCAGAGAGACACACCCCAAACACAGTCCACGCCTTTGGTGGGGTCGTCTAAACAGAACACCAGGTCAGGGAACAGTCCTGTGGCTCCCTCCTGGGGGCACCCCGAGTGCCCATCAGCCCTGTCATTCACCTTACCCAGGGTCACAATTTATGGTTGGCAAGTCACATCCTTCACAAAGAGGGACACCAGCCACCATGTATGGCCTAAGATCCCACTCACTTTCCAGTCAAAGAAATAGCACCTCTCAGAAGTGTCCTAACGCGCTGAGGGGACTAGTGGTATGGGCCTGCTGGTTCAGAACCCAAACTCACAGCTCACCCACATGCTGCCTCCTGCTCCTCCCACACAGAACACAGGACATGTGACTCCTCCCAAGGCAAGTCACTCAATGCACCCCAGAACCAGAGGCAGAAATTTCAAGAAGCTGTAGGAAGGCGTGTCCCCCTATTCCTCTCCTTTTTCTAGCACTCACAGATCTCTCTGCTTAGATCTTTTCTGATTATTTCAGTTTTTTCCTCCCCTATCACCCTGCTGGATTGTACTTCTCCACAGAAAATGAGATTCTGTGAAACAAATCTCAGAAAATAGAGGTTTCAGAAGAGTTTGGTGTTGAGAAAACCAGCTTTTTCAGCGTCCAGATTCACGCTCAGGACCTTCCAAGTCTCCTGCTATGGCTGAGCTGTCTGAGAAAGGCAAAGGGCAAGAACGTACCAAAGGGGGTGTGACACGGATATCTGAGCCCCAAGTGCAGCCTTCCCTGCTTTATACCCCATTGCATGGGTCACTGCCTGCCTCTGATAGGAAGGGCCTTGTGGGCCCAGAGGGCCTGGGAGCCGAGATGGTGGCAGAACTGGGGGTGTGCCCTGGGCTGCTCTTACCCTAGGCAGTGGGCATTTGTCTCCTCTGCTTCCAGTAAAGAAGATGATGTTCTTATGGCTAGTCCAGCTGAGTTCCTTTCTCAGCCTCTTCAATAGTGGGGAGCCCAGGAGGAGTTGATCTGGAAAGCTTGGGAGCTGGGTTGTTGGGGGTGTTTTGATTGGCTGTTTAGTCATCCAGCCCTTCATTGATTTAAAACCCACCTACTTCTAAAAGGTACTTGAGAAAACTTAGAAGATATCTAATGTTGAAGTTTAAGCCAAACAGACCATTTGGAAAGCTTTCTGAACATTCTAACAACTGTAAACATACACCTGTCCTTTGATCAGCAATTTTGTATCTAGGTTTTCAGCCAAGAGAAACAAAGACTTGGCAATGATATTTGTGGCATCTTCATCACAGCCAAAAATGGAAGTGCCCAGTTATCTATCAGCAGACGAATAAACAAGCCACAGCATATTCAAATGACAAATTTCTATTTAGTAGTAAGAAGGAACACATTTTTAAAAAAGATTGATTTATTTATTCATACAGATATGGGGTACAGGCCAGAGGAGCAGGGGCGGTGAGAGGCTTAACCCTAGACAGAGTGGGGAGCAGAACAGGCCAACTGACAGAGTATATTGCTAAGGGGAGCAGCGGGTGTTTCAGGAGAGGTCTGCTGTGCCATGTGGATCACCTCCCGGGACCGGCATTGAAGTACTGAAACACTGTTAGTGCTGCGCTTTAACCGGTTGCAAAGCCAGGGAGGGCCAGGGAATACATATTTTAAAAATTATGTTATGGAATGATTTGCATTGTTTCACGCGTACAGTTCACACGCCGTTAGATATATGTTACCATGAAACACGCCAACACACCTGGAATCCTCCACCACAGTCCATTGCGTTCCCTTCCACCGCGGGCACCCTCTCCCTCCCTTCTCTCCCTCGCATAGCTTCACTTCAGCAGGTGGATCTCAAGAGTTTTTATTTGTTCTAAAGGGGAATGCATTTCTGATAGCTACAACACAGGTGAATCTCACAGATATTATGCTGAATGAAAGAAGTCAGCCATACAGGTGTATTATTTATGAATCCACTTATTTGAGGTCAAGCAGCAGCAAAAGTAATTTTTGGTAACAGCGGTTGCCTCCGAGCAGGATGGGGAGCGGGAAGGATATGAGTGAAGTGGGTGTGAGGGAGCTTTCTGGCGGAGATACTGTGTATGCTGACTCGAATGTGAGTTATACAGTGTGAACATCTGCCCAAACTCATCACAATGTACCCTCAAGATCTGAGCATGTCACAACATGTAGAATATGCCCAAACAAAACAGAACAGGCAGCAACACAAGCCTCTGGAAATCGTGTCATAAGCAAACAGAAATCTAGAGCCAGGGCTGCTTTCGTCTCCTGATCCAGCTCTCATCAGGGAGGGGAGCTTTCAGCGCCATTCAAAAGACATTTTAATCAGACAGGAAACTAACCCCCTACTTGTGACCGTCAGTAGACATCTAGCATGGGGCTTACAAACCAATGGAAAATTTGCTGAACATAAAGCTCATTTATGTTGGCCCTTCCTGGTGGTGCAGCGGGTTAACGTGCAGCACTGCAAGCAAGCCACAGCCGCTTCAGTGAGAGTTCCATCCCCGCCCCGGAGGTGACCCAAATGGCACGGCAGACCTCTCCTGTCTCTCAGACTGCTCCCCTCAGCAGTGTACTTTGTGGATCTGCCTGTTCTGCTCCCCAGGCTGTCTCTGGTGAATCCTCTCAGTGCCCCTGCACCTCTGGCCTGTGCTCCAGTTCTGTTTGCATAAATGAATGAATAAATATTTTAAAATATATTTATTTAAAAAAACAAAACAAACGAAAAACACAACTGTGTTGGGAGCAGATTCAGTCTCTTTCAACGAGACTCTAAGACAACTGCTCTAAGACCACAGAGTGAGGTGTTTCCTACCAATGAAAAGCAAAGTGACACAAGGCCTGGTGGTCTGCTCCCTGTAAGCGCTCCACTCCACGGGAGTAGCTTACACAGCGCTTGGCGCTCAAGGGGCGCCCCCTGCAGGTGGGAAGGGCTAACTAACACAGCTTCTTGGAATTGACCCGAAACAGTACGGGAGAATTGAGCCTTTACAGCCTTGTACACGCCATGGTGCTCAGTGTATCCCGCTGAACCAGGGGCGTGTGGACAAAAGGCAGGACTGTGTCATAGGAAATGGAGAAATCCCCCATCGTGTAGAGAAACCTAGATTCAGAAGTTCGGGATGGGGTACAGGGGCATTGATAAGCAGAATGAGCGGTGGGTTAGGAAGTGGAATGTTCTTTTTCTCTCCTCCTAACTGTTGGCTTCTTGCCTAGAAGAAAGCTGCTGGGGTCTCTCTGTAAGGTCCCAGCAGGGGTTTCTACCCAACAGTGGCAGTGGTCTTGGTCTAGCCCCACTGGGAGGGGAAGGGATTATAGAGCAGGATGAAAAGGACTCAGTTTGGAGTCAGGGTTGGGGAGCCTGAGGGAAACTCAACCACACACTAGCTGGGCCACCTTCAGAACAATGCTCCACTTCTGCGTGCCTGAACTCATCATGTATGAAACAGAGATAAAAATCTCTCTGTCGAGGTTCCTCAAACTGCTAAACATGGAGCTTCCCCACGACACAGCAATCCCACTCCTAGGTATCTACCCAAAAGACACACACAAAAAAACTGATTCAAAAAGACACCTGCACCCCCATGTTTATTGCTGCTTTATTTATAATAGAAAAGACATGGAATCAACCCAAATGCCCAAAAGTGGATGAGTGAATTAAAAAGATGTGGTACATATACACAATGGAATATTACTCAGCAACCAAAAAAGATGTACTCATGCCTTTTGCAGCAACATGGATGGAGCTGGAAAAGATCATGCTTAGTGAAATAAGCCAGAGAGAAAAGGAAAAATACTGGATGGTTTCACTCATAGCAGGAGTATAATCGACCAGGGGAAAAATAATAATAATGAACAGCTATATACCAGAGACATTTTATGGGGGTGGAATGGGGAGTGGGATCAAAAACAGTGGGGAGAGGGAAATGCACTGGACTATGGTGATGGCACACGGGTGATTTGGTGATGGGAAGCCCACGGGGATTATAACTGAGATGAAAAAATGCACAAAAAATGATGTAAAAATAAACTATTCTATTGTTTAAAAGAAAAATCTCTCCCTCATGTGGTGGCATAAAGTCTAACCAGAGAGGCCTGCCACTCTGAAGGGCTCTGCACTACATCCAAGCTCCCATAGCTATGACCAACCCACTGGAGACTTCTGACTTCTTTACATACTGTTATCAGAGGAAACAGGGAGAGTCGGTGATTTTATTCATTCACTCAGCGAACAAGCTTGGGGCTGGACTCAGTGTCAAGAGCTGTGCTGGAGCACAGTGGAGCATAAATGACACAGCCCTTGGGGTCTACTTCCAAGCAAGGGCTCCTCAGGAGAGCACCCCCAGCACCCACTTTCCCCTCTCAGCTGGCTGGGCAAGTTGGGTCAGGGCTGGGGTGGAGGACAGCTCACAGGTAGCTGCAGGTCCCAGGAGGTCTGGCTTCAGGCTCTGATGAAGGTGTCAGAGATAATTGCTCTGTTATCTGATTCTACTGCTGGGTGTTGACAGCCAGAGTGGGTCTTCCCTGGCTCTGCCTGGGGCTCAGAGCCCTAATATACTTCACAACCTGACTGAAAAGCACAGGTCTGGGAAAGGAGGCATAATCTGGGGTTTATGTGGAGAGTTTCTCCTTTGAGAGCAGCCCAAAGGCCACCTGGAGATAAAGCAAATACAGCAGCAGCTAAAGTCACTAGAAGCTGGGTAGGGTCTGAAGACCAGCAGGTCCCAGGAGAGGTGGGTGAGGTGAGTGCTAGGTGGGTTGGGGCCTGGGGCCCTTTAGCTCCTTCTTTCTCCCCCCACTTCTAAATGGCAATGACAATACCAGTAATCATTCCCTCCCTCAAGGCCATAGTCCCTTGTCCCAAGCTGGGATGCATTTGGAAATTCAAAATGTGGGGAGTTTCAGGGCAGGTCAGTACTGAGTGATATCCACATCTGATGGGGTCTGTGGCAGCACCCCATAGTTAAGCACATAAAAGTGTTTGCACATTCAGACCACAGCAGGGAAATACAGACCCAGTGGCCTCACACCCATTTAGGAAGTGCCTGACTGCCAACCCAGCTGTTCAGAGTCCTTTTGGATTCAGGAGGGAATGAGAGAAAATGTTAATTTGGTAATTGTTATGACAATAAGCTATTGTGTTATCTTTACAATTGTTTTCTCCACCTTCTTCAAATGTGAAAAACAAATCTGTAGAAAATAGCATCTGTATGGATCAATAATGTGCAGTTTAGGGGAAAGCAGCATTTTGCTAGGACAAGGTTTAGACCCACAGTTCCTTACTAGCCCCCCCAGTATAGAAATTCCATAGCTGGGCCCTTCCTGGCGGTGCAACGGGTTAAAGCACAGTACTATGAGGCTGGCCACAGCTGCTTCAGCATGAGTTCACAAGTTTGATCCCCAGCCAGGGAGGTGATTCACAAAGCACATCAGACCTCTCCTGACTCGCCCGCTGCTCCCCTCAGCAGTGTACTTTGTCAGTCTGCCTCATCTGCTCTGCATTGCCTCTGGTGAATCCTCTCACTGCCACAGCACCTCTGGCCTGTACCTCAGTTCTGTATGCATAAATAAATCTTTTAAAAAAATTCCATAGCTGCCCCTGCAGAACTGGTGGCCCAGATGAAGGCCTGCAGAGGACGCGGCTGGAACGACTGGTGGAAACTTTTTCTTTCTATAACACCTGCCTTGTCCCAGAGAAGCAGCATCCAGTGGGGCCCCTGGCAGAGCTGAACTAGAGAAAGACAGCGTCATCTCTCTACTTCCCGCAGGGCCTGAGGGCCACTGCTCCGAGGTTTATGGAGATTCTAGTTGCATATGTGTGAGGGGGGCTGGACCGGGGCTTCCTTGGTCCTTGGGCTGGAGAGTAAGCTGCTTATCCTTCTGCCCCTCTGTGTTCATAAGTCCTTTCCTTTATCGCTCACCTTGAATAAAGGAACTCAGAGGAGAGGCTCCAGCCAGAGCCTCAAAGGGCTGTCAGCCCTGGAAGCCTCCGCAACAGTCTTCAATCACTGAGAGACAGCAGGTCAGCTGGGTTTTAATAGGTGTGACTCAGTTATCTGGACTCTATTGCAGAGGCTGAATTATCAGTCTCATTTCCAGAGATCACTTGCACACTATGGTTTAGGAACAAGTGACCGTAGATGTCGCATCAGTGACACCACACTGATAAAAGGGAGTCACGGAGCAGGATGCATGGTGTAGGGTGCTGCAGAGCAAGCAAGATCTTGGTCTTTTTATTGATAGAATCATCACACAGCATCAGTTACATGGGGTAGGAGGGCAAAGAGAAAAAAATGGGTAAAGCTAAAGAATATCATCTAGGGCTTATGTCATCTAGGGCTTCAGGGGGACATGAGTCTGCTGACCAGATAATTCTTACCTGCTTGACTTCCAAGTGTTGTAATCAAAACCATACCCCAGGCCCCGGCCATGGTTCCAGTCTTAACAACAAGACGTTCCACTGATCAGCTTCTGGAGTCCTTTGTCATACATCAGGCAATGTACCTCTGGGCACCCCCAGTCAAACCCCGCAATGCATTGCCCTCTCAGGGTGATCCAGCTTTCTGCTCTTGATTGATTTAAAAGGCAGGTTGTGGTGTTGGGCTCCTGTCATTGATTGACTGGGTGTTCTGATGTTTTACAGTAATGCAGAACTGCAGGTAATAGCACTAGTGGCTATTACCTGCTTCAACAGGGAGCTGAAGTCTAGCAGACCTACAGGTAAAGACTGGGCAGTTCCCAGAAGCCAAGAGTTGGGAGGCAGGCCCAGCCTTTCAGGCCTGCAGGGATGTTCTCCATCACTGCCAGTCTTGGACAACCAGAGCTTCCTCAGTGAGAATTAAGATTTAATGAACATAGACACAATATCATACTGTTCCAACAGCACTTTGAATAAGGTGTGTCATTGCCATTTCATATTTGCTCGGAAAGGGTTGAGCCAGTGATGGAATAGGGATCAAGCATTGGTCTTCTGGGACTCCTGTTGTCTGTAATGTAATTGCCACAGGAGCTATGTGGGATATTCCCAAATCTTATACTGAATCCCGAAGAACAAGGATACAACCAGTAGATACAAGCAGTAGAGCCCCAGGAACCCGAATTTTCCTTGGCTTTATGTTCTGGTTTAAAATGGTCAGTCCCATGGCTGTTCATATAAGCAAGGCCACCAAGTATTTGTAGATAATATACAGTTTCTGTGCCCTTCAAACTTTCTCTCCAGGCTTCCTAACATGTCAGGTGAGGTTTGCCAATATGGGTTCTGAAAACCCAGTAATATATATCGCCTTAATTGACTTATATTGTCAAAAATAATGGTACTCTGAGTTAGTTTCAGAAACTTGACATCAAAGGAAACATCTAGCATAAGAATAATGCTTCCTGAGTACAAGGACAAGAAACTCCTGTCAGTGCCAACCTTACTTCCTCTGTCTTAAAAAACAAAACCTCAACAGGATTGAGGGAAAAAAATTCATCCATGTGAAATCCAGTTTCCAGGAGTCTCTTATATGTTTATATCTGTTTACTAGTTGATGACTTCAGTTGGAGACTCAACTGTTAACTTTTTTTTAGTTGAAACTCCCTGCTGTAAACTTTTAGGGAGACAGATTCTGATTGATATACATGCAGTGTCTAGACACTGGGTACGCTTGGATCTTGTGTGGGAGGGTCCACTCCAGCCTGCTGTACAGGCTCAATCATTTTCTTAACCTCCCAACTTGGTGACCCCACATGTGATGTCATTGAGTTTTCAGTATTTTTGGATCTACTTAACACACTATGGCAGAGTTTTATTTGTATGCATCTAAAACAAAAATGTCATGGGCCTCTGTGAAGGCCTACAGGTTAAGTTTCAGTGCTATTACTTTGAAAGCCCCAGCCATGGAACTAACCCAAAATGACACAGCAGAACTCTCTTCTCTCCCATTGCTCCCCTTACTAATACATTTCAGTAAATCTGCCTGTGCTGCTCCCCACTGTCTCTGGTGAATCCTCTCACCCCCATTATCTTTAGCCTACACCCCAGTTCTACAGAAAAAAAACATATTTTTAAATAAATAAATAAAAATAAAAGTTTCATGAAACAAGTCTTACCTTCACTTGTGAGTACACCCTAAAATTTTCAATTCTCTCTTGTTTCTTTCATTTTAGAGTTGAATGTATCCCATGAATTTGATTTTATAATCCATCAGTGGATTAGACTCTACATTTTAATAAATACTGGCTTGGGAGTTGTCTGTCACCTACTGCCTGGTATCCAATAGCCATCTCTAGGTGAGATGAGTCACCCTTGGCTTTTTTTCTTTTTTTAAATATCTGTTTATTTATGCACACAGAACTGGGGTACAGGCCAGAAGTGCCAGAGTGGTGAAACGCTTCACCGGAGACAGAGTGGGGAGCAGAACAGGCAGATGGGTGAAGTACACAGCTGAGGGGAGCAGCCGGCAGATCAGGAGATCCAGCACCATGTGTATCACCTTCAGGGTGGGGAGGTGAAGTGGCCTTAGCTTCTTAGTGCTGTGTTTACCCGCTGTGCCACCAGGGAGGGCCTTCACCCTTGACTTTTAATTTTTGGTTTTGATCTCTCTCCTGAGCTAAAAACTCAAATCCCAAACTGTCTACTGCTAGGGGAACACAAGAGTGAATGTAACTCAGGCAGAACTCAACAGCTTCTTCCTCCTCTTGCGCCAAATGTTCCCCATCTCCTGAGAGGGTTACTCTTGGCCTAGGTGGTCAAGCCAGAGACTTCACTGATGGTTGGTGCCCCCTTTTTTCCCCTCTTCACTGCCCATATCAACCACTCAGTCACTATTCTTTTTAAATATCTCTTGAGCCCTTCTTCTTTCCAGCATTTTCCAAACACCCTTCCCTCTACATTCAGTCATCACTATTTCTGAAATATTCCAACAGCCTCTCATTGGTCTTCTTACTGTCCAACATGGCCTTCCCCCAGACCACTCTCATGCTGGAGCAGAAGCCATCCGATGTGTGTGTTTGATCACACAAAACTCTGCTTAAGAACTCAATAGCCTTCTGGGGCTTGTGGTAATATGGTTTCCTTTGCCTAGAACCTTCTTTCACCCCCTTCTGCACCCCCACATCTGTCCCTGTTTAACCCCTACTCATTCTTTATGTCTCAACTAAGATATCACTCACTGTGGGAGCGCTGGCTCTACCTCAACAGCATCTGCAGATTAAGTCTGATGGGGCACCCCATTGATGTTCCTCTGGCCTCCTACCTTCCCCACCCCTTTACCCCTGCACTGAGGTTTTCTGCTTCCCTCCTTAACTGGAAATCATATGAAGACCGAGATTGTGTCTTGTTCTTCGCCATAACAGTGCTCAGCCCAGTGTCCAAACACAAATATTTGCTGAATGAAAAAATTAAGGGGAGTCTATAGTGTATTATTGCATGAACATAATATTAGTTATTTACCTATTTAGCTAGTTAGGAGTTTTTTCTATCATTTAGGTTATTATAGCAATAATTGTTGCACACAGTACTCAACACACTATCTTATGAGGGGGGAGGGGCCAAAATTCCTCAAAGTTAAATTGCTGGGTCAGAAATATGTGCATGTTTTAGCAGAATTTGATTTATACTGCCACATTGCCCGGCAGGAAGATGGTATAATTTGCAGAATTATCACCACTATATGAGAATGCTCATTTCTGCTCATGCTCAGCAACAATGGATTTCATTTTTTTTTTTAAATCTCACCCAATTTGAAAGGTAGAAAATAATTACTCTGTCATTTCATATAGGATATTAGCATGGGCAGTTTCATAAAGTCTTCTTATGTATTATTCATTGTATGAATCTCTTCATGTATCATTCATTGTACACAAGATCACAGCTCTTGTTCATAAAGTCTCTCCTTGCAGGCACAGAGAAGAAGGCCGCTGTTTATGGAGAATCTAGCACATGCAGACACTCTAAGTTTCACTGACGTTCCTCCTTACTAAATCCTCAGGAGAGACCTGCAAAATGTCTAGTGTAACACCCACTTTACGGAAAAGTTAACTAGAATAATTACAAATTATAAATCACTGTGCATGTGAGATACTTACTATATGCAGTTACCACATGGCAGCTATTAAACTTGGTGCTTCCAAAGTCCCTTTTAATCCTCACAACAATCCCATCTTACATATATATAATTTTTTGACAAAAACACCAAGGTAATTCAATGGAAAAGGATAGACTTGGTCTAAGCTACTGTAACTCCTATGCAATAAAAATATTCTTTGACTTCTGGAGGGAAGTGCACGGGATTATGGTGATGGCACACGGGTGACTTGGTGATGGGAAACCCGCGGGGACTACAATTGAAATTGGGGGGGGGGAATGTAAAAATGTAAAATAAACTGTTATAAAATTAAAAAAAAAATTATTTGACTTCTACCTGATACTATAAACAAGATTTAACTTTTTTTTTTAAGATTTATTTATTTATACAGAACCGGGGTACAGGCCAGAGATGTGGAGGGTGAGAGGCTTCACCATAGACAGAGCGGGGAGAAGAACAGGCAGATTGACAAAGTACACTGCTGAGGAGAGCAGCGGGTGGGTCAGGAGAGGTCTGCCACGCCATGTGGTCTCCTCCGGGGCAGGCACGGATTAAGCTTCTTAGTGCGGTGCTTTTAACCCGCTGCGCCACCAGGGAGGGCCCAAGATTTAACTTTTAATGAATCTTGTAACACCTAAATGGAATAGCTAAAATTATAAAACATTATAGAAAGAAATCTAAGACAAAATTTGTGGTCTCAGGTCAGGCAAGAATTTCTTAGATATAACACAAAAAATACATGAACATGAAAAGAAAAAAGATTGGATTTGATAACATAAAAATGTGCGTTGTTCAATCCCTCCTTGGTGGCGCAGTGGGTTAAAGCGCAGCACTAAGAAGTTAAAGTCACTTCAGCATGAGTTCTATCCCCGCCCTGGAGGTGATCCACATGGTACAGCAGACCTCTCCTGACCCACCAGCTCCTCCCCTCAGAAGTGTACTTCATCAGTCAGCATGTTCTGCTCCCCACTCTGTCTCTGGTGAATCTTCTCACTGACCCTGCACCTGTGGCCTGTACCCCAGTGCTGTATGCATAAATAAATAAATCTTTTTATTTAAAATGTGTGTTCTTCAAAAGACTATTAATACAATTAAAAGACAAACCACAGGCTGGGGAAAAGTACTCTCCAAATATCTATCTGATAGAAGACTGACATGCTGAATATGTAAAGAATTCTTAAACCTTAATGAGAAGACAACCCACTTTTTGATATTCGCAGTATTTACTCAAAGTAGATAGTCAAAGGCCAATAGATGCAAAACAAGTTAACTAACGCCAGAATGAGATGCCATTACACTTTTCTACAATTGGTCAAAATTAGTAAGCCTGAGCATAGGTGAGGAAGAAGTAGAACTCCTATTTGCTCCACGAAGGAAAAATAGCTCAATACTTGTAAAGTTAAACAGATACTTACATGTGACTTCATAATCCCACTTCTAGGTATTTACCCAGGAGAAATGAAAGCATATGACTATGCAAAGAACTGCAGCTAATATTGATAACAGCTTTATTAACAAGAGCCCTACATGGAAAAAACACTCCAAATGTCCATCAACTGGTAAACAGCAAAAAAAGAAAAAGTAGTATATCAAAGAAATTATCACCCTTCAGTGTAAATAATCGAACTACAGGCATATGCAGGAACACAGATGAGCCTTAAAATAAGCATGATGAGTGAACCGAATAAGGCACAAAAGGCATTGGAATGTGTATTTCCATTTATATAAAGTTCTAAGAAAGGCACAATAACAGTGACAATCACGGGAGGAAGTGATCAGGACTGTGGCTGAGAGATGGGGAGCCCATGGAGGTAATGGGATGGCTTTATATCTTGTATACAGTCGTCACACACCAGTGTAACACATATAACACACACATAACACATTGTATTATTGTTACAATGGGTGGGTAGACTTGACTGTATGTCAGTTATACTTAAGACAGTTGAGAAAATTATTAAGATCTATTTTTTTTATGTATACAATAACTGAGGTGCAGATCAGAGGTGCAGGAGGTGAGAAGATTCACCAGAGACAGATTGGGGGACAAAATCGGCCCACTGCTGAGGAGAGCAGTGGGCAAGACAGGAAAAGTCTGCTGCACCATGTGGGTCAGTTCCCTGGCCTGGGATCGACTCATGCTGTAGTGGCTGTGGATAGCCATTTCAACCCTTGCACCACAGGGGGCCCTGAGTTGATTTTTTTCCCTAATATTTATTTATTTATGCACACAGAACTGGGTACAGGCCAGAGGTGCAGTGGTGGTGAGAGGATTCACCAGAGACAAAGTGGGGAGCAGAACAGTCAGATCAAAAAAGTACACTGCTGAGGGGAGCAGCAGACGGGTCAGGAGAGGTCTGCCGCGCCCTGTGCTCACCTCTGGGGCAGGCAGGGATGGAACTCATGCGGAAGTGGCTTTAGCTTCCCAGTGCTGTGCTTTAACCCGCTGCGCCACCAGGGAGGGCCTGAGTAGATTTTTTAAAGAGGACGAAACTCAGTGACTGTCACTATCCAGAAATTGCATCCCTGGGGTAAGCCCACATAAAGAGGTGTGCACATGTTTCCGAAAAGACCTATCAATGATGTTCATAGCAGTCTTATTCATCACAGCCTCAACTGAAAGGAAGCAAAATCCCCATCAATAATGAAAGGATGATTTGTGGCATGAATACAATGTGTTATTACATAGCAACTGAAGAAAGCAAACTAGAGTGGAGTGCAATATCTCAGATAATCTCACCGAAGTGACACTGAGCTACAGAAGCCACCTGAAAAGAAGGATGTGATATAATTCCATTTAGCAGAGCTTCGGAAACAGGCAAAACTAATCAATGGCAATTTCAGTCAGAAATTTCCCACAGCAGGAAACTGTGGGAAGTGGGGTGGCTGGGAGGGGCACAAGGGAGCCTTCTGGGAATTGAAAATGTGGAATAACCAGAAATTGGTAGTGGTTGCCTACATGTACACATTTGTAAATGTCTAGTAACTAGAGACTTCAGATTTGTAAACTTTACTAAGGTATACCCCGGTTAAAAAAAAATTGTAAAAACTTACCTAGAAAGTTATTAAATGCCTATTCATTTCTATTCCTTGATCTGAGACTGGGCACATAGCCACCTACCTGCATCTGGAAGTGGAGGCATCAGGACCAGAGATACTGGTTATCCAAGGAGGAAAATAATATTGTCTCCTCTCCTCGTCCACATATTCTGTTCTTGGTGTAAATTACAGATGTACTGAAAGGCATTAATTCCAAACTTTGCAAAGAAAATACAGGAAGCAGGGCCTTTCCTGGTGGCACAGTGGGTTAAAGCACAGTGCTAAGAAGCTAAAGCCACTTCTGCATGAGTTCGATCCCCACCTGCCCCAGAGGTGACCACATGGCGCGGCAGACCTCTCCTGACCCGTCCGCTGATACCCTCAGCAGTGTACTTCGACAATCTGCCTGTTCTGCTCCCCACTCTGTTTCTGGTGAATTATCTCACCACCCTTGCACCTTTGGCTTGCACCCCAGTTTTGTATGCATAAATAAATAAATCTTAAAAAAAATAAATAAGTATAAGAAGCAAACTGCTGACTCAGACAAGTTGGGTTGGAATTTTTATCTTTTCTCTATGAAACCAAGAAAATTGGTTGTGCATATAATGTTTGTGATGAGTCTCCTTTTGAGTGAAGACTTGCTTGAGAATTGCCTAGATGGTTTGGAAAATTACTGTATGTGCAATCCCATGTGTTCACTTTGAATGTGCTAATTATAATCATTTCTTATCTGTTCAGCAGATCGGGTTTCCCAACCACTGCCTCCGGGGCTCCTAGAGCCTTAAGAAGACCTGAATGCAACCTCCCTGTCTGAGAGATGT
Source organism: Condylura cristata (assembly GCF_000260355.1). Classification (NCBI taxonomy): domain Eukaryota; kingdom Metazoa; phylum Chordata; class Mammalia; order Eulipotyphla; family Talpidae; genus Condylura; species Condylura cristata. The sequence continues at coordinate 80,000,552 of NW_004567103.1, read as the reverse complement.
TTTAAAAAAGTACTTTTATGCAAAATCTGGTGCTACAGGGGAACAAGGAGCTATTATTCATCTGCAGCACTCAGGTGAGGGCCCTTCCTGCTGCCATCTTGTCACTCTGGATTTGCCAACTCAGCTTACTGTAGTTGGGCACCCTATTTATCATCCATCTGCATTTTAAAATAATTTTTATGTATTTTCTTTTTTTTTTAAGGTTTATTTATTTATTCATATAGAGCTGGGGTACAGGCCAGAGATGCGGAGGATGAGAGGCTTCACCAGAGACAGAGTGGGGAGCAGAACAGGCAGATCCACGAAGTACACTGCTGAGGGGAGCAGCGGGCGGGTCAGGCAGGTCTGCCACGCTGTGTGGTCTCCTCAGGGGCAGGCGGGGATCAAACTCATGCGGAAGTGGCTTAAGCTTCTTATGCTGTGCTTTAACCTGCTGCGCTACCAGGGAGGGCCTTTTTATGTATTTTCTTACATCACTGTTAATGTTCTGACAGTATTTGATTTTTACCCTCTGGTGTACTCCCCATAGTTCTCCCACCACCATAGGGACTGTGGTCAGTGACCAGTCCCTTGTGCTCTTCGCTCCCTGTTTTGACCTCTCTCTCTCTCTCCTCAATTCTTGCTGGATGCTACAGATCCATGGTCAGCTTGAAAATTGTCTTTTTCTTAACCCTTTGTTGGTTTTGCTATTCAATATCGATCTTTTTCCTTCTGACTTACTTCACCTAGCATAATCTCTTCCAGCTCCATCCATGTTGCAGCAAATGGCATGAGTTTATCTTTTTGATTGCTGAGTAGTACTCCATTGTGTATATATACCACATCTTCTTGATCCAAGCATTTCTTTTAGGGCATTTAGACTGTTTCCATATCTCGGATATTGTAAATAGTGCTACAATAAACATAGGAATGTAGGTTTTAAAGGGTAAATAGTGCTACAGTAAACATAGGAATGTAGGTTTGGCTGAGTCCCAGCACCCCAGCACCTGAAGAGGGATAAATCTCAGAGCCCACAGACCTAATCATAGCCTCACTAGAAAGACACTGGACCCTGGGCTGTGTCTGGTGTGTGCATTAATGAAATCCCCTCAGTGACCTTTCTGAGAAAAGTAGTGAATATTCCTCTTTAGAAATAAGACATTGGGCCCTCCCTGGTCAAGCAGAGGATTGGAGCACAGCACTGCAAAGCTGGCAGTGGCTGCCTCAGTGCAAGTTGGATTCCCTGGCCCCAGAGGTGACCACATGGGGCAGCAGACCTCTCCTGACCTGCCCGCTGCTCCCCTCAGCAGTGTACTTCGTCGATCTGCCTGTTCTGTTCCCACTCTGTCTCTGGTGAAGCCTCTCACCACCCCTGCACCTCTGGCCTGTACTCCAGTTCTGTATGCATAAATAAAAAAAAAAAGAAAAGAAATGAGACATTTCTGACTCAGAAAAGTCAAGTGACTTTCCCAAGTTCACAGGCTAGAAAATGGCAGATTGAGACTCATGCTCAAAGCTTCCTAGGTGAGAGCCTCACATGAAGAGTATGACTTATCCAGGCTAAGCCAATTCTAACACACACACACACACACACACACACACACCACCTCTTCCATTTCTGTTGTTACTTCTCACACAGATTTATGAAGGGGCGTGAATATTGGAGATATCCCAAGATGTATCATGGGAGAAGCAGGCCATGGAGCTCCTCCATTTGACCTTCCCATATGACTGAGAATGGGGGCTCCCCTCTCCTGAGAAGTGCTAATGTGTTCATTTTGGTGGCTGGTCAGGGAATCATGACACTCCCCTTGTGGGGCTCATGCCTGAGGACCTAACAACAAAGAAAATCAAAGCACTTTCTGCAAGGAACAATTGTCCAGGAAAGAGTCCTCATCAGAACAGACTAGTGGTGCAACCCAGCAGCAGAGAACAGGACTTGTGAGTGAACTGGTGGCCTTTCCATGAGCTGGCTGAGTGACCTGGGAAAAGTGACTTTGTCTTTTTGAAGTTCAGTCCCCTCGAGTGTAAACAAAACTACTAGGAGTCTTAAGTTCATATGTGGGGTGACTCAGTATTTTGAACTTGTCAATTATCTCCAAACCAACCAATGGTTTCAAGGCAATCCTGATATTCCCACAAGGACTTTTTCATAAAACTTGATAAAATGATATCTTTAAACATATGGAGCCCAGTGGGATAAAAATAGTCAAGCTACTTCTCCAAAAAGAATAGATTAGGGAAATTTGATATCAAGGCTTATTTTAAAACTGTAAAAATATAGATGATCTAGAAATAAGATAAGGGAGAAACTAGATTTATCTGCATACAAAAGAGTGATCCAAAGAAGGGGAAAACAGAACTGTGGACTTTCCTCTCCTATATATTCTGTGCCTTGTGTAAATTCCAGATGTGAAACAGGGCAAACCTGGAGGAAAGGAGTTAATTGGATTGGTGGATCCTCACTTGTGTTCTTAAACATTCAGGGCATGGCCTAAAAGCATATACATAAAGATAAATGAAAAGGGTTTATCTATATAAAGTTAGGAAAAGGGAGAACGGGGAAAGAATGAAGGAAAAGAAAATATATTGCCATCTACAAAGATAGTAGAGGCAGTATCCTCCTGACTTATAGTATGAAAGGAGTTCTTCAACAAGAAAGAAGAAACATTGGGCCCTTCCTGGTGGCGCAGCGAGTTAAAGCACAGCACTACGGAGCTAGCCTAGCTTTTAGCCTCTTGGGCACAAGTTCGATCCCTGGCCAGGGAAGTGAACCACGTGGCACAGCACACGTGCCACACACACCTGCTGCTCCCCTCAGCAGTGTACTTCATCCATCTGCCTGTTCTGCTCCCCGCTCTGTCTCTGGTGTTCCTCTCATCACTCCTGCACCTCTGGCCTGTACCCCAGTTCTGTATGCACAAATAAATAAATTAAAAAAAAAAGAAAAATACACTAGTTATAAAAAGGGATCCTGACTGCATGAAAATTAGGAGCTGTTCATCCAAAGACACCAAGGAGAAAGTAAAAAAAAAAAAAAAAAAAAAAGCCACAAATGGGGAGAAGATACTTGCAATACCTGTAACTGATAAAACTGATTATCCAAAGAAATCCTGCTAGCACAGGAAAAAACTAGGTCACACAAAAGGAAACGAGCAAAAGCTGAGAACAGGTATTTCTCAGAAGAGAGAGCACAATAAATGAGTCTATCAGAATAAAAGGAAATGTGAGCCCTCCCTGGTGCTGCAGCGGGCTAAAGCATAGCACTGTGAACTGGCCGCCTCAGCGCGAATTCGATCCCCGGCCCTGAGGTGACACACATGTCTTGGCCGCTGCTCCCCTCAGCAGTGTACTTCATCAATTTGCTGTTCTGCCCCCCACTCTGTCTCTGGCGAATCCTTTCATTGCACCAGTACACCAGTTCTTTATGTATGCATCAATAAATAAAACTTTAAAAAAAAAAGAGAGCGAAAAGAAAATGCAAACAAAAATTTAATTAAAAAAATAAGAGCCCAGTAATACATCCATTCAGAAAAAGACTAAGTTCTAAAAAGCATACAATTAACAGACCCGGTAGGTGAAAATGTTTTTGATGAGTGTTTTATGTGATGGAATCTCTTGGGAAAACAATTTGACATTTTCCAAAATTGTGCATTTGCACTCCTGCAGTCCAGCAATTAACTTCTGCGAATATAAACTAAAACAGGGCTGAAAAATTACAGCTGGGGGGGTCAGCCTTGATTTGAATTGCCAAGAAAACACTTATTGCAACACAGTCGCCCTCACCTGCTCCATGTCGCCTCTGCTGCCTTCCAACTTAGAGCAGGTGGCTGCAGCAAAGACCGCAACAGCCACAAATTAATGACTAAAATAGTTACTAACTGCTTCTTACAAAGATTGCCAGCCATGATCTAGAGGCTTTAAAGTCTCATGTTGTTTTTAATGTCTCATTTTTCTCTTACCTACACATTTTTAATAGTCTTTACTTTGTACAACAGTTTTAAATTTACAGGAAATTGAGAAAGTACTATAGGGGGTTTCCACATGCCTCATCTGAGTTTCTCTGCTAATAATAGCTCACACTCCTATGGCTTATTTGTTTTCTGTTCCTGCAATATTATGAACTCAGGTCTGTACTGTATTCACATTTCTCTTTTGTCTAAGGTTCTTCTCTTCCAGGATCTCATCAAGATTCCACATAAGGGCCCACCTGGTGGCGCAACAGGTTAAAGCACAGCACTATGAAGCTATCCACAGCCACTGCGGCTCTAGTTCGATTCCCCGACAGGGAGGTGACCCACATGGCGCGGCAGACCTCTCCTGACTCCACTGCTGCTCTTCCTCTGTAGTGTTGTTCAGTCAGCCTGCTTGTTCTGCTCCCCACTCTGTCTCTGGTGAATCCTCTCACCCACCCCCCACCTCTGGTCTGTTCCACAGTTCTTGTGTGCATAAATAAATAGATCTTTTTTAAAAAAACAAAAAATTCCATATAAGCTTCCCTGTCATATCTCCATACACTTCACTTTACAGGCATAGTTTCTCAGACTTTTTTGTTTGTTTGATATTGATGTTCTTGATGGATCTGAGTGTCGGTTGTATATGTTGTAAAATGACCCTCTTTGGAAAATTTTTTTTAAGACTTATTTATTTATTCATACAGAACTGGGGTACAGGCCAGAGATGCAGAGGGTGAGAGGATTCACCAGAGACAGAGCGGGGAGCAGAACAGGCTGATAGGTGAAGTACACTGCTGAGGGGAGCA
>NW_004567103.1:79993895-79995114 GCF_000260355.1 Condylura cristata | reverse complement strand
GGCAGGTCAGGAGAGGTCTGCCGCGCCCTGTGGTCACCTCCAGGGCAGACGGGAATCGAACTCATGCGGAAGTGCCTTTAGCTTCCCAGTGCTGTGCTTTAACCCGCTGTGCCACCAGGGAGGGCCCCTCATCCATTAGGTTTTAAACAATTTCAAACCCTTTCTTACTTTCTGCACCAGAAGATTCTCCAAGTGGTTTTCTTGTTGTTTTTCTAGAGTTGGCCCTTTCTCCAAGTTGCCCTGGTTCCCTCCTGGAGAATGGCATTAGAAAACAGGTTCTGGGCCCTCTCTGGTGGTGCAATAGGTTGGAATGCAGCACTGCAAGCCAGCAGGAGCCAGGAGTTCGATCCCCTGACCTGGAGGTGACCCACATGGTGCAGCAGACCTTTCCTGTCTGGCCCACTGCTCCCCTCCGCAGTGTATTTCATCAATCTTCCTGTTCTGCTCCCCACTCTGTCTCTGGTGAATCTTCTCACTGCCCCTGCACCTCTGGCCTGTGCCCCAGTTCTGTATGCATAAATAAATAAAGCTTTCAAGAAAAAATGGAAAGCATGTTCTGGGTGTGAGTTGCTGATTGCTACTGGGTTTCATTGGCTCTAAGCCTTCTCCGCATATACAAGGAGATGTGTATACATGAGCTTATATATACACACATCTGTAAACACTTCTGTATATAACCATTTATACTAATGATTTTTATAGGTAGCTGAGCAATTGATACTGAGGTTTCCAACTCTAACCCCTTACTATGTGGATTATTCTAGCTTCCTCTCCTGGATGGTTTGTACTTTCCGATTCCAACAGTGAGAAACTTGGCTTGAACTGTCTGCCATTCGATTTATTTAGTTGTTCAGTTCCATGTACTAGCAGGATCAGAGAAATCCCTGCAAGCCCTCACAGGAAATGACCTTAGTGAACAAAGTACAGCATTTCTATGCAGTTCCTTTTATTTCTACTCCTCTTCATTTCCCACGTTCCTTAGGTCAGTACCCCTTCTCCTTTACCTCTTCACTTGCTATACACTTAGATTGTCTTGGCACAGTCTGAATTCCTCCATAAGCTTTCCCATCTCCTAAATCTTTTTTTTAAAGATTTATTTATTTATGCATACAGAACTGGGGAACAGGCCAGAGGTGCAGGGGTGGTGAGAGGATTCACCAGAGACAGAGTGGGGAGCAGAACAGGCAGATCATCGAAGTACACTGCTGAGGGGAGCAGC
>NW_004567103.1:79974736-79992827 GCF_000260355.1 Condylura cristata | reverse complement strand
CTCTGGCCCCTACCCCAGTTCTGTATGCAAAAATAAATAAATCTTTATAAAATATATTCAAAATTGACATTGAATGCCTAACTTATGTAGTGTTGTAAGGACTGGATGATAGGAAATGTAGTCAGTCTCAACAAATGACTGTGTCTGTAGGACCACCTGCTCAGGCATGGCAGTTGGGTCACCTCCCTGGACCTCACTGTGGTGTAAGATGAGTCTTTCCTGTAGGTCACCACAGTGAGGCACATGTGAGTTTCAAATTCCACTATCAAGTTTTCCAGATTCAAGGATTTCAGGAGCCAGCGGTGCGTTTGTAAGCCCTCCACTATAACCTTGTTTTACACTTAAGAAAAAAGGGATCAGAGGACTTTCCAAAGTTTGAGTCTGTGTGAAGTTTCCAGGCTGGAAACTCAGACCAGAGCCTTTCCTTCCGTGAGAGGAAAACCTTTCAGTGGCTATGTCCCACCCAACACTGCATATGTAGCAGGGATAGAAGTATGTAGAGGAGGAAGAGGAGAAATTAAGGACGAAGTTGGTCTTCTCCATTTAGGGTTTCTGATTTACTGGTCCATCGAATGTGGTAGCAGCAGCAGGAACGCCAGGAACGGTGCCTGGAATTTGCACAAGCCCGCGGTTGGTTGGTGTAGTACCAGAAATAACCACACGATGGCACCAGAAACCAGCATTTGGAAATGAGTCAACTAGGCTCCCTTGGTTTCTGGTTAGCAGAACGGAAATTTTACTGCAGTTTTGAGCCGCCGCAAGTAACTAACAAGAGAAGGAAACCAAAGAGCGAGCGTTCAAAATAGTTTCAGTAGGGGCAAGACTGAGTCCAACAATGTCCAATGGAAATATAATATGAGCCTTGAATATATGCTTAATGTGTAGTTTTAAATATATTAATAGGCACATCAAATAACATGAAGTAAAAAGAAACAATTAATTTTGATAATAATTTTTATTAACTCAGTGAATTAAAAATATTGTCATGTCAATATATAATGAAAGCAAAAATGTTAATGAGACATTTTTTATTGTTTTTGTCATACTAAGTCTTTGAAACCTGGTATGTTTTACAATGACAGCGTATGTCAATTCAAACCAGCCACATTTCCACTGTCCAGGCCACTGCACCAGGGGGAGCTGAGATGCTACAGGTCTCAGTCTTCAGAACAGATCACCGGCCATTCAGGGAATCTCAGGGCCAAGGCACAATCACCCCAAGTTCAAGGATAATTTCTCAGATGCTACTGAGACTGCCTGGACTCCCCCAAATTCTTTGCCACCTGTTGGATTTTGCCTGAAATTCACCATCTGTTCTTTTCAGCTTCACAACCTCTGAACTCTACATACACCTCTTTTTACCCACAGATCAAAATCCTGGGACTGGGCCGTTGTGTATCCCTCCACAAATAAACGGACAGCTAAGACACCAGAAATTTCCAGTGGCAAAGGGCCTTCATGGTCCCAACATCCTCCTACCTCCCCACCTCAGTCAGCTTTCCTGACTGCATGTGGGGAACGCTCAAGAGAACCTCCCATCCAGTGAGTTTCCCTGAGATGGGAAATGGACCCCTGGCTGGACCCCCACTCTCTCCTGCACCCCAACTGCTGCTCAGCCTGCCACAAGGGCTGGATAGTCTCACCCACAAGTGCTGGGGACGTTGTCGCTGACCAAAGTGGGAATATCTCCACACACTCCACCCTTCCAGCCTGGAGAGGTGTCAGTTTGGTAGTATTTCTAGGCTTTTGATGCATGCCATTAAAAAAAAGTAATATAATAATTCATTTTTACATCATTTTGTGCATTTTCCCATCTCACTTGTAATCCCTGGGGGCTTCCCCTCACCAAATCACCCGTGTGCCATCACCATAGTCCAGTGCATTTCCCTCCCCCCACTGTTTTTGATCCCATTCCCCTCTCCACCCCCTAAAATGTCTCTAGTATATATAGCAGTTCATTATTATTTTCTCCCCTGGCCCTTTAAACTCCTGCTATGTTGACCGACCCATGCCATTTTGAGGGTGCCTACAGAGAGCAGGAAAGGGGGCTGGATCCCCCAAGCTAACCTGTGACACCTGATAGCATCCTCTCATGAGGAGGGAATGCTGAACATCCTGCTCCTTGAGCTCAACAGCCTACCAGTGTGGAAATCCGAATTTCTGGAGAGCTTATTCTTCAGCGTTTGCATTGATTGGCAGCTTGTGTGGAAGGCGAGAAATTGGCCATATCAGCATTGAAGCATTGAAGTCCTGTCTCTTGACCATCCTGCCAGGTTACAGTGTGTTTTTAAAAGAATGAACTAAAGCTATTAAAATGAAGCATGAGCAACCACAGTGTAGGGCAAACACAGAGCCAGGCCAGCACACAACGGCAGCTGCTCAGGAAGGAAAGTCCCCCACTCCACCCCTCTCTGCCTTGCCCCCACCTAAGGGAACCCAAATGCCAAAAATTAAAAGAAAGTGTTGTCTATGAGGTTCCCAGAGAAGGATGTCAACAATATCTTCAGGAAAGTAAAGTAAACATGCTGTTTCAGCAGCTGCTGCTCAAATGTTCTCTGCAACATAAAGTGTGGTGCCCTGGATGCCTTATCTGATCTAGAATCGTGCAGCAGGAATTATGGGTGGTGCTAAATAAAACAAAACAACAGAACAAACTTGCCTAAAAGCTAGGAAAATCCTGTGTACCTACTAATTCCTCCTTTCACAACCCCCTAAAGTTACTAAACTACGGCTCCATTCATATGAGGTAATGACTGGGTGCAGCCTCATCCTGGATAAAGAGCCAGCAGTGGGGAGGGGACATGTCTGTGCAGTGTCCCCTTGTCTAGGCTGTCACTGACCACAAGGCTTGAACCTGCTTGCATGCCGTCCATGGTGCTTGTGAGTCTTGGTGGGGTGCATCGGAGAATCAGGGATTTTGGAATTACAGACTGTCTACTCCTGAAGTCACATTGGGGAACAGTGAGCGGTTCTGCATATGCATTTTCTTCTTTGTTCAAGCAGCAGCAAGCTGGTCGGTGAGCAGAAGCGGCCCAGAGGTCAATCTCTGCTGCCACTGATGTGAACTCGCGTACAGCATACATTTTTCTGTTTCCCACGCAGAGGAAGAGGCTGGGCACTGTGGTAGTCACGACACAGCGTCGGTGGGGAAACTGTGGTGGGCCAGTTTCTCTTTATAAAGAAGAATTTCAAAGCAAAGCCTATCTTTGGACTGGAAGGAATGAAACGAACGTTCCTTGCAGCTATGCATTTGCGTGAGTGCCTGCAGTTCCAAAGTTTGACTATGAAATCCCCACAGTCTGCACCTGAACCCTAACACTGCCACTGTGGATAGCATTTTTATTCCTGGGCCTTTTTTTTTTTTTAAATAAAGAAAAATTCACCTGGGAAATCACCTGTTTCTGGATACTGTGCATAAAGTTTTGTTTTAAAGGTGAGGTTGTTCTGAGTTACTAAAGCCTAACGTGAACTACACAAAGTATTCTTCTTTTAATACTCAAGGCAGACAAGAGTTTGCTTCTTTTAAGTAATAATATTTAAGAAATCAGCTCTATTCCTCACAAATGAGAAGGGGTTTTCTCATCGACTGTCATAGTGGTGAAAGCTCTAGTGAAATAAGAAGCGGTAACAAAAATGAGAGGGACAGCTGGGGGAACCCTAAGGTGTAATGATTCACCAAATCACAAAGGAAACTGGATCAAGTTCAAGGGTGAGGAGTATCATTACCATATCTAGGTGATCCTATAAAACCCCTTCAAAGCCCAGAGGTTTCTGGGATGGAAACTCCCCAAAGCTCTATAAGTGACTCACTGTAATTTGCTGCCATTAGGCCTTGGCTGGCAGGCACGGTGCCCCCCAATTCCAGTCCAGCGGTAACAGGGAGGCTTGGTTGAGAGAGGGTAGGAATGTGTATGGATCCTGTCAAAGCTGCCTTTGCAGGGAACTGCATGTCTTGGGAAGGCCTGTTATTTTAACAGACCAGAAAAATATTAAAACAGATAGGTGCTTTGGTGGTAGAGACGGCATAGTAACATACATCTCAGAATGTGCTGGTGAGCCTACACCCTGCAAAGAATTTATAGGCAAAGTAGTAAGCCATTGTTACCGCCATAAAAAACGAAACAATACAATTTTTCTTAATTAAAAAAATGTTAAAGGGAGATACCAAAACCCCATGTTCCAAACATGAAGACTTCAGAGAGGGGAAGGGAACGGACATTCCCAAAGACATCATTGTTCTCTCTGAATGTGAAAGGTAGCCCCCCACCCCCACCCCAAAGGCTCTGGAAAACAGAAGGCCTGGAGCTCACAAAGGTCAGACTTTGACATGAAGTCACCACGCACGCAGCCTGCCAGAGCCCTCGAGGAAGCCGAGCCTAAAGTGAGGGCGGACATACCTCTCAGGAGTCATGGGTTTCCTTTGAGGCGGAGTCGTTGAGTGGTTACCGGGTGACAGAATCTGGGCTCCACTGTCAGAGAGCAGTAGCTTCAGAATTAAACTTGAAAACTTGAGCTTCCTCGCAGCGGCTGGGGCAGAGCCGAAAGCTCCCACTTGGCACCTGACCGTCAGCGCTGGGGCTCAGCAGCAGAAAGGCGGGGTGTTCCCAGAGCGTCCCCCCTGTGCAGGCTCAGCAAGGCTGTCTGAGGATGTGCTTTCTGGCACATAATTACCACCATCAAGATTATTATTAGTATTAGGCATTTACATGACACTGAATATTTTCAAAGCATTGTACTGCCGTTTAATTAGTTTTTCCTTGCAACATTCCTGTCGAGTCCACCCTCAGTAGCTGGGAGACTGAGGGGAAGAGATAAATGCTAAAGGCTGATGGAGAAGAGAGGTGGCAGAGAGTCTCAGTCACGTAGCTTTCATTCTCTCTGGCGACACAGCCAAAATAGATAATCTACTGTACTTCCTGCAATTCTGCACCCCCAACCCCAACTCGAGAAGCCCCACTAGCAAGGTACCTGTAACCTCCAGGCGTGTAGGGGAGGATCTCTTCCTAGATGTATTTTGGCTCAAAGTCCAGACATCTTTCAAAAATAAAGTCTGTCAAATCCAAGTTCACACAACTGCTGATACCCTCTGCATCTTTCCAGAAGTCTCCATTAAGTTACCTATTAAAAAAAAAAAATCCCAGATTGTGATTTCAAAACCTATGGCAGCTTCTGATGGAAAGTTTTAAGTATTTGTCAAATCCTAATTAGGTTTGTTAAAATCGAAGTGAGATTCAGGCCAGCAGATGCTGTCTCTAACTGGAGGGCTTCTCCCTCCGGCAAGCCCTGGTGGGCCTTGGGATGCCCAGGGTCCCACCTCAGAGACAATGCAACCTTCTGGCTGCAAGGCCTCCTCTTGTTATGCTTCTCTGGTTAGAGGAGAAAGCTCCGGAAAGTGAAAGGGGAGGGAGGGAGCCAAGGCCAGAGTCTGAGGGCATAAGGGAGGACCTAAACCCCTGTATTAGCTAGCTGGGGACCCAACACCTAGGATGACTCTAGCCCTTGGACAGCTGGGTTATTTTCTCCCAGCTGGGAAAGTTCTTCCACCTGGCAGGTGTTTAGTGGAACCTGAGGAAATCCCTACTTAGCAGGCTTGTGCAGGTTGCTGATTCTGGGGCTGTGGGAGTTTCCCATTTGCCTGCAGACAGGACCTGGATGACATTTGTTTCCAGGGGGTGCTGGTCCAGACCTCCTCCATCCCTCCCGCAGGCTTAACATCCCCACTCCATCCTCCTGGCAGTCCTTCACTGGACAGGCGCACAGTCCCCCAAGGTTGGCAAATGCTGGGTCCTTTGAAATCCCACGTGGGTCTCAACCACTTAACCACCTGGTAGTAGCATCATCCATAAGGGACAGCTGAGCAGATCTGAGCAACCAGAGGGACCAGTCGTCCCCATGGAACAGAGTCCCAGCCCTGACCCTGCCTTCCGCCCAGGAGCAAGCCTGGACTTTTACAATTACTTCACAGCCCCCAAGACTTGTTGCTGGGTCTCCAGACTGGGAGGGGGTGGGGCAGAGATGTTCAGTCCCAGTGCTCTGGCCTGGGGATTTGTGCAGACCCGCGTTTTGGCCCCACCGCACAGGGCAGCCAACCAAGGCGGAGTCCGATGCTGGGTCCAGGGTCACTGAGCTTGGAAGCCCAAAGAAAGAATGTGGACAATGCCAGCAAGAAGAGGCTGTGGCCTCCGTGCTGCTTTTGGCCTGGCCCGTCTGGATGACAGGAACCAAAGGTCGTCTCCCTGGAGCAAGCCGAGGCATTGGGATTTTAGTCCGGGCTGGCGCAGACCTGCCTCCTGCGCTCAGTCTGCTCTACAGTGGTTGACAAAGGCTGCCAGAGCGCTCTCAGGAGGGAACCCCACCCCCCACCCCGTAGCCCAGCCAGAGGGCTGGAACTCTCCTCCGCGGGACTTCCTAGGAGCTCTATGCTGGGGGAAGAGTGGTAATAAACCCAGTTATCCCCCACCCCCACCCCAGCCTTTGCCTTCGGGGAAGCTTTGAGGGTCGTCCAACAGGACTGGTCCCCATTAGGCTCCTCCAGAACTGCAAGGGTTCACTTCTTTATTTCTCTTCTCTTGCTTCTTGCTAGAACCAAGCCCTTGGGTGCCTCGCCTCAGTTTCCTCCTTTGTAAATTTGAGAGGATGGTATAACATATCTCAGTGGGGTATTGTAAAGATCTAATGAGCTGATCCGATGAAGAGCTCAGAGTTGTCCCAGTTTTCTACTCCCATCCTGTTTATCTCAGCGAGAGGGGGCAGAAGACCCATAATCAATCACTCTCTCCCCACAATTCCCAGTCTCCCTAAGGGTGTCTACTTTGCAATATCTGATACAGCGTAACACATGTTTTATTACATAAATCCGTTGGTCTTCCTCTGTCAGTTGGTCTGAGCTGGGCAAGCTGGAGGTGTTCTCCACCCCAGCCCCCCACTCCCCAGCTCCCAGCTCCAGAGACTGCAGGCTGCCTCTGGAACACTGCCTCACCAATAACGCACTCCCCTCCAGCATCTTGGTCCAGAATACTGAGTCTGAGTTCTCTGGCCTTGGGGCAGAAGCCAGGCAGCAGCTACAGAGTAGCCCCTGCTTTGCCTTGACCTAGCCAGAGGTCAGGGTCTGCCCAGTTCAATCTCCAGTTCTGGGCTCCAAGGTGACGGCTGGGCCCATCGCTAGGCGGAGGCCTGGGGCTCCTGGAGCTCCTGATTTTCCAGATTTGACTTATTGGGTTGGCAACTGAGCCCATGATAAGTAGAGGGTAAGGAGAAAGTCTGGCCTGTGGATCTGGGATGGTGTAACAGTAGCCAAGGGTGTGAGTTCCATCCCTGGAGAGGCAGTGAGACCACAAAATCTGCTGGCAGTGGTAGCCAACAGGAGTTGACTTCTATTAGCAGACTGCCCAGAATACAGATATGGCCATTTACTCACCCATCAGCCTTGGTTAGCTTTCAGAAGGCCTTTTCAAAGGACAAATGACTATACCACCCACTCTTGATTTTCCCATTTCTACTCAGGAATATGAATCCCTGGTTCTGAACCCCAAGTATGTAGGGGTAGTCAAGACACTGAAATTCACCACCTTCCAGGAGGCAGCACTGGGACTATTCTGGACTATAGAGGTCCTCCTTTGTAAACAAAAGTTCTGGCTTCACAGTGACAACACTTCTGGGTATACTCAAGGGAAGTTTTGATTCCCAGGAGAGAGGATGTGAGGGGCTCCCTCCAGCTGTTGATGAAGGCACCCAAGAAACTCAGGCGCTGAAAGGGAGACACTCCCCCAGCACACTGCTCTGGTGAGGTAGAGCTCTTGAACAGGGCGCTCAGAGCTCCCTGGACCTGCAAACCTACCACTGGCACCGGCTGCCCCAGGCTGGAGGACCAGGCCTTTCCAAGAGTAGTACTTGCTCTTTCCTCCAGCTGCCTGTGTCCAGAGACTCCCAGCATGAAGTTAAATTCGATCTCTGTGTAACTTGAGCAAAATATTGCCACTGCCTCTCCCCCCTCCCCGCCTCTTTCCGTGCTTTATTAATTTCATGGAGAGTTCAAGGGGGAAGTGGCTTGAGGTCTGAGTTATCCTGCCTTGGTCTGGATCTCTGCTTCTTCTGCTCCAGGGATGCCCTATATCTGGGAGTCTCAGTCAGGGGCCACCTTCCCTAAGGGTTGCTCAGAAGCATTTGTGGCTTCACTCTCCTCTTTTGTTTTTTCCAGTCTCAGACCTTCTCAGTCCTCTTTGACTCTAAGCCACAACCCAGGGTCTGGCTGTTCTTAACCTCCCGCATCAACAACCATTATGTCCCCTGTCCCTAGTCACACATTGTAAAACAAACCAAGTTTTTTATGTTTATTGGTCCCAGTCTTTATTTATTTATTTTCGCATACAGAACTGGGGTACAGGCCAGAGGTGCAGAGGCGGTGAAAGGATTCACCAAAGACAGAGGGGGGAGCAGAACAGGCAGACTGACAAAGTACACTTCTGAGGGGAGCAGCAGGCTAGATGGGAGAGGTCTGCTGACTCATGTTGATCATCTCTGGGGTAAGGGATAGGACTCTGATAGCTTCCTAGTGCCCCAACCCCATACACCACCAGGGAGGGCCCTTGTTGGTCTGATTCTTTAGAAAAAATTTTTAAGTAAATGGATACCCACAGATAATTCACGCCAAGAAACCTTCTGGACCCACGCAAATGAAATGCTCAGATACATGAGAAAACAGTCATATAATTGAACAGTCACACATTACATTAACTATGTATAAGAGATAGAAAAGAATAAAATATAGCTCTACCAAGGGCTCGAAGTAGGAAGACTGTGTCCACATATACTCTCAGATTCAATGCGGATTCCGTCAGAGGGGAACCATCTCCTACAATTCTCTCAATTTACAACGAAGGAAACAAGCCCAGAAAGAACCAGTGACCCAAGCACGTCACACAGCATCAAGCAGGTGGAGGCAGCCGAGTACCCCAGTCCCTGGTTCCAACGTAACCCCAACCCACTTTGCCTCAAGTATTCAACTTTCTGAATCAAGGAGCAAACAGGGTTTTTCTCTCCAACTTTGGTTCTTAGGAGAGAGAGGATCTCAAGAAGCCTTCCCATCCCTGCCCGCCCTCCCCCCCTCCCACACACAGACAATGCCCACCCCTCCGCGGCCCATTTCCTGTAACCCTATCATCGCTCCCCTTTCAGGTGTTGCTCTTTGGAAAGAGGCCCGGTCTCTCCCACTCCGGACCTGGAGCTTCAGGCACTAACCTCTCTCCACAACCGCGTCAATTCACAAAGCTCCACACAGGTGAAGTTCTCTCATAGCACCGATAGGTGGTGCATTCCCCTCAGGAAAACGGGCTGGAAAGGCACAGGGCTGCTCCCACCCTTCTCTCAGCCTTGACCGCTGACCTAGGATCCATCTCCATAAAGAAGGGGGGGAGGTGCAGAAGAAGGTGGAGTGGGGGAAACTCAGGCTAGATGCCAAGTGGTGGTGGTGGTGGGAGGAAGACCCTAAAGACCCAGGTTCTAGCCCTCCGTCTTGGAGTAGCCTCACCGCTATCTCTTAAGGGACTAATGTAATGAGCTTTAAGGCGTGGCTTTGCCGGCATTGGGACCCTCTGGGGGGTCACCCCTAGGGGGCGTTATTTTCCCTCAACGAACGCGCCCGCTTACTGGCGGCTCCTAGGACAGCCGCTTTCCTTTGCCACCATCCCTAGCCCCCATCCGTTTGTTTTTTATATATTGGGGAGGGGAGCGAATAAGTGGGAAAAGGAGCTTTTTCAATCGCGACGATAATTGTCCGCGAGATGGGTTTCTTAATCTGCCCACCCTGTATTGACTTCTCCTCTAATAATTGGCTCTGTGCCGCTTTGATCGCCAAAAGAACACATTACTTGACTCCTTTGCATAACAATTTTGGGAGGGCGTCATTGATGCAGGAGGGAAAAGACGTGCCTGGAATGGCTTTGAGATGGTATTCCACAACTTCGTCACCCACCGCCCCCCCGCAGGAAGAGAAACAATCTTCCCCTCACTTCTTCCTACCCTGAATATACCACTCACGCCAGAAAGGTTCCGCAGGTAAGTGGGGGCGAAGAACAAGGTGCTAAATGGGGCGGGAGGCAGGAACTTTAAGGACCTTGAATAGGACCCCACAAGAGGAGGGATTTTCTCTCTCTCCGTCTGCCCCCTCCCCCATCCCCCACCCAAAAGGAAAAGAATGAAGCTTACTTGGAGTAAATGGAATGGGGTTGGCAACCCTATTTGGGTGTGAGGGGAGATTGAAACCACCAAATCTTGTGCTCTCCTGGATTTTGGTCCAAAGGATAAAACTCTAATGACCTTGGCTTCTGAGCTAAGTCTGACAGCCTAGTGACCAGTCACCTCCTATGTGTGACCCTGACCTGGTCTTTTCCTCCACATGGGCCTCAGTTTCCTTATCTGTGTAGTGGACTTTTGGTCCATGGTTTTTCTGAGTCCCTTTGATCTTGACTTTGCCTCGAGCTTGTTTGCGGTTTTCGCTGTCTCCCAAAAAGGTTTCAGAGCTGGGGAGTGGGGTTAAACATCAGGATAGGTAGGGGTGGGCTCTCTGGAAGAAAGTGGGAAGTGAGAAACAGGTTTCTGGTTAGAGCCATTGGCTCCAGGGAACTTCACACATTCCACTTCCAAAGCTTGGCCAGAAGTTACTCTCCAGTTCCCAGCTGGTGCCCAAATGCACACACAGAAACTGTACCCAAGGACAAGTACAGGCACTCACAAGGACACACGCACTGGCACAGAGCCCATGCACACATTTGCCCTCTCTGGCATAGCACAACCACACAAGGATTAGAACACTCCACACAGCTGTTCACTTGTACACACACACACACACACACACACACACACTTACCTGGAGCCATCTCACAAAGTGGGTTGCACACTTAACCCCAAGTTCTTGCATGAGTGAGTGAGCAGACAAGGAAAGTGAGGGGAAAGCCTAGCGTTAAAGTCACCCCCCTACCCCTCTCCACCCATTCACCCCCCCACCTCCCCAGGCTGGAAATCAAGTTTGAGGAAGGAGGTTAAGCAGGGTGAAGAAAGATGCAAGGTTCCTGTCAGTCTTTGCCTGTATATCCCCAGGTTTGTGTTACTTCCCCTCCCCCCACACTTTCAGGACTAAACTTTTCCATTTTTCACTCCCCCTAACCCATTCTCCCCTCCCTCCGCCAGAATCGACCTAGACTAGAATCTCGAACTTTCACGGGATTCTCCCTAGGAAGAGGGTCGGGAGGCTTCACCCCCAAAGAGGAAAGGAGTGGGGGAACTACCGCGCTCCCGTTTGGAACCGTTCAGGGAGGGAGGTGGAAAGGCTCTGGCCAAGAGTCAGAGCGTTCAGACCTGGGTGCTCCGACATCTGCTTGCTTTTCTCAGGTCATCGGAGAAGAGCCTCGAGACAACCTCTCACTCCACAGGAGTCTAAGAAAGGACCACAATTAACTGTCGGGCCAGCAAAAAGAATACGGTCCGGAGCTGCAGAGTATGCAGGGTATTTCTCTGCAAAGGACTTGAAGATTGTGAGTTCTTCCCCTTTCTTTTCCTTTTTTTTCCTCCCCAACTTTAGAGTTGGGTCCTGACCTCCCTGGGATCTAGGACTGAGTCGAGGGGGGGCCTGAAGAACCCGGAAGCTGTGCTGGCCCCTCCTCACTCGCTCCTACGCTCGTATCACCGGCGTGCACACGCTTGAGGCCAGTCGGTGTGGACCCTGAACTGCGCTCAGCCGGATCAAGGCGGGACCGCCACTCGGACAGGTGGGGATTGGGGTGGGCAAGGGCTCCCCTCGGCCCGGGGGTGCGGGCTTCGGGAACCTTCTGGGTAGGAGGAGGGGGCGAGAGATGGCGAACAACAAAATAAAGAAGAGAGAAAATTACAGTTTAGATGCTTAATTTACGCCGTTTCCCCCCCCCCTTTTTTTTTTCATTTTTAAAACTGGAGGTAGGTGAACATTCAGATTTCAGTTTCAGGGTTGGGTGGAATTCACTGTAAGGAGAAAAGGAGGGAGTTTGATTAAAGCGGAGAAGAATATGGAGAAAGTGTGTTGTCGCCTTGCTTTGGGAGCCACAAGCTCTAAAATCTTCGGCTCCCGGGGCCTGGCCGGCTGTGTGGTACACTCCCAGAGCGGTTTGAGAGTGCAGAGAAGGCTCCCCGTCCTGTAGTCCGAGCCTCTGTGTCCAGCGTTTGCTCCCCAATATCTCGGCTTAGCCCTAAGCGGGTTCGCCAAGGAGCGAGCAGCGACCATAGGGGGTGTTTGCACTCTTGTGTTGGAGGGTTTAAGCGCTGGCCGGCTGGCAGGGCGAGGCACAGAAACAAGGGCCGGGGAGCCCTTTCTGAGTCTTCCTTGCCAGATGCAGTTTACGAAATCACTGAAATGTCTTCCCTTCTTCCCATTTAAAAAAGAAAGGAAAGGGATTAATTTTCTCAGCTTGTCAGGCTTTGGGGGGTGGGAGGAGGGAACTGTTTCTAGAACAAAAAGATCGGTACTGTGAACTGCACACTCCCTCAGATAGAGGGGGAAAATTCCGGAGGGAAGGCAGGATGGTGGGGGCATAAATCCAAATATTGGAATCCCCGAAGGTGACAACTTCCAACAGCAGCCTTTTCCACTCTGGGCTTTCTAGGGACTTAGACAATTATGGGTGTATTTCATGTACACAGAAGAGAAGTCATCCCTGCCCTCCTCCCCAATGAGTCTACTGGGCCATCTACAAACAAAGCTGCCGCCCCAATTTCAAGAGTCAACAGAACATTTTATTTTTCATGGCTTGCCTCCCACGTACCCATCTCAGATTTTTCCCTTTCTCAGTGTCCCACTCCAAGCTTTGGGCAGAATTACTTAGGATCCCTAACCAATATCCAACGAATTCTCCTTCACTCCTACCTCCCCATTATTATCGCCTCCAAATGAAGACCAAAACCCAGAGTGCTAATTGAATTAGTGTATTGAAAGGACTGTCAGGTACAATGACGTGACTCGAGGCCCTACATTTCCCAAGGTCTATAGGCTTTGGGGACCTGTGATGTATAGTCTGACCTTCTGGCTCATAATAATACCGCGGCACTTGTAGCAGAAATCTCCTCGCATTCACTCCCAACAAAACCGCTGGTCACCCAGTCCCCGTAGGAAGGCTGTGCGCTATTGTGTTGCGACAACTCATTCATGTCCCGCGCCACGAGGCCCCACCGCCATCTGATCTACACTCGAAATGCGATTACCACCGTGTGCAGGCAACACGCTCTCACTCTCAGCCCCTCGTGCACACGCCCGGCCAGCCTGCAAGGTTTTCTTTCACAATTCTGTTCCTCACACCCATCCTCAAAAGAGAGGTGGAAGCAAGCAGGACTGTGATATTGCCTGAACGAAATCCAAAATTCTGCAAAATTCAGGGTGATGTGAAATTTCTATTTTCTTAACAGCATACACCCAAACCCTCAATGAACACATTTCTCCGTGCCCAATAACTAGAGGGGCTGACGTGGTGTGCACACAAAAGCACATGAATACACACAGGCACACAGTGCTCTTGCAGACTCATTTCTCTCATTGTGGTTCTTACATACACAAGCACATGGACACCAATATGAGTTCTGGCCCCAAAGTCCTGGCCCACTCTCCAAATAAATGTGCTTTTAGTTTTCAAGATTGGTAAGAGGGAAAACAAAAATACAATTTCTCAGCCTTCACTTTAAGAAGTACTCATACGTCTTCTTACTCTGTGACCCCCAAATAGCTCTATCACTCTCAAAACTCACTCTTCTTGTCTGTTTGTCCAGATGCCTCTTGCCCAGTGGAAGCCCCTGGAATGGGCAGATAATGGAGGAATACTGGGAATGGGAGCAATGTACGAGGACCGAGTTTCTCCCTGCCCTGTTTCTGCCACCTCCCACGAGGAAGAGCCACTCTGGGCTACCTTCTCCCTTCCAGTAGGAAATAAATTATAGGGGTTTTGTTTTCCGTTTTGGCATGTAAAATAAAACAAAATCGTTCTTCTTTCTCATTTTCCACTTTTATTTGGGCTAGGTATGAGAAGGAACTTGGGGACAGTCGATTTATTGGGAGACATGGCTGGGTCAGTGACTTTCTATGGGGCCTTTTCCCCAGGGGACTGTACAGCACAAAACTTCAAGGCAGTGGAAATTGGTACTGTGCGCCCCCCCCCCAAACTTCCATACTTTGGTTCAGAAGCCGGACACTTGGAAACAGGGAGTGTATTCCATTCTGGACAGATTCCTCCACTTGCTTCCTGCCCACCCATCTCCTTGCCATCCCCACCTGGACATCTATCAAGTTGGAAGAGATGCCTTACTTCCCAAAGGCGTGAATGATACCCTGCAAAGGACTTCCCCACAAACATGCTCACGTGTGCACACATCCCTCTGCACACAGCCAACCAACCCTTTTATTCGCACATTTAAACACACCACTCACTCTGCCCGCACTTCTTCATCCGCAAACCAAACCCTGGATTCAGTCTGAGTCCTTTGCACCCTCAGGTACCTATCTCTGCCAACACTTGCTCACTCTGAACCCTCACGCACCTCACTCCCAGGCGTGCCAGGACACCGACCTGCTAACACCCAGTTCTCAGATGATGGTTTTCAGCAAGTAAAGGAGGGAGTGGGGACTTAGAGGGGTCGTGGAAAGCTCGCAGCGCTAGGTGCGGAACGTCCGGTGCAGGCTCGGTCTAGCGAGGTTGTTGGGGGATGGGGGAGGGACGAGCCAGCGCGCGCGGAGCGCCGCCTAATCCAGCCCGAGCTCGTGGGCCGCGGGTGCATTTATCATCCCATTACTGTAACAAATCCGGGCTCCACTACATGAAAGGTAAAATGAATTACCGACGTTAAGCCGTCAATAAAGTCATTTCTGTAAATGGTGTCTCCAAAGGGCCGCCGCATTATTCAGCTGGCTTTATCAGCTGGCTGGAAATTACGTGGAGGAGCCCGGCCGCGCGGCGCGCGGGGCCGCTCACTTTGATTAAGCGTCTTGCCAGCGCGATGTGACAGAGCTTTTGACCAGGGTTTTATTCACAGGCCTGTGATGAACGCCAAGCTGATCAGGCGGAATGAAGAGTAATTAAAACCTATAAATTATCTTCCGCAGCCCTTCTCGAGGCGTCTCCTGCAGGCGAGATAAGGCGTCGAGACCCTATTTACGGCGCTGAAAGGGACCGCGGCGCACAAAAGCTACGCGGCTAAATAGGATATTGATAGTGTCCTAATTAGAATTTAATTAAGTACCCACGCTCGCTTTTGGATAAAGATTTCAATTTTGCGAACTTAAATATAAATAAAATCTTACCCCCCATTTCAAGGAGAAAGGGTGGGGGCACCAGGAGATTTTGGGGAGCGCTTGGGTTTAGAAGTGAAGACAACCCTGGAGACTCCAGGACGTGTTGTGGAAGGGGGGAGGATTGGGAGAGTTCAGGAGCCCACAGAGGACCTGCTTAGCGCAGCGGGTCCGAAAAGTGGCTCTTGTCCTCAGGCCTCCCGGAAGGTCTAACTACCTACTCCGCCAGCGCTAGCGCTAGCTCAGGGTGAGAGGACCTTCCGCTGCTCCGAAGTGCACCAGCAATGCGAATCCCCGCTCTCCATAAGCTCCTCTGAGAAACTTCGATTTGGCTTTTTGTGATTTCCATTTTAATTTTCTCCTAATCTCCCGCAACTTTGGGGAGACACAAGGGGGTTATTTTACATGTTCCTACTAAATGGTATTTCCAAAGAAACTCCTTCTCTGCGGGGCCCAGTTGGGGATGGTCATCAGGGCCACCAGTCTCTGGGACTCCAAAAGAACATGCCAGCGAAGAAAGGCCTTCGTTGCTGAAGCCTTTCGAACCACTCCACACAGCAGGTCCAGCTCACAGTTGACCCTGGCCCTTCAAAATGACTAGGCAGACCAGCCCTTCTTGCGCCCCTAAGCCTCACTTTCCATTCCTGCCTATGGGAGACTTTTAGGGTACCTCAACCAGGAAACCGCCAAAAGGAGCCTTAGCGAACTGGAGGCGGACCTCCCTGAGAGTGGGAGCGACTGGAGCACCCGCAGTCTTGCGAAGTATGAGAAGAAAGCGTAGGGCTAGAGGCAGAGGCCTTCAGAGAGTCGAAAGTAATCCTAGAAAAATCAGGGCTACTGGGGGGAGGGGGGACTCTGTCCCCCATTGTCAAGTGGTCAGTGCAAACACTGGGATGTGGTAATTTGACTTGTTTGATTTCACTTGGCAGGGAAACCTAACACCCTGAACCAAAAGTCAGACTTCCAGTGACTCACATCTTGGGGCTCAATGTGGCCTGTCCAAGACTCCTCCAGGATGCTGGGCTGTTTCGACTCCCGAGACCAGG
Source organism: Condylura cristata (assembly GCF_000260355.1). Taxonomy (NCBI): domain Eukaryota; kingdom Metazoa; phylum Chordata; class Mammalia; order Eulipotyphla; family Talpidae; genus Condylura; species Condylura cristata. Next base: position 79,976,486 of record NW_004567103.1, on the reverse strand, counting down.
AGACCAGGAGACCAGGAGACCAGGAGACCAGGAGACCAGGAGACCAGGAGACCAGCCCTGTAGGCTCTCAAGCTCTCTCTCTGGCCCTCTGGGCCTGATTTACAGGCGCTAGCACTGTTTGGGGGTAGGGGATAGTGAAAGGTTCTATCAGGGAAGGACTAGGGTGTGGATACCCCGAAAAGGACACCCAGTACAACCCGATAGCATCCGCTGCAAACCTACGAAGAGCCGGTGCTAGCTAGCCGCAGTTGGCTTCTCAGGTTTGCTGTTTGTGAAAAATAAACTGCATCTCATCAAATAACCAGCTCTAGGTCTATTCAGGCCTAAAACCCTCCCTGTTTTTCTGCTACCTCTCCATTACACACCCGCGTGTACATACACACACACACACACAGCGACACAACCTCTCACCCTTTATAACAGCAAGAAGAGGGCAAAAGAAGGGAGGGTGAAGAAATATGGGGGGGAGGGGAAGAGAGAATATGAATATAAAAGGCTGAGTTTCCTAGACTTGGGGGTGCAAAAGAACCACGGCCCCAGCTTCCTGACCCTGCGCCCGACGCGCACGCACCCATAATCCTGCATTTCTCCAACAAGTTGTTTATGGAGTTGCTTCTCTATTTGCCTACACCCCTAAATCCACACAGCTTGGGTCTCCTTTGCCCCTTCCTCCGTCTTGGCCTGAAAGAGGGGGAGGGGCTCGGGTGCGGCTCCGGGAGGGCGGGCCGGACGCGCGGGGCCAGCGCCGCGGCGCCCCCTCTCCGCCCCAGGCCGCCGCCCCCGGATTATTTATCCGCAAAGGCCCGCGTGCGCCCATTGGGCCAAGGCCGGGGTGTCAGCGCGAGTCCTGGTTCGCCATTGGTCCCGCACACGTGCGGCCCTGACTCACGTGCTTCCGGTTTGAAGGCAAAAAGTGTGCCTGGGTGATTTTTTTTTAAGCGAGAGTTTGTGCAAAGATCCGAGCTGTCAGAGATTTGAGAGAAAAAAAAAAAAAAAAAAAAAAAAGGCAGCCCCGGCGCTGGCGAAGACGCGCTCTCCCTGCAAAAAAAGCAAAGGCGATTAAAGGCGCTGCCAGCCTCGCGCTCTGGGCACAGCTGAGCGTGACACTCGGGGAAGTCAAACCCCTCACTACTGCCTAGGAAGATGGCTAGATTTTAAAGACTATTTTTTCCCTTTAAGAAAAAAAAATTCTTGGAGCTTTTTCTTTTTTTTTTTCTTGCCTTCTTTTTTTTCTTCTTTTTTTTTTCTTTTCTTTTTAAAAATCTTTTTGGCTGTGGCTTATTCCCCATTTCAAACAAATCATTGAATCTGGTTGCAGAAAGGAAAAAGAAATAGCCAAGTGTCTCCATATCTGGATGTCTACAAATTAGAGAGAGAGGGCGAGACAGCGAGATCTATCTGCTCGATAACAGCGAGCGATCCAGGCCAGGCGCCTGGGCTTTTTTCCTGCACCCGCCCCGTGCCTTCGCTGGGGCTTCGCCGGCCTCCTTCCTCCGCGCACCCCCACGGGCCACTGGCAAAGTGGGGTGGGGAGCGAGGCGGGGGGGGCGGGGGCCCGCGCGGCGGCCGGGGTGGCGGGGCGGCCGAGCATGGAAGAACAGCAACCGGAACCTAAAAGTCAGCGCGACTCGGGCCTCGGCGCGGCGGCGGTGGCGGCGGCCTCGGGCAGCCTGAGCCTGAGCTTGAGCCCCGGCGCCAGCGGTAGCAGCGGCAGCGATGGAGAGAGCGTGCCGGTGTCCCCGCAGCCCGC
>NW_004567103.1:79970619-79974184 GCF_000260355.1 Condylura cristata | reverse complement strand
GAGGCGGCGTGGGGAGCCCAGGCGCACAGGGTGCCAAGTACCCGGAGCACAGCAACCCGGCCATCCTGCTTATGGGTTCTGCCAACGGTGGGCCCGTGGTCAAAACTGACTCGCAGCAGCCCCTGGTCTGGCCCGCCTGGGTCTACTGCACGCGCTACTCGGATCGTCCGTCCTCCGGTGAGTACCCAGCCCTAGACCGTACCGCACCTCTGGCCCAGCAGACGTATCCCCGCGGCCCAGCCACTCCCCGACCCCTGCCGAGATTCTCAGTCGCGGTGTCGGGGAGAGCAAACCTAGCCTTGGCCCCTCTCTCTTGCCTGCTTCTGCCTGCTCACTCTTGGTCCCAGTTGCAACCGAATGTGCGCCCAGTTCTGAGTTCTCGACCTGGGCGAGTGGGAAGGCTGCAGTTCACCGCAGCACGGAAAGCTGGAGTCTCGATCCAGCGGTTTTGAACTTTCGGGCCCCTGGGATCTTCTTTGTGTTTTACCTTTATTATTCTTAGGAAAGACACAGTCAGTCATTGATCGTTCTTCCAGCGAAAGGGGTGTTAGAGCTGGCGGGAGGTGGGCCTAGTTATCAGACTCTGACAGCCACCAGCCTGGCCCTGCCAAGGCCGAAATCGAACAAGACTTTGATCAGAGAAATAATCATCACCTGGTGTTTTCACAGTCACAAACTCCATCTCGCATTTTCTGCAGAGTTCATTTACATGGAGATAGGTTTGAGGACCCACCAGAGAGAGTAAGGTATCTGATTCCTGCCCCTCTCTCCCATGCTGGGGAGGAAACAAAGTGTGACTTGGGTCTGTAGAATTCAGGAAAAGGCGTTTGCTAGAGGAGAGGGTGTTGAGAGAATGACCCCTGTTCTCTGTAGCTGACAGACAGGCGCTAGAGAGCAGGGAAGACAGGCCCGGAGCAGGCCAGGAAACCCGCTCAGCACTTGGGAGTTAGTCTGCGCTGCAGCTTCTCTGCTGAGGTTCCCATATCCTCCCCTTTCCTTCCTGCACTTACTCCAGTGGCACATCAGCCATTTAGCAAATTTCCACTTGCCACAGGCAAATTTTTTACTTTCCTTTCGCCCTTGTCCTGCGTGTCCCTCGCTCGCTCTCTTGGAGACCGGGAGGCTGGGACCTGTCCCCACTTAGAACCTAGGCCACAGGAGAGGAGGCTGAGGCCTGCGCACCACTCCAGATGGCAGCACCCAGGAGGATCTTGGTGGCCCCAGGAGAGCGACAGGGGCTCTAACCGACAATTGGGTTTCCGGGCACCCCCCGCAGGAGGCCGGGAACAGCCTGGCGGTGGACCGCTCTTCCTCCGCTGGTCTCTTGCCTCCCTGCCGCTGCCAGCCGGGTGTGGATCGATGCGTGCTATCAGCCCCCACCATCTCGAGCCCCGTTATTGACACGTCGGGCTCCCTGAACCTCCGAAAAGCTGCTTTGATTGACTCGCCTGATGGATAGAGTGATTGAGCTGTCAGGCTTTGCTGCTCTGGCTGGCCGGGAGGCTACGATTTTATTACAAAGTGTCCGAACCTCCGCACACTCACAGCACTCCAACAACCTCCTGGACTCACCACCGGGCCTTTCTGGGGGGATATGCACATTTACCTTGACTTTCTCTGCCCTCTCAGCTAGTTACTAATCTAAGCTGAGGTCTTCCTGGCGCCCCATCAAGCCTCTCAGTCCTCTCTGCACCCTGCTCAGGAGTGGGCCTTGGCTTTGTTCTGGCAGCTTTTCTGTCTGGGCTTGGAGAAGCAGGGTGCTGGTCACTCTCCTACTTGGGTAGTTCAGGGAGATGAAGCTCACACCAGCCCTAACTCATTGCAGTTGGCCAGGACTGGACTCTTTTGTCACAGGACAGATGGTGACCCCAGGCAAGCCAGTTGCCCAGCTTGCCCCTCTGTTGCTAGGTTTGTAGATACTGGTGAACACACTTCTTTCCAGACTGTGTTAGAGATTAACAGGCCTGACAGAGACTTAACTTGACTCCGGGGAGAGAGCCTGGTCAGTAAATGCCAGAAGACTTGCGAGTGGAGGCTGATAGAGGAGCAGGCTTTACTGACCCCCACTCTCTGTCTCCCTCCTCTCTCCAGAACTGGGCTCCAAAGCAGCCTTTTTCCCAGGTTAGCTCCTGAGGGAGACTTCACCATTCTGGGAAGGTTTCCTGTGGCCTCTTCCCATGCCTATCTTAAAAACCAAGCTGAGATTTTTGTGGAGACCAGTCCTCTATTTCTGCTCCCCTTTTGTTCATGGATGGGGGAGGTGGGATGCGGTCCCCTTGCAAATTCCATAGGTGGGCAGGGAAAGCAGATTTGGCTTGGTTTTGTTATGCAGGAGTTTTCAATCCTGAAATTGCTGCTGAAATGTTCAAAAGAGAGATACAGGAACCCCTGCCTGTGCAGCTGGGTGGAGGAACAGGAACGGGGAGAGCCCCCTCTTTCTTGCTGGTACCATCCAAGGGGCAAAGCAGAAAACCCAGGAGCCAGGGTGATGTGGGTAAGGTGTGCAATTGGGTAAAGGCCCTTTCTCCCCTTCAGAGAAGAGGTGGTTTCCCTGGAACCCTAGAAAGGGTCAGAGAGAAAAGAGGGAAAGGTACAGCAGAAGCTGGATACTTTGGAACCAGGCAACCCTCTCAGTTCTGTCCCTGTCCTCTTGCTTTCTGGGGTCACTAGCTAGAAGCGGAGGGGGTCTTACTGTAGGTATCTGGGTGCACTTGAATTCTGGAAGGGAGGATTCTTTTGCAGGCTGGGAATTTCCCCCAGGGCAATCCTGCCCCAGTGTCTTCACTGCTCCACTCTTAAGCCCCTTTTTGATCTAAGGTTTTGCAGACAGCAGGCTTCTGACTTCCAAGTTTGGACTGGGCCAGCCAGGCTTCCAATCGTTCCCATCTTGCTCTCTGCGATTTGAGCCTGTCAAATGAGTCTCCTTTTCAGAATCGGGGTGTGAGGTGCACAAAGAACCTCCGTCAGTTTTCCTCAGTGGTTCTTCTGGCACCCCAGAAGGAAACCCTGCCACCCCAGCAGCCAGGGAATTGATCTAGGGGCAAGAGGGCTGGAGGGAACCCGGGCGCAGCAGGGCCTCTGCTCTCGCGGGTAGAGCACTGGGCACGATCTCCGCCAGGCTCTGCAATTCTCACGGCTTCCTCTGCCCTCTCCCCCCTCCCCTCTGCCCTCTGTCCCCACCCCCACCCGGCCCTCTCCGCCGCTGCAGGTCCGCGCACCAGGAAACTGAAGAAGAAGAAGAACGAGAAGGAGGACAAGCGGCCGCGGACGGCGTTCACGGCCGAGCAGCTGCAGAGACTCAAGGCCGAGTTCCAGACCAACCGCTACCTGACGGAGCAGCGGCGCCAGAGCCTGGCCCAGGACCTCGGCCTCAACGAGTCGCAGATCAAGATCTGGTTCCAGAACAAGCGCGCCAAGATCAAGAAAGCCACGGGCATCAAGAATGGCCTGGCGCTGCACCTCATGGCACAGGGACTGTACAACCACTCTACCACCACCGTCCAGGACAAAGACGAGAGCGAGTAGCGGCCGCGGGCTGGGGCCGCGCGGTCCGGCCGCCGCCGCC
>NW_004567103.1:79929761-79970519 GCF_000260355.1 Condylura cristata | reverse complement strand
CGCCGCGCCCGCGCCCTCTCCTGGCACTGCCACTGCCGCCTCGCCGGCCCCGCGCCGGGGAAGAGATCGGCGCGAAGGAGGGAGGGAGCAGCCGGGAAAAGAGAGAAAAAGCGTTCCTCAGAATGGAGAGTCACGTTTGAACGAAACGTTTTTTAAAAGGGAAAAAGACTCGGACAGGTGCTATTGAAAATAAGATCTATTCTCTATTCACAGTCTAAGGGACGAAACTGCGAACTCCTTAAAGCTCTATCTAGCCAAACCGCATACGACCTTGTATATATTTAATTTCAGGTAAGGAAAAGAAATATGTGTAGCGATCTCTATTTGCTGGACTTTTTATTAATCTCCCTTATTATTATTGTTATAATTATTATAATTATTATAATTATTTTATCCCCCTCCTCCGCCACGCTGCCCCCGGCCCAGTTTCGTTTTCGTTGCCTTTTCCTTTGAATGTTACTGCTTCTCGGGTGCCTCCCGCCCCGCATCGCTGGCCCTTGTTTCTCTGGGACTTTTCTTTGTGTGCGTGAGAGTATGTTTCCTCCTGTGTCTGCCCTTCCCCACCTCCGGAGTCCCTTCTGTCGGTCTGTCTGTCTTGCCTTCCCCCCTTTCGTTTTGCGGAGACTTGTTGACAAATACGACCCCACAGACTGCGAGACTGAACCGCCGCTACAAGCCAAAGATTTTATTATGTTCAGAAACCTGTAGTCTGAAATAAAGTGTACACTGTGCTCACGAGCCACTGGCGGCCCTTCTCTTTGCGGGCTCGGGAAGGGACGCCGGCGCAGGGTCCGCAACGGGCGCCCCTGTACACACCGCAAACGCACCGGCCCGGGAACCCTGGGTGCCAGGCCGCACCTCACGATCACCGCACCGGGAATACCGCGGGCCAGGAAGAGTGAGGTGATAAAGGCTGCCAGATTCGGATCTGGTCTGGATCTGGAGGGCCTGGCGGCAGGACACTCCAGGTCTCCGATGGCGTTCAAAGAAGCCCAGAGGCCAGAATACTGCCTTGGCGATGAGGCTCCTCCAGGCCCTGGTCAGCCCGCGTTCACCACCTCCTTCATTCAACCTGATGCCTATTCAGCTTGAGCTTTTCTTGTTCTTTCTTTCTTGCTGCGCGTTTTCGAGAGGGTTTTCTCTTGGAGAAGCAGAAGGCCTTCCCAGGGCGGGGCAGAACTGAGGGACTGCCTCCCTTTCTCAGCTGCCAGCCTCCTCGGAGGGGCACCCCGCCAGGCCTCTTGTGGCCTAGACTGTAACCAGTCTTCACTTGGGGAAGTGAAGCTGTTGGTGAAGTGGCCGATCCCTGCGGCACAAGGGACCGGAGGGCTCAGATCGTATGGCCCCTCACGGTCCACGAAAATGGGGCAGGGATGCTGGAGCCATGCAGAGCCTGCAATAGCCCCCTCATTGGAGCTGCTGGGATGGCTCTGGGCCCCAACCTGGGCACAGGCTTGCCTCCAACCACTCCCCACCCCCCCAAAAAAAAAACCAAGCAGGGGTCACTTAGGAATCAAACAAAACCTGGCTTGCTCCCTGACCCAGCAAGGTGCAGACACAAGCCCCCAGTACCTTCAGGACACCTGGTCTTCCCAGGAGGAAAATGTCTAGACTTTTACCCTTGACCTAGGGCCCATCCTTCCCAGTCGGGGGCTGGGACACCCACTTAAAGGATTAGGAGGAAGGGGAGGTGCCTCCTTCGGAGGCATCAAATCCCTTTGTCCAGGATTTTTCTAATGGTAAATTTGTCTCTTCTTTTTCCTTCTTTCTTCTATAATAGCTAGGCCCATACCTGTATTGTTAAATATGTAGGTGCCCCTTTAAACTTGTGTGCATATGAAATAATGTACAGATAGGGATGCATCTGTACCTGCCCAGTTTGTGTATTCTTGCATGTGTGAATTTATGGTGCGACTGGACATTCATTTCTTTGTAATTAGATGTGCACTTGGAGTTCACAGAGTGTGTATATGTGTTCATTTGTCTTTTCACACTGGAATGCTTGCAGGTATGTTTGTGGGGTTTGTACACACAAGGAAACTGTTTCTGTGTTCTTCCCTTGGATTTTTTTTCCCAGGATTTTTTTTTTTCAGGATTGATTTTGTGGGACATGAGAATGGCCAGTCATTCTGCCTTTTTGCTTGAAAAACTTCCCCTCTGATTTGTGCACAGTGATATTTCTGGGCTCCAAGTTTAGGAAGCCAAAAAACCCTCCAACTCCTTGCTCAAGAGTTTGGAGACTTGGGGTTCAGTGGCCGGGAGGGGCAGAGCTCATTTAATATTGCCATGGATTCGCAAATTTATTGCAGTAAATCTCTTTCTTCTATCCATTTCGTACTTTCTTGATGTGTGTGAAGTAACTTCTGTATATAATAGGCAGGCATTCAATTCTTATCTGAAAAATTGAAATTAATGAGATGGGCCCTTTTCTGAAACAGTTGTTTTCTGGGGTTTGGAAGGTAGTCAGGGGCACCTTTGGAGAACAGGAGACCCTGAAATTTTCAAGCTTTCCAGGTTTTTGAGCTGTAGGTTCTGAGATGTAGGACACAACATTGAGTTTAGAACATGAAGAAATAGTCTAGCCAAGTCTGGATGTGATGGTGGGAATGCCCAGTTCTATAGAAAAAGTGACCATTTTGAATGTCTGGAAACTGGGCTACCCTTCCTTCTCCCTGCTTTGTTGTGACCCCTTAGAGTTCCTGTGTTCTTTAGGGTGAAAGACTGCCCTGACTGGGGCAGGAACCAGTCTGGGATCACCTTTTCCTTAAGGATCTTCCTCACCTCTTTCAAGAAATCAAAGCAAGTGATCTTCCCAGTCACCCTGGGGGAGAAGGAGGAGGAGGGTACCCCTCTCCATGATTGTATTAGTACAGTGTATAGATGTGTCATTATTATGTAATTTGATTTCTTGCCCATTATCTCTTTTATCTTCCAATTACTATGGGCAAATAGAATTTTCTTCATTGTTCAGTGGAGGAAACTGAAGCACTGAGAATGTAAATAGTTGGTCATGTGCCTTTCTGTATATCATATTTGCTGGGTACAACTGTCTCTCTACTTCAGGAATCTGACCCATACCCTGAAGTGATCATCTTGACTTCTCTCCCTCCTCCATCTCTATTTTCCTTCTTCCTGATTGGGGCAGAGGAGGGGGAGGAGAGCTCTGGTTAGGCTAGTCTTCCTTCTTGCACCCCCACTGAAAAAGGAAGTAATAATAATAATAAACAGGCATTGATTTCTTTGATTTATGGGGCTGGCTTAGTGAGCCGCCTGTGTATTAAAGTCTGGGCTGCACTGAAATAAATAGTGGAGTGTATATCCCAACTTCGTTATTTCCTACTTTTTTTTTTTTTTTAAAGATTAGATTGAACCATAAACTTAAATCTTCCACAGCCCAGGAGGAAATACACACTAGCCGAGTCTAAACAGTATTGATCCCTAGCTCTTTCTGAGGGCAAAGGTCTCTGTTTTCTTGCTGGAAATTCCCTTTCCTTTAGTAGGGTCAGGGAGAGGAGGGATATTTGGGTCTGTAGACCGCTATGCTGTGTTTGTGTGAGCTTGAATTTTATGGGTTGTATTGTACTATATAGGGGTAGTATTGTACTATATTTATTTAGACATGGAGGTAGAAGTATGTGTTTTGGGAGTATGGGTGCTAAGAGTTGTTTGGTATTTGTGGATATGTGTTTATACTCAGTTCTCTGGACCCCACCAGGTGAGGCTGCCCAGAAAAGAAGTGGTCAGCTACCTTACGTGGACCCCATAGCTCTGTCACCTGTGGCAAGGCTTCCATAAATGATATCAGGGAGGCCACTGTGCCCCAGACTCCCCTTCCCCCACCCCCTACAATGTCTGGGTAACAAAGACCTAGCAGTACCGCAGGCAGCGGTGAGTCTTCACCGAGGAGAGATTAAGGCCAAGGTCAGACTCCTTGCCCTGGAGAAAGGGGTCCCATGGGTTCTCTGGGGCAGCAATAAGTTCCTCCAGGGTTCATTCTAGCTTTTCCAGTCGACGTTGGAGAAAAGCCTTTTCTCTGGGAATATAGGCAACCCCCATTCCTTTCTTTCAATATTGCATACACAGGAAGCAGGCTGGGAGGGCCAGAGAGATCCTGCAGCAGTAACTTTCTCCGCGGTCCTCCCCACCCCCCATTGCCTCCTATAGCTAGGATCCATTTAATCTGGATTTGTCACCAGGGATTCAAATTGGAGAAGGTTCACTCCATCTGGGGGAGGCAGCAGACTATAGCTCCACCCCTCCTCTGGGGCTCCAGAGCTCCAGAGACTTCAGTTCTTTTTTTTTCCACTTTGAACTCAGGTGAGAAGATTACTCTTGTGTGATACTTTGAGGAAAGGGGCAGCCTTGGGAATCTTCTAGTACTGCTCCTCCCCAAATGTGTTAGGCCAGTCTTTCTACCAACCCCATTGTTCAAGGGGGTCCGCCGAGATTCTTTCATTAAAAAAAGATTCATTTCACAAGCGGAGTGGGAGTCCGGAGAGGAAATGCCTCACTCTAAAGCAGCATCGAGTGAGAAACAACACCCCCCATTTCCCCAGCGGCCAATGTTCTTCCCAGTGTGCCACTGAGAGAATTGTGTCAATGCACACCCCTCAGCACATAAATATCCTGTGCATATTCAAGTGTACAAACACACACACACCGAAGTGGGTACATGCACACACATGTGATAGACATGCAGATATGTAAATATGAATGGGCTGATGCATAGAGGTGAGTTCCCACAAGCGTATTGACATGATCTGTGTAAAAGTTTGGGCACATATGTATTCATGACAGAATATAACGACTGATGTCCAATACACACCTGCATGGCCAGTTGGTGTGCTTTGCTCCTAACCAGTGTAAGGAAAACACATAGTTAGGGCCAGAACACTAACGCGCCTGCCCCTCCTGCCCGAGAAAGCTACTAGGAGATGTGGAGGAGGAGGAGGAGTGGGTGGGAACTAGGAAGACCTAGAGGTGGCAGCTGGGTCTTTGAGCTTTTGGCTTCAAAGATGTGGCTGCTGTAGCCATCCCCCTCCCCTTCATTACTCCCCAAACTAGGCAGATTTAACTCTGGGGGTGGAGGAGCCCCAGGGAAGGAGAAGCAAACTTCCTAGAGAGATTTCTCAGAGAGTGGTAAGCCAGGGGCCATTACAATTTGCTCCTAGAATCTGCCTCTAGGCAGCCTTTCTGGGCAGAAGTGCACATACTCCCAAGGTGAGGTGCCGTGGGGCCTGCCACTCTGGAATTACGTCTGGAGTTATGGGAGTAGGTTGCTTTAAGGACATTTGGGAAGCTATCAGATCACAGAAAGTGGAAGACTGTGATTATGAGTAGTCTGTAGAAGGGCAGAGATTTGCTAGGCATTCACAGTGCAAGCACAGATTTCTTATTCAAAAGACCAGATAGAATCGAAAGCTCCTGACTTGGTTTTTGGAGGAGTGAATGGAGGGGGGTGAAGGAGAAGGTAGGTAAAGGTGAGGGGGTTGTTTAGAGCAGGTGGTAGATACAAACTTCTCCTCCCCTCAACTCTGGGGGAGGGGCTTGGTGGTGGTAGGAAATGAGGTATCAACACAAACACACTTTCAGGGACTTGCAGATTCCTCCCTGGCCCTGGAACTTGATAGCATACACCAGTGGTGAGGAGTGCTATTTGGGATGTATCTGTCTTCCAGGTCTGAAATGGCCCAGGTGACAGCACAGAGGGGAGGGAGCCCCCCTGTGGGTGAGATAGAGGCATCCTTCAAGGAAAGTGTCCTCCAGGAGTGTTAAAGTTTGGTAACATACACTTCCAAAGTGGCCCTAGACCCTGACTGAAATCAACCAATTCCTGAAAATGGCAGTTCTGCCGGCTAATAAAATGAATGCAGTGGGAATCTGCTGTTTGGAGAAAGGCCTCCTGAGGCTGGTATGCCGTGGCTTGTGGCTTTAACCACATCAATTTCATCCAAGCTGAAGACAATGTAGATGCTGAAGAAAACAAAACCAAATCCCAGCAGCTACAGAGGTAGCTCCTTCCCTGCCCTGGCCTCTGCTCCCCCAAGTGTAGAACTTGTGCCTCTGATGAGTGGAAACAGTTCAGAAGAAGACACTGCAGAAATCTAAATCTATTTCTAGGAGGTCAACAGTGCACATTACTAGTCATTTGGCACCATTTACAGCATTCAACCTCACACTTTCTTGAGTTGGATGTTATGGCCATTTTACAGATAGGAAAAGTGGAGGGCCAAGATCCCCTTTTCAAGGTTATACCAACTACTTTAAAAGTTTCAGCTATAATTATGAATCATTCCATACCAGAATTATTTGCCTTGGCATGGGTGAAGCGTTAAGTCCTCTCAATAAGCGAGGAGTACCCACGTGGCTTAAGGGCTGGTAGTCTTCAGCCCTCATCCCTCACCTCCTGCTCTCGCAGGTTAGTAACTCAGGTCCAAACTCCTTCTCTTAACTCTATTCCATACCACCTCAGGTTTCCTGGAAATCTGTTCTTAAGATTAAGATGTCCCCTTCTCACCATAGTCAGCAGCTTCTACCCTCATGCCTTCATCTCCCACCTGAGCTCAGACTAGGTCCACTGAAACAGCCACCAGTTCTAGCTTCTAGTACTCTGGCCCCCATCTAGAGCCACCTGCGCCTAGTGTTGTACAGTCTGGTCCATGGAGGACATTCTACAGATGCACTTCCGGTCAGCACAGCTAAGGAGATAGGCCCCAATCACCCAGAACCCCCATTCTCTGGTGGGGAACTGGAGGCGAAAGAGGGTCTCAGGCATGCTTGCCTTCCAGGAATAGGGAAACCCCAATAGTGCTCGCTCAGCTCTTGGAACCTGTCCATTCTTTGGGGACTGAAAGGGAAAGGTGTCCCAGAGCCAAGCTCCCATACACCACAGACCCCAAACACTGTCCACAGCGTCTAGGTTCCCAGACTCTTCTCACCCTCATCCTCCCCCCAAAGCTTCTCCCAAACAACGATTACTTGCAGTTTCGATTTGTATCTAGGCTGGGTTCACTTTGCTCTCAGTCATTTTCAGTGGGCTTCCCCTTCCCTGGGCTCCCCTCACCCTATTTCAAGGATTCCATTTTCATTCCATGGCTTGCCCTGCTTTGGACATCCTCTCCATTTGCTCAGACTCAGTCTCCACTGCTGTAGATGTGCCTGAGTGTCCCTTCTGCTACCTGCCTTTCTTTTTCCCTGTCACCTGGCCCAGCTCCCAAGTTTGCTCCTCCTCAGACTACCTCACTCCACCACTCTCAGGGAGGCCAGAGCTCTAAGAGCTTGCTCCCCCTCCCCAGAGTCAGCCCCTGGGGACTAGCGCTGACCTTGGAGGTGGGCTGTCACCCTGCCCCTCAATGATCTTCTTACCCAGTCCCCCTGAACTCCAGATCTCCCGGTCTTGGCCACTGGGGGGGCGCCCTTCCCTTAGCGGAAATGTGCTTGGCTTGCAATCTTGGCTGCACAAAGCATGGTTCCCAGTGGCTGGGGCCCCAGGTCAAACCAGGAAGGAGGAGGGGTGGACCTAGCTGCGTAAACCTGACTTTATTTGTGTGCTTCAACTTGTCCCGAACTATGGGATGAGGCACAAGCTGGGGCACACACACTTCAAGGAAACATAAATGCACCCTGGCTCAACCTTCAGTCTCTTCACCCTGCATCGCCTTGGCTGACCCAGAGGTCCTGTCCTCAGAGGGCTGGGGTTCCTGCCTTCTCCGTGCCTCGCCTGGGCAGGCCAGGCTCAGCAAGGGCTACCACCTGAATATTCCTGGACTAGGTGAGCGCCTTCAGAAACCCCCTCTGACCAGAGTACTCTTTTGGAGCGGAGAAAAAAATCGCAAAACCCTCCCTGCCGCTTCCTCCCCGCAAAACAACCACCTTCTGGGCTCAGACATTTGCCCACTCCCCCTCTTCCTTCTTTCCTGGTGGTATTTGTCCAATCCGCTTCCCGAGGCACAAGAGCGGTTTCTCGGCTCGGCTCGGGTTCAATGTTGCCTTGTAATTTCTTTCAAAGTAGCGGCGCCAAGTAGCCATCGCTCTGCTCAGTGTTTTCTTTGGGCTGAGCCTGCTCAGGGCCTGCTGAACTTCCAGAAGAGCGCGGCCAGGCACCCCGGCGCGCGCTCGAGGGGATGCTGCCCGACTGCGACAGGTCCTTCGGTGCTTTGCTCGATTTCCCGCGACCCCTCCCCCTGTAGACTGAGCTCCCAAGGTCGCCTCTGACTTGGGGTGTAGGTCAAGCGCTCGGTCCTCAGCAGATGCAAACCAAGTGTTCAGTCGGGAACCTAGAGTAGATAACTCACGGAGGAGGGCTGAACCCCGTTTTAAGCTATCAGGCCTCGGGTTTCTAACCTATTCCTCAAAAAATGTGCACAGGACGTCCACTGGTGGTGCACAGTGAGAAGTTTGCTATTTTGGGGATTGTATGGGAGTGAGAGGCACGGGGTTTTGGGAGAGGGGGAATTGAAAGACTAAGGCTCCGTTACTCCCCCCTCCTCCAAGTGCCACTTTCGTTCAGCTAAAGTTAAAGAAGTTCCCTCCGGGAACTTCTGCGCAGCAGCAGGAACTAAGCGTGCTTGCCAGAACGGGAAAAGAAGCTCTGTGGTCTCTGCACCTTACCTGCAAACTTTGACCCCAAACAGAAGCGGCCACCTTCTGAAAGTAGCCAGAGCAGAACAGGGCTAGTAGGGAACCACGCTGTTGACCTTCAGGGAGAAGCAGGCTGAGTTTCCTGCACCAGGAAGGAGCAGCCTATGCCCCCAATGGTCCCCAAACCTGGCCTTGGAAGGCACTGCTCACTTTCCAACTTCTCCTTCCCCAGGTTTTCCCACCGTCTCAATTTTCCCTGGTAGAGTAGTTTATAATACTGTCCCCTCCACATACACGTTCTCACCCCCCTACCCCCACCCTATCCCAGGAGAACAGCCCGCAGCCTTGGGATTTGACCACCACCCCAAGCTCTTCAAACTCGCCTAAGAATCCACTTGGTGGCCCTCCCTCCTGCTTCCCAGGGTGGGGTGGAGGAGACCCCTTCTCCCGGAGAGATCTTCCAGAACTACAGTATTGATGATCATTACTTTAAATTAAAAGTCCTTTTTCCCCCCTTTCCGTCTAAGCCACAACTTAGTTTCAGAGAATGAAGCGTGAAAGCTCTTTTATGGAGATTACCGATGCTTCATTTATTCCCGCAAATGGCAAACACGGCCTGGGAAAAACCGAGCGAGCAAGCTTCTTGTCTCGGATCCTCAGCCGTCCCCTTGTTCACAAGCTCACTTGGCTGTGAGAGGGCGTTGGGGGAAAGCCCCTACAGTGGACTTACCTGGAACTGCTTGCTTCCTTGGGCTGTTGCCTGCAAGTACTCCGCTGGATGAGGTACAGAGCTAGCAAAAGACCCCGTTGAATTGAGGAATTGAGAGTTGAAGGGATTTGAAACTAGGGCAAGTGGGGGTGATGGGGTGCTGAGTATTACCCCCGAAGATCCCTAAGATATTGTGTCAAAGTTCCTGTGCCTGGGACATTCTGGTTATTCCCATTGCATACCTCTCGTTTAATCCTTATTTATTGAGGAAGCCCGTGGACTGTGGGGTGCATTGGTGGAGAGGGGTACTGCTGGGTCAGCCATACACTGGCACTTTTCCCTTTCCACCCCTATACTTGCTGTTGTACCCTTCTCCATAGGGACTAAGCCCACAGTGATAGCTGTCTGGCTACAGATTTATGCACAGCGCCCTGGAGCGGGCAATCCTGTCTGGAAAGGGAGGACCATTTTGGAAGTAGATCCAGAACTTTTAAACCTTTGTTACACAGAACACACCTGATGGCCTGGTCGTTGTCTCCTCCACAATCAGGAGCCTTGGTTATTTCACAAGGGGCAGTTGGAAGGAAGTGAAACAGCCTCAGGGAGAAAAATGACCCAGGATGCTCATTTTTTTGAGACAGAGCAGGGAAGTTTGAAGAGGGAAAGGTATAAGCTCCTAGAAGGAGAATTTCCCGAGTTCAGACTTAAATTCCTTTGTGACACTGTGTTATTAACTCCAACACAGTGGCGTCTCCACATTCCTGCCATCCCAAGTTAGAAACCCCTCCAACACAAAAGCTATTGTTTGGGGGGGGCTGCTCACTAGAAGGGGCAAACTGCCCTTCTTCTTCTCACCTTACACAGCTTTGGGTTTCAGGGAAAGCAGAATTGCTGCTTTGGTTTTAGAGGGATTTATTGTTCTTAAAAAGACATCTATGGAAGCATGAGTGTCAGAAGTTGCCTTTGGATGTCAACATGGACCGGACTTGAAAATGAAGCAGCTTCCTTTATTATAGAGCTAGTGAAGTGTCTGTGACTTACAAAGGAGTCAGGCCCATGTAGCTGCCCATTTGCCTGCAACAGGTGATGACTCACACCGCAAAGGCCTCTGAAAGCAGTCACCCCACTGATGCAGTAGAGAAGGTGAGGCTCCTTGGGTGGGGAAGAGGTCCAAGCTGAAGGGTGTTGTGTGAACACACAGCACGCTGTTGGGAAAGGAGACAGGAGGGACCTGCTGCTTGAAGAAGCAGTTGCAGTTTCCAGGAATGACTCAGTCACTTTAATGTGAAATAAAATACCAAGATGTCCTTGTATCTACTCAGGACAAAACCCTGCAGGGTTAGGTGAGCAGGGGCCAAAGAGTGAGCAGAAGTGCTCAAACAGTAGTCAAAACTTCAAATTTCAAAGGGTTATTTTTTTTTCTCCCCCCAAAAAATATCTGAGATGGAGGTCAATGAGTTGAAATTTTAAAGGAGATGCTTAGTGACCAGAGTTTAGGTTGTAACCATGACAAATACCAAAGGGAGCATCTTCCATTGTGTCCTGGAGTCAGAGTTCCAATCTGGCCCACCTCAAATACCCGCCATGCATGGGAATGGGTACCCATGGGTGCCTATCATGTTCCTGGTGCCTGTGTTGGCCAAGCCCAGATGTTCAGCTTTGCTTCCTGAAGGCCCGGTCTGAGTATTAGGAATATTGTAGACACCACGGAGTCCATCTCATTAGTAGCACCAGAGGGAATACTGCGGGGGCAATATTTTGGCTGGCCAACTTTGCTAAACTTATATGATCTTTGAAATCAAAAATGAAATGAGATCTTTGAAATCAAAAATGAAATGAAATTTAGGTGCACTTTAGTTTACCATGTCAAAAACTTCAGGAAAAAATTGACTTCTGTAGCCCTAGGACATCAAAGCCATTTAGGTTACTAGATTTATAGACTACAGAATTATATTCACTTGTTCTTGGTACATTGTGTCCTTCTCATTGCATTTGTTCTCAGTTGTGATACATATATCTTGCATTTTTGATGGGTTTTTCTGGGAAATATGGTTGTACAGAGCAGTGTCACATAGCTCTCAGAAACACGCTTTTGGGTTTGGATGGTGGCATTTGGAGAGGGAATACTGGGTGTCATATGAACTTGTTGGAAAGGGCATTACTGAAATGATTCCTGGTCTTTTTTTTGGGGGGGGTAATATTCTTGGGACTTATTATTAAGGAAAATGCCTTCTTTATTCTAAGCATCATGTTTTTTTTTTTTTTTTCCTGTGGACAAACCTTGGACAGAAAATTGAAACAACTTACTGGGATCATTTTAGGTTGAATTATGTGTGAGAAGTTCACCATTGTGGGTCTAGTCCTTGAAATTCATATTCTTGTAATTTGAGGACTAATTCTGGGATTATTTTATAGAAAGCCTATACTTGTAAATGAGCTCAAGTAAAAATGACCTAGTGAAATAAGACTTGGTTGAAATGAAGCAAATAGCAATGCAATCATTAAACTACTTCCCCTCTCTTGGGCCAGACAAGACTATGGGTGGAGGGTGGACCCATGGCCAGTCCTCTTGCAAAGTGTACAAAAAGTACCTCCCATAGTTTCTAGTGTGTGAAAGTATACAGACACCCCTGAATTCCCTTTTAAAATCAGATGAGTTTATCCCTAATGAATATCTTTTATAAAATCTGAGATGTTGAGGGCCTTCCCTTGGTGGTACAATGGATTAAAGTGCAACACTATGAAGCTAGCCACAGCCACCACAGCACAAGTTTGATTTCTGGCCAAGGAGGTGACCCACATGGCTCAGCAGACCTTTCCTGTCTCTCTGCTGCTCCCCTCAGCAGTGTACTTGTTCTTCCCCTGACTCTGTCTCTGGTGAATCCTCATCCTCTCCCCAGTTCCGTATGCATAAAACAAAAATACAACTTAAAAAAAAATCTGAGATGTTGAACCCTGGGAGAGCAATCAGAGCTGGCCTCTGAACTGAAAGAAGAGATACAGCTTGTCAGTGTTCAGCTTAGGAAAACCTGTGGTGAGTACATGTGTGTGTTTCTAAAAGGTGATGATATTTATGTGGTGGTTGGATTTGAACTATGTAAAACTTCTTAATTTGTACAGTTAAAGGACTTTATAACGTGATAGCTTCTTGTACTTTTTCTTGGGAACCTAAGCAGCGAGCTGCCAGCCTCTGGTGGCAGGGGCGGGGGCAAGAATTTAATATGCATAGAGGTGGGATGTCAACCATCAAACCAAGTCCCAGAAACACCTGGGATAAAGATGAAAAAATCCTCTCAGATGATTTGATTCAATAACCCTGGCACCAGGACGAACATGTCATAATCCCTCACACAGTTTTTCTAAACTTATCTAGCATCTCATCTCTGACATTCTGAGAGGCAGATATCAGAGTGAAAACAGTATGCCACTGTTTGACCATCTTGGCTATTATTTATTTTCCAGTGTGGGCAGAAGGAAAGGGTTTAAAAGGAGGGAATTTCTAGGACTTTCTAATGGCAGATATAAGGCTGATTTTTTTTTTTTTTAAAGGGGAGTGTGTTGCTTAATAAATAAATTTGCACATGTCAGTCTGGGAAATGTTCTGTTTCATTGAGCAGATAAAAGATTCATGGGAACTAAGTCAGGGGTCCTCATTGGGGAGAAGGAAAGCCTTCTTCCTCAAATAACTCAGGGTTCCTTAGGTCTTGCTTCCTGGGTGGACCTCAGCCTCCAGCTTCAGAGGCCTTCATGAGCAGGGGATATCCAAACTCCCGGACTATGCTTTATTTTCTCTCCCCTGGTCTTCAAAGTGCCTGTTTTATTTCTTGGTTGAGGTGGTAGGAAATACAGAGCAATGACTTTATGGGGAAAAGGGTGGGGAGATGCACTTGAGTTTTCGGTGCGCTTTAGATGTTTTCTTTCCATCACTTGGTGTGATTGAATGGTGGGAACTTCCTATGTGGAAGAGAATTATTTCTGTGCATAATTGTCAGTCCTGCCAGGAAAGTTATGGCTGCCCTGTAAAAAGGGTTCTGCCTGTCTCCCTTTGTCCTACGTTGGGAAGGCCTCCTGGTCAATAAATACATATTAATCATGTAAAAGGATTGACATGCAAATGAAGGGCACCATTGACAAGCCCTGGATGGCAGAGGAGAGACCTTCGGCAGCTGTGGTCCTGGCTGGAGAAAGTCAGGGCTGCACCAGGCTCTTCATTGGACAATTTCTAGGGGGTTAAACACCCTTTTCCGATAATTATGTGAAAGAGTTAATAGAGCTGGAGATGACTTCAGCATCTTTTACTTGCATGTGCCTTAGCTCTGCCAAGTCTCCAGATTTTTTTTTTTTTAAATTTAAGCCTGGCAATAGGCAGGCCACACTTTGGATCTCCGTGTCTCTCGGCCCAACTGGAAGTCTCCAAAGGTACTTTGTTCTTCTGATCAAAGAAAAGTTGAACCAAACAGAGAAACAGTTAAAAGCTTAGCTGGATGTTTTTGGGAATGTTTGATATTGCAGGAATAATTATTAGTTGCCATTATGAATTACTGCTTATAAAATAGCATGTGCATATTGTTGTGGCTTTCTTTACACAGCACAGACACTACAAAATAACCTTGATATAGGCAGGGCTAAGCATTGGTTCTGATTTTTCTGATGTGTATGACACCTATGGATATGCATTATCCACAACAATAATTTTTAGCATACATGTAAACACAGAAGAACATGATTTGGTGTCAGGATATAAATAGAAAATCTTGGGTTATAAAGACAAAGCAAAATGCATTATTATATGCTACAAGCAAATCTGTGGTGACTATAGCTACTTTATCCATTAGATACAAGAAAATATTTTAACTGCTCTGATAGTTGACCTTGTTATAGATGCTGAAATAGAAGTATATGAATTATTTGAGGCAATGAAGCATCTAACTTTGATCTTCCATTAGGGACGTGGAATGGTTAAAAGGTGGATGATTGGAATTTACACAATTCAGGCTCAGAATTATTATGTCTGTGGGCCCTTGTCAGCTGAGACACATATGTTTAGTAACTTTGCAATAGGGTACGTAGTTGGTTTGGTGATATTCCACCTTAGGTGGTTGGTGTCAAAATGGGTCCTGTTGGGTAAGAGGCTGGGGCTTCTGACAGGTCTGGTGTCAGCCAGACAGGTCAGCCCTGGGTCTGGTGGCTGTCTTTCTTTTGTGGTCTGTATCTAATCTCAGTTAATGCTCTGCAAGGGAATCACAGAGCCAGTCACACCAACCGGAAGAAACAAGTTGGAATATAAATGGTTTTCCTCTCCTGCTATGAAGCACAATGGTGATACCTTGTAAATTAAATGTATCTAGGGTGACTGAGAATGCCAGCTCATTCTGTATTAGCTCAGGGCAGGAGATACTGAGTCACCAACATACTTGCATTTTCCTTTTAAATAAATCCACAAAGATGTTTTTTGATAGGGACTTGCTGGTTCTGAAAATCCACACTAGTTCAAAATCAAGCAAAGTCTTTTGAATTCTCGCCGTGGATGTATTATTTAATGCACTTGGCTCATGTTTATTTTGATTTTAGCAGATTCAGATATTACCTGGAATTTAAACCTAGCAAACATGTTGTCTATTGAATTACTCTGTGTCTGTGTGTATGTGTGTGTGTATGTGTGTGTGTAAAGGAGGAGTAACTTCTACCAGATAAATTATTGAACATGATTTTCTTATATTGTGGAGAGGCGGACTGAGCCTCATTTTTTGGATTATGATTTGTATTATGAAATGCTTATCAAATGTTTTCCAAAGATTAGTTTAATTTTAATTAAATAAACCTTTCTCAAGAGGAGGCCCCCAACTATTTCTTGTACCCAGAGGCGAACGTACTTGTTGTTTTTAATTATTTTCTGCTGTTACCCAAACTGCTTTGGGTACTCCTGCCCAATTAAATCAAAGGCGCAGGTTCCTTATACACAATATGTTTAATATTTAATTTTAATTAAATTAATTAAATTGTTTATTTAATTTTATGTGCATTATTGTGCATAGAATAATGCAAAATTCATGATAGTAAGAATTAGGGTGGGGAGGTGAATCTGAAGGCTTTCAGACAAGCTAATTACAGAGGCTTAAAAGAAACTTCCCTTCCATTCCAGGGGAAACATCCTAACACAACTCGAACTTTCTCCCGCAACCATCCATGATCCTCGCTGCTCGTTGGCCTCTTTCATCCTCTTGAGCTTGTCTTGCAATCTGCAGCTGCAGCAGCTGCTTGACAGAGGAGAGAGGGTATGTGTGGGCATGTTCCGCGTTGTTGCCAGGCGCATGCTCCAGTGACATTTTCTACTTTGCTAAACAAGGAGCCACCAGCACAGCGCTCCCGGGAAGGACTGTTCTCTACTAAAGTCGCAGGCAAAACTTCCAATATGTTTTCTGCCTCAGGAAGGGGCCCATTCAAATAAATGCCTTTGTGCTGCCTAATCCAGGCTGGAGTGTAAAAAGGCAGGGGCAGATGGAGGCACTCACCTTTGGAGGGGAAGCTGCGGCCTGCCTCCGTTCCATTATAGTTTACATCTTAGGACAGAGATTTTCAGGAGCATTTTCCTCTGCGTGGCAATGGACTTCCATCTCTTGCTACAGTGCTTAGTTCCCAAGAAACCTGTCTTAACAGACAGAGGTCAGAGAGATTAAAACAAGCCCCAAAATACTTGGCTAGCTTTGTATCGCTCCCATTTGAGGTGCCTCTAAAACAACAAGGTTTGGAGTAAAAAGTAGAAAGCACCTGAGCTGAAGAAGCACATTGAATATCGAGACATTTTATTATCTCATTTTCCCGATGTTCCATTCTTGTAAATAGTGACATGATTACCACTGC
Source organism: Condylura cristata (assembly GCF_000260355.1). Classification (NCBI taxonomy): domain Eukaryota; kingdom Metazoa; phylum Chordata; class Mammalia; order Eulipotyphla; family Talpidae; genus Condylura; species Condylura cristata. The sequence continues at coordinate 79,954,369 of NW_004567103.1, read as the reverse complement.
AGCCTTGGCACTTGGGGCATCTGAGCCAACATTTTCCCGAACTTGACCCATGAAACGGCGTATGCACTAGTCTCCTTTATTCCAGGCTGCCGCACATCTGGACGATGGTTGACTATTTACACTTATCATCACTCTATAAATTTTTTGTGTGTGGAGGTATAGTTCCTTTCATGGAGCCTTCTGCTTATTGGGACTTTAAACTACACTTAGTGAAATATAACCTTTGACTTGATTAGCTCAGCCACTGTGGAGCGGGGGAGAGGGGAAAAATAAATGCAAAGAAGAAAGGAGAGAGAGAAAGAAAAGAGAAAGAGAAAAAAGGAGAGCTGAGGTTTTGGTTTCCACTAGCCACCTTACAAGAGAGCAGGTCTGCTAAAAATAAACTTTCTCTTTGTTGTTGTTGTTTGCTTCCCCCCCCCCCAAGGCTGGTTTTGTTTCAGTAGATTAAATATTATCATAAAAGTAGTTGATGATGCAGTAAATTGAAAATCAGGTTGTGGAATATTTTGCAAAAGCCTTTTTACTTATATGGCACTTACCCAGTTGGGCAAACATTAGTTTTAAACCAAGAGCATTGTCAGGAGAAATTTTTGCTTCAAGTAAGGTCTGGGAAAAAGCAGCTAGCCAGAATGGAAAAGAAAAAAAGTGCAAAAGAGTTTTAAATAAAATTGCAAAAAAGAGACGCTAAATTTGACACGAGATTGATGTTGGTTAAGATTAAAAAATATCTCCCTCACTTTCCATTTGTGTTGCACATCTGTAAGCCTAAAAAGATTTTTAGTATAAAACATGAACTTGTGTAGCTGAGAAATATGAATTTGAGGACAGATGTGATCAAATTTGTGAGACACTGCTGTGTCACCACGTTTAGCATCAAATTATGAATTAAACAAGAAGAATGAATAACAAATTAGGATTCGCTTAAGCTTAGCTTTGTGCAGTGGGACAATGAAAATTTATTTGAATTCTATTCCTTGATGAGGTTACAGATTTTCTCCCAACAGAAGATACACATTAATACTGTGGAGACAATTATTGGAAGTTCATTTTCTGTACACGTCTTAGAAACCTTTTCATGGAAACAAACAAAAAAAAACCCTCCTGTGTTGATTTATGTCTCAGATTTGAGAAAAACCCTTTCTCTATGTAACTTTTCCTGTGCAACTTCCAATGTAGGAGTAATTTGTTGAAAATATTTTGAAGACGGATAGTGAAAATACCAACACTGAGTGGTATGTGTGTGTGTGTGTGCGTGTAAACATTGTTTAAGAGTGGCTTTCAGGAGGACTACAACAGGCTAAGCCATGACAGACTTCTTATGAGCTGGACTGTTTGTATATACATACACACACACACACACACACATATATGTATGTATATATAAAGACAAAACCACACACTTTTCAAAGAGGACTGCACTTTTAAAAGTATAGTCAACTGTTCTTCCTTACCTGACTGCAACGGCGAACAATGTGTTGCAACGCCGGCTAATGCTTTCTCCACATGCTGAAATTGGGGTGAAGAAAGGGAAACTTGCTGGGAGCGGACAAGCAGACAAGTCCGATACACTGGGAGTTGTTTCTAGTATTGCTGCATAAGAGAAAACTTTTCAAGCCCTTAATGTAACCCATGTGCCTCACCATGCTGAGTGTATTGAAGAGACTAAATTGATAGACATAAAATAGACATAAAAATATCACCTGTACACATACCTAGGGTATTTTGAAAAAAATTAGACAAAACATAAGCTGGAATGATTGATGGTTCTCTCCTCTGCGGGCATATGTTATACCTAAATGGCGTCGCCTTTTTTTTTTTTAATCAAGGTTTTATCTTTGAAGAGTTTTAGATTTATGGAAAAGTTGTTGCCTTGTTTTTATGATTAGCATAGCTGTTGTAATTTACAAGTTGGCTTCTTATGGACTACATTCCCAAGAGGCAGAAGGTTTCCTTCTGAGGTTAGCTGTGAGGTTTGGGTAGCTTTTTCAGGGCGCCTTCTCCCTTGAAGAAGAGGTAGGGGCTTCACAGCTGAGAACATAAAATAACAGTGAAATGTTGCAAATGGTAGAGTGTTTAAAAACAAATTTAGTATTTGTCAAACAACCAGCTTGGCAGGGCGACTTTCCTATAGGTGCCCTGGGGGTATCCTCCCTCGCCCCCCTCCCCCTCTGTGGCTAGCCTGTTGGATGCTGTAGACACAGTCCGGTTATCTTGCTGGATCTTGTCTTTCTCTGTGGCACCTTTGAGCTGCTGATGAAAACTGGGGCGAAACCTGATGCTGGGCCGAGCTTCTTACCTCCCACCCCCTTCCTGGCCCTTCGTGTTTGGGGAAGATTTGTGTACTTCTAAGACATGTCTTGTGTCCCTGCCTGACTATTTTGCTCCTATTCTTGGGTCGTAAGTAATGTACTATACTAAGTTTTATTTCAAAATGTTTTAATTTCAAAAGGGGAAGACTGGGAAGGGAGAAAGGTAGAGGAAAGCTGTTCTGGAAACCAGTCACAAAAATCCCTTGTCAGAGGTCTTAAAAAATCTCCTCGTGAGACCCTCCTAAATGCCCTTGCTCTCCTTCTTTCTGTCTCCCCCTCACCTCCCCCACGTGCTAATCACATTCAGGCCAAAGGCAGGACTGGGTTACCTGGCTGCAGCCCAGAGGACATTTTATTTTATTTACAGATGAGCTGTTAACCCCTGAAATATGGATTCATCTGGAAACTGTGACACAAGGACAGCCAGCCGGCTTCGGCAGCTCCAACCCAGAGCTGCAATAGTACTTACCTTAATTAGCTGTGTCATTCAGAACAGAGCCCATGAGCTAGCAGGCCTGGGAGGAGGGGCTGCCAGCCCCTGGAAGCTTTCCACCCTCGGGGACTCCTCCAGGAGAACATGTGGGTAGCCCAGGACCTGGCCACCCATGGACCCACTCCAGTCTCCAGGGGGACCATCCTACTTTCTCCCACCCAGTGGTTCTCCAAAGTCAGGATCTCATACCTGGGTTGCACACTTCTGCTTTTATTTCCAAACAACAGTGGACCTTTTTGAAGCACTAACTTTTATTTTTTAATATTTATTTACTTTTTCATACAAGAACTGGGGTATAGGACAGAGGTGTAGGGGCTAGTGTGTGTGTGTGAGAGTATTCACCAGAGGCAGAGTGGGAAGCAGAACAGACAGATCGATGAAGTACACTGCTGAGGGGAGCAGCAAGCGGGTCAGGAGTGGTCTGCCATGCCGTGTGGATCACTCCCTGGCTGGGGATCAAACTTGTGCTGCTGTGGCTGTGGACAGCTTCATAGTGCTGCACTTTAAGCCGTGTGTCACCAAGAGGGCCCAAAAACACTGACTTTGAACAAATGCTCTTTTATTCCAGCATACTGCAACTGCTGAAAATCTTAAAAGAGCCTCCCTTTCACGATTACTTTTGCAAGTTCATTTATAAGCTCCACGTTCATACACTTGCCCATCACGGACATGTAAGTCCTGTTTTGTCAACGTTGCACTTATTTCTTGCTCAAAATCATATTTCCCAGTGTCATCACTGACCATATTTACCACACCTGACTCACAGAGACTTTCTACCAGTTTCCCTTGGAAACTGGGATCCTCCCTCGGATCCTCCCTGAAGGAAGAAACTTCTCCACCAACTGAAGATTTTCAAAAGTGTGTGCCAGAGTCTCTCTGATACATCCAGAAGAGGCACATAGGGGTTTTAAGCATGGCAGTATCTTTGGAATAAGTATATCTGCATTCACAGCATGTCTCTTTAGAAGGAGTCAAAATTCATTTGCATTAGAAGGTTCTGGGCTGCTGAAATTCAACTCTGGAGACCTCATGCCAGGACACCTGCCCCCTTGAAGCCTGTCCTGAACTTGCTCCAAGGGTACTGGGCTAGGGACCACTTTCAAGTGAATATTTGAATTTCAAGCACAGTTAAGGCTGGTTTCCCAGATGTAAAGCCAACAGCCTGGTTTTAAAGACATGTTAGAAAATCTGGGTGGGAGGATCTGGTAGTGTATATCTCTTACTGAACTTTTTCTCCTTGCATTTTATGAATTTCTTTTATAACGTAGATGGGTAGATAAAAATGTTAAAAAAGTTACACATGTTTAGACATATATAGAATTTCATTAACCGTGAAATGTTATGTTCTGAGATTAAATGCTAGTGATAGAAGTCCCAATTTGCAGAAAGCATGTTTCCTTCATTAATTATACACACACACACAAATATATATAAGATATACATATATTTTAAAACATTCTAGGACGCCCACCCTTTCTTCTGTAAACAAGGATCTTGGAAGAGGGTTGCTTAAGAGACAGACTGGAATATACCCTAAAGGCGGGAGCTTGTGACAGCAGTAAAACAAAGGTCCCAAAAACATTTTGAAGGAACAACATTTGATCTTTGTCATTTGACACCCCCATCCTGGGGGTGTCCGCACTCACCAGCATTTCCTTTTAAATGTCTGGTTATTTTGAATTGCGTGTGGGTAAGCTAACCTAACCTGTGCTTGGCTTCCCACTTAGTGGTTCTCTTTAAGGAGGGAGAATTATGTTCAAGCTCAGAGATGGGGGGTGAGGGGCAGGAGAGGTCTGCTGAGTGGGACAAGGTGGGTGGAGAGGGGTGTGGGTTGACCTATCTGAGGGTAGGTTACATTCCCCTGGCAGGGGGTAAAGGTTGAACAATTTCTCTACCATCCTTACCATCGCCCCTGGGAGACCCGGCTCCTTGTCCGTGTGCTCAGCATTGGGGTCATAAGGCCTGCGTCTGCCGCCTGCTGTGTGACTTTGGGTAGGACTCTTGCCCTCTCTGTGCCTAAGCCTAGCCTTTGCAAGATGATTTGGATTAGCTCAGCAGTCCCCTGCTTGAGGCCTTTGACAGGAAAGTGGGAGCAGTGGAAGGGTGCAGAGGAAGGACCATGAACAAGTGTCAGTGTTTTCAGGCGTTTGTTAGAAATCTGTGCACATCACTTGCTAAGGTTACTACTCCTGGCTGGGGGCTGGAAGTCTAACAGCATATTGTGCTCACAGATGCTGTTTCATGCTGACCAGAAGCTGTGACTGGCAGCTCCCCCTGTGTTTGGTTAATAAAAATTGGAAAATAAATTCATTATTATTTAATAAGTATTTAAAAATTAATAACATTTGTAAGATACCTGGCATATTGTTGTCCTTTAGTAAATGGTAGTCATTATTATCATTAATATTATTATAGCTTAGCTGTTGGCAAAATCTTTGAAATTATGGACTACCGCAGGAATAGATGATCTTTCCTGGGGAGACGGTTGGGGGCCTACGGGCTTTGTGCAGGGTGGCAGGGCAGATGGGGGTGGGGGAAGGAGAGAGAGAGGTGGGAGTTCATGTGACTCCCAGGCTTTGAATCTCAAGGAACAGAGAAGACAGTCCTCGTTTTCCCATGGCCTGGTTCCTTCTCACCCCACTGGTCTGGGTTGTCCCATGCACATGCTGCCTAGCTCTGGTGGGCAGAGCTGAAATAGAAAAGTCTAGAGATCTGTTGCCTGTTGGTTCTCTGAATGTGGGGTTGCAGGCTCAAACAGAAAAGGAATGAAGTTCCTGACTTAGAAGAGACTGTTCTCTTCCTCGGTGAGTTTCGACTCTACTTTAGACAGAGGTGATGAAGGTTAGAATACACTTGTATGGCTACTTTCCCAGTATTTTATGGCACACATCATAATGCAAATTATCATATATTGACTGCTTCCTATTTACCCAACAGTCTCCTGGGTTACTCACACACATTAGCTCATTGACTATAACAACTTTTTAGAGGGTATCAGTATTTCCATTTTATAACTTTGGATATTGATACTCAGAGAAGTTAAGTAACTTGTCCAGGATCACACAGCTAGGAAGCGGAAAATTTAAAAATCCAAGCTCTTTCCAATATCCAAGATTTCATTCCAGATGACGACTACCCTAAAGTATGAAGAAGACACATTATCAAGCTTCTTGAAGATTTATCTAGTGAAAGGTAACCTGGGGACTTTCCAAGAGTTTTGAATTGCTTTTTGAAGGAGGAATGGGACGTGGAGCAGGGGTTGCAAGCAAGGGACATAGAAGCAAAGAACTAATGTATGAAAGCTTAGAGGGAGGTGTAGGGGTGTTTATTTGGGGACGATGACTGGAGCCGAGACCTGCAGAGGATCAGATGGGATTGATGGTTGCTGGCTTGGGAACAGGTGACAGGTGTTGGGAATCTGTCTCTTTGCCACACTTTGGTTCAGTCACTCTCTGGTTACCAGAGACCTTTCTGCGCCGGCTGCTGGCAGGGGCTGCTCCAGCACTCTGGCCCTGTAGACAGCTTTCAGATACCACAAAGCACTGGCAAAGGACTTGCTCTCCTTTCTTTTTCTTCCTCTTTCCTTCCATTCTTCCTTTACCTTTCTCTCAATTTTCTAGCTCTCCTAATATCTCTTTATTGAATTAGCAAATAAGCACTGTAAAATATTAAATGATCTTTCATGAAGTAAACCTTTGGTGTAGCATGGCCACTCCATCGCTGCCCTATCATTTCCCACTCTTCTGCAGTTCCTGTCCATTTGTTTGTGTTATGTGGACACAGGTAGAAACGTCAGGAAGTTACAACTTTCAGTATTTTTGTTTCTTTAGATTTTAATATCAACATTTTTCATCTGTATTACCTTTGTGATCACAAAATCATAAATAGTTGACTACATCCCACTAGGTGGATGGGGGTTATCATACCTGATGGCTTAAGCCTCTAGTTGTTTATTTTGGGGGAATCCCACTATAGCTAATGTCAATGAGGACCTGGGGACTTAGGAACAGAATGCAGAGACCTTTGGGTGGTGATAGTATGCCTCGGGGGTATGTGTGACATAGGGAGCAGGTGGAGACCATAGAGGTGGGGTGACTCTGCTTAGAGTTTAGGGGTTAGAACACTTCCCAACTGCTTGCAGAACTTGGCTCTTGACCTCTTTTAGTCTTCATTCAATCCCTCATTTGTTAAATGGGGATACTGATATTTCTTTCTTGAAACTATTATGAAATTAGGTGTGATCATTTCTGCAATGCATCTGTCATTATTTCCCTTCCAGTCCTCCCTTTCTTTCTCTTTTCATATGTTCTTGAACAACTTGGAAACACTGTTGATGGATACCACCATTTCTACATAAGGAGGCCTTGGCTGTGTCTAGTGAAATGATGGTTGGGCCATTCATTCAGCAGATGTCTATGGAGAGTCTTCTGCATTCCAGAATATAGGCCTGAACAAGACCCTTGCCATCATGCAGCTTATAGCCTCCAATAAACTGAAAAAGACATGGACAGGTGCTTCTCATACTCATACATTTTATAAAGGGATAACAGATAATTAAAATACCTTACTGGTAGCAGCTGAATTTTTTGTGGAAACATATGGAGGAGTATTTGTTTGGAAAGAGGGGCCAGACGTTTCAAAATCTTTTTGCTTCTGTTCGAGTTGTCTTTGGGAGTGAGCACGTTAGAAATAAGCAAATGTGATTTCCTAGAAGCCCATCACCTGGCACCAACATTGTTGAGAGGATAACTAACGTTTGAGTCAAGTTCTGCAAGATAGGCATGAATCAGGCATGTGAAGTTCTGGGAAAAGAAGCCTGTGGACAAGGACCAGCATGTGGGACTCTTGTGGGGCAGGAGTGGACGAGGGAGGCAGCTGGGCCTCCTAGCCTGGCCGTCAGGGCACAGGTGGGTAGCAGCTAAGTCCCACGCAGGAAGCCCTTGCAGGACTTTGAGTAGGACTAAATTGCCTTGATCTGACACAGGGTTTGCATATTTGCACATTTTAGACTCCTTTCGGTGAGGTGAGTATGAACAGCAGGCCCTTTTGTGAGCAGGCTTACCTGGGAATGTTAGGTTTGCTGCGTTTTATTGTTAAAACCAGAATGTGTTGAACTAGTCGAAGTGGCTAATGAGAGACTTGGAGGTGCGATTAAGAGAAGACATACTTAGTAGCGTCTATTTCGCTGGAGGTGATGTGGAATTCAGAGACGCTGGGAAGAGGAATTCAGGCGAGTGCACAGGAGACCAGATGGAACTGGATCCCTCTTTTATCTCCTTCTGTGGTTCCTCGAAGAAATGTGTGTCTGTGGGCCCCTCAGGCCGCAGGGGGGCGCACCTTCTCCCCGGACGATCGTTAAGTGTGATTTGGTTCCAGGGATCTGCCGGCCGCGGATGCTGCCCTGAGTTTCTCCTCACTCCCGACGGATATCAAGAAGGGGGGCTGCCCAGAAAGAATGGGGTGAGTAGGGCCAAGTCTACAGGGACCATTGAGAAGAGCTGTTGGATCAGTGTGATCCTTTCGTGGTTCCATGGGGCTCTTTTGATTCCACAAGGATTCTCAGAGTGAGCGCACTCCCATCCACTTACCTATTTGGACGACTCTGATCTCATCTGTATGTGTAGCTGCTGGCTTTACAGGTGTTCACACACATAGACTAAATATACATATCACCCACTTACCTCTGGTGGTCTGCAGCCATCTGCACACATCTGGAGACTGCAAGCAACCTCACCTCACCCATGGGACTCATCCAAACTCCAGACACACAAACCTGCAGAGCAGAAAAGCCTCCCTATCCTGGACCCTTCCTTGGGTGAGGACCAGATCTGAATCCAAGGGGCTGATATTGCAAATTCCATAATTACATTCCACTCCAGTAGCCCACTTATTTTGAAACTATGGCTCATGACGCATTAGTGGGTTGCAAAATCAGTTCACTGGGTTGCAACCAACTTTAGAAAAAAAAAATGTAACAGATAAACTTGAATAGAAGTGCATCGGCCATATCAGAGTCTATCCTGGGTAGTAAGGGTTGATAGTATTTTGTGAATCTTTGAAACTTTGTTTTTTACAAATATATATGTGTGTTTACTGTATCGTAGTATAATTTTTTTTTTGTTTTCACTCTGAGCTATAGCAAAATAAAAACGTTTGAAAAACACCATGACCTTATCTATTATCTAGTACTGTGATGGGCTGTATACACGAGCCTTTCCTTTTCCCTGTCCTGGAAGCACTGGAAGTTGGGAAGCCCTAGTCCAGGAGAACCAGTGATGTCGCCTGCTGGGAGCCCCGAATCAGGGTGTTGGGAGGGAGGCTGGTGGGCTGAGGCCTTGTGTGGCAGGCAGTTTGCAAGAAGGATTGTTGCAGAGCAGGAAACCAGGTGCTGATGCTTGTGAACCTGAGAGGACACACTCGAACTGGGACTAGGGTTGCTGGGGCTTCTTCTGGGTTGGAGTTGGGCGACTGAGGCAGAAACACAGGAAGAAGAGCAACTTGTTCCCTAAAACAGGGTTAAGCAGGCTTGTCTTTTGTGTAGGCTGATAGATTTGTCATGAACATGTCGAGTTTGACGGGTGGCAGTGAGACTGTTTGTTGGATGTTTCCAGAGTCTAGGGAGAGTTGGAGAGTGTGTGGGCCAGAGGTGTGGATTTAGGGTGGAGAGAAGCAAGAGTGGGCTCTGGGGGTTGGATAAAGAAGAATCTCTGAGGGTGTCTGTGGTGCAGGGGAGGGGAGAGGCAGAGAAGCTGTGCCTGAGGGCAGAATAGGTAGAGGAGCCATTTTGGAAGGCTGGGGGCAGGTTGCAGGGTGTAGGTTTGGCCATACTGAGCTGTGGGACTAATGACAAGAAGCACAGACTGCTCCTGAAACAACCAGAGAGCTGCTGAAAGATGAAGTGACTCACCTCATCATATGAGGTGGCCTCAGTGGCCATATGAGCCTCAGAGAGCCTCCTCACAGTGTCTCTGAAACCATCAAGAGCAGGGAAGGGGAAGAGAGAGGCGGAGCCAGGGTGACTGGGCCTCTGAGTAGAGGTGGAATTGCATTGTCAAACTGGCAGCCGGGCACCTTCCCCTCTGCCTCCTTGCCCTCTGTGTCTGGCTACTTCACCCGCCAGGGAGCAGACAACATGGGATGTTTGGAGATCTGAGTTCTAATTTTAGTAATTAGAATCTTATTTTCTTGACCTAAAAGTAAACAGGATAGCACTAGAATAATCTTCTGAACCTCTTCCTTATCTCAAATTCTTTGAGGCTATCTGTGAAATGGGGTTAATCATCCTTTTGACAACCATCAGGAAGCACTCAAAGCAAGGGTCTTGAGATCAAAGATGTTAATAATAAAATTCAAATGATCCTTCAGGGGCCTGAGTTAAACATATCATTGTCAACCCCACTTCCTTTCTGACAGGACCTTCTCCTACCCTTCTCCCTCCCAACCTCTTTGCTACCATCTTCTTAAGAAAGGTGTTGGTAAATATTGGGGCTGAGGAGGAAAAGAAATGCAGAAACTTATGATTCCAGTGAGTAGTTGTTGAGCACCAACCAGGTGCTGGTCTCTATTTAATACTGGGTTGCTATGGAAACCAGGATGCAGGACTGACTGTGTGGATTCCCCACTGCCTAGTGAGTACCAAAACTCCAAGAGGCGGTCATGGTATGTATCTGCTTAAAAACCTCCATGGGGGATTTTGTTCAGTTTGAAAAGGTGAGGACCATGGAGTAGCCTCCTGGTACAGAGTGATAAGAGCTAGAGCAGAGCACCGAGGACATGCAGGTATTGAGTGTGGATAACCATGGATGCAGTCAGGGAAGACTTCCTGGAGGAAATGCTGCACACGTGTGTTTTGAAGGATTTGAGGAGAGTGTGTGTGCAAAGGCATGGAAGCTTTAATAGCTGCCTTAAAGGTAGCTGCACATAAAATGCACAGTTCGGATTGGAGATACACTTCATGGCAAATCCACCCATGGATTCCTCATGGCCCCAATAAGTCTTATTGCAGGTTCCTCTTTCATAAGAACGCAACATTTTTCCATAGTGAGGCAGAATATATTAACTGGGAAGGCAGTTCCTGTTAATAATGAATTAAAGGGATGCAACCACTTTGAACCAAATTGGTGGAAATTAGATTTTTCGCAGATTTCACAAGGCTCAGACAAGAATGAATGGGTTAATTTATCAAGCCTTCCTTGTGGATGGGCTTATATCTTCACTCTTGCTAGTTAGTACAAAACAATTGTTTTTCCTCCCTCTTACTCAGGAACTCAGAGAGCTAGAGTGACTTGCTCAAGGTCACACAGCAAATGAAGGGAGAGCTAGGACTTGGTTCTCAGCTTCCCCAGACACACTGGGCAGTGGCAAAGAGTGAGAGAGACAGACTACTTGAATCCCTGCCTTGTTTCCAAAGGATCTTTGGGAACTTTCTTAGGCTTACTCTGCCTCAGTTTCCTCTCTTTAAAGGCAAGGCTGGTAGAGGGCTGTAGTGAGGGCTGGAGGAGCGCCCAGAAAATGGTAGCAGTTACACCACACCCTACCCCAACTCCTGACACTGTTACACACATGTAAACAGCTCTAAGGACTCAAATTTGACAGCGCCAAGACTGACCACCCAGCTCTGAGATTCTGGAAAGGATTTTGAATTTCAATTTCTGGAAACACACTGATGTCCTTGTATAAATTGCCTGGAAGTTGATGGAGTATCCCTTTGAATTTCCTGAGCACTAAGTTTGTTCAGCTTGGCCCAGGTGGTATGGGGAGAGCAGCTTCCCTTTCTCACCTGGTCAGAGATGGTGTGAGGAGATGGCTGCCTTGTAGGGCTCTGGAGGGAACAGCAGATGTAAAAGCAAACAAGGCTGTTGTGAAGAGGGTGCTGGCCTACCTGCCCTAGTCGCTGACAGAATATGAGATAATACTCCACAAGTGGAGTGGAGAATTTTCCACGAGTGCTCAGCCATAAAGCCCCTTTGGCAGGATTTCCAAAGGGTCTGTGTGCAGGGGCAGGTACCGTGGCGGAACATGGGGGCCATCAAGGCTGCCGAGACCTGGGTTGCTAGGGGTACTGCAGTCCAGACAGTGGACTGAGGGAAATTACTATGAAAATGAGCCTGACAGAAGTAGGTGTGTGTGCGCGTGTGTGTGCCTGCTATATGATGGCAACCCTTTCTTAGAAGGCCCATCCTGGAAGTCAAAGTGGAGCTTCAGGGAGATGAAAGCCGGAGACAAAAGGCTGGAAGGAACAATGACAGTGCAGATGGGCAAGACGCTAAGCCCAGGATTGGGGCATGCGGCCATGTGGCGACCCAGCTACAGAGATCCATGCTTCCGGGTCTGAGGGTGGTAGGAGGGACTATGGGCCCCGGTCAGGCCTGCATGGCTGGCCGGCTGGCTTGGGAGGTTGGTTCCTTCTGCCTAAGCTCCCCTTCTGCTGTGGAGAAGCAAAAGAGAGCTGCCTGCTTTTCTCTTGTCAGGCAACCCATGTGGAGAGTCAGGATAGTTATCCAGAAAATGTCATTTTAATTCCTCGTCAAAGTCAAAGACCTAGATTTGACCCAAATCGTCCCAGTTGTGTGCCCACAATTATTATTTTCACTTAACCAATTGAAAATAGTAATCATTTTTGGCCAGACCTACTGGGGACCTGGGTGTCTTCAGTACCTACTGACACAAAGGAGGTGCTTAATGAAAGAATATTGAAGAAATGAAACAGGAGTTGAAGTGACTGAGCTTCCCCTGTGGGCTGAAGGACATTTCAGGGCCCATGGGGGCACCAAAGAATGAAGATCACAGAGAATAAGAGCGTGCATGTGTGTACACACACACGTGCGTAGTCTTTCACATAATAATTTAACATGAGTAACAATAATGGCATCAGCCAGTATTTGTGAGCATATGGTATGTGCAAAACACTGTTTGAAGTGCTTTACAGATATTAAGTTTTTAGATCCTGCAAGAATATGACGTAGGTGGGAATAATAACCCTTCTTTTACTAACAAGAAAATCAGGCACAAGGAAATGGAATAAGGCACATGCAGTCCCACCATAAATGCAAATCCTGTAGGGAAGACGTGATGAGTCCCATGTTGCAGTTGAGCAAAATGACACTCAGAGAGGTCAAGGTCACCAACATCACTCAGGTACAAATAGAAATCCATGCTTTGCTGACCAGGATTGGTTTGTACAGAGAGAGCCTTGCCGGCATTCTTCCGTGTGCAATGTTGCTGTTGCTGGAACCCCGGCCTTTTGATTAGAAACATAAGCATTTTGTGCTTGTCCTCAGTGCTTGGAGGCCCACAGGCCCCCTGGAACTCCCTTGAGGCCCTGGGTGGGCATCCTGGGGTGTGATCTGCCTGACAAGAATACATTTCCCAGGCTGTTAGACTTTCTTCTAAGTTAGCTTCAGGACTGAGCATGGAGCTGGGCTTCCGGGCTTCCTCGGAGAGAGCTGGGGTCCGTCCTCAGCACAGCATAGGCTCAGGCCCCGAAGGGGCTAGATCCCCTCACATCCTCTCACCACACTCATCAGTGACTTAGAAAACACCTGCAGCCAGGATCCCTTTGTTTCAATGGCATCATATCTAAAAGTTCAGACTTGAGACGGTGGCATGGGCCAGGTTGTGGATGGGAGCCCCTGAAACCTGACCCTGGCTGGTGACCTCAGAGGGCTGGCCTTCCTTGGAGCACATTTGCATCCCTGTGACACAAAATGCTTTCTGAAGCCCTGTCTCACCCTGCTGCCGCGTGACTTGGTGCCCACAGAGGGGCGCTTGCTCCATAGAGAACTTTGAACATGTAACAGGGTCATGTCTTTGGGGGTCCAGGCCCATAGTAGCTTAGGATATGTTTTGGGTGACAGGGGAGGCTGGAGGCTGAATGAAAGGAGAGAGACTTGTGACATTCTGATCTTTGTCCCAAACAGCAAGTGAAGTTGGTTGAACTCATGAGTTTTGGGTGAACAGACCTGGATTTTAATCTCAAGTCTTTCAGTTCTAAGCTGGGGAACGTTGGCCAATCCTTCCACTCATTTAAACCTACCTTATCGTCTTTGTAGAGGTGCTGAGCTGAAGTAAAATCATGCGCGCAGATCTCTTAGTTTAGTTGCTAGCACACTGCCCGCCAGCTTGTTATTAGCACGGCTCTGTCAGGGTGTTTGGGGTCATTCTGGCTGTCAAGCTACATCAAAGCTGGACCCAGACTTGTCTTCTGGGGAAATCGGATGCATTCCAGGAGGTTCTGGGCACTTCCTTCCTTTCTATGTTCCTCTTCTCTCTGTCCCCCTTTGAAGCCACAAACAGAGCTGTTACTGCCATGAAATTCCCTTGTTCCACAGCTCATCTTTTTGATCAAGGTCAGACACTATTTGGGCCTCCCGAGGTGAACCTCGGCAAGGCAGTTACTCAGCCAGCCAGTGCTGGCTGGCCCCAGAACACTGCTGTGTTCTCAGACTGCCTTGCTAAAGCTCCCGCAGGCGCTCACCTCTGTCCCCAGTGCCCAGCCCAAGCCAGGGCATTTAAACCAGTTTTATCAGAGCACTCAGATATGATAGTCTTATTTGTAATCCAGAGGAATAATTCTGATGTTAGGAATGTCTGGCTAGCTCAGGGGGTGAAAAGAAGGGTCCTTTTTGCAAAGACCCCAGTGCCCCTGAAATGGCCTAAGTGTCAGGGTGATGGACCTTTGCTGTGAGCCCAGAGGAGAGGTTTGACTGTTTTGCTGGGGAGAGGGGCTTTTGACCTCAGCAAATGCCATTTGAAGCTGTGAAGTAGGGTGACGGGGAGGTGGGTTTCTTGTACCCCAAGCAGGGGCTGGAGAGGAATTCTTTGACTATCATTGGCCAGTCTCAAAGCCATCGGAGGAGCTCTTTGTCTCCATGGTAGCCAGAGAAGAGGTAGACGGATGCCAGGAAGAAATATAAATTTCCCAGGGGAGGACAAGGCCCAGCTGAAGGAAATCAGCATTTGTCCAGAAAACCATGATGGCAACACCAAAGGCCAGCACAGTCGCTGTTGTTCATGTCATTTGGAACTCATGAACACATCCCACACCCTGAGCGTAAATGGCTCATATCATCCATGTAATAAAAAACAAACTTGTTGTCGTCTACACAATTACAAATATTGTAGCCTAGATCGAGACAGTGATTCCAAAGACAGCGCCAGAGGACCTCAGTGTCTACCCATATGCAAGTTGGTATTCTGGAGCTTTCGGGAGGGAAGGCTGAAGTTAAAGGCTGCGTTTGTGACCCAGATTACTGTGTGCTTTGTGCTCTGAAAGCCAGAAAGGGCTTTGTGTGAATTCAGTGCCCCTGCCCAATGTAGGTAGTGGCTGAGCTTGCTAAAAATCTGGCTCAGAATGAGACCAGGTCCTGGTGACAAGGAGATACCTCTCACAGCTGCATCCAGCAACAGACCCAGTTGCAGAGTGGGCAGCAAGATCCGTGGGAACCCGAGGGCTATAGGCAAGCCTCAGAGAAGGAGGATGCCAGGGTGCGCCAGGAGCTTATGTACATCCAGTGTCACGCCTGGTGCCACAGGAAAGCAGATCTGTAGCTGTTGAGTTACTGGCGATTTGGAATTTCAACAATGACATTAAATACCTTTGCTTCCTGAGGATAGAAGCAGTACCCCCGGCCCACCGTGTTTATTAAGTAGCTCATCATTTGGGACAGGATTGACACTAGCGCCCAGCCTCTAACATCATGTAGAGAAGCAAAACAACAAACTGACACCTAGAACCACAAGCAAGATGAAACAAAAAACTGGAAAATGTTTGTAACTCCTCGCACCAGGGATGAACACATTTCTGTAATAGCTAAGAAGTAGCCATTATAACTGAACAAAAAAGGGACCAACTCAATAGCAACATGGACAAAGTCTCTTTCACTTACATAGCAGAAATGCAAATTCAAAATATGAGCTAAAGCTTTCGACTTATCTGGCAAAGATCAAAAAACTCCATATCACTCAGTGCTGTCAACACTGTACTTTCATACAACATTGGAGGAAGTATTGAGAAAAAGCTCCATGGATAGCAATTTGGTGTAAAAAAAATATCAAAATGAAAAATACATTATTTCCTTTTATATTCATGACGTTTTCTTACAAACATGCTAGTCACTCTGCAAAGTCATCACGTAAGAACATTTTCACTTCAGCGTTGGGAACAGCAAGAGCTGAGTCAAATAATTAAGGAACTCTGCACACAGAAGATTTACTAGGTAAATGATGGTATAGTCAAAATAAAAAGTATATAGCATTTAAAAGAAATGAGATAACTCTCATTATGGAGAGGGACTAATCCCTGATGTATACTGTTTGTGTAAAAAAAAGTAACGGCAGGACAGATGCTTCCATTTGGATACACAGCAACAACTACACATATGTATATAAGTGTGTGCTGTGCCTACATAGGCATATATATGTGGACTCGCTTATACATGCACAGATTGTCATTTAAACCCATCAAAATAGTGATTGATAGTGGTTGCTCCTGGGAAAAAAGAATGAGGTGGCTTAAGTGATGGGTGACGGAGAGAGACTTTTTAGCATTTATTGTCTCTTGATTTTTGTATTATATGTGTATTTTTCTGACTTAAAAATGATAAACGTTGAGTTGAGATTTAGAAAGGAGGATTGCTCAGCCAGTCTTCTCCCAACCCCCAACCCCCATCTTCCTGCCTCAGTCTCACCCTGGGTGACAGAGCCCTGATGAGGCAAAGGCTGTATCTGGGACCGGCTCAGCTGTGGGTCAGAGAAGGTCCGGGGGCGGGAGAAGCCCCCAAATACACTGGAGACAGAGCACTCAAATCATCTTTGAAACAAAATTAGGTCAAATCACAGACTGACTTCCAAGTGTCTGTCCGTCGGCTGCTTCTCTCTCTGGGAGCATAAGGTCGGCGAGGACAGAGACAGTGGTGTCACCGTCTGCAGAACCCGTGAGGTCCTTGGTGACCAGCCCTAGTTGTGCTGAGACTCTGAGTGAACAAGTCAGCTGGCTGTGGGCTCGGGAGTGTCATGCCTTCTCCAAGGTGAGGTCGTGGCTGCAAGCAGGTGCCACAATGCAAAGAACGTGACATTTGGGCACACTGCCCTGTGTTTGAAAGTGGGGACTACCATATAAGAACACTGTGAAATCAATTAAATCAGGAGGTCGTTGGACTGAGGTACCTCCAATGCCAGGGTAGCCTCCTTCGGCAAGCCAAATCTAAGCCCGTAAATGCATCAGGTTTAGAAAATCAAAACGCTAAGGACAACCAATCACAAACAGCCAACTAGGCTTTAAGTAGAGCCAATCAAGTAAATTCCTTGCTCTGCTTCTGCACCTTTTCCTGACTTTTGTTCGTGGAGTGCTCTTAAGCACTTCCGGTTCGGCACTACCAGATCTGAATCAATTTCTGTTCAAATAGAAACATTTTAATATGCTCACTTGAGTTTTTAACAATAGACAGGAGCAAAACCCTTCACCTGTGAGTCTCAGGTTCTGATCGGCAGAGTGGGGATAATCCCTCATCTTGGCCTGAGGAACTGAGGAGGGGGATGCAGTGTGCTGTCTCAGCCCCACCAGGCTGCCCATGGCAAGCCCCTTGTACGCCGAGGAGCATTATGGGAATATGGTGGATGGTTTAGTTAATTGTTGGAGTCTAGACAGGGGGTCGAGGTTTGAATCTCAGCTATGCAAATCAGAGGCTGTGGGATTTAGGGTGAACTACCTAATCACTCTCTAGCCCAGAAAATGTAAAATTGGAATCATAATAGCACAGAGCTCATCTAGGTTTGCTGTGAAGATAAAAAGAAGATATACGTGATTCTTTAAAGCACTTCCCAAAGAGCCCAACTTGGAGTAAATAATTAAGTACATTAGCTATCATTCTTTTTATTTTTATTTTGAAGTAGCTTGATAAATCTAGTCAGTTGATTACTGATCTTAAGAATGTTTGGCCATCAGGGTGAGGGTATTGTTTTTTCTTTTTTTTGGACACACAGTTGCCCGTGCTGGGATGGGCATCTCAAGCATGGGCAGCTTGCATTTTTCAGAGATGCAGTTCAGATAGATGGGCAGGACACTCTGTTAGACCCAATTGTTTCCCTGGAAGCTGCAACCCTCCAAAGTGCCCATGTGGGACCAGGTCAGGGAAGAAGACTGCCCAAGGCCTCAAGTGTCAAAGAAATAAAAGATGCATCCAATTCAGTAAGGAACTCGGAGCATTTCAAGTGGTCTTTGAAGAAAATGAAAATAAAATCCAGAGGTTCGTCAAGAAGGGTAGAAGTGGTGTCTGCATCATGGGGGTGAATCGTGAATTTTTCCTGGAGATTCAGTGTACTGGGGGAGGAGGATGTGTTTGGGAAGTGGCGACATGGTTGACTCTTTAGAAAAGAAACGTTATGGAAATAACAAAAAGAAAAGAAAAAGGAAGTAGGGGCAGAAAACGTCCAGACAGAATAACTGGACAAGTGCAGGCAATTTCAGCAGCTTGAGAGGCTGTCTGGGAGGGGGCGCGGCGAGAAATGGAGTCCGCACGCCGCCAAGGACATCTTGGAAGCGATCGTTGAAATAATGTCAAGACGGAGATTTATTAGAGAAATTTAATAACCACAATAACTCATTCTGTCCCTCCTCCCAAATTAGACAGCACTCCTCCATAGCACCGTTCACCAGGAGGACCATTTTGGGAGGCGAGGTGGGTGGGGCGGGATCAGCACACAAGCCGGCGTTAATCTGAAAAATAAAGAAAAGCAACGCATTCCACAAATGCACACCACACACCGGCCCAGCTAGGGCCTTCTGGCCCCTTGGTGTTTTATTAGAACTTCGTATAAATGATTGCTTTTTGATTCAGAGATTCTTTATGACTGGCTTCTTTTCTACGACTGAACGAGGCGAAAGCCTCAGTGAGGACCCAGTGCCTCCCCATCTTGCCTGTGACTGTCCTTTTTACCTTGCTCCTGGTAGGCCGCGGTCCTGCAGTCGCCTCCGTCCTGATGTGTTTGCTAGGAGAGCCTGTGTATTTCTGACATAATCATAACTTGGGATCTGGAGTCTTTCTGGCTACTCTTTATAGAGTCCGAATTTCATCGGAGGCCACTTTTCACAAAGCTGAGCGATTTGGACCAGACCTCTGGTCAACAGGCAAACTGAGGGTGGCTGAAGGCAGCCAGTTCCTGGCCCTTCCAGGCAAACCCAGAGCCTTCCAGAAGCACAATGGAATCTCCGCGCCCTTGACACGATGAGAGAAGAAATGGAAAGAGGATCTAGGTCCAACCTATTGCTTAATTACGATGATGATATTTTTTATTTCACCACCATGAAATTTCAACCCTAGGACAGCGAAAGTGGAAGGCCGCACACCCCGGAATCTGAAACCTATTTTGTAAGCACTTTCTTACAGCCTCCCAAAGTTTAAATATTAATTTGCCTGTAATTGGCGGAGAAAACAAACAGGCAATTAAAAACGCTACAAAGCTGACTTTCTCCTTCCTCTGCTCTCCCCTCCCTTTTCATTTTGCTGCCGCCTAGAACTGGATGTAAGACAATGGGACCCCGAGCTGTGTGGAATTCTAAGCCCAGGCTTGCCTTAAAGCTACAATATGGATTTAATTTATATGCAAATGCAAGCAATAAAAAGGCAGACACTGTAGAAATTATAGGGTCCCCCCCCTCCTTTTCTTAGGAGATGCTCAAACCCTTTTTCTCTTCTTCCAACTAAGACCTAATTATTATTGGTTCCTGCTGCTTTTCCCCTCTCCTGCCCATTCTGGGTGCAAACTGGGTCGTTTTAGAAAAGCCACAGAATATTGGGAATAAGAGAAGGAGCATCCGGATAATTTCACAGTCTGATCCCCCTCTCTGCACTTTTTTTTTTTTCAGCCTGCCCCCCTCCTGTTGGCCAGTAGAACGCAAAACTGATCAAAGCCAGCCGGAAGCCTTAAGTAGGCCAAAATGGGGCTAAAGTATGCTAATAGAGGAGCTAAATATACTTTAATCCTGTTATAATACAAGGTAACTTGGAGGCAGGGAAAGGGCCTGGTGGCTTTGGCAGGGGGCGGAGGGGGCTGGGGACCCCTGTGAACCCTGAATAGAAGTCGCTTCCTATTCTTTCTCTGGCTGGGGGTGGGGTGGGGGCCTTCTTCCTCAGATGCCTACAGCGCCCCGCCTGCCCCGTTTACTGAGTGTCAACAGTTGGGTGAGCAAGACTTCTCAGCCCTTAGATCAGTACCCTGTGACCCTCCACATTGAAGCCTGGCCATTCAGCCGAGCCTTCCAGCTGTTGCCTGAGGATGAAGGGTTTTTTTTTCTTCAAAGTAGAGCCTGGCTTAGGAGAACACTAGGCAACAGTTTTAAATTATGTCCTTCCCACCACCCAGCTTGCTCTGCAGACCCTGTGGGAGGCGGTGGCCGTGCTAGGCCCAGCTTGGTCTCGACTGGTGAGGAGCTACATGGACCCCGGATAGATCTCAGGCTCAGTGCAGACTTTAGAAGGAAAACCCGTCTCATTGTGGACCTTCAGAGTCAGCTTCCGCCGGCTAGTAAGGTTTTAGAGAGGTGAGAGGGAGCATTGCTGTTTTGGTAATTCGTTGAATAAAGTATTTGGGACACTTTTAGCCTCTGGGTCTTGTATGCTCATTCCAGAATTTCAGGGAAGCTGTTCCTGGGTTAGTTCTCCCAAAGGACAAGGCCCCAAGGTCCTCTGAAGAGAGGGACGGAATCTACAGGCAGCCAACAACTGCCACCAACATCAAAGATTCCAAACAAATGTTGCCTGGAGGGCTGTCTACTATCAGTGACTGGAAATCTGAAGAATGGGTGGGGGGCAGTCCTAAATCTAGCTCCCTTAAGTACAAATCACACAGTGGATATATTAAGCTGTAATTTTATTTTGAAGCTGGCTTAGTTTCATGAGAATGTTGGTGTGCCCTCAAAATGCTGAGTTGGTGAATCTTAACAGAATATGTTTTGTTTGAATTCAGATACTTCCTTCCTGCCTCTCTCCTTCCCTTCCTTCCCTCTCTTCTTTATTCCCTCCTTCCCTTCCACTTGACTTTTTCACTATTATTTTCTCTTACTCTCTTTCTTCCTCCTTGCAGCCCCTCAAGCCCAGCCTTGGATGCTCTAAGCTGTAGCATCCTTCTAACGGGTTGTGTCTGGGGGCATTGATTTTAATGATGTCAATAGAAAGTGAATAAACAGTTACAGCCTGAAAACCAGGGTTTGAACAAAAAGATCTTCTCTCTCTCCACTGCTTCCTCAGCCAGGCCTGGGTTTTCTCGTCTGTAAGGGGAAGGACTCTACAATGTTGTACCTAAGCTCTTTTCTAAGGCCTGTCTGCCTGCCCCCAACTTCTGCAGCAAGCACATAGTGGGTCTGGAAGGGCTGTCATATGTAGGCTTTGTGTGTGGTGTGAAAGCAAAGAAACCTCCCTGCCCCTCAGGAGTCCCCAAACAGGGGTGCAAAGAGAACCTACAAGCTTCAACTTAGAGAGACTAAAATCCATCCTACTCATTGGCATTGTAATTTGTGGAAAATTCTTAATTTCTTCACATTTAAGTTATTTAATCTGCAAGATGGGGGTAGGGATACCTGTCTCTTGAGTTTTGAGGATGAGATGAGCACCTATCACGTGCTTAACTGAAATTTCTTATGTGGTGAGATTTAGACACAACTCTACTCTGTTAGCAGATGAAAAGTTCCTTTTTGTCATTTTAATATTTTAGTGAGAGCCAAATACAAAATATGACTAGAGCCAGGTCTGAGTGATCATTCCCCTCCCCGCCCCCCATCTTTTTTTCCCTACCAAATTCCTGAGCAGAGGTGTTGCTTGGATCTAACTTCAGTATTGATGCTTAGGGCCTTGGTTGGAGGCTTTCTCAAATTCTACTTAGCTGTTTCTGCCATTCCTCTCAAATGCCTTCCAGAAGTCCTGGGATAGGTCTGCTATGAGCATAAAGGGAATATAAAAACTACTTGCAAGTGCCCCATCTGGCCAGTACTTTCTATTTCTTGCTTGAGTAGACCCCCCTAGAATCGCCCCAACAGTGAATATTGAGACCTGAGTCATCATTTCTGTTCTTGCAACAACTCATAAAATGGTTTTAATTATATAGTGGTTTTTTTTTTTTTCAAGTAAACAACTCCACTGAAAGAGAAAACAATCTCTAATTTTTGTTCAATTGTTGGGCACAACCCCAGCACCATGACTGCTGATGACATCGGTGATGTGGGCCCTACCATCCTGGGCCTAATGACGTCTTCTCAACAGTGGCAACAGGGACAAGGAGCCCGCCCAGAGAGAAGACAGGGAAAAGTGTAACACTTAACTTGGAATCTCTAAATCTGAAGGAAATCAAGGAGATATTTTGGTAACAGAGTTACCAGGGGAAAAATACAAAGATCTTTGTTTCCATCATAAACAAATAGAATGTGATCCTTACTACATTATGACCTGCGAACATCCTCTGGTTCACTTCAGAAAAAACTGTTGTTAATACAAGAAAAGTAACAGCCGATTACTGAAGCAATTCTGCTTCTCCCTTTATTTAAACTCTTTATGTTACACACACTCATTAACATTTCCCTCCATGTCTCATTATTATCTCATCAAACATTTATTATTACTTCAAGATAGATAATTAAAATTTTATACAGTTATTTCTCTGTATGACAATCCAATAGATTCCTAGTCTCTCCCTCCCCACCCTCTCCATCCTCCCCAATCCCCCCAGAATTCATCCTCACCCTCACCATCGGGTCATAAAACTCATGAACTTTCATTTCAATGTGCAGAAAGCATAGGGACCAAATCTAAAATTCATTTTGAATGGAGTTCAGTTTCCAGAATAATGACTCCGTTATTGCAATTGTTAAAGAATCAGAGAAAAAGTCTCATAGGACTATCCTTATTCTTTATCAATAAATAACCAGGCTTCATTGATAACATTATGAGATAGATAAACAATGTACGTGAGCAATTTGGAAGGCTAAATGTG
Organism: Condylura cristata; assembly: GCF_000260355.1. Taxonomy (NCBI): domain Eukaryota; kingdom Metazoa; phylum Chordata; class Mammalia; order Eulipotyphla; family Talpidae; genus Condylura; species Condylura cristata. Next base: position 79,931,587 of record NW_004567103.1, on the reverse strand, counting down.
GATTTGTTAGAACTGAGTACTCCCAGACAGCAAATGCATAAACTCAAAAAGATTAGCAAAGAATTACTCCCTTTCCAGGATGCATATTACATTTAGGATTAGAAATCGTGATATGGATTATATATCACACATATTGCACAGAGCACAGAAGTATCAAATTCATCACAACCAGGGTGAGATATTCTTTTCACTGGAATTTAAGAAGGTGGCTTGGTTTTCAGCTACTTAGTTTGGGAGGGATTTCTGGGTGGCAGGAGCGTCCAGCTTTAACAAACCCGTGGCCTCTTGTTTTTCATGCACTTTCCTAGCCTAGACCCCAACTGCAGCAGGAAATTATTTGAGATCAAACCTGGACCTGAGAGGCTTGACATGCAATTTCTTAAATTGCTAGAATTTGGTTGTGGTATTACAAATTTTACCACTTGGTGGAAAGATCATCTGTGCCCAGCTTCAGGAAATTTATTAGACTGTTACACATTTCTTCTTTAAATATGCAAAGCAGGAAGATGCCAATTCAGTCTTTCTAGTTAATTAAATAGATTAATGCCACTTCATTTAAGAAAAATACTAATGCTATCCTTCAAATGCTTATTGCCGAGTCCAAAGAAGGAAAAAGCCTCAGGGTGAGTTCGATCCTGGCCTGGAGGTGACCCACATGGTGCAGCCGTGGGTCTCCTGACCCACCCGTTGCTCCCCTCAGCAGTGCACTTCCTCAATCTGCCTGTTCTGCTCCCCACTCTGTCTCTGGTGAATCCTCTCACCGCCCCTCCACCTCTAGCCTGTACCCCAGTTCTGTATGCATAAACAAACAAATAAATCTTTAAAAAAGACTTGTTAAGGGGAAGGATGTCCTAAAGGAATGCAGACTTTTGTGGACTCTAGCCTCTACTCCAGCTTTTTGGACTTTACCACCTACTCCAGTGATTGGAAACTACAACTCCCAGCAGTACCAGGGAAAGAACTGCGAGGACCCAAAGGCAGAGCTAAGCAGGCATTCTGGGACTTTGGGAAATAAATATGGCGCCATTTACTACGGCTCTCTTTTGCTCTGGAAGCAGTTCTCGATACCACGACACTGCTTAACTTAGGGCTTTCAGTTAGATTGTTACCAGAGCTCCAAGTCACTGAGCAGGTAAGATATTCCAGTTACTTTTTATCTCTCTCTTTTTCCCTGGGTTTTTTCCTTTTCTTTTCCCCTTTTGTAAATAAACCCATTATTGATCCTTTTGTGTGTGCCTGCAGTACAACTGAATTTTAAGCGGGAAAGGGAGGCCCCACAGACAGGCAGCCTAGTTCACACTGGGGTGCCCTGTAACAAACCCAATAATTTATTACTGTGCCAAATAGACCTCGGATATAGATATGGACCCTTGCCCTCGAGGAGTTTTAACTTATTAACTTGTGCTTCTGCTATGTGCTGAGCAAATACACTGTAATATGGGAAAGATGTTCAAGGCTCAAAGCATTTGGTACAGTTTGTGATCTTAGGAGGACTGAGGAGTCTGGGGATGCTTGGGGTGCCTTCATCTTTCTATGATTCATGTTTATAACTCCTGCCCTGACTGGATAGGCACACACTCTAAAACTGGGGGAGTAAAAGCCACACTCTATTTCTGTTGATTCTTTGCAAAAGGCCATTAAACCCTCTCACCTTAAAAAAGAAAACTTTAGCTGTTTTTAGGGTCTTACTTTAAAAAAATATTTATTTATGCATACAGAAATGGGGTACAGGCTAGAGGTGCAGGGGTGGTGAGAGAATTCACCAGAGACAGAGTGGGGAGCAGAACAGGCAGATTGACAAAGTACACTGGTGAGGGGAGCAGTGG
>NW_004567103.1:79907563-79929366 GCF_000260355.1 Condylura cristata | reverse complement strand
GGGGCAGTGAGAGGATTCACCAAAGACAGAGTGGGGAGCAAAACAGGCTGACTGATGAAGCACACTGCTGAGGGGAGCAGCAGGCAGGTCAGAAGAGGTCTACCACGCCATGTTGTCACCTCTGGGGCGGGAACCAAATTCATACTGAAGTGGCTTTAGCTTCTCAGTGCTGTGCTTTAACCTGCTGCGCCATCAGGGAGGGTCGGTCTTCCTTTTCTGTTGGGAAGACTTTATAGAGTTTTGCTTCAGTATTCTCAGGTCTTAGGTCTTGCCATCATTCCTCACCCCCCAACACATGAATGCAGACTTTCTGAGCCATCTTGGGTCTCCCAAGTTTTTAGGATTCTTTGGAGTGGGCAAGGTACAGGGACAAAGGAAGTACCTGCCCTCAATAACTTTACTCTTCATGAGGAAGATAAGAATTAAAGTGTGTTAGTGGTTTGTGAGATTGTTCTCACGATAGCCCTGGCAGATGGGTATTGTATTGTCAACTCTTTGGAGAGAGGAAAATTGAATTCCAGAGTGGCTTTTTTAAAAAAAAACATTTAAATTCTCAACAAGAGGATCAGAGTGATTTTTTTAAGTTGCCAAAACTACAAAGGTAGTGGCCAGAGGAGTCTTTCTCTTCTAGTGTGTCCATCCCTAGTGACTCTGAGTTTCTCCAGAGTAAGATCCACCTTGGATTCTTCTGCTGCACAAAATGACCTTCAGTGAGGATGCACTGAATTAGGATATGGCTCTCCTATTGTGACTGGGGCTGGGAGAGAAGATTTTAGAGGACTGTCTATTATAAGAATGGACCAGCAAACACCAGGATAATTTAACACAAGCTACATGTGCAATTTCCACCTTGCTTTTTCTTGAGTTTTCTCCTTGCTTGGTGGTATTGACGAGTCAAGTGAGAAATGCTCTGCTTTGCATGTTCAGACACAGTCTCACTGGAAGCAAATCTGAGCTCACCCACACCTCTAGCCCCGTTAAATTGGTTTGATCAGCTTGGTGGACTGGAATGTCTGAAGTCTTGCAAGAGACACAGACACATTTGTTGGTGGGTCTCGAATACACTCCCAAATTCGACATGGCTCAACAGTTGCAAAGCTATGGCTGTCTGGTGTGAGAGCTGCCTCTGCCCTTATGCCCAGCCCCCAGACATGCTTGCCACCAACGTAGGAGAGTAAACATATCTGGTTGACCCCTCTTAGTGGTTAATTTAGCATAAAATCCACATTTTTGCATCTTAGAAAAGTCAAAAGTATTGTACAAATAGAAGGTGAGTGGCCAGGGACATTTGTAGGATTGGGCTGGACTTGAAATTTCAAAGGTTGACTTTGTTTATGTCGTTGTCCCCTCTTGAATTTTTGTTCCTTTTTGGAAATAAAAGTTACTAGGGGCTATGATGAGGAGAAAATGAAATTACCTGTGCAGAGTGCTTTACTTGGTGCTAGGGATGGGGTAGGTACACCAAGAAATGGTAGCTATTATTATTTTCACTTTTAGCTCACACATAAATATGACATTTATTCATAATACCCCCTTGGCCAACAAAAAGTTTCAATTTCCCATTATTCATTAGATCCTGAAATCCTCTTGTACTGTAGCGAAGGTTTAGAAAGGGTAAGGGATCTAGAATAAGGCCAGATAAGTATTTTTAGTGAGTGAATGTAGCAATGGAGAGTGGGGGCATCTACAGAAAACTGGTGTACTCAGGTCTTGTCTCAGAGGTTGATTGGTTCAGTTCCAGAAAACCTGTATAAATGTGGGCCAAGGTCCTCCCTGGTGGCGCAGCAGGTTAAAGCATAGCACTGAGAATCTAAAGCTGCTTCCACATGTGTTCAATCCCCGCCTGCCCCGGAGGTGACCACATGGTGAGGCAGGCCTCTCCTGACCCGCCCGCTGCTCCCTTCTGTTGTTTGCTTCTTCAATCTGCCTGTTCTGTTCCCCACTCTGTCTCTGGTGAAGCCTCTCACCGCCCCTGAGCCTCTGGCCTGCACCCCAGTTCTGTATGCACAAATAAATAAATCTTTAAAAAAAAAAATGTGGGCCAAAGTCTTAGCTATTTCAAAAGAAGTCACATTATTACTACTACTGCTGCTACTACTACGACTAGTAGTAGTAGTAGCTATTATTGTTGTTGTAGTAGTGTGAAATTAGTTGGTAACTGCTTTATATCTTTTGAAAAGATGACATACGTCAACTTTGTATGGGCCAGACTAAACACTCCTATGGACCAGATGCAGGCTCTAATGTGTGACTTCAGGGCCTAAAAACCTTCCTTCTCTGGACAGAGATGTGGCAGGGTGGAGCCAGAAAAGGCAGGAGTCTGGCAGAAACTACTGGGTACTTCATCTAGTGTAAAGTGCTGTGTGAAGGTCTATGCCAGTTCTCACTGGAATGTGTGGGGAGAATTGAGAGTGTGTCTGAAACAGTGCCTGAAAGAGAACATGTGTTAGAGTTCAAAATCATCCCCATCCCCCTCTATGTTCTTAGGCTAGATGAGTAATCAAACAGCATCAGAAGGGGTAGCAAAAGAAAACCAATCAATTGACTAATACATATGTAGAAAATTCACATGGTTAGAAATTCTAGTATAATATCCTCAGTCAAATTATACCAATAGTAAGGCAAAAAAAGTTGAGGGATGTGGATGTTCCTATGATCACATAACTGACATTAACTGGAAAATGGCATTTATGTGCTTCTCAAAGATGTCACTAACCAAATACCTGCATTTTAGGACTGGGTGAATCTAGGACAGAGAAGGGGAGACTTCACTTGACCAGCAAGAAGGGGGTAACCTATTCTTTCTCAGGATGAGATTCTGAGGCACTCAGAATGATTACTGATAAACTTGTACTTGGATGAGACCCCAAAACTACATGCTCCTAGGTCATAAAAGGGAGAGAAGTGGTTGTTTCTTCAGTTAGGAAAGAAGATAGGAGCTTAGGGCACATTGATTTCTTTGATCAGGGAGGGGTGAGAGACATGGGCAAGAGCAGAAACTTCTCCCAGCCTTCAGAGCACTTACTGTCCTTAACCCCAACAATCTGTATTTTTTAAGTATTGATGAGAAATCTTCTGAGGCTCACAAGGTCTTGAGTGACATCTAATTCTCATGCCAGTGTGACAAGAGGCCTCTCTGGGGGAGATGGATCCTACATAGGAATACAAACATAGGAATAAAAAGGCAATATGTTATGTCTCCTATGGTGACTATATTTTTGAGGTATTTGGTTAGTGACATCTTTGAGAAGCACATAAATGCCATTTTCCAGTTAATGTCAGTTATGTGATCATAGGAACATCCACATCCCTCAACTTTTTTTGCCTTACTATTGGTATAATTTGACTGAGGAATGTTTGTACTAGCAGGGCCTTTAGAAATTATCCAGTCATACCTCCATATTCATAAAAAAGGAGATTAGATCTTCTAGGTAAGTTAAGCGACTTAAGGAACTCCTACAATTGAGTTGCTTAGATTTCTGTGTTTGTTGTAGATGAATCTGAGGCCCCAGTTCTTTCTTTCTTTGGTCCATCATCAGATTAAGAGCTGGTACCAGATGGGAAATAGCACAGAGTTCAGGAATGGAAGTTTGTTCACACTATTGGGAAATGGGGTCTGACTTGTGTGTGTGTTGGGGGGATTAGAAGTTGGGGACAAGCTTAAAGGGAGAAGGAAGGGAGCTGAGAGGAAGCAAAAGGGGAATTGCTGTCTCAGGAAGAATGAGTCTCTGATTCTGAGAAAGATCCTATCTCTCTGATCCTGCTTTAACTTTCTCTACCTGTTAATGGCCCAAACTGCTTGATGATGTATTGTCTTGACAGTGTGTCTCCTCCTAGTAAGAGTAGGAGACACAAGGGCAGAGCTCTGTTTTGGCTGTTATTGTATCTCTGATGCTCAGCATCAGAGGAGGAGAGCAGATACCGTAGTGTTTTTTGTTTGTTTGTTTGTTAATGTTTATTTATTTATGCATACAGAACTGGGGTACAAGTCACAGGTGTGTGTGTGTGGGAGAGAGAAAGAGAGAGAGAGAGAGAGAGAGAGAGTGTGTTCATCAGAGACAGAGTGGGGAGCAGAACAGGCAGAATGACAAAATATACTGCTGAGGAGAGCAGCAGGCAATACAGGAGAGATCTGCTGCACCATGTGGGTCACCTCCCTGGCTGAGGATTGAACTTGTCCTGAAGTGGCTGCAGCTAGCTTCACAGTGCTGTGCTTTAACCTGTTGTGCCACCAGGGAGGGCTCTACAGCAGTGTTTGTAGTATGAAGAACATGTGCATGGTTCACTGGCAAGCAAGGTCGTGCTTGTCTCCATCTTTCAGGTATGGGATGGAAGGACCAGTCATGACTCCATCATGTCCAAGAAGTTTTAGGCAACTTTCCTAATGGCAGACTAGTTCCCAAAAGCTCAGCATGGAGCTCTACCTCCTCAACATTTCACACAAAACCCCTACAGGTTTGTCACAACAGGTCTGTGTGCGTGGTGGAAATGGAACTTGGTACTCCAAAGAGCACCAGTTTCATGGCTAGAGTATCCCATTGCTGTGGTTTGGAGTAGTGGACATCAAGGCAGAACTTGTTGGATCTGAACAAAAGTGATTCCAGCTTTAGCCCCCAATCTTGTCTGAGATCAGATTCTAGATGGAGGATAGGGAGTATTTCCCTTGTTGGAGGAACTGCAGTGAGAATCTCAATCTCAGTCCAACCACCAGATTTGGAGGGCTCCAAGGAAGTTGGGAGTCACTGCATTCAAAGAATTAGGGACTCAAGAACTCAGAGCTGAAAGAATCTTAAAAATGGATCCAGCCATTGGATCCAGCATTCCGTCAAACATAGTGTACACACATTTGCTAACAAGAATACGAATTTTTATATTCACATTTTAATAGTCGTATTTATTTTCATACATGATAGGCATGGACACATATTTCATCAACCCCATGATTTTAAGCTATTATTGTTTAGGTTCATAAAAAAATGTCACTTAAAAGAAGTTTTAGATTTACTAGATGATAGGAATTATGAGAAAATGGCAAAAATACTGTTGGCACATAAAAACAGAAGTTTGAGAATTTTTTTTTTTTTTTAGAATTAAGGAAAAAAGACCCATTACCAAAGTTACTGACCAAATTAGTGACAAATCTATGACTTGAACATAGGCTCCCAGGCCACAAGAGAGGCCATATTGCCAATGACTATATTCATCCCTCATGTCTGCCACAGCTCTGTCATCCTGCCATTCAATAAGTGCTTTCTGGGCAGTCAATGACCAGTTGTTGGGAGAAATGGAGATGTGGAAGAATTATGTCACTGTCCCCAACCTCACCATCTCTTGGTGAGGTTGGGCACACATGTGAAATAGGAGTGACAACAAAATACTTCCTTTTTTTTTTTTATTAAAAATTCACCTAGACATTTCTATTTTTAATTTTTATTTATTTTTTTCTAATGCAACATCATATTACATTTATAAATTTCAGGTGTGCATCTTTAGCAATATGTATATATACCATATTAAGTTCACCACTATAAGTCCAAAGCCAACCTCCATCATACTACCAACTTTTTGCTCTTTCTTCTGGGTAATTTGGTCTCATTGTCTAAAAATTTATTGTATTTCATTTTTTCCTTTCTTTGCTTCTCATATGCACCACATATCAGTGAAATCATGCTATTTGTATTTCTCCATCTGATTTTTTTCCTAAAGATTTATTTATTTATGAATATAGAGCTGGGATATAGGGCAGAGTTGCAGGGGTGGTGAGAGGATTCACCAGAGACAGAGCAGGGAGCAGAATAGGCCAACTGATGAAGTACACTGCTGAGGGGAGCAGTGAGCGGGTCAGGAGAGGTTTGTGGTGCCATGTTGGATCACCTCTGGGGCTGGGGATTGAACTCATGCTGAAGTGGCTTTAGCTTCTTAGTGCTGTGCTTTAACCCACTGTGCCACCAGAGGGACCTCTATCTGACTTTTTAAACTAAGCATAATATTCTCCATCCATGTTATCATAAATGGCAGGATTTTATCTTTATTTACAGCTGCATAGTATTCCTTTCTGGAGTATTCTATAAGCCCCAATTGTCCAGCACCTGTTGACAATCACTTAGGTTGTTTCCTGACTACTGTAATTGCCAAACACTTTCACTCATGCAATCCCATCAGTCTCCCATAATGATTACTTCTTTAAAAACCATCTACATCTCTTTGTATAATATTGTGATATTCCAGATATAGCATATACAAAATTAGACACTAATGATGGTGACCTAAAAATAAAGGAAGTTGTAATTTTAAATTTTAAAACATTTTATTTATCAGAAGGAGAAAAGTAACTAGACTTAAAAAGAAAAGAAATACAAAGGAAACAAAATACTGTAGAAATGAAGAGAACTTGCCCTCTTAATGCCTCTTTGTGCACTAAGTAATCATTTTTAATTATCTTAAAATATATTTGCTAATAATGGCAGGAAAAATTTTGTTCTCACTCAAAATTATTATTTTAGAACAATGTATTTGAAGATGTTTAATATTGATTTGATCCTTTGTAACAGGTCATTTAATTAAACATTCTGGTTCTAAATTCATTTAAAAATACTTAGTTTTAATGGTTTTCAGAGTTGAGAAAAGAATCTTTACAAATACACAGAAATCCAATGGGAAAAAGTACAATGCTGTCTGTGCTTACTAACTCAAGATGCTTATTTAAAAAATACTATCCAGCAATTATGCAAAGGTTTTTATTAAAATTCATCTAGTCAGCTAGTCAGTTTCCATCTCCCTTAATGTCAATTATTGTAAAGTAATCAAAAGTTATATTTTTAATAAATGGGTTCAAGATCCACTGAAGCTCTTACTCTGGAAAAAATTGAAGTAGGTTAGAAATTGTTTCCAAGTTTTAAAAATGTGCAAATATTAGGGCTTTTTCAAGAAAGGTATTCCATATATTATCTCAGAACAAACTCACACATCTATGGGAGTGCTTCCAAATATCTGCTCTCAGAGTATTTTCACTATCACACATGCTATTGCACATTACAGAGCTGCTGTACTCTGGCATCACAGCTATTTATCACTCATTGTTAAAGTATTACTTTGACCTGGAAATGATAGGTTTTTTTTTTTTTAGTTGAGAGTACTCTAGCAGTTACCCTATGACAACCAGTTTTATCACAGAAAAAAACCCCAGAAAATTTAGAATGCACTTTTTATGAAAGAAAATATATTCCTCATCTTGAAACCAGTTACTTTTAAAAGAGTACTTTGCATGAGATAAGCTACTGTCCTCTTAAGATCGAAAAAGATTTTCATTCCACCCTATACCTCATTACAAAGCACTGTAAGCATTCTACCATAGGGTGATGTGATCTATAAGCCCCATGTGAATGTCCATGTCACAAGATACTAAAACAATCAAGTAATTAATTGATTACTTAATGCACAAAGAGGAGTTAGAGGGCAAGTTCTCTTCATTTCTACAGTATTTTGTTTCCTTTGTATTTTCTTTTCTTTTTAGTTTCTTTTCTCCTACTGATAAATAAAATGTTTTAAAATTTAAAATTACAACTTTCTTTATTTTTAGGCCACCCTCATTAGTGTCTAATTTTGTATATGCTGTATCTGGAATATAACACTATTATACAAAGAGATGTAGATGGTTTTTAAAGAAGTAATCCTTATGGGAGACTGATGGGATTGCATGATTGAATCAAGCTCCACCATGTTGTGAAGCAACCTCTGTCCCCTCTGAATTCTCATGTATCATACAACTCACGAGGTTCTGACTCAATAACCCCTCCAGGGCAATGATGCTAAATCCCAAATTAGGTATTTGTAACACATGCGTTACTTTTGAAAGGGATGATTAACACATGTAGAATTTCTTATTCTTTCTCCACACATCCTACTCTGGAGGTGACTGAATTGGCAAAAGATCCAGAATGATACGCACTGCAGAATTATGAGGTGTAGACTTTGAAAAAAGGAGCTGGAATCTCAGGAAGCTTCATGGAAGAAGTGGGTGCAGGCTGATAATTGGATGCGTGAAGTGATTTGGAAGTGAGCGGGGAGCTGATCATGTCCATGCGGCTGGACTCCTGGGCAGCCATGGGAAAGTGTAGGCTCTCCTGCCTCTTCTCCCTGGTGGAGATTTAAGCTTGAGAGTGAACTGGAGAGTCATGATGGTTGGGGCAGGGAGTGCTGGTGTTAGTGATCCTTTGATTCTTTCATTTTTAAATATTTATTTATTTTGTAGAGCTGAGGTATAGGTCAGAAATGCAGGGGTGGCAAGTGAGAGAATTCACCAGAGACAGAGTAGGGAGCAGAACAGATGGATTTGCTGAAATACACTGCTGAGGGGAAGCAGTGAGTGAAACAGGAGAGAGGTCTGCTGTGCCACGTAGGTTAGGCCCCTGGCCAGGATTCAAAATCAGGTGACAGTGCTAATACTTAACCCCTAGGCCACCAAAGAGGCCCAACTTCTCAGAGCCATGGGTCCAGACTCTCTGCTTGTCACTCTTATCTTCATCCATGTCTCCTGGGCCTTCCTGGTCCAGTGTCCTGACTCTTCATAGTGTCTTAGTTTCCTGTTTCCCAGGAACAACCCAGCCACTCTGACCAGGCAACTGCATAGATTCTTAGAAGAAGATGATTAAGATAGAAGAAAGAGACACTTGATAATATAATCAGGAAGCCAATATCATTACCAGAAATCTGTGCCTGGAGAACAGTAAGGCCCAGGTGCCTTATAAACACAGGTGTGAGGGGGCTGGCTTTTACCTGCTCATAAGAGCCTGTTGTCAGCATTTCTTCCCAACAAAGCTTTCAGAAGGCATTTGGTATCTAGAAGTCAGCCAAAGTGACTCTATTTATACCATAGAAATTAGCAAATGCTATAAAGCAGGGCTTATTTTCCCTGGAGCATAAGTTGTTAAATATTTACTAGCACACCATTGTTTACATAATCCTTGGTTACTAACAAGTGGCTAAGAACTCACCTACAAGGTGAGTCAGGTTGTGGCTGGATCTCTTGCCTCCACTGGCAATGAGTCAATCATTGTGCTATTGTCAACCTGGGATGCGTCTGGCCAGCCAGGGAGGACACATTTTGAAAACACTGTGATTTAAGCTCAACCACATTAATAAGCTGCTCCTGTCTGCAAGGATCAGTATCTAGCATAAGGAGCACAACAGAGATGAACTTTACCCCAACTCTTCTCCATCATCTGGAAGCTCTCTCCAAGTTTCACAAAAGAAAGTAAGTGTCTGTCCCCCTTGGGAAACACAGAAGTGAAGTGTGTGTTGTGTTCCCTGGAAGGTCTGAAAGAAGACTGATTCATTTCAAATGAAGGGATAGACTCAAGTTCCCCAAGAGTGAGGAAGTCAGTGTGAGTCTTAGGTTGTCAGCAAGAAGGGGAAGAGTAAGGGGAAAAGAATCTCCCTTGGAAAAGGCACAAGCTAATGTCCAGAAGCAGGTAAACATGAGGTACATTTAGGGACTAATAATCAAGCAAATGTATGTGTGTGTTGGAAGAGAGATTCCTGAATATCATGTTGAGGTCTGTTGATGTGTGCAGGTGGTAGGGAAGAAGAGAAGGTTCTTGTTGGCAAATCAGGGGTAGCAGCGTGGCTGGGGATGGACTGCTGTCAGGGAGATTGGTAATATCTCTTGGTTTATGCACCCCATTCTGTACTCTAGCATTCTATGAACAGTGTGCAAGGGGACATTCTTTTCTGCTAGCCTCAACACCATTCTCGTCTCCTAGAATGGACCTGACACACACACTATGCTCAGACACACCTTGGTGGCTTCTGTCAACACCTCACAAGTGCCAAACTCCAATTGTACACACCTGATCTTCAGGAAGAATTCTTTCTGGGTCACAGCTTTAAGATCCCAGAGGGCGGTGTCCTGTCAGCCTGCTGGTGCCTGGGATCCTCAGGATGGAGTGCAATGACTTGGAGCCCTAGCAGGCATTCCAGAATGTCCTCTTCTCCCTGGCCCCGGAGAGGCTGGGAGCTCAGGGCGCTGGCCACACAGATGGAGGAGGGGAAGCTCATAGTCTCATTCTATCAAGTTCTTTGAACTTGGGCTGGTTATTTCAACTCAATGAGCCTTAGTGATGTCATCAATGAAAAGGATGGTAACAACACCAACTTGTGGAATTGTTGCAAGGATTAAGGGTCATGGCTCATCTCCTACCGGATCCCAGCCCATTCCTGTCCCTCTTACCCCTTCTATACTGAATGGACCTACAGGTCCCTAGGCTCCATACTTTGTTCTGTTCCAGTCACCTGATTCCCCCTGGCCTGGATCAGTCTCTGTCCTGACTACATTTTCCTGTGCCACTCCAGGCACAGACACAACTTGGCACCATCTCAGCTCTTAGAGTATGTCTACAGAGACACGAATTGTATTACACTGTACTCACCTTCCCATCAACCAGTTCTCAGAAGATAAAGTAGGCAGAGTAAGAGTTTGTTGAATGAATGAAAGCGCTCAGCTCTTGCCTCTCCCTGGTGGTGGAAGGGGTTAAAGCGCAGCACTGTGATGTGATCCACAGCCACTGCAGCACAAGTTAAATCCCTGGCCAGGGAACTGATCCACAGGTGCAGCAGACCTCTCCTCTCTCTCCTGCTGCTCCCCTCAGCAGTGTGTTTCCATCAATCTGCCTGTTCTGCTCCCTACTCTGTCTCTGGTAAATCCTCTCACCGCCCCCACACCTCTGTCCTGTACCCCAGTTCTTGTATGCATAAAGAAATAAATCTAAAAAAAAAAAAAAACAAAACTGCTCAGCTCTTTATCTGGCCATGAGTTTCCTTCTTTTATTTTTCCTTCGCTGCCTGTTTTTCTGAGTCCCAGACATCTGCCCTCCTGTTATGTTTCTGAAGCCCTGAATCTGCCTGTGAACTCATCAGAATGGTCTTGAATTCAGCAGGAGAGAGAGAGAGGCAGAGGTGGTGCACCAAGTCTGACTATTCCTCCATGTTGGCTCCTGTTAGGTCTCTTGTTAGCAAGAGCTGAGCGCTTTCATTCATTCAACAAAGTCTTACTCTGCCTACTTTATCTTCTGAGAACTGGTTGATGGGAAGGTGAGTACAGTGTAATACAATTTGTGTCTCTGTAGACATACTCTAAGAGTAGCCTTCTAATTGTCCCTGAAACAAGGACAAAATTATCTCATTCCTTCCTTGACAATAATCACTCTTGATGTGAATTTAAGCCCCTCTTGCTCTTACTCAATGTACACAATTTTTCTTATTTTTAAAGTTAAATTCATTGAGGCAATGTTGGTTTACATCACAGTTCACATGCTGTAGAGTGTAGGTTTACAACTCTGTACAAGTGTGGTATTTCACCTCACTCACCACCCAAGTCCCAGTAATCCTCCATTGGACACCCTCTCTGCCCTTTGCCCCCCCACACCCCCCTTCTGCTAGCCTTGGGAATAGTCCAGTGAGCTTGTCCCCTTCCTGTTTTCATCCTTCTGTCCCCCGCTTCTCCCTTCCTGGATGCCTCAGATCTATGGTCAGCTTTCAAGGTGTCTTTGTCTGACCTTTTATTTGGTTTTGCTATTTTCCACATTTAAGTAAAACCATCCAAGTTCCTTACCAAGACTCAGATCTTCCAGTCTGGTTTCCATATGCCTTCTCCCATCCTAACACTTCTCCCATCCACCATGTGCTCCACTCATAGTTCACTGGTTCCTAAACATGTGATTTTTTTTTTTCATGTCATGTAGGATTTTGCACATACTGTTCCCTTCACAAGGCATTCCCTTCATTCACTTCTGTGGCACATCATCATCCCCAAGACTTGGTTAATTTGATACTTTCCTTAATTTCTAGAAAATTAGCCACTCCTCCTCAAGGATCCTATAGAACTTTGAGTCATAGATTTATGATCCTGTTCACTGAATTTTTCTTTATTTGTTTATTCATACTTCCCTATCACTAGAGTGTGATGATGCCTAAATTTTATAGGTTCTCTCCTTACTTCTTTTCACTCCTCAAGCTCTTGGAGAATTGTCTGGTCATTAAAAAATACTTGTCTACATGGACCTTTTTCAATGCCAACTTGGCATCCTAGCACCTCGTTCTACAATATGTAGCTTCAGCCTCAACACCAACTGCAGGACAGAACCTGCATTGAACAAGGTCTCTGGGGATTCATGGACACACTAAAGTTTCAGAAGTACTGGCCTAGTATTTAAAGATTTCCCATGCCTGACCAAAATCTTAGCCGACTGCTAGGACAAAATGCCACAGCACTGGCTCTTTATCTTTCCTGTGGCTTGAGAATGTTTCATTGCACCTATGCATGTCCTCAACCAGAATAAATGAGAACAGGATTCTTAATGTGCCAGCCAGCAGGTTCTTCTCATCTAATCACGTCCAGATGCTTTCTGTGACTCCCTTTTTGGAATGTAAAAATAACCCTATTACCAACTCCTCCTCTTACTAGCCTTTTCTCTGTAGCCAAGTTAATTCCAAATAGAACATCTGGAAATTCTATTTTGTTGCCTAATTTAAACCAGACTAAAACCAATCTGCATAAAAGTTTATGAACTTTCTGGGGCCTCACACCTTATATTTCCCCATCTGTAGAAGCCTGCAGTTTGAGGCCAGGAATAGGAAGGATTTGGCCATCTCTTTCTCTAGGACAAGGGGAGAGTGTTTGTGGCTTTGTGTATTGGGGCAGGGAGCCTGAATGGTGGTGTAGTAGGTGGGGTGGATGGAAAGGAAACACAGGGAAATGGTTAGAACTATACTTTCTTGTGTAAAAATAAATCTGCAAGTAGATTCAAAGATTTTTTAATTTTAAGCTCAGGTGGTGGATGGCAGAAAGGAGCTTGGGGGAGGAGGAGCTGCCAGGTGAGGGAAGAAAAATTGAGCGTTGGGTGAATGGAGTGGGCAGTGGGAACTGAGACATGCATCAGCAAGAATAAATGGAGAGGGGTAATTCAGCAACTACCCATTGCGCCCGATGGCTCAGAATTTGGAACAAAGCTGAAAGACTCTTGGCTTTGTTATTAGTTTGATTAGGGCTCTATAGGCTACTGAGTGGAGGGAACAGCCCAGAAGTGAATGGCAGAAGGAGATTTTTTTGTGAGTCTCAATAGAGAGCAGGACGTAAAGTCAGCTCTAGATTTTTTTTCTTATGTATATACATATAATAATATAATAGTTTATTTTTACATAATTTTGTGCTTTCTTCCATCTCAGTTGTAATCCCCATGGGATTGCCATCACCAAATCACCCCTGTGCCATCACCATAGTCCAATGCATTTCCCTCCCCCCACTGTTTTTGATCCCATTCCCCACTCCACCCCTGTAAAATGTCTCTTGCATATAGCTGTTCATTATTATTTTTATTTTCTCGCTTGGTCCTTTATACTCCTGCTATGCAGCTCTAGATATTTTAAGCAAGAGTCACCAGAAACCCCAATCTGGATGCTTAGCAGACATTTTTCAGTAGAAATCGACAAGCTGATTGTAAAATTTATATGGCATAGTAAAGCATCTCCACTAGGCAGGCCATGTTCAACAAACAAAATGATGTCAGAGGACTCACAAAACCCTATTTCAAGACTTGCTATAAGCCACAATAATGGAACTGGTGTGGTCTGAACAGAAGGGTAGACATATGGGTGATATGAGCAGGAAGAAGTCTAATAGAGGGAAGTAAAATGCTTACAAAAGTGTTAGGAGTGCAGGAATAGGGTGGGCTTCAGGAATGAGACCTGACCATAGCTCTGTAAAATCCACCCCTGGAGGAGTGACTTCCTCTGGGGCCACCTAGGAGTCTCTCTGACCCAATGTGCAGAAACTGGAATCATAAAGCTGCTTCCACTATTCCACAAGTCTCCTGACACCCAGAAAACTGAAAAGGGGATTCAGGAATGCTGCTGTAGAAAACCCTTACTTTCTCTGATTTTCCTTGGTGGCCAGAGAAAAAGGGAGTGGGGAGAACAAACACCCCTAAGGGCCTCTGTTTCCTTTCTGCCTTCCAAATCTTGATGGAACTCAAATGGCATCCAACACACCATCTGTAGAGGACTTTGGGAAGTGTATTTCTTAGCTTTCCATCTCCTGCGGTACAAAGAGTTATTCGAGAAGTAAGCAGCAAAAATGACTGGAAACTAACCTATAACATCCAATTTCTTTCACAATTTTATAGCTCCAGCTGACTATATAAATGCAGTTTTCAATAATCATCTGCTAAGGCTCCTGACAGGCAGAACTCAGTGCTGGGTACTGGAGTTGCAGGGATATACACCATAAAATTTCAATAAATTAGCCAAAAGCACTGGGTCAAAAATTTGCATGGATTATGTTTTTTAATCTATGCTTAGAAAGGTACTATTATTTCTCCTATGTTACAGATGGAGAAACTGAGGCTAGACTAGATAGGTGATTTATTTAATATCTCAGAGCTGATAGGTGCCAGACTTGGAATTTGAACTCAGCTCACCTGACTCTGGAGATAATCTTTTCTGCCGTGTGCCTTCAAAAACATACACCTGCAAGACATTACAAGGAAAGGAAAGAATAGGAAGGAAAAAGATGCCCATACTATGTCTGAGACCTGTCGTGACACCACTAGATTACCTAGAGTTCTAAAGGATGGAGGGAAGCGTCCACAGGCCAGACTCTAGATCTGGCTCCCTGTTGGGGTGGAGGTGTTTCCTGACCTCCACTGGGAGGCCACTAATCCCTTTTTAAGCTGCTTTATGTGTCTGGTTACTGAACAGTCACTGGGGCAAAATGGATTCAATTAACTTTTCAACATAGCAGGTATAGTGGATCGAATTGTATTGCTCAAGGTGACTTGTCCAAGTCCTAAAGCCTGGGATCTGGGGATGTGACTGCATTTGTAAATAGGGTTTTTGCAGCTGTAAGAAATGTATGATCTCCAGATGAGATCATCCTGGATGAGGATGGGCCTTAATCCATTGACCTGGTAAGAGTCAATGTCCTGATAAACACAGAAAATGAGGAGAGAGAGATAGAGAGAAACAGAGAGATAGCAAGACAGGGAGAAAGAGGGAGAGAGAACACAAAGGCCATGCAAAATGAGGCAGAGAACAGAGTGGTGCAGCCACCAGCCAAGGAAAATCTGAGTCACCAGAAGCTGGAAGGAGTGAGAAAGCATTGGATTTTCTGGAATCTTTGGAAGGACTGTGGTACTGCCAACACCTTGATTTCAAACTCTGGCCTCCAGAACTGTGAGAAAATAAATTGGTACTGTGTTAACCACTCAGTTGTGGTAACACTATGACAGCTTATGGCAACTAGTACAAGAAGCGATGCGGAATTTTGTTTGACAGAAGAAGTCTTCAAACTTCAGTTGGAATCTCCAAGAATTTACTCTTTGTGGATACCATGGGTGGTTGGATAGATGGATGGATGGATGGTTAAAAGTGCATCTTTGATTATTTTATTTTATTATTATTATTTTTAATGAGAGTAGGGAGGTCTCCTTTTAAAAAAATATTTACTTATGCATACAGAACTGGGGCACAGGCCAGAGGTGCAGCGGCGGTGAGAGGCTTCACCAGAGACAGAGTGGGGAGCAGAACAGGCAGATCGACAAAGTACACTGCTGAGGGGAGCAGAGGGCAGGTCAGGAGAGGTCTGCTGCACTATGTGGATCACCTCCAGGGCTGGGGATCGAACTCGCACTGAAGCAGCTGTGGTCAGCTTGCAGTGCTGTGCCTAACCCATTGCGCCACCAGGGAGGGCCTCATCTTTTATTTTTCACATTAGAAAAATAATGTTTTTCTCTCTGTCTATGAATTTCACTCTAAGTCTCTTTTGCTAAGCCAAGGTCTACACTTTTCAGAGAGCCTGATGAGAAGTGGGAAAGTAGAGACAACAGTTGGAAAGTTGTTGATTTAATTTCTGATTCTTGTACAAGTTGTTGAACATCTTTGGTATTGTCCTTATCTATAAAAATGAGGTGGCTAATATGTCTCTATCCTAATGTTCATCAACTAGTAGTCTCATTTTTTCTGCCTTCCAGACCAAAGTCAAGACCTTCTTTTAGGAAGCATCCCTCCGAGGAACCATGACCCAGAAGCCCCCGTGGAGTCAGTTGCTGTTGCCCTTAGGGGCTGCGCCATCAGTGACCCTTAAATGAACAGTAAGTTCTCAGTGTTGTCAACAGATTCTTTAATGCAGCCAAAACTAGTTAAGTTCCTATAACACATTTCTGGTCACAAAACATCACCAAACTTCTAAATAAAGACCCCAAAACTTCTACCATTTTTTTTAAAAGATTTATTTATTTATTCGTACAGAACTGGGGTACAGGCCAGAGATGCGGAGGGTGAGAAGATTCACCAGAGACAGAGCGGGGAGCAGAACAGGCAGATCGACGAAGTACACTACTGAGGGGAGCAGCGGGCGGGTCAGGAGAAGTCTGCCTCGCCATGTGGTCGCCTCCAGGGCAGGCGGGGATCGAACTCATGCGGAAGTGGCTTTAGTTTCTTAGTGCAGTGCTTTAACCCGCTGCGCCACCAGGAAGGGCCCCCAAAACCTCTACTATTAAGCAATCATTTGGATTTATTCATTCATTTCCCAGCTCATATATTCCAGTTCATGCTCAAGGGTGTCTGCTCAAGGGCAGTTCAGGGTATAATACGGGACCCGCCCTAGACAGGATCCTCTTGCATTCCAGGGCACCCCCCCAACCTTGACACATACTTATTCTGACTGGGGGGCATGGAGATAGCTAGTGAACCTCATGTGCACACAGTGTGGATGTGGGAGGAAGCTGCATACACAGAGAACCCACCCAGACATCAGGTGACCATACAAACACCACAGGTGGAGACTCTGGTAGGAATCCATTATTTTTTCCTATCTTACCAACATTAAAACAAAAAGATATTGAACATACAGAAGTCATTTTGTTACAGGGCAGCCCAGAGTGAACTGGGCCACCTGCAGGTGGGGCCTCACCCACACACTTAAAATTCAGTTATACTGCAGGCACACCCAAAAGGGTCAAAATGGGTTTATTTACAAAAAGGGGAAAGGAACAGGAAACAACCCAGGGAAAGAGAGCGGGATATGAAGTAACTGGAATACCTTACCAGCTAGGCTGACTGAAAACATTGAGTCACGTGGTCTGGAGAGCTGTTTCCCAAGTGAGAGAGCAAGAGATGCAATGGCTCCCTGTTTATCCCCCAGTGTTCCAGAATGCCTGCTTAGCTCCACCCTTGGGTCCTTGCAGTTCTCTCCCTGGTACTGCTGGGAATTGTAGTTTCCAATCACTGGAGTAGGGGGTGGAGTCCACAACACTCTGCAGAGTTCTTTTAGTACATCCTTCCCCTTAACAATTTGAGGACCTACTGTATACAATATGCACTGTTCCCTTACCTGCCACTTTCTCTCCCTGGAAGAGCCAGGTGTGACCTCTACCTCTGCCTTCCCTCTTTTGTGGCTTCTTTTGGCATTTAGCTATGGGTCTGGCCACACGAAAGAAACCACATGGAACAGTTACCCCTGAGCACATTTTAGGGAGCTTCTGTTCAGCCATCAAGAATGTGTGTCTTTGCCTCCCCCTAAACCCCATTTCCTGAGAGTGATCAACCTGAAAATAATCAAGTCGAAATGGGGTGCCCCTGGGCCATGCCTTATAAAATGGGAAATATAGCCTCTAAATGGAGTAGAAACTCATTAGTTCTTGCTTCTTTCTCTTTTGCAAACACAATAATTGTTAAAAAAAAAAAGGCAAAAGAAAAAACCTGTCACTTTTGCCCCATTTCTTAGTGGCTTCTGCACAGCCTCACTGAAGGGAAGCCTCATTACGAAGACTTTATTAAGCTTGCAAAACAGACGGGGAAGTGCAGCAAGCAGCATACAGACCTCCACTTGCCAAAATAAATGAACAAAGCACATCCTGATGCCTGGGTCCTTCGGGAACAGAGGCCCAGGAGACCTTGGAGACTATTAGGATGTAACTTTATTAACTTGACTCGCACGTGGCTGTTAGCCTGGGGCAGCTCTCACAGCTTCCGGCCCAGCAACACTGACTCCAAGTTCACCTCCTCCTCAGTCCTGGCCCTGGGCCACCTCGCTGGAAAGAGGTCAGCTTCTGTAGCCCACTCCTTCCCCTTGCTGCCAGACCCTGGGGTCACAGGCTCTGTTTGGCCGCCTCCTCTGCTGAGAAAAGCTTTCCCTTTGCTTGAGTGTCGACAGCCAAGGCCATACATGTCGAGGAGGAGATGGCCTGGAAAAAGGAGGAGGAGAGAAGCCCAGCAGGCATGGATCATTTGGGCCCAGTTACCATAGGCATCTTCCTATCACCACAGCTTGATTGCTACCCAGTTCTACCTCAAGCTGCCCCCTTGGAAATAGGCTACAGGGTACATTACTCTAGGGTCCCTCTGTCCTCTGGGGAAATGGGTGAGGAATGTCATTTCACCTCAGAGCAACTGTGTTCTCATCTGTTAGACGGGACTCATGGCACCTACCACACATAGCTGTCCTGATTTTGAGGATGTCTGTGAACCCCTGCTCAGCACCCAGCAGCCACCTGCCAATTAGTTCTTGCTTCTTCCTCTCTTGTAAGGAAGACAGAAGTGTACCTCTGGGAGACACGCTGGGTTGGAGGGCCCACTAGGTGGTGACTTGGCTTGGGCACGGGCAGTCTTGACTTCTCACTGCTCCCCAGACAGCCTTGAGTTTCTCTAAACCTTTTCTAAAATATCTTCTAGGTCCAGCCTGTGTTTACTTGAGAGCTGATATGGTCCCTGCTGCCTGAAACACTCTTGCTTATGCCTTTTGTCACTTCTCTTCCTGTGGAGAGTTGGAAATATGGAAAGGGGACTTGAAGCATCTGAGGTTTCCAGCCTCTGAAAAATCGCGCCCCTCTAGGTCCCTCTGGAACCTTGGAGTTTGGGCTGTAATTGGTCAAAAACAGTCTAGAGAGGGTTCCAGATCAAGCTCACTGGGGCACGCTGGGAATGGGGCATTCTGGCTTGGGAATGGCAAGCAAGAAGGGGGAGTCAGGAGTGTTCCCAGAACCATCTGTCCAGGCAGGAATACTTAGGGCTTCCAGTAGTGGTGGGTGAAGAAGGGTCTCTGGCCTCCACTGCTGGGGTCACCTCCCAATTTTAACTCTTATTTGCCGGGAGACTTTAAGCAGTTGCCTAGTCTCTCTACACCTCAGTTGTCCCATTGGTAAAATGGAAAGGAGATGGGAGGGGTCTGGCACACCACTCTCCTTGCTGCTCTTGTTTTAATTTAGTTTAGTTTTAGTGTTTGTTTATTATTATTATTTATTTAAAAAAAAAGATTATTTGTGCATACAGAATTGGGGTACAGGCCAGAGGTGCGGGGGCAGTGAGAGGCTTCACCAGAGACACAGTGGGGAACAGAACAGGCAGATCAACGAAATACACTGCTGAGGGGAGCAGCAGGTGGGTCAGGAGAGGTCTGCCGCGCCATGTGGGTCAGCTCCTGGGTGGGAATCGAACTCATGCTAAAGTGGCTTTAACTTCTTAGTGCTGTGCTTTAACCCGCTGTGCCACCAGGGAGGGCCTGTGTTTGTTTATTTTTAACCAAGAGGAGGAAACCCCGGGGCTTGAGGAAGTGAACACCCTCCAGTTGGCTCTGAGACTAGAGGCCAGTAAACAGGAAGCCCCAAGCAAGAGATGCAGACTAGTAGGGAGATAACCACAAGTTAACAACCACTATGTGGTTCCCAGGTAAGGCAGCATGAAAAGAGTACAAGAGAGCAGTGTAAGAGTCTGCCGATAGAATCAGGTTTGGGTGCTTTGATGAAGTGGGCACAGGTGTGGGGTGCCGCTTGGTAGAAGAAGGGCCAGGAGGGAACTGGTATCTGTATACTTTCTGCCCTATGTCCCCACCCAGGGGAGCCTCCAGTCTAGGATGGAAATGCAACCCTTTTCCAAGTAGCAGGGACAGGACTAGGATAGCATGGAAGGTGATACTTCTGGCTTCACCAATGACCTGGTGACTCAAT
Organism: Condylura cristata; assembly: GCF_000260355.1. Classification (NCBI taxonomy): domain Eukaryota; kingdom Metazoa; phylum Chordata; class Mammalia; order Eulipotyphla; family Talpidae; genus Condylura; species Condylura cristata. The sequence continues at coordinate 79,909,372 of NW_004567103.1, read as the reverse complement.
TCAGATCCCTGGGAGAAGTCTTGTTCTGCTCAAGCTTTGATTTCCTCATCCAAGGGAAAACATTGTGCTCTGTTCTAACTGTGAAGCTCCAGGTTCAAGGTTAATTAGTTTCTTAAATAAAGGCTAGGGCATAGTCATAATCTCACAGCAGTCACAAGAGAAGATGTCACCCAACAGGGATGAAAAGTAAAAGCTTGAGTCATTCGAGAAGCAGGTACATGTGAGATGTCAAGCTGATGGCAAATCTGGGGCTAAAATCCAGGAGTCTTGATTCAGTATCCCATTTCTCTCTATGAAGCATTAATGACCTTAAATCATGTGATACAGCTATACCATTCAGGAGTTTATGAGACAAGTCTTTTAATTTCTATTCACACATCATGTTAAATGACAGGACAAAGTAAGGTACGTGTTGAGATACCTGAGACAGGATAGGATTGAGAAAGCCATATTCAAGATAGCAATTTGGAGATGGGATTTGAAGTCAAAGTTAGGAGATACTTCAGTTTAGTCTTAAAACAGGGAGGAGGGGCTTGATGATATTTTTTTGTTCAGGTAACTGTATGAAGGCATGATAGAATTCCACAGCTGTGGACTGCAATACTGGAGGAATCTAAACTGGTTCACCTCAAGGATGACAAATCCATAGCACACATCCCACAGCTACTATGTTTGCTGTGGCCGGCATCATTAATCAATCATAACTCTGTTTCCTAGTGAGCCAGGATGCAGTCTAAGAATCATTTTTTAAAATTTTTTGAGATTTATTTATTTATGCACACAGGAACTGGAATACAGGACAAAGCTGCAGGGGATGAGAGGATTCTCCAGAGACAGAGCTGGGAGCAGGCAGATATATTGAAATACATTGCTAAGGGGAGAAGCAGGAGAGATAGGGAGGTCGGCCATGCCATGTGGGTCACCTTCCTGGCTGGGAATTGAACTCATGTGGCAGTGGCTTTGGATAGCTTCATAGTGCTGTGCTTTAACCCATTTTGCCACCAGGGAGGGCCCAGAATCCTTTTGAATACAGTGACTGAGTAGTACTGTCAATCAATAGGAGAGGGCATGCACAGGAGAATTTGCCTGTGCTCCTCTAGTTCAATTTCTCTTCTTTGTAGTTGGAGAAACTGAAGCCTGGAGAAACCATGCCAAGGCCTCTTAGTCGATTCACAGCAATCCAGGTATTAGGACTGTTTTCCTATCTCCAAATCCTTTGCTACTTATGTACCAAGGCTACCTGCTCTAAATACATCACTCTGAAAAAAGAAGTGCAAAACAGATGCAATTACTGCTCATCACCTGCCTGTTGCCACCTGGCAATAGCAATTGCCTTGTGTTCTGGTCCATGCAGATGGTTATTATGCTGCCTTAGTGGACAGTTGATATCAATGATGGCTTCCCAAATCCCTTTATGTGCAGCTTTGGTGAATTCACCTTCACCTCCAGGATTTTTGGCTATGAAATCTGGGGGAACAGGATGGCTGAAGAATGCTCTCAAGGAAGATGATGGGGAAAGAGGAAGGGCATTTTCTACCTTTACAGATTGGAGATCTAAGGCTGGAAACATCTCTCAGGGGGCGTTTTTATAAACAATTGTCATCATAATAAGAAAGAATCACATGACCTCCAACACACGTGTACAACCTCATGAGGAAGTGATTTTCTGACTCATTGGAAAATTAGGTCATTCTGATTGTTGCTGCTGCCCAAGTCTCATCCAGAAATCTTTTTCTGTGAAAAATGATCTGATTGCTAAACAGAGCAGTATCTTTAAGCAAATCCTTTGTCTAAAATGTGTGCACACAT
>NW_004567103.1:79905685-79906693 GCF_000260355.1 Condylura cristata | reverse complement strand
CCATTTCACCTAAGTTGTTTAAGACAGAAGTGTCATTTTCATTTGTTTTCCCTTTTAAAGAACATCACTGAAGGACATTCCCTAACATCTGGGGGTCAAATACTTTCACACTGAACACCCTTATGGTCAGGAAATTAATGCTGACATTTAACCTAAATTCATCATGTTGTTTATTTCCTCTTTTCTGGTACTCAGCAGAGAGAGAGAACAGCTGCTTGCCATTCTTTCTCTGCCCCACCTGCTCATAGATGGAAATTACCATGGCTCCTGTTATCATTCTCTTTAGGTTTCAGAGTAGCAACTCACTTTCTTCCTAGGGCCTGTTGGCAAATTTACTCTATATCTTTTCCATATTCATGTTCACATCATTCTTGAATTGTATTAGTTCAATTCATTGATTGAGTGTGATCACACTTATTGTGATCACACAAATCAACAACCACAGCCCTACCTGAGGGACTGCTGTTAGACTTGTATATATTTGGGATCCACTATGGTCTCTGCTCTTTTTGGGTATATGCCCTTAGTGTACATTTTTCTCTGCTTATTGTTCCTTTATTCTTTTTTAAAGATTTATTTATTTATGCATACAGAATTGGGGTACAAGCCAGAGGTGCAGGGGCGGTAAGAATATTCACCATAGACAGAGTGGGGAGCAGAACAGACAAATCAATGAAGTACACTGCTGAGGGGAGCAGCGGGTGGGTCCGGAGAGGTCTGCCATGCCATGAGGGTCACCTCTGGGGCCAGGGATTGAATTTTCACTGAAGTGGCTATAGCCAGCTTGCAGTGCTGCATCCTAACCCGTTTCACCACCAGGGAGGGCCCCTAGTGTTCCTTTATCTTGAGTCTGGAACATCTTTATGTTTTAAAGAATCCTGCTTACTATGTTTCCTTGTTGATTTAATCTTTATTAGTCATGGCGTCAATATGGCCCACTGGTATGTGATGTTCCAGAGGATTCTCCCTTATTTTCTTCTTATAGATAACTCTCTTTCTCTAAATATA
>NW_004567103.1:79902623-79904760 GCF_000260355.1 Condylura cristata | reverse complement strand
AAGCAATAGGCAAATTGTTGGTTGTAGAGAAGTCTCTTTCCCCAAGATTCCACCACCCTGGGTCCATGTCCATCCATGCATGTGCTCCCAGTCAAGTTAAGAGTGAAAATGTCTATATTTTTATTGCAAATTAGAAAATGATACTTGAAGAAATCACATGTCAGGACTCCAGAATCAGCCTCTGGCTCTGGGAGAAGAATTGGAGCAAAAACCCTCACACTAACTCAGCTAGAAAATGAGGACCTGTGTTGAGCTGGCACTGTTTCCCGATTTATTCACTTTCTAAGAGGAAGTGACATTCAGAAACACATTTCCTTCTGACACCAGAAATGTTCTGCTGGAACAATTGCTCCAAGCCATAAGCATGCTCTAAAGTATCAGATACACAACTGACTTTTCTGTGCTGGGCACAGCAGTAGGGTGAAAGAGCGAGGGAGCCCACAGGGTCAGGGATGATTCTCTATACTGCGTTCCTTTTGAGGAGCTGGGAGTAAATACAGCTGCTGTTAGAGAAGTGTTAGAACAGGGACCCTCTACGTTACAATGTTCATTTCATAACATTGAACGATCTCTGAACGATCTCTGTTTAAATTATTATTTCTGGCTGGAATTCTTATGATTATCACATGTACATTACATGTCTGATCCTCTGAGTGACTTCAAGCTCCCAGAGGGAAGACTCTATCTTAGCATTCCTCACAAGGCCTTGCTCAGTGGGCACGCTGTTGATGGAGAACAGAATGAATGAATGGTAAGAGCATGAGTAGGGCTGTTGGTGATGGAGAGGGGAAAGTTCAATGAATTAGTAAATTAACTAAACAGATATTAACTGACCACCTGCTGTGTGCTAAGCGTTCTCCCACATGCTCAGAATACTGCAGTGAACAAGATAGAATAAAAAGGGGGCTTACTTTTGGGTTGAGAACATGGAATTCTACTTGGAGATTTGAGAAGGCTTCACAGTAGAGCGGGCTATGAACTTGGCTTAGGAATATGGAAAGAATTTGGTGGGTGGAAGAGAGGGAAGTTTATTTTGTGCGCAGGGAGTGAAAAAAAAACTTGAAATAAACTATGCATGTTTCTATTACATGAAAGCATGAAATGTGTTGTCAAGTAGGATCTCACTCCAGCTTATCACCGCTCTTTGTTTCCATCTTACTCTAATCAGACATTGGGCAGCATCACCAGAATTGAGGGGTAGGTTGAAAAGGAAGGTAACTAGTATTGCATGTGTCAGATTCTGTTTTATTTACTCTGCACAGTGGCTCCTCAAGTCTGTTTTGCAGAGGATGACTCTTGTCCAGCAAGGATGCATGGCTTGTTTAAGGTCACATAGGAAGATTTAAGTCCAGCTCTATTCACCCCGAACTCCTCTTGACACTTTACCATCAAAGCAAAGGTTTAAGTAAATAAGTAAATCAACCAAGGTGAGTGAGTCTCTTGATCTCCGGCATCTAGAGGGGTCCATCCTGTTCATGCCATCCTGATTTTACTCTTTCTCTTCCTTGCCAGAGCCTGTGACCAGAGCAACATGACTCTTCTAGGAGATCATGACCACTCTGGAATATCAGCTGGTGACAGTTTGGCCATGGGTACTCTTCCAGGTCCTACTGAGGGTCTCGCCCCTCAGGGTTGTAGGGGGAACCAAGTGGCAGGCTATTGTTAGAAGGGACAAGAAAGAGTTTTCCAGACCATAGCAAAGTCAAGGAACAATGGGGTGGCATTCCATTTAAGATTCCTTAGAATGTCTGCATAAAATATTGGGGCATTCCCTTGGGTTTCCCATAGCTAAACCCTATGGGGTCCATCCAGTCTTTCTGTGGCCCTTGATTTGTTGTTCTGTCCCCAGAAGTCTTGACTTAATCTCTGAACTTCATTACCTTCAACAATGACTGAAGAGTTGAACTCTATTTCTCTAGACCCCTGGTTTTAACTTTGCTGGGAATATGTATATAGTTTCTCTTTCAGTAGGAGCCTTAATCACTAAGGATGGATATCTACCTGCCCTCCAACTGTACTATGATCCCTATGCCCCTGACACTTCTGGAATGAGCCATCTGACTAGGTTTCTTCCTAGTAACATGAGCATTTGATACAGCTATTTCTGCCTAACTGACCAAACTCCTCTTGACTTTTT
>NW_004567103.1:79888189-79900903 GCF_000260355.1 Condylura cristata | reverse complement strand
GACTTCCCACCACCACTTCACCCATGTGCCATCACCATAGTCCCGTGTGCTCTTCCCACCCCATTTTGGTCTTGTTCCCCTTTCCACCCCCTATAAGATGTCTCTGGTTTATAGTTGTTCATAGGTGTTCTTTTTTACTTCATTAAAATTACTATATCCATCCATCTATTTATCTATCTATCATTTTTTTCCTGATCTCTTCACTCCTGTATGAGTGAAAACATTGAACTAACTCAAAATGGATTAAAGACTTAGATATAAGACGTGAAACCATAAAATATATAGAAGAAAATATTGGTGAAACACTACATGTCATTTTTAATTCTTTCTGTTTATTTCATTATTTCAAATGATACATGTGATGGTTACTATGTCATGTCAGGGAACTATGGATTTTAGTTCATAAAAATGTATCAATACTGTCTCACCAATAGCAAATGTACCACCCCTGGGCAAAGTTGTTAAAAATATAGGAAATTAGGTTGTGTGTAAGGGCAAATGTGAATTACTACTTAAAAGCATGTATTGGTGTTCCTGAAATTGCAAGACATTAGGGAATGGACTCAAGAGCTCCAGGTTGTGCCAAGTCTTCCTTTCTTGCACCCATGTCATAGAGACAAGAACTTCCAGTTTCCAGCAAAGGTTTCCTGTGATTACCACCAGCAAGAGAATCAGGTTCTACTGGAAAATGGCAATTCAGTGGGCGAGAGACCAGCACAGAAGAAAGGGCTCCTGTTAACTCAGGTCTCGCACTGGTTGTTGTCATTCAGGTCCCTCACTCTGGTTGCTGTCAGTCAGGTCCCTCACTCTGGTTGCTCTCTGTTAGTTTCCTCACTCTGGTTGCTCCCAATTAGTTTCCTCACTCTGGTTGCTCTGTTAGGTCCCTCACATTGGTTTGCTCTCAGTTAGGTCCCTCTTTCAGTTTTTCCTTTCTGGCTCAGTCACTCCCAAGTCAATATGTTAGTAAAACAGTGTTGAAAAAGATGTCACTTATAGCAAACATAATCAAGGCCATTTACTACAATTTCTATTTTGTAGATCAGTAAGCTGAGGCTCAGAGACCAAGCCCCAGGGAAGGTTCAGCTGATTGTTCCCATCATCCCACAGCTCTGCCCCCAGCTTGTGGGTGACAGGCCACGCCCTCTCATCTGCATTTCCCCAGTCTTAGCACAGGAAGCCACGCCCCCTGCCACCCCCACTTAGCCCCACCCCTGCCTCTGTCCCTCCCAGGACTTTCCCACCCTCCTGCACAAAGCCTCTCGCTTGGGAGATATGAGCTCCCGTTTATTTATTTAGCACCAGAAAAATGAAAGAAAAAAAAAGTCTCCCTGGATTTTTGTTTAAAAAAGTAATCCAAAAGAGCCATCTCTGAAAGTGTACACACAACAATAACAGATGTTAACAGGCTTGTAGGACATTCCCATAAAGTTATAAACATATCTTTCAGTGGTTACTTAAGATAAACAGATACAAGTCACATATTTTTTGGTACAAGAGACAACTTGCTGTATGGAAGCCAAATAAAGATTCCTGAGTGTGTGATGCACCTGAAAAAGATTAGGAGATCATATCAAAGACATTAAACTTGGACCAAATGGAACATGCTTTTCTTGGGCTGTACACCTCTCAGAAAACAAAAAAAAAAGTCTCCATGCAGGAAACTTGGGGCTGATAAGGCCTTTGGGACATTGCTCCACAACCCTCCGGTGTTACCCGGGGCTGGGGCAAAGCCAGCCGAGAGCGCCCTGCACTGCTGTCTTCTACCTCTTGGTTCACTCAGCCAACTTGGGCTGTTTCCTAATACTGAGTGCTGACCAGACGCCAGGCCTATGGAACTGAAGTCTGATGAGAGCAGCAAATGTACAATTAGATACTTGCCTCAAACACAATCAGTGATGGACGTATCATGTGATGCTTCATTGTGCTGGCACTGAGAACCAGCCTGCCAGGGTTCAAATCCCAGTCCTGATACTTGCTCTATACCCTGGGGCCAGTTAATTTATGCCTCTATGCTTCAGTTTTATCATCTATAAAATGGAGGTAATCATAGTACCTGACTTATACAGTATTGCTTTTTATATAAAAAGATTACCCAAAACATAGTAACTTAAAATAGCAATCATTTCTAATTTGAGAGGCTCTGGCTGGGAGTGAAGGCAGTGCTTATGGCTGCCTCTACTCAGGCAGCACAAGACTGCAGTGAGGATGTGGGCTGCAGTCCTGGGTGTGGCGAAAGTCCTAGGTGCCCGGCAGGGGAGGGTCTGTTTCCAAGTTTCTCACAAGTTTGCACCTTCAGGTGCTCACTGGCTATTGACCTGAGAGTCAGGTCCTTACCACCTGCAGCCATAGGCTACTCACTGCTGGCAGCTTGCTTTGCCTAGAATGCGGCTAACAAGAGTTGCTGAGAGAGAAAATTAGAAATCATTCTTATTACCTAATTTTGGACGTGGCTGCCTATCACCTTTGCTGTGGTCTGTTTGTTAGAAGCAAGTTACTGACAGAAGAGGAGGATGACATAAGGGTGAGACACCACTAGGAGGTAGCATCACTGGGGACCTTCTTCAAGGCTGGTTGGAACTCTGCCTCATGGGATTGTCCCAAGGATTAGATGAAATTGTCCGGCACAGAAGAGAGTTCTTTCTTCACTTTTAAGATTTGATGACTTCAGGTTAGTAGAATCTTCTTTCACTTCAACTCCACAGACCCCCGGACACACAGCAACATTTTCTACTCTCCCCACCCCAGTCCTTCTTTTTCTTATCTCCCTGTACTACTGTTTCTTTTTCTAAAATATTTTACATGTTTTTATTATTTTTAAATTTTTTTAAAGATTTATTTATTTATTCATACAGAACTGGGGTATAGGCCAGAGGCTGAGGGGTGGCAAGAGGCTTCACCAGCGACAGTGGGGAGCAGAACAGGCAGATCTACGAAGTACACTGCTGAGGGGAGCAGCAGGTGGGTCAGGAGAGGTCTGCCACGCCATGTGGTCACCTCTGGGGCAGGCGGGAATCGAACTCATGCAGAAGTGGCTTTATCTTTCTCACTGCTGTGCTTTAACCCGCTGCGCCACCAGGGAGGACCTGTTTTTATTTTTTATAGGTGTATTTATTTATGCATACAGAGCTGGGGTACAGGTCAGAGATGCATGGGCAGTGAGAGGATTCACCAGAGACAGAGTGGGGAGCAGAACAGGCCGACTGATGTACACTGCTGAGGGGAGCAGTGAGTGGGTCAGGAGAGGTCTGCCATGCCATATGGGTCACCTCCAGGGCAGGCAGGGATCAAATTCATGCTGAAGTGCCTTTAGCTTCTTTGTGCTGTGCTCTAACCTGCTGTGCCACCAGGGAGGGTGTCACATGTTTTTGTTTTTTTTTTTTAAAGATTTATTTATTTATGCTTTTAGAATGGGGTACAGGTCAGAGATGTGGTGGGTGAGAGGATTCACCAGAGACAGCGTGGAGAGAAGAACAGGCATATTGACAAAGTACACTGCTGAGAGGAGCAGCAGGCAGGTCAAGAGAGGTCTGTCACGCCATGTGGGTCAGCTCTCTGGCGGGGATCGAACTCGTGCTGTAGTGGCTTTGGAGCGCTTCATAATGCGGTGCTTTAACCTGTTGTACCACCAGGGAGAGCCCTCACATGTTTTTATTTTTTAAATTTTTTTACATTCTTTTTTTAGGTTGCATTTTTTCATTGTTCATTTTTGTACAATATTTTCCCCTCAGGTGTAGTCCCATCAATGTCCCACCACCAGAGCACTTAGAACCATCACTATCATCACCCCCGAACCCCCACCTTGCCTAGATGGCAGCTGGCAAGTTTTTTTTTTTTTTCCTCCTGGATCCTTATTCAGGTTCTTTATAAGTGAGGTTGTTGTAAATAGCCCGAGTTTGTCTTTGTTGATGGCTGAGTAGTATTCCATTGTGTACATAAACCACAATACTTCTCCCAAGAATTCAATGAAGGTGTTCAATCAGAGTGGAGATAATTGTCTGCCTTAAATCCCCAAAGTGAATGTACCATCATGGCCCATGGAGATGGGCATTGTTAGAAGGTACTGAGTGAGCTGAGATCCTGTAGAAAAGTAGAGTCAGGGAGTTCTTTGTTTACATCTCAATACTGGAATTTTCTTGTTGTGACTATTGACAAGATAGTTAGCCTCTTTTGCCTCAGTTTCCTTATTTTTAAAAAAATAAAGATTATTCATACAGAACTGGGGTACAAGCTAGAGATGCAGGGTCAGTGAGAGGCTTCATCGCAGACAGAGTGGGGAGCAGAACAGGCCAACTGATGCAGTACACTGCTGAGGGGAGCAGTGGGTGGGGCAGGAGAGGTCTGCCACGCCATGTGGATCACCTCTGGGAATGGTATATATCTCGCATTGAAGCTGCTGCGGCTAGTGTGCAGTGCTGCGTCCTAACCCATTGTGCCACCAGGGAGGGCTCTCAGTTTCCTTATTTCTAAGATAGTTATAGATATTTGCACTCCTCTCCCAGGACAGTTGGGGGACACCTGTGGCACCTCACCTATGCCAAGTGATTTGTTTATGATGGTTGACCATCATCTAGTTTGGGATAACAGATAATAACTTTGGAAGGATCATTAGGGATCTTCCCATCCTTCTACTTTACAGAAGGGAAACAGGCTTAGAGTGGGTGGGTCATGTGGACAAGCTCCCTGGTGAGGTAGAGTCAGCTGAGATACATCAGCTCCCACTACTGTTCCATGTTTCTCATCAGGAAAGAACATGGCCTGGCATGTGGGGTGTCTGTGAAATGAAAAAAAAAAAAAAATGAAGCTATAATCATGGACGTACCAGACATTGACCTCAGTTCCTCCTTTGTTCCACTACATACTAAAAAAGTATATAGAGACAAGGGTAATAATATATGTGAGATTTAGGAATTTGGGGATTTAGAAATGGTGAGGAATTCACATAGTATTTGTTACTTATTGTTTTTCCATCTAGCCAGCATCTTTCTCTCTCTCTCCCTGCTTCCCTCTTCTCATTCTTCCCTCTTTCCCTCCTTTCTCCTGTCAGCCTGCCAGCTTTCAACCAACTTATTTTTATTGAGTACTTACTATATGCCTGGTTTTTCAGGCACTGTGCTAGGCACTGGTGATGCAAGATTGAGCAAAACTGGTATTGTTCCTCAATCTAGATAGACTCAGAGTTTGCAATCTAGTAAGGAAACCCCTAATAATCAAAGCACCTGATATACAGGGCCATACTTTGAAGGGCACCATCAGGGCTACTATAGGGATGCGTGTATGGGGAAGAGGAGACATCTAAACTGCTCAAGGGCTTTTAAGAAGACATTGCATTGGAGCAGGGGCTCATGGGGTGGCTCTTTGGTAGACAAACTGCAAGAGGGAAAGCAGGATGTGAAAGGCCCCAAACCAATGCAGAAAAATCAGTGTGGTTGGGGCCCCAAGAAAATGGCTGGGATGAGGCAAGTGCTCTGTCTTGCAGGGACAGTGAGAGTCCCATCTTGCTGAAGGTTATGACACTCTTACTAGAAGCTGCCAGTAAGAGTTTTGATCTTGAATCTGAACACAGTAGTAAGTGACTGCAGGTTCTTAAGTAGTCTGCATTGTAAAGAGTTTGATTTTTCTGGCTGCCACTTGGAGAAGGGACCTTCACAGGGTCAGGGCATCAGCGGAGGGAAACAGCAATATTAGTGCAAGCAGAGGTCAGAGGCAGGGTGGCTTTGAGGCTGAGAGGCCTGTATCAAGAGAAATGAGAAAGTTGTGAAGTAAAGTATAGGCAGTTGTTAAATGGTTGTAAATACTTAGAGGATTTCCTCCACTGAGTGAGAAATCCCCAGGCTCAGGGAGGCAGCTGCTCAGCCCCCTCCAAACAAGGCACATCAAGCCCCAAGCACAGCCCCTGGAAAGCCACTATGTGCAAACACTGACTTTCCACAAATGGTGCATTGCTAGGGATTTACTGAGCGCCTGTGTGGGCCAGCGTGAGGCTAGGCAGAGTGGGGACTGTCTTCTCGCACAGACAGACAGAGGGATGTGTTCTAAAGCTGCTTCTGTCTGCACCAGTGGCTGGATGTTGCATTTATAGCACCAAATATCTGGGGAGAAGCAACGCAGACTGTGTGTGCTTCCAGGTGTTTCCAAACCGCCCCCTACCCCAAAGTTGCTGCGATCATAAAGGTATTCAGATCTCCAATGGTTAAAGAAGGCGTCTTTGTCCTTCAGATGTTTATGTGTCCAGTCAATATCAAGGCACAGTAAAACTGGACTTTTCATCCGAATGATTTGAAGCATGTCAATGCACGTGGCAAACAATGCAGATATTTTCAAACAGAAGAAGTTATTTGAAAAATGAATGGGAAATCATCTAACTTACAGATGGATTTTTTGGGTTTTAGTCAAATGACAGACTTCAGAGACCTGTGATTGAGCCTTCTCTACATAGCCATTCCGGACGCTTCAGGACAGCTTCCTAGGTAGTTAGTTGAGATGGCTGAAATGGTAGGCAACACTTCCCCGTTGCTTAACTGCAGTATTTTGACCTTCATTTGCAGCATCAAATTGTCTTCCACAGTCCCCTGGGAGCCCTGCTCTCTGAAGGGGTGGGAAAGAGTGACCATTTCTTCCAGATCTGGGTTAGCTGGGCCTCAACTCTCTCCAGTTGCTGCAGACACACTCACGGGCCAGGGTAAGGAGATGAAGAGAAGGTTCTGAAAAGGGAAAAAAGACAATCTCTCCAAGTGTTTCAAGCGATAGCGGACTCTGAGTGCTTCTTTTCTAACAAAGGCTAGCAGAAAAAAGGCAGTGATTTGGTCTGATGTTACCTATTTGAAAAATGCATTCCAGGCCTCAAAGGGAACTCTCGAGCATTTTCTATCCCTCTACAGACCCCAGAAAATTCACAAAGCTGCAAAAATCATTGCCTCAGATAACTGGGGGAAGTTGTATATTGGTGGCAGCACAAATGAAGAAAGAAAATGAATTGTTGCAAAGAATGTGTGGACATGTGTGAAGATGTTTATACACAGATTTAAAATGCCGCTTTTACAATGTTCATCTTAATTCAGAGGTAATTCCTTGTAAGGAAAATCATTCTGAATAAAGATGCTATCACCCATTGTAAACCTGGATGCAAATATTTTTCATATTTTGCATGCGAGGGAATTACTCTCAGGTAGGACTGTTGGTGTTTTGGTTCACCTGCTACAGGGGAAAAATGTATTCCTCATGTCTGTTTTTTTTTAAAAGATTTATGCATACAGCACTGGGGTACAGGCCACAGGTACAGGGGCAGTAAGAGGATTCACTAGAGGCAGAGTGGGGAGCAGAACAGGTCGACTGATGAAGTACACTGCAGATGGGAGCAGCGGGCAAGTCAGGAGAGGTCTGCTGTGCCATGTGGATCACCTCCGGGGCAGGGATTGAACTCGTGCTGAAGTGGTTTTAGCTTCTTAATGCTGTGCTTTAACCTGCTGCTCCACCAGGGAGGACCCTTCATGTCTTTTAAATAGGGGGAAATGAAAGGAGGAGGCTTTTTCCTTTGGTTTGTTTTCTTGAGCTTAATATTTGAAAATATCTTCTTTCAGGGTCTTTTTCATAGAGAGACTACCACAGAGCAGCCGTCAAGCAAAGGGGAATTGCCTCCTGACGTGTCTGCTTCCCACTGTGAAATCACAGCAATGTGACCTGGGATAGCTGGTAAAAATCCCAGCCTTGAATGCTGTTGTGTAATTTCCTATGATAAATAGCTTGGGTGAACGCTAATCAAAATTACTTTCTGGTTTTACCTTATTCAGCAAGACGAATGCATGACATGGCTCCAGAGGCTGGGATTTGTTAATTTGCAGATGTCTTTGCTCTTGTTTGTCTCTGACCATCTTGGCAGCCCCCTCCTCTCTGTGGCAGGGGTGGATCCCTGTCACGGCACCCTAGCCTCTCCCACGCTGACCTGCTTTTCCAGCCAGGGTCATGTAGGGCTGCAACTCTGGATCCTTCACATGATGGCAACTTACATTCTAGAAAGCAATAGGACTCTGAGTGATTTGAAGAGAATGATGCTGATGGTGCACAGTACCAGTCTCATCTCTAGAACCCTCTCTTCCAGCAGGCTGGTGGACATATGTAGTCAAATAGCAGAATAAGTAAAAAAAAAAAAAAAAGGCGCATGGATCACAAGATGAAATCTCAAGAGACAGCAGCTTTGGAAGTCATAACCCATATGGGTTGAACTTGTTCAGGAAGACTCCCCAGTAGGGCAACCACATCAGCTAAGAGGAGGTCACTGTGTTTTTAGGGCTCAGTTAATGACATCAGGGGAAAGGGAAGGCTAATTTCAGTGGCGTGAAATGGTGAACATGTGAACAGGAATTTACAAGCTCAGACCACCAAAGGCAGACTTCGTGGCTTAGGGCCTTCTGGATTTGTTGCTTTGTGAGAAGGACTAATTAAAATCACCCAGACGAAAGCCAAGCTTATGGATGTCTATCTGAGGGGACGGACTTCCTTTGGCATGAGCCTTGTAGGGTCACCATATAAAGGCCACCTGTGAGTAGGAAGTGTTATCCTGGGTGGAAGTGATTCCATTGCAAGGCTGCCATTTCCCTCCTAGGTCTTAACATTTCATAGCGAGACAGACAACCAGGAGAGTAGGAAATCGAAACAAGCTCTGTTTAGCTGAATTGTACATACCTTAATCTCTTTACCATGGTCAAGCAAGACAGGAATGCTCAGGCCAATCCTTTTGGCACAAATCCATTCCAGAGGGGAGTGATTTACAACTTAGTACCATTCTCGACTCTTCCCTGAGAGGGAAGTTAAATCACCCAAGAATAACAGGATTCTGCACCAGGACTCACGAGAACTATCTTCTAAAGGGTGGTCTCGGGAGTAGGTCTTCGCCCCGAGGTAACTCTAGCTCAGACACCACTCCCAAGTACTGGTTAAGGGTCAACTCTCATTCCTATTTTAAGAGCTTGGCAGTGTGGTGAGTTATGAGTGCTGAGAAAGGGGGTTTGCTGGCCCAGGGGCCCTTTGTTGCTTCTCCCCCAATGCATCTTGAGTTAATCCAGGGCAGTGATGCTTGGCTGGTTCCACCCTCCCTTCACGATGCTGAGCCCTGTTGGTGGTGACAGGGCCAAAGCAAAGACTTTGCTTTGGGGCCCAGTTGGAGAGAGAAACAAAGATTTGAACCTTCATTGGCTCAGGTATCTTGATCAGAATGAGCCCCTTCAAAGAGTCTGAGAGACACCCCCCACCAAAAAAAAAAGAAAGAAAAACATCTGACAGGGCTTATAAATAGACAAGTGAGATGTTGAAATTATTTTAAGACAGATGCCTTTTTAAACTACATTCAGAACACCTTTCAGAGCTCCTACTTGCACAGTTCCTCAAGCAGGAGGTATTTCATCTTCACAACATCTGGATCTGTCAAAGAGGTAGCGCGGCGGACCTCAACAGATGCAGGCTCTTTGACATAAAAGTGCTCCAACAAATCACAGCCGGAATCGTAGTGCACACAAGTGTCTCCCAGGCAGCACCGATGGAGAAGTAGAGGCGCTGAGGAAGAAGAGGTACTGTCAGCCCTACCCCTTCCACTTTTCATGCTAAATCAACTCTTCTGAGCAACTTTTCTGCAATTTTCCTGCAAGTGGCTAACAACTGCATAAGTTTATTTTCTTGGCTTAGAGGAGGTGATTGACAAGAAAGTCTATTTTTTTCTTCAGGGTAAAATTTTCTTTGTCCCATAAATCCAGAGACTTGACAGAGTTGGGTAAATTTGTACTGTTGCTCAAAGGACTCCCCAAGCTTACTTGCTATGGATTTTCAGAGGACCTGTTGGGAGAAGACTTAGGGTAGGTGGGGGTAGGGATGGTGGGGGGTGGGGGGCTTTGGGGGTGTGTGGGGAGGGAGAGTGACAGCCTCTTGCTTTGTGAAGTGGGCCAGAGTGGACCCATTCTGCCTTCCCATCCTGGGCAAAGCCACATGGCAAAGTCAGACCTGACCTCGGGCACTCAGTCTCAGTACTCAGCCTGAGAAGGACCTTTCATTAAAAGCAAGAACAAAACTGATGATAAAAACAGAGTGGCTTAAATATATCTTAAAAACGTGTGGCTCGATGGATGCCTCACTTGAAATTTTTTTTCTTTCTGCCTGCCTGAACAGTATGAGAGAAATAAAAGTAGATCTCCACAGAGGACTGAGGTGGAACTCAGGTAACTTTTCTATAAGTGGTAGTGATGAGCACAATCCTGCTGATAATAATAAATGCTTGCATAAGATTTACTAAAGCATTCTGGACCTGTGAGGTAATTGGGAAAATGAAACAGGCTGTTGGAAGCTTTGGGATTTAGGACAGCCTCTCTGGTCAGCATATTGGGGTAGTATCTTCTAGGCAAAGGGAGAGCTGTTACTATGACGAAGTCTGTTACTGTCACTGTTCTAGCTCTGCTTTCAAGACAAACCTGCCCCCACCCTGGTCGTTAAATCCATCCTTTAATTTACTGCAAGCCGAATGGTGCTTCCTGGAACTTCAGCAATGCAGACAGAGCCGGCCAGGCATGGTTTGGTGTGGTGATGGTTTCAGGGGTCACATCTGGTGCTTTCATAAAGAGGCCAGCTCTGGCTGGGACACCTCTGTTTGGGTAGGAGGGACAGGAAGCCCCTGGCTGCCTGATTTGCATCTGAGTGTTTGGTTTCTCTTCCTCTTTGCCTCTCAGGGAAGAAAGCCTGTGAGTGAGAACAGGCAGCCGCACGGCTTCTACCACCCTGTGGTAACTTCATGCCATGACATTTCGCTCCTGAGGCAAGACAGGGCCTTCTCTGACATTCTGTGAAGAACAGTGCCCAGGGCTCTGGGCCCCCTTTGGATGCCTCAGTCCATGGGGAGTCTTTAGGGGTGCTCTGGAAGTCAACACCAGCAGGTAGTTTCAAGTTTTGAAAGTTTTCAGCATCACTGTGTCTGGGACTTCTGTCCTGAGGGGCAGAATGCTGGCCACAAAACACAACTAGCTTCAGCGACAGCCCATGGTGATGTCCTGGCCTAATTATTCCAGAGGGGCTCGGGGTTCAGAAAAGAAAATGGAAGCTGAAAAAAAACATTCATAGTGTTTGCATTTTTCTCCCCGCTGTACATCTCCCAAATGCCCCCACCCTCCACCCCCGATTTTATATGTAGCAGATGGTCTTCAAACAAATCAAGGAGCAGAAGCTGCAAAAGACTTAAGGAAAAAAAAAAAAAGACAGTGAAACTCCTATATTTCTTCAAACGATAAGATGAACTGCAGATGTTTGCTGAGGGTGATGGTGCTGCCTACAACTTAGACTTGACTTAAAAGAAGAGTCCACTTGTGTTTAGCGTTGGACAAGCCCAGTAGCTGTCAAGGTGTGATTTATGCAGGTTGTTTGTGAGATTTTATGACACTGGGCACATGGCAATTAAAGTAATCTGCCATTCTCCCTGCAAAGCATGCTTCTCTGGGGACCCAGGCGTGGCATGCATGGTAGTCTGGTGGGAAGGGTATTGCCATCACAGGTCCAGCCTGGGGCTGGCACCTGATCAACATGCCTTTTTGCTCCTCGCCTTCCCCCATCACTGCCTCCCTCTCTGCAGGGTTCTTAGTCCTTGCAAATGTCCTGTTCTTACCTGACACCTGCAGTTAGATTAATCTCAAATTAAGCTTGACAAAGTTGCTAAAAGAGAAACAGTTGTCTGTTGCAGAACCCAGCAGCATATAGAAAACAGCTGCTCACTAGGCATGGTTTTACAAAAGGGAGACTCAGGGCAGAGTGTTTAAAATGAACATAAAGCCTATATTGGTAACACCAGTAAAGGCCTGCAATTAGCACAATGCTAAGTACCTGTTTCTAAAAGAGCTGTTTTTTCAGGACTTGGAACTGGGTCCTAAATATTTACTACAAACTGAAACTGAAAATATAAGACCTTAATTGAATGCTGTCTTCTCTTACCTGTCTACTTTAAAAGGCTCATTCTCAAGGTTGGAAGAGGGAGCTATATTTTGGATCCACATGCCCACTTCCAAAGTGGGCATGGGCACAGGCCTGCCCTAGGTTGCCAAGCAGTAAGTTTGAAGCCCGGGCTGCAGCATTGGGGCAGAAGCAGGAGGAGGCCCCAGCTGGCCTCTGGCCTCTGCAGCAGAAATGTGGGGAGGCTTTGATGTTACCACAACTCAGGTGGAAGCCCCTCAGAGGAACCCTAAGAGGAAGTCATTCGTTTTCAAACAAAGGGGAAAATTCCTCTGGACCCTGGTGTTTCCACTAAAACAAACCTCTGAAAAGTTACTCTCCAGAGGCTTCAGGCCCAGCTGTTCTCCAGCTCCACAAGGTTGTGAGGAAAGTGGCTGAGCTGCCTGTGTGGCAGCATGAGAGATGGAAGCTAGACAGAAGGCGGCTGGAGAGACAGGCAGGCGCTTGGCCTGAGAACCTGGAAAGAAGTGAGTGATTTTTAAAGCAGGCGTGTTTGCCTCTAGACACAGGGAGATGGACCACAGCCTTTCAAGAACTGTGCTCATGTTGAAAATAACCAGCCTTTCAACCTGCCACTGAGTTTGCTGGTCAGCGGAAGTCACAGAATGAAAGCTGGAGGGGACCTTGGGCCTATCCCTTCTCTCTCCCCAATTCAGGCAGAACCATACCCAGAAACTTCCATGGAGACGAGACTCTTGCTTATATTTTATGCTTTAAATCACCTGGTGGTGGATATTGGTC
>NW_004567103.1:79821177-79888089 GCF_000260355.1 Condylura cristata | reverse complement strand
CCCAATTCAGGCAGAACCATACCCAGAAACTTCCATGGAGACGAGACTCTTGCTTATATTTTATGCTTTAAATCACCTGGTGGTGGATATTGGTCATTGTTCTTTCATTAACCACCCAATAGCTCGATCCCTTATATCTTGTTTGTGAGTTTGAATGGCAGAAATGGCCTCTTCTCGCAGATGGTGAAAGTCAGGTCCTCATCTTCCCTTCTTTTGCAGATTGTGTCCTTGAGTCATGTAGACACCGATTGTTTTGCTTTCAATTTGGTGTCTCACCTATGGAAGGCTAAGTTGCAGGTGAAGACATGTATCGCTTACTGAGTTCACATTTGAGGGCTGAGTGGATCCATTAATCAGTTTTGTCCACAGACGAAAATGAAGACCTGAAAGAAGACTAAAGGTGGCTGGCTGGTCTTAGTTGAGGGAGATATGCTTGCCACCCATTCACGACTGGTAATGGCTTAGGTCTCAGAATTGCTTGCTTTACAGCCCGAGCTAGCATCGATCCCAGAGGAATGATAATGGGTAAGACTTTTATTGGCTTTGAGCCTCCATTCCCTCATCTTCAAACCATGAGGCTTAAAGTCTATAATTAAATTATGACTGTAAATTCAGGATTGTTACAAAAATCAGAAGAAGCTTAATGCTTGTCACATAGTAGGTGCTTAAAAATGATTAGTTTTCTGGACTCTTCTTGGTGGTGCAATGGGTTAAAGCACCGCATTATGAAAGTTTCCCAAGTGACTGCAGCATGAGTTCGATTCCCGGCTAGGGAGCTGACCCACATAGCGTGGCAGACCTCCTCTGACTTGCCTACTGCTACCCTCAGCAGTGTACTTTTTCTGTCTGCCTGTTCTGCTCCCCACTCTGTCTCGGGTGAATCCTCTCACTCACCACATCTCTGGCCTGTACCCCAGTTCTGTATGCATAAATAAATAAATCTTTAAAAAAATGATTAGTTTTCCTTTTTATTAAAGATTTATTTATGTGTATAAGAGCTGGGGTACAGGACAGAGGTGCAGGGGATGAGAGGATTAACTAGAGACAGTGGGGAGCAGAATAGACAGTTTAACTGAAATACACTGCTGAGGGAAACAACGTGTGGGTCAGAAGATGTCTGCCATGCCATATGGGTCACCTTAGCTGGGTATTGAACTCGTGCTGCCACATACTTCATAGTGCTGCACTTTAACCTATTGTGCCACCAGAGAGGGCCAAAAATGATTTCTAGAGAAATCTCTAGAATGATTTCTAGAGAAATCTCTAGAATGATTTCTAGAGAAATCTCTAGAATGATTTCTAGAGAAAAGCCCAGAGGAAGGAGAAGATGTGGATGAAGGCTTGTGTAATGGTAGTGTGTTATAACATGGTCACCAGAGCAGATCTTCAAGTGGAGCTGTGTGTGCCTCAAATAGCAGATCTCTTCCTAGTTATGTGTGTAGATCTTAAATGGAGTGTTGGAATATGGAGGGTGTGCTTTCTAGTCTCTATTCATGCTTTACTCTCCCACGTCCACTCCCTCCCCTTTTCTTTCCTCTGGGACCATGGCTCTGATATACTTGGCATTGCATCTCGGGGCTCCCTGCCCTCTGGTTTCTCAGGTGTGGCCAATTCCAGTCTGGCTCCACAAGAATAGTAAACCAGTGTTCCTGTCAGGGAGATGGAAGTCAACAAATGCTTAGGAAACAGAATCTATGAGGGTTCTTTCTGAGAATGGTGAAGGTCCCTGTCCATAGGACATCTTTGCAGAGTCAGAAAGGGATAGAATGAAACCAAAAATAGAAAACAGCTGTTATGCTTTTCAGTGTACTGTGTGACAGCCATTCACAACAATGTGCTGGGTGCTCTCATCACTATTTTATGTGAGAAATGGAGGCTGAGTAAAGGTGTGTAATTAGTCTAAAGGGAACATGGGTTCAGAAGTCCTGCTTGAGGCTGGACTGCCCAGGACTGAAGGTCTCCTGAGTTATGGGATGTTAAGTGCTGATTTTGAATTACTGGCAGCATCTAGTAGGTGATAGAGGAGATTCAGGGACAGTGAGTATTCACCATTAGCCCTGGAATAAAGTTAATTTCTTTACTTCAATAGACCCATTCATGGATTGGTAGAGTAGAAGAACATGGGGGAGAAAGGAAGGATAAGAACAAGAGCAATTTACGGAAGTCTTTCTGTCTGCAACATGGAGGTGGGGTAGACTGTCCAAAAAGCAGCCATGCCAGCACTTCTAGTTGTCCTGGGAATGTAATAGCTTTTTTTCTCCTACAGACGTACCTTTGAAATTATAATGGCTTCTGCTCATAACAAAATGGAAGGTGTATTCTTTAAACATAGGAACATGGGCAGGGAACCCAGAAGGTGGCCCAGAAAAAAGAAGGTGGCCCAGAATAGAGGTAGAACTCATGACAGGTAGAGTGTAGCCTCGGGGTCTTTGGATGTATGGATACTGCCCCCCCCCCATATACCCTGCTAGTAATGTGAAGTCAGCAGGCAGGTATGTGACAGTTGGTGGTTTCTCTGTGGCTCCAGGGTCATCCCAGCTTAGCCAGTATCTTCCAAAACAACAGCAACATACCTACCACTGATAGGCTTCCTGTGACCTCTGCTCTAGCTAGTTCATTGATATTATTTCAAATGCTTGCCCTATTCTTTCAGAGAAGGTGTTATGAATCTTATGTGCAAGATGAGGAAACTGAGAAAGAGAAGCTAAGGGAGTTCTTCAGGTGCCTCTAGTGGTAAAGTATCAGTATGGGGCGCCTTACTGGCCAATGCCCATGGCTAGATGATTGCTGTTCACATTCAGCAAACACCACAGGGAACTGATGTATTTCACCAGTGGGATGGTGGGTTCCTGGAGTTGACCTTTAAGAACTCAGGTTTTTAAAATTTTTTTTTTCCCAGTTCTCTACCCTGCCCATGACCACTGCCTCAGATTCCACCAACCCACCAAACTCTGTGCCTTTATCCGTGCTGTACCTCCTGGAATGACCTTTCTGGAATAACCATCTGGGTAACCTCAACCTATCATTCCAGACTCAATTCAAGTACCATCTAAATAAGACTTTCTGATACTCCCAGTCTGGTGGGGACCCTAACCCCTGACTGTGAGCTCCTTAAGGGGAGTGACTCTGGTTTCTCAGATTGGCACAAGAGGAGGTTTAACACAGTTTGTTGAATGAATAAATTACAGAGGCCAGTGTATCTCAGGCACTCTGACTGATCATGAGTTGTAGACTCTCCTCAATATCTTGTTTGTGCTGTGCTGGATTTTCCTGCATGTGCTCCTAGAAATCATGCCTGGTGTATCCTTTATAGGATACTTTTCTATTTTGATGCAGTTTTTTTCATCATCCAGTAACAAGAGTATCTTTTGTGTACTTTTAATGGTGGTGATTTTGTAAGGGAAAGATAAGGGAGCCTCCATAATTCATACAGGATGGCTGCCACCTTGTTTTATAAATCTCCTGAGGTTTCATTAAAGAGACCTCTCAGGGCAAGGAAAACTTAAATGAAAGACTAGCTAGAGAAAGAAGTTTTACAAAACTCTTTTCTGGAGAAGGATCCATGTTCTTCAATGTGTCTAGTTAAGTCTGACAGAAACAGTCAATTTACAAATCTCCATTCAGCTCAATAGATCTTTCGCTTGTTTGGGAAGACCATAAGTCCTGGTCCCTCCAAGCAGTTGGCATCCCTGGTGAAGGGTAGAGGTTGGAAGGTTGGGCTGCTGATCCCTTACCAGCTGGAGCAGAGCATACTCTATTTCATTGTAGCATCTCTGAACTGGCACAGGTGGTGATGGAACTGATGGTGATGATGGTGCTGATGGCTATTGTGAAGATGATAAGTCTCTGCCAGCTTTCCTTGTAGAACTGCTACCCACGCTGGGTGAAGTTTACACATACTCTTCAAGGTAAATGAACACATTCTCATTTTAGTGGTTGAAATGAAAGCTGAAGAACCAATCTGGACAAATAGTTCTGCTTCAAATGCCTTTGTTTTATAACATACACAAGCCTCAGCAGCAACACAATCACAAAACTGCTCATTATTCATATTGGGTCACAGATACTTGTATTCTTGAGTCCCTACCTTTGAGATGTGTCCCAGGAAAGACAAAGCCACAGCTGGGGCTAACGTAAACACCAAACCCCTGAAAAAGTGAAACTTCTACTTCAGAAGCATGAGCTATGGTAGGTGTTGGCTGAGTGTTGTATCTTGATCAGGAATATTCCCTTGTGCAAGTGCTGCTTGAGTTTGGCTTGCTGATGTTGGCAATGCAAATATGATTTAATTGATTATTAGGCACTAATGACTGGTAATTAAGGCATAAGCTATGAGCTGGAAAAATCTCACAACACACACACACACACACATTGTTATTAAGACTATACATGGAGGATGGCCTTGCTTCTGATTGTCCTCTCGGACATATGGACAGCACCCCCATCATATGGTCAACTGCTTTTGTAAATGGATTATAAATAAAACACACATACTAATATATTACTGAGACTCCACTTACTGCACTTTTGGCCACTGGAAAAAAATAACGGAGCTTTGTGAAAATGAAATTAATCCTTAATCTCTGATCTGAAGGTCATCTGTTGAGGAGAAAATCCTCTCCTGTGGCTGGTATAGGTGGTCTACTGCAGCAGGTTTCACTGTAAAACTCTGCCTTTCTATTGCATTCATCCTCTTTGATTATCAAAAACTTTCCTCTGCAGCTAATACTGAGGAACAATGTAATAAGTAACTTCCAATTAAAGTTTTCCATATGTGGCAAAAATTGTAATGAATGAATAAGTAAAAGACCGCATAATGGAAGCCTATTAGCCAAGTGAATATACTCTTTTAAGTCAAATTTCTATACCACTTTTGTATTATCTTCCATCAAGAGAACGTGCAATTACCAATTTTATCTTATCTCAGGCTTATTATTAAAGAGTAGTAAAGGAAACTTCATTCCAGGAGCCATAATGTGATTTTTGATTAATAGGGGGATTCTTATGTGACAAGAATATTTCTCCCAGGCTAAGTATGCCATGGATTTTTGCCTGAGCTGGCTTGTAACTGAAAGCTACCCCTCAGGTGGAACTACTGTTCAACAATAGAACATATGTTTCTACACGGGTGTCAGCGTCTTAAAATACTCCAAAGCCTAAGAAGGGCAGGAAAAGTAGCATTGGCTTTGCAGACGCTGCTGTGTATTCGCTGGCTCCAGTCATAGTACTGAACACAACATTGATTCATGTGCAAAGGGTGAGATGAACAGCCCTGAGCTCGTGGTCTTTTGTCATTCTTTCTAGTCTCTGTGGAAACCTTAGAGTTAAAGCTTCCCTACTTGGCTGCCTAAATCGAGAGAGAGTCCAGGCACCTTCTAGGCACAAACAGCTCTCTGCAAGTCAGTGACCCAGTGCCAGCACTCTCTGTACCACCATCTGCACATGTAAATGGTTTGAATTTAATTCCACTCTGTCAAGTTAACTTTTGTCAAGTTAACAAGTTAACCAGCTGTATGACACTGAACAAGGATCCTTGTTCAGTTTCCTTGGCTGAAAATACGGATCCTCACTGTTTGTGAGGAATGAGGGAGACAGTATTCTAACAGATAGTCACCTAATGAATGACGTCATCTGCTAAGGACCCAATGGGTCAGGAACCTAACATGTCTTAATTCATATTAGTGCTCCCTGGGACTCTCTGTCCTTCATAGAGATTGCTGTGCCATCATCCCTGGTCATCTCACAGCGCAGAAGACCCACACCTTGACAAGACTCTATAATGGGGGATCTATTTGTTCAGGAAAAAAATGTTCATTTCTATCATTTGGCAGAAGAACTCAAGTGCCTATAACAGCATATGCGCCTCTACCAAAGTTTTTCTTTCTAGGAGCTAATCATAAAGGAAATAACTGAGAAAGATTAAAGGAATGTATATATCAGTACTGAGGGAAGCATTCTTTATAGGAGGCAAAATGTTGGAATGAAATGATAATGAAGGAGACTGCTGCTGGTTAGCTAGTCTGCAGGCCTCTAAATATGGGGTCATCACCAGAAAGGATGTTGTAAGAGAATATCTAAGGTTGTAGAAAGATGGTTATGATTCAATAAGTGGAAAATCAGTTATAAAACAAAATATGCCATATGATTCCATTTTGGGGGGAAAAAGACTTAGGGACATCTGCCAACATAATAAATATTACTTCTTTTAAGATAGTTGGATTATGAGTTATTTTATGTTCTCTCTTTTGTTTAGTCCTGTATTTTGATGTTGAAGAGTAATCAATATGGACTACATATGTGAGTTTAAAAATGTGATAAAAGATTGTTTTGTAAAGCCTTTTTAAAAATGAATATTTTAAGTATTTAAAAAAATGAATATTTAGAACACCAAAGCCCCCAGTTGTAGGCTGGGCTTGTTCCAGAAGGAGCCTATGCAGGTAGTGGGATTTCAGGGAAGCCGTGACTCTGTAAATTCCTACAACCTCCTCCTTGATGTCCCCTGCCACCCCCCCCCACCCCTCAGCACTTTTCCTCAGTGACATGTGGGTTCCTTGTGTGGGAGAGAAACACTTGCTGACAATTTCAGTAACTGGCTCTTTGGTGGGACAGTAGGGACAACAGGTCATCTGACTGTGCCAGTCACCCTGTGGTCAAGGGTAATTCATGTCTGGGGCAAGAGCTGATGGGAAGAGCAGACAGAAAATGAGAGCAGAGAGGTCTGGGAGGAGACAGAGAGGGCAAGAGACTCAGAACCTGAGAGGTGGGGCCCCAGGACTTCCTGGCTCCCTTCCAGCTTTGTGATACAGTTTAGAGCCTTCTAGAAACTGAAGATATCAGGGCGTGGCTCACTTGGGCCTGGCTTGTGCCTCGGAGGCACCATCATTGCCCACTGCAAATGGGTACTTGGAAGGAGGAAGGATAAATACAGCTGTCTCCAAGGGGCAGGGGTAATTGGCTTCTTCCTCAGGAAGGTTTCCTTTTTAAAGCAGAATTCTATAACTGGAAGGCCACAAACGCAGGTCTGTGAAGATAAATCCACCAAAGACAGGCATTTTTGGTCTCTGGGTATTGGGCCTTGTCATTAGCCTCTCCGGGCTGTGGTTTGGCCAGGTCCAGCTTATTCAACCCTGCTGAACACAAGACAGGACACTGCCCTGCTCCAAACCCACCTGTAGCTCCTTGTGACCTGTGAGGCAGAGCCTGAGCTTGTCCTTGGTAACCTGACCTCATCTGACCTCTCCAGTTCTCCCCAAGCCCGAAGCACACATCCTCCCCAGCTTCCTGGAACTTAGTTGGGTCCTCTCATGTCTCCTGATAGTGTCTCTACATGCTGAACTATTACTCAAGAACCAGCTGGAATTATCTATTAAGAAGCCTTCCCAGATCACTTTATCCCATGGAAACCTTTCCTGTATATTTCTTTGAACACTGAGGTAATTAACCACAGGACTGAATTACTGAAGAAATAAGTGTGCTGAGGTATTTTTCCCTTGAGATTCCAGGCTGTATATGAACTCCAAATATAAACCTCAGCCATACAGATTATCATTTAGGATGTTTTGGGTAATAATATTTTTATTTTATTTGAAAATAGGTTATATATTAATGTGGTTCAAAAATACAAATATGAGCTAACCAAATATAACATTCAGTGGAAATCTGACCTTTCACTGAATCCCCCAGAGCTAAACCTCAGGTTCTCTTTTCCACAGACAACCAGTATTACCAGTTTCTTGTGGATCCTTCTAGAAACATGAAAGTAAATACACACTACATTTGTTCTTAAACAAGTGGGGCCATGTTAGATGCCCTCACTGCACTTCGCCTTTTCATTCAACAAAATAATTTGTAGGTTGGTAGATAGCAGTCTATAAAGAGATCCCCCTGCCATTTTTTATTCTAAGATTCATTTGCATTGGTGTATCACACTTTCTTTAACTCATCCTCTGTTGATGGGCGTTTAGGTGGTTTCCGGTCTTTTGCTCTTAGAAGTTGTATGACAAGAACTACATTAGGGTGAGTATATTTGTAGACTAACTTCCTAAAGTGGAACTAGGTCAGAAGCCTCTCCATTTTTAATTTAATTTTTAATGTAGCTGCTGCCACATTGCCCTTTGTGAGAGCTGCCACAATCTACTTTCCCCACAGGGATATTTCATTTTGACCACACTCTGTGAGCCCACAACATGACAGCTGGCCAGTGCTTCTTCAAGGGGAGCCAATTGGTAAACTCAGTTCCAGTTTCTGATAAAATGTGTAGTGAGTGGACAAGTGGTTTTGCTTTCAGTAGTCTTTCCTTTCAGGAGCCAACTTCCTAGGTGGCTTAGGGTGATCTGTTTTTACCTCAGAGATGATTTGTTTAGGGCTGGACATGTGAGCCTCGTTGGGCCAATCAGAGCTCTTCCCAGGATCCCCCCCACTACTAGATCAGTATCCCTGGCTTTATAGGCATCACAGCCATAGGGATGATGTAGACTTATGCTCTCCAGGAACCAATAAGGCACTGCAAATAGAATGCTTCTCTGTAATGGTTGGCAAGCAAAATTGAGTGGTGAATAAGGCTAAGGCCTGGTCATAGTCTTAGTCCCTGGATCCAGCATGATATTTACAATAGAAAAGGAGAAAGCCCAAATATTCAAAATTAGCATGTGACTAAATAGTTTATTATTTATTCTGCACAATAAATCACCACACGGAATTGAGAATATGAATGTAGAGGTGTGTTGACTGATATGAACACATGATTAGAATTATGAGTTTAAAAAAGAATAAATATCTTAGCAATATATCACTAAATGTTGACATATAGTTACAATGTATTTCTTTGAAAAAGATTTGAAAAGAAATTTATCAAGGTAACAATGGTTCTCTCTGAGTGATCAAAACACTTGCTTTTCTTCCCTTTACTTTCTTTTTGTTTTTAGATGTATTTATTTATGTGCACAAGAGATGGGGTATAGGCCAGAGATGTAAGGAGGTGAAAAGATTCACCAGAGACCAAGTGGGGAGCAGAACAGGCAGATCTGCTGAAATGCACTGCTGAGAGGAGCAGCAGCTGGACAGGAGAGGTCTGCTGTGCCATATGGGTCACCTTCCTGGCTGGGGATCGAACTCATGCTGCTCTGGCTGCCAATAACAGTTTTATACTATTGGGTCTTAACCTCTTGTGGACCAGGGAGGCCCCTTCATCTCTATACTTTCTATATTGTGTTATATAATGGACTTCCAAGACTCTTCCTGCCTGTGATGCTGTGGAGAACAGAGCTTAGGAAACATTCCCTTACACAACTTTCACTCTACGAAAACCGTGCTCTATGGGGAAGAAGCACTTTTCCCTCTGTTTTCTCTGACATGGTATGGATCTCAGAGCACCAGCTCCTATTTTACCAGTGGAGTCTGTGCTTTACCCTTCCAGAATGTTCTAATAATGACTGAAAGCCTCCATTCAAACCAAAACTGGAGATTCATTAGCTGTTTAGGAAGGAAAAGGACAGTAAATTTAAAGTAAATGGTTATGCTGCTAGTGTTGTTAAAAACTGATGGAAATGGCCCTCCCTGGTGGCGCGGGTTAAAGCACTAAAAGCCGCTTCTGCATGAGTTCGATTCCCGCCTGCCCTGGAGGTGACCACATGGTGTGGCAGACCTCTCCTGACCCGCCCGCTGCTCCCCTCAGCAGTGTACTTCGTTGATCTGCCTGTTCTGCTCCCCACTCTGTCTCTGGTGAAGCCTCTCACCGCCCCTGAGCCTCTGGCCTATACCCAGTTCTGTATGCACAAATAAATAAATCTTAAAAAACAAACAAACAAACAAAAAAACAACTGATGGAAATGTATCCTGAAGTCTTTCTATTAGGTTGAACTATAGTGCCAGTATTCTATCATCTTTGACCTACAAAGACATGATTTATACCTGTTAGGCAAGGTGTCTCTGAAGATGATGAAGTAAGTCAGAAAACATCTGTTTGGGGCATTTTGAGTCTTATTTTGTTTGAAGAAGGTTCTGAGGCACAAGAACTATATGAAAAATCCAGGAATAGGGGACTTAACATGGTCCTTTTTCAGTTTAAAATATTGTCTTCTTCCCCCGACTCCTCCTGATTCATATTCCCTCGTTGCCTACCACCATTCACCTCAGTCCAGAGAGGATTCTCAGACCTTAGTAAGCCTTTTTGGAAGTGACTGAGTGTCCTGTTCACATGCCCCAGCCTTGGACCCCAAGAACAGGCTCCTTGACTTCAGCTTTGATCCTTGTCCCCCACTCCCCAAATTACTTGTTCATTTACATTCTCTTGGACATCTGGATCACACCCTCCCTTTTTATCAGCTCTAGTCAGGTCACTCTTTTGGCCTAGCATTTAATGAATGCAGCTGCAAGACAGATTCTGTTCAAATACGGCATCATGAAGGGGCCTCTCTGGTGGTGCAAGAAGTTAAAGCACAGCACTATAAAGCTCTCATAGCCACTGCAGCATGAGTTCAATCTCTGGTCAGAGAGGTGAACCACATGGCATGGCAGATCTCTCCTGTCTCACCTGCTGCTCCCCTCAGCAGTGTATTTCAATAGATCTGTCTGTTCTGCTTCCCATTCTGTTTCTGATGAATCCTGTAACCCCAAAACCTCTGGCTTGTACCCCAGCTCTTGTATGCATAAATAAAGATAAGATAAACTATAGCCTCATGGGAAGCCAGCCCCACTTTGGTTATGAGGCAGTTATCTGATTGCTTCCAGTGAGGAAGTGACAGATGCAGGCAGTCTCATGGAGCTGAGGCCCTCTGCAGATGGGTGCACAGTCACAAGCCAGTTGGGGCTGAGTGTCCCCTCCAACAAAATCCTCAGAAACTGCAGGTAGGAGAGTTTAAAAAAAAAAAAAATTCTTTATGCATACAGAACTGGGGTGCAGGCCAGAGGTACAGGGGCTGAGAGGATTCACCAGAGACATAGTGGGAAGCAGAACAGGCCAATTGGTGAAGTACACTGCTGAGGGGAGCAGCAGGCAGGCCAGGAGAGGTCAGCTGCGCCATGTGGGTCAGCTCTGGGTGGGGATGGAACTGGCACTGAAGTGGCTAAAGCCAGCTTGTCGTGCTGCGCTTTAACCGGCTCCGCCACCAGGGAGGTTCCCCCATAGGAGGGATTTCTATACAAGGTGGCAATCATCATCACCCCATTATCACCATAAGCACACTATCAAAGCTTTTTGGTGGCAGAAGGTTTGAGGTGATAGGTCTGTTTCTTGAAGCAGGTGACAAAATTTGAGTGAGCAGTATGAGGAGGCACAGGGGAATCTCCCCCCACCACCACCACTGCAGGTGGAAATGTGTGGATTAGCTAAAAGTGAAATCATCATAAATGACTTGTCAGTTTGCCAAGGAACCGCCATACTAACCAGACCCAAAGGCTTCATATGAAGCACCCACTACCACCCTTAACATGTAGAATCTCCTGGAAGAAGGAGGTGAGGGAAACACAATGACTTGTGGAGACAGAGAGGCTGAAGGAAACAGAGGAGTGTGAGTTTCAGAGAGAACAAAAATTGCTAGGAAGAAAGAACAGAGGGGTGATACGAGAGAAGAAGGAGGACTGAGACTGGGGGAGAAAGAACAGGCATTTGGATTTTTCTGAGGTGCCTGCAGAAGTAGGTGACTCCCTCCCTCGGACGCTTCACAGGACCCGCCCTAGCAGATCCTGCCTCCTCTTGGAAAGCTCTGTGGGAAAAGCTATGCTGTGATTAAGATCTTTTAATTAAGGAAGCCGTTTGCACAGAGTGCAACAAGAGGCTGATGGAGAGTTTGCACAAATTGGATTTTTTTTTTTTTTGGTTAACTAGAAAAATAATAAGTGGAACTTGTCTTTGTAGAAGTAAGAGGTATATGTCCTTTTGGAAAGTGTTCATAGAAACCTATGAATGAATTCATCTGCTCCTTCATTCATTCACACACAGAACATGTTACTATCACTATTATTCTGACTACTGAAAAATAAAACAGTTATCCAATGATTACTCAGTGCCTGGCACTGTGCTAAGCTTGTTACATGAATGATCACCTTCACTCCACACAAATTGGCATAAGCCGTTCCTCTTCTTTTTTCTGCAGATTGAAGGTGAATGGCCTCTTTGTATGGAAGACATCACCTCCAACCCCGAGGGGAAAGTGAGCCAGGAGAGAGGAGACAAGCAGGGGCTAATTTCAAGCCCTTATTTCTTTCTGCTGTACCATTTCTCTTCTCTATCCTTCACCCTCTGAGTATGTCCTTCCTGAAGGGTGCCCACATCTGTCATAAATTCCCCCTCTCCTGCCTTGCTCACCCCATATTGTACACTGACTCCCTGTAGTGGCTGATTTCTGGGTTCTGGACCCAGGCAGGTTCCTTTCTTCAGTGTCCTTGCAGGCCTGGGTTTGGAGACACAGGAGACAGTCGCCCTGACCCCAGAGGCTACAGCTGACCCTGAGTCCAAGCTCTTGCCTCCCTGCCTTTCCCCCGGTACTGGCCTCATCCCCAGGGCTGACTTTTCTCTTGCCTTTCTCCATGCTGGTTCTGAGTGGTGCTTGTCCCTTAACCTGAGTCACCCCATAAGCTCCGTACTGATTCAAGCACAGTTCCTGAGCTCCATGCTCTTTGACTGCCTGGCTCCATCTCAGAATCAGTTTCCTGACTTCTGTCCCACTCTGGTTTAGGGAGGGGAGCTGAATTCTGGCACCAGCCTCATTCCATGTGTCCTGTGTGTGATGTGACCTAGCATCTTCTTGTTCAGAGCAGCATTCCTGCTACTGTTTCACTGTGTTTTTACACAGTGGATGGTGTGGGCTTGAGGAGACCACAGTTGTCACGCTGCCCCAGGCTGCAAGACCATGCCACCCTCCCACTCCAGTGATGGGTTCCTGAATCACATGTGACCCAAGCTGGACCAATGAGAGTCCAAGCTTTCCAACATCCTGCCAGGAGTGACATGGTCCTTTCCTGTAGACCCCAGAACAGTGGAGGGAGTTTTCGGAGTGAAACCAGGATGGCCAGAAGTGCTAAGCCAGACTGACCTGGAGATGGTGACTTGATCTCCAGACCCCACCGTGCCAAGGGGAATGTGCCCCTTGCACTTTCCAACTTTATGAGCCATGAAGTTTTTAATGACTGAATTTAGTTTTGGACACTTGGCAACTGTAAGAGTCTGCCTGTGATGTTGCTTTTTTGTGAGTTGGTCTTCATTTCTGGCCCTAAGAGTTGGCAGAGGACAGAAGGGAGCAGGTGTGGCGTGGTCTGTAATTTGCCCTGGTGCCTGCTCAGGGATTTTATTTGTTTGCCTTTTGTTTGAAATGTTCTTATTTTTCTTTGACAACTGTGTGGTAAGTGGCAGAAGTTTTTTTAAAAAACTTTTTATAAAGAAAAATTTCAAACATACATAGAATAATATTATAAGCTCTCTTGTCTATTATGGGTATTCTAAATATTTCTATTAGCATAAAATTACTATGTTCATTTGTGGAATACTCACTGAGCTCCTAATTGTGCGAAGAGACTGGAGATAATAGCAATGACAAGACTCAGTGCTTTGTTTGCTGGAGCTTCATTCTGGTGGGAAATACACGCTACGTAAGTTGCAAATGCACATACAAGTAGCAATAAATGGTGTAAAGAAGATAAGCCAGGGCTCTCAGTGACAGAAAAGCCATCTGAGCTGAGGTCTGAAAGCTGAGAAGGAGTCTGTGTTGTGTTTTATTCTGGCAGCAGAGTTTCTGGAAGTCTGAGCAATGTGTGCAAAATCCTTGATGTGTAAGGAGGAATGAAACTGGCATAGAGTGGCAAGAGATGGCCTACGTAAAAGCTGCTCATTGTGGAAGGCTGCCAGAAGCCAGAAATAAGATTTTGAGTCCAAACTGCCACATTGGGTGGTATAGGTCGTGCACTGTATAAATCTAAGGAGGGCCATTTGCCCACACCAGGGGTTGGCTGACTTTTTCTCTAAAGGCCAGATTGTAAGTATTTTTGGCTTCGTGGTTCAGATGGCCTCTGTCACAATTATTCTGCCATTGTAACAATGGAAACTAATTATGGACCCTAATTTGAACTTCTAAATTAAAATAAAAAATATTCAGATGCATTTTCTTATGATTCTCCCCCACTCCCATTTTTATTTTTTTATTATTATTTTTTTAAAGATTTATTTACTTATGCATACAAAACTGGGGTACAGGCTAGAGGCACAGGGGCAGTGAGAGGCTTCACCAGAGACAGAGTGGGGAGCAGAACAGGCCGACTGATGAAGTGCACTGCTGAGGGGAGCAGCAGGCGGGTCAGGAGAGGTCTGCCGTGCCATGTGGGTCATCTCCGGGGCAGGGATTGAACTCATGCTGAAGTGGCTTTAGCTTCTTAGTGCTGTGCTTTAACCCGCTGTGCCACTAGGAAGGGGCCCCACTCCCATTTTTAAAAATGCAAAGCCTGTTCATAACTTGCAGCAGGCTGAATTTGGCCCCAGGGCCTGCAGCTTGCTGACCCCTGACATCAACATACATGTAGGGACTCAGTGATCCAGGGTCCCTGTGTCCCTTCACTGTCTGCTCACATGGGAAGCCTGCTCTTTTCCATGTCCTCCCTTCATGGGACAGGATGCTGGCTTGGGAGTTACAAAGATGAGGGAGATGATGCCTTATCACTTATAGGGAACACCCGGTAGTTCATCCTTCCAGGGTCAGGCATGTCTTCTCCTGGCAGGGAAGCATTCTGGTCTGTGTGCAAACTCCTTATATTCCCGCTGTCTCCTTAGTATTTATTCCCTTGCTCGAGCTAGAGCCCTATAACTGGAGGAATGTGTCTGTCTCACTTCCCACCTGGAGCCTGTCCCCTTGGGAGCAAGGCTTCTGCCTGGTTCCCCGGCTGTGCCTAGCTGAGTGCACTGCTGATCTAAATTGATTTGGAAAGAGCCTGATCTCACCAGGAAGAGCTGCCCTCATGTGATGGGTGCATTCAGGTGGAAGCAGAGAGGGTGGGGATTTGGAGAGGGGTGTGGCCAGGTACTCAGACTAGATTTAATTGGGATTAATTACTGCTAATTCTACTGTGTTGTTTGACTGCAATGGGCTGCCCAATAAATGGTTTTTATGTATTAATGATGAAAGGATTGCCATTTATAAAATTAAGTACCTAGCTACTGTGCTGTAATTATTGTCTCCTTCCTGCCTACACTGTCTAGTTACTTTCCAGTGATCTCTGTAGGCAATAATGTCTTGGTAATTTCTCACTCTTGGTCCTGTCAGCCTTTACTCAGTTGTTGCTATTTGATCTGGAAAAAGAAGAAGCACCACCCTAGTCTAAGCCATCATTATCATTTGCTTGGATTATTGCAGTAGCTTGCTAACTGGTCTCCTTGCCCAAAATTTTCCTCAAAATATAGTCTCAACTCAGGAGTCACTTGGCCCCTATTAACAAACATACATCAGCTTAGGCAACACCTTTGCTCACCCCCCGATGACCTCCTGAAGGTGTTGACATACAAGCACATGCACTTGTAGTTACGTGAAGATTCCTATAAGAGGGGTTCTTAAACTTTGTTGTGTCCCAGAACCCTCTGGCAGTACAGTGAAGCCCCTGGATTCCTTCTTAGGCTGTTTTTAACTGCATAAACTAAAATGCATAGGATTTAATAAAATGCAAAACCAGTGTTTTTAGTCTGCTCAGACTACTATAAACATAAC
The DNA here is from genome assembly GCF_000260355.1 of Condylura cristata. NCBI lineage: Eukaryota > Metazoa > Chordata > Mammalia > Eulipotyphla > Talpidae > Condylura > Condylura cristata. The sequence continues at coordinate 79,872,406 of NW_004567103.1, read as the reverse complement.
CATATTCTATCATGCTTCACTTAATGATGGGGAGACATTTTGAGAAATGCATTGCCAGTGAATTTCATCACCATGTGAATCTCACAGTGTAATTACACAAAGCTAGACAGTACAGCCTACTCCACACTGAGCCATACAGTATGGCCTATTGCAACCACTCTTGTATATGTGGTCCATTGTCAACTAAAATTTCATTAAGTGATGCATGACTTACTGGGTTATTTATTTATTAAAGATTTATTTATTTTATTCACACAGAACTGGGGTACTGGCCACAGATGCGGAGGGTGAGAGAATTTACCAGGGACAGAGTGGGGAACAGAACAGGCAGATCAACGAAGTACACTGCTGAGGGGAGCAGTGGGCGGGTCAGGAGAGGCCTGCCACGCCATGTGGTCACCTCCGGGGCAGGCAGGGATCGAACTCATGCGGAAGTGGCTTGAGCTTCTTAGTGCAATGCTTTAACCCGCTGTGCCACCAGGGAGGGCCCTTACTGGGTTATTTAAACAACAGAAATGAATTTTGTCAACATTGGGTGTTGGAAATCTGAGGTCAGAATAAGCACATGTTTGATTCCGGTGAAGACTTTCTTCCTGGGTTCTCTGTCTTCTCACATGGCTTTTCCTTGGTGCATGGGCAGGATGACCAAGGGAGAAGAATATCGCCTATATCTCTTCTTTATAGGCATTAATTCTGCTTTGGGGACCTCACTTTTATGATCTAACTACTACCCAAAGACTACACTTAAAATACCATCACGTTGAGGGTTAGGGCTTTGACACAGGAATTTTAGGGGAACATAAATATTTGGTCTACAGCAGAATTATATTGGAACAGTCACACTATTAGAAAACAAACTAGGAATATAATAACATATGCACATCTTTATTAATGCAGTTTAAAACAAACATATTTGTTCCTCCCTAGTGGTACCAGGGATTAAAGCACAGCACTGTGAAGCTATCAGCAGCCACTGCAGTATGAATTCGGTCCCAATCAGGAAGCAGACCCACATGGCACAGCAGACCTCTCCTGACTTGTCCGCTCTCCCCTCAGCAGTGTGTTTTCAGTCAGTCTTCCTGTTCTGTTCCCTACTCTGTCTCTGGTGAGCCCTCTTGCCACCCCCACTTCTGGCCTATATCCCAGTTCTTACATGCATATAAATCCTTAAAAAAATACTTAAAAAATACCAACAAGTAAAAGTTTATTTTGAAAGACATAATAGGAAGAAGACTACGTAGCTGAACTTGAACAAAAGCACATTCTACCAGGAGGTTGTTTTTGGCAAGACCACATGCATATCATGTTGAATATAAAAATGCAGCTAGCTGGCCCTCCCTGGTGTCACAGCAGGTTAAAGCACAACACTGAGAAGCTAAAGCCACTTTCACATGAGTTCGATTCCTGCCTGCCTCGGAGGAGATCACATGGCGAGGCAGACCTCTCCTGACCCGGCCGCTGCTCCCCTCAGCAGTGTACTTCTGTGATCTGCCTGTTCTGTTCCCCACTCTGTCTCTGGTGAAGTCTCTCGCCACCCCTGAGCCTCTGGCTTGTACCCCAGTCTGTATGCATAAATAGATAAATCTTTAAAAAAAATGCAGCTAGCTATTTTTTTTCCCCCCAGCCCAGTTCCTTATACCATGACTGCTCTCCATGACCTCTGCCCAATGGGATTAACCCTCCACTCTGAACTGCTGACTTCACCTATCGCCAGCCAGCCCATCTCTCTCTGTTCCAGCCACACTGATCTTGTTGCTATTTTTCCCAATATTCCATAACATTTCTGCCTCAGGACCTTTGAGCCTACTCTTTTCTCCACTTGGGTTGTTCTTCCTGTCAATATCTACATGGCTCACTCTGGCTTCTTTTATATCGCCTCAAATACTGCTTTCTCAGTGAGTCCCTTGAATATTCCCTGACAACATTGTCTATTTAATTAACTTTCTCATATTACCAACTAACCTACCTTACTTTCTTCTAGAAGGGAAATTTTCCCAACTAGAATATAAGATACATGTAGGTGGAGATGAATTTTTTTTTTAATTTTAAAAGATTTATTTATGTATACAGAATGGGGGTACAGGCCAGAGGTGCAGAGGTGGTGAGAGGATTCACCAGACACAGAGTGGGGAGCAGAACAGGCTGACTGACGATGTACACTGCTGAGGGGAGCAGCGGGCAGGTCAGAAGAGGTCTGCTGCGCCATGTGGATCACCTCCAGGGAGGGTATCGAACTGATGCTGAAGTGGCTTTAGCTTCTTAGTGCTTTGCTTTAACCTGCTGCACCACCAGGGAGGGCTGAAGATGTATTGTTTTTGTCCACTGCTGTATTCCCAGTGACTGAAACATCACTGGGCACCGAGCAGCACCCAATAAATGCTTATTGATAGGATGCAAAAAGTATCCTTGATATTGGCCTGAGCAAAACAGAACAAAGGAGTAGGCTTGTTTAACTTTTGCTAAATTTTGGCATCATTTCATTGGTCTTCACAATTATATTGAAAAATTGTTTCTGAGTGCTAATAAAACTTCCTGTAAAAATCCAGTGGGTCTGTGGAAGACACCTGCTTAAAGGGAATGCCTGAATATTGAGATGCTATGTGAGGGGAAAGGGTGGCAAAGTGGGCTAACTGGATAACCCTGGGTGGGTACCTCTTCTTTGCTTCCTCCCCTGTAAGAGAGAAAATCTCCACTGGTCCCAAAGGGTTGCCCCCAGCTTGAAATGAGATATTTCATGAATAGTGATTAAGCTCAAAAAACAAAAGATAGCTGTTCATTGAACTAGTAATAAGTCAGACGAAGAAGATGACGAAGCGTTCCAGAAAGTTTTCTGCTCTGCAGGAGACCTTGGGAGTCCTGGGGGAGCTTCAGTCTTGCTGAAGGGAATGCACTGTACTGGAGTCTAGAACATGTGCTCCTGCAGCCTCTCCACCAGGAGAGCTCTGTGCCTAGTGCCTGTCCCAGCTCTGGCCTCCTGCAATGCCTCTGGCTTTCAGAAAAGGCCCTGTAAATCAGAGCTGAAGGGAAGTGATGGAGAAACGTGGCCCAGGCCAGGATTCAAAAGGCAGCAGGAAATGAATACATTTGTTGGAACACATGGCAGAGGAGCTGTGGAATGTCTAAAGGCTGAGTCATCAGGTACACTGAGCGTGTGAGCAGTCCCTGGCTCATGGACCAGAGGCAGCCCTTGGGAGACCCAGCTCTGAATAATGCGGTGTGCACTTTAGTCGACAGAAATTCTTTTTAGATTAGCTCCTGTTTCAAATTATCTATTGCCTGCTTCTCACTTATTCATGCAGATGAGTGGAAGTTAACTGACAATAAGTACACTAGGTATTATTCTGTGCACCTATTTACAAGATATATTAGGAACAGTGACTACATGAGGTATCAGTACTGTAAGTGAGGTTAGGCCCTGTAAGTGAGGTTAGGAGGACATGAAAACGAGCAACCTCTGAAAATGATAACAGATTTTAAAGTTCACAAAAATAATCTCACTGTAGCTGCCAAACACGAAGAGGATAAAAACTAACTTATTTATTTTTTAAAGATTTTTTTATTTATGCATATAGAACTGGGTTACAAGCCAGAGGTGCAGGGGTGGTGAGAGGCTTCACCAGAGACAGAGTAGGGAGCAGAACAGGACAACTGATGAAGTACACTGCTGAGGGGAGCAGTGGGCCAGTCAGGAGAGAGCTGCCACACCATGTGGATCACCTCTGGGATAGGCGGGGATCCAACTTGCACTAAAGCAGCTGTGGCTCACTTGTAGTGCTGTGTCCTTACCTGTTGTGCCACCAGGGAGGACCCTAAAAGCCAACTCATTTTAAGACTTGATTTGTTGAATGATTGGTTGATTAAATCATTCAATAAGAAGCTACTACTGTGAACCTACTGTATGGTAGGCACTCTGATGGATGTTGCAGCATGAATAATAAGAAAACAGACTTACTGACATTGCAATTGCCTTCTACTGGCGAGATGGGACATAAATAAGTCGCAAGTAGGCATGCAGGGCAGTGTCATGTCGGGGAGTGGTGATGCCTTGAAGAGGGTGAAGCCAGTGTGGGGGCGGGGCACTGGTTGTATAGAGGGTTGGTGGGTAAGTGGTGGCTTTGAGTAAAGAGACATGAAACAAATGAGACAACCCCACAGGCACTTGTGCTTCTAGACTTTTCTCTGGAAACTGAGCCACAGAAAAATGAGGTGACTTTCCCAAGATTGCACCAACAATCCTTGGTTGCTGGGGCATTGCTGTGACCCCAAGATTATAACTGTACAAGCCAGTTTTTAAAGTACCGCGTCTGCCTTCAAGGAAGTCTGTAGTCCAGTCGTCAATTACAGTCTAGAAGCGACTAATTACTCCATAAAGAGCAAGCAATGAATCCTACAGCAAGGTGCCTGTGTGCTCGCCTCAGGTAGAGACACATGCTGGCAGCTGCCCAAAGCAGGGAAGGAAAGGTAAGAAAACCATGAATTAAGACTCTGCTCCTTCATGGTTCTTTTCTGAAGATGTCATTCATTTCTGCTCGTTCATTCTGGAGATTAGCATATAAAAGTATTTGCTGAGTCTCCTACCTTGAGGTGAGCTAAAAACTCAGGAAAAGAAAATGTTTGTCACCTGTGAATTCTCTTTCACATAAAGGCAGAAGCAGTTTTCAGTCACAATTATCTTCAGAAATAGAACTGTAACCTTTCATCTTGTTAGCCTAAAAATCAGAAGGGATCTAAAAAGGCAAAGCATGTTTGTAGAAGATCAAAGCATTGCAATTCTAGGAGCACAGATTTAGGTAGAAATGTGTCTCCAAAAGGGACAAATGTCTGGGTGTTTTTTATTTATTTAGCGAGAAAAAGGAGGATGAGGTCATGGATGAAGATGGAGTGGAGGGGTTGCAAGGGAGGGGTCCAATTGGCGGGGTCACATGAGAAAATGTTCACTTTTATCAGTCTTTTTCAAGCAGTATTTTCTCATTCTTTCTAACTTCTTGGACCTTGGGTGGCTTGGCCTCTCCCATGCATGTAAGACAATTCCTGTCCCAGCTCCATTTTGAAATAGCTCCAATTGTGTCAAGTTTTCTTGTAAGAATTTGTTTCTTGATCTGCTGTTCTAGCAAGTGAGTTGGAAATCTGTGTTGAAGACCCCTCTGAGAGAGAGGTGGTATTCTGATGCTCCCTGCCTGCCACCTCTTGGGTAAGAGAACTTCTCTGTCATGTCCAAAGAGTAGGGCAAAAAACCTACTTGATATCTTTAATACTCCCCCCCTTTTTTTTTTTAAAGATTTATTTATTCATACAGAACTGGGGTACAGGCCAGAGGCTCAGGGGCGGTGAGAGGCTTCACCAGAGACAGAGTGGGGAGCAGAACAGGCAGATTGACGAAGTACACTGCTGAGGGGAGCAGCGGGCGGGTCAGGAGAGGTCTGCCATGCCATGTGCTCACCTCCGGGGCAGGCGGGAATCGAACTCATGCGGAAGTGGCTTTAGCTTCTCAATGCAGTGCTTTAACCTGCTGCGCCACCCGGGAGGGCCAATACTTCCCCCCTTTTAAATGCCTTCTGTGTTTAAAAGTGATGTATATTTATGATAGGGAGTAAGAGCACACAGAAAATTAGAAAGAATAAACATGTCAACCATACTCAACATTTAGAGAAAATAACAAAATTGCTTCTTTTTTTCCAATCTGTTTGTATTGGGCTTATATATCTCACTAACGGATTTTAAACATAAGCTCTTGTGTTTTGATTAGCAATTCTAGATCACATGTATATTTCTTCCTATCATCTAAAAATTCTTCATAAATTTCATAGAGAATTCTAAAGTTTATCCATCTACTTTGAACATACTACGTGTCTATTGTGGCAACTTTGGAATCCATACAACAAGATGAATTGTCCAAAGGACACTATCAACTGAGTGAGAAGGCAATACAAGGAATGGGAAGAGTATCTGTAGATCACTGCTCTGGTAAGGGGAGGCGGTGGGGGGAGACCCCAGAATATGTGAAAGGACTGTGCAACTCAGCAACTGTAAACAGCCCCAGTTTAAAAAGTGGGCAAAGGACTAGAATAGGTATTTCTCAAAGACATATAGATTGACCAACAAGTACATAAAATGATGCTCAATGCAATTAACTACTAGGGAAATACCAATTAAATATACAAAGGGGTACTACTTCACAGCTATTATGATAACTATTCTCAAAAATGGAGAGAAACCAGGAGTGGACATGGAATGGCTGATTCCTGGCACGTTGCCAGTAGGAATGTAATCCAGCTCGGTACTGTGGAGAGCAGTATGATGGCTTCTCAAAAAATGAAGCATAGAATTAATCACATGACGCATACTATGTGATATCTATATGATGCAACTTCTGGGCATGTACCCCAAGATCTAAGGGCAGGGACTTAGATATTTCATACTCCTTCTTCATAACAACATTATTTACAAGAACAAAATATCCTATACAGATAGTCTTTTTTTTTTAAGATTTATTTATTTATGCATACATAACTGGGGTACAGGACAGAGGAGCAGGGGTGGTGAGAGGCTTCACCAGAGACAGAGCGGGGAGTGGAAGGGGCAGGTCCATGAAGTACACTGTTGAGAGGAGCAGCAGGAGAGACAGGAGCGGTCTGCTGTGCCATGTGGGTCACCTCCCAGCTGGGGATCAAACTTGTACTGAGCCGGCTGCAGCTGGCTTGCAATGCTTCGTCCTAACCCTTTGCGCCACCAAGGAGGGCCTGTATGTGTTGTTTTAAAAAGGAATGCAGCTTTGACTGTTAAAGAGAAAATTATTTTGAGATGTGTAAAAACAAAGAAAGACTTTAGGACTTTAGCAAGTAATGTTAATTTAGTACTGACACAACTAAGGAGAGAAGAGTAGATTCAACTCTCAATATAACAAAGACAGCTGGAGATTTGGAGTTAGCAAAATCTTAGAAGTCTTGCTAAAACCAGCAATGCAGGAGTAAAGAGGAAAAGGAAGAAGCTTGAGGAACAGAGAGCTCAGAAGAGCCTGACTCAAAGTTGGTCAGAGTGTCTTTACAGTGAAATGTCACGTCATTTGTCACATTCATTATGTGGAGTGAAAAGAACAAGGACTATATGATTTTGCTTCTGTGAGAGTCCAAGAGTAATCACAGTCCTAGAGACAGGAAGCAGAAAGGTGGCTGCTGGGGAACTGAGGACCATGGTGAGTTACTTAGTGGGTACTGCATTTTATTTTGGGAGGATGAAAAAAATCTGGAGCTGGATGATAGAGATGGCTATATAACAATATGAATTGCACTCATTGTCACTGAATTTTTTTTAAATGATTGATTTATTTATGCATACATTGCTGGGGTACAGGCTGGAGATGCATGGGCAGTGAGAGGATTCACCAGAGACAGAGTGGGGAGGAGGACAGGGTGACTGATGAAGTACACTGCTGAGGGGAGCAGCGGGTGGGTCAGGAGAGGTCTGCTGCGCCATGTGGGTCACCTCTGGGGTGGGCGGGGATCGAAGTCATGCTGAAGTGGCTTTAGCTTCTTAGTGCTGTGCTTTAACCTGCTGCACCACAGGGAGGGCCTGCCACTGAATTTTACACTGTAAAAAGGTTACAATGGTAAATTTTATGTTTTCATATTTTACAACAATTAAAAATTCATGTCAATTAACTTAATCTTTCTATTACTCAGAAACAATTTCTGCAGACATTGTGATATATTCCCTTGCCACTCTATTTATGTATTTATGTATCTGTCCATCCATCCATTTCTAGCTAGCTATTTATATAGGTGTATATACATATAGGTACCTTTGTATACACTAACTTAACATAGTAAAATTCATATTAAATATGTGACTTTATCTATTTAAAAACATCATCACATTAAATATATACTGATCAATAAAATATTTCTAAGCATCATTTAAAATCATTCTATTCTATTCTATCCTGTGACTTTACTATGAATGTTTTCATTGATAATAATCTATTTGACATTTACGTTATTTCTCTTTTTTCATTTTTCCCTCTTAACTTCATATTAGCTCCTTAGTTTAGCTTCCTTATGTAATAAAATTACTGGGTCAGAGTATGAACTCAGCAAGATGCATCTGTTCCTCCTTCACTCCCTCCCTCTTGCTTTTCTTTCCTTTGTCCTGCCCACCCCCACCCCCACCCCCCACCTTCCTTTCTTCCCCTCTTTTCTCTTCCCTTCCATTTTTTATTTTTATTTTGGGGAATTGTGGCAGGCAGAAAATTCAGCATGGGGCATCTGTTCCTCCTTCACTCCCTCCCTCTTGCTTTTCTTTCCTTTGTCCTGCCATCCCCCACCCCCACCCCCCACCTTCCTTTCTTCCCCTCTTTTCTCTTCCCTTCCATTTTTTATTTTTATTTTGGGGAATTGTGGCAGGCAGAAAATTCTAGATGGGTCCTAACATTTTTGACCTCTCGCATACACACAGCTTCTTCCATTTATTCACCCAAGCATTAATTGAGCTACTTGTTGGGAAGAAAGTTTATAAACGTAATTAAGTTCCCCCAAATCAGTTGACCTTATTAGGAGATGATCTGGGTAGACCTGGTTTAATCACATATGACCCGTAACATCTGAGCTTTGAGATCAGAGACAGGGGAGTCAGAGATGAGAGCAGAAGGCCCTTCAACTTGGGAGAAGTACCCCGTGGGTGGATTGAAGCTGGAAGGGGGCAGATGGCATGGAGGTATTAACCTCTACAGCGCAGTGGTCCCCAAACCAACAGGCTGCAAGGGAATGTGACCAACCTCCCTACTGCAGTGAACTGAAAGAGCTCATAAAATCTCAGATGGGAACTCAGTCTGCAGACACCACGATTCAGCTTTATGGTAGCACACAGCAAAACCAGCCCATTAGCACTCCAGCCACCCTGGGCCAGATGTCCAGCCCACAGAACTGTCAGCTAACACATGGAGTGTTTTAATCCAAGATTTTGTGGTAACTTGTCATAAATAATAGGAAAGGAATACAGGGATGAAGTTGTGTTTCTGGGGTGTGTGTGTGTTTGTGTGTGTGCATGCAAAATAGAGGGAAGAAGGGAGAGCTGGTCTACTCTGCTTCTATCAGTTAGTCTTCTCTCTTTATGGGCACTTTCTATATGTTTGCTTAATGTCACTATTAGCTATCTGATTAGCTCCATGTTTTCGACAAGTGAACGGAGGCCCAGAGAAGTGAAATGACTTTGCCAGGGTAACACAACTAGCAAGAATGCCAATCCCCTTCCATTTCTTCCATGCCACACAGCTGCCAGGAACTTTGACTAACTTTTCCAGTAGCAAAGATGACACTTGACTTAAAAATCCAGTGAGACCAGAAGGGAAGACAGTTCATTGAGAAAAGAGGGAAAACTGAGGAATATAAATTCCAGTCTTTTTTTTTTTTAAAGATTTATTTATTTATGCATACAGAACCAGGGTACAAGGCAGAGGTGTAGAGGCGATGAGAGGATTAGTCAGAGACAGAGTGGGGAGAGAACAGCCCGACTGACAAAGTACACTGCTGAGGGGAGCAGCAGGCAAGTCAAGAGAGGTCTGCCGCACCTTGTGGGTCACCTCTGGGGCGGGGATTGAATTTACACTGAAGCAGCTGCAGCCAGCTTGCAGTGCTGCGTCCTAATCCATCACACCATCAGGGAGGGCCAATTCCAGTCTTTTTTAAAGGTCCATGTTATATTTTAGCTGAGAATCCTACCCATTTGGGTCCTACCCTTGAGTATTTCCCTCTTGTTCTGAGGGTGCCCTGTTCCTGCATGGACCAGAGCAGGCTATAAACTATCCCTGGCAGGGGTTGTGTCTTTCCCCCCCTGGAATCTATAGCTTTCCAGCATCTCACTACAGGACCTACTGTAATTATCTTATAGTGATTGATGGCCAGTGAAATTTTGTTGATAAAATAGGGCAAAGACATCTCAAATTCCCAAGAATTGTCCCCTACCCCTGCCTTTCCCACAAGGAAGGGGTATTTGCTTTAATAAAAACAAATCTTTATTTTATTTTATTATACACACACACACACACACACATTTACATCATTCTTCATCTTGTACAGTTTTCCATCTCATTTGTAATCCCCCAGGACTTCCCACCATCATTTCACCCACAGGCCATCACCATAGTGTGCTCCTCCCACTCCAGTTTTGATCCTGTTCCCCTTCCACTCCCATAGAAATGTCTCTGGTTTATAGCTATTTATTGATTTTCATTAATAAAACTGAATCTCATCACCTTTAACTTGGGTGTTTTGATTATAACTAGAGTTCTAGCTTTGTTTTGGGGTCTTGAAGTTCAGTGGGTATTATTTCTAGATCATGTTTTTTTTTGTCTATGCTTATTCCCCCATTACTCAGAGCATACTCGTTGGAATGTTCCAGCTTGTCTCATCGAGGCCATAGGATATAAGGAAAGAATGGTTTGCTCCTTCTTTGGTCGTTCTGCTCTAAGTAATGGGGGATAGCCAAGCAGAAATAATCAGAACCAGGTCTCCAGTTAATCCAGTTCACAGGACAGGCTAAACCTTTGCAACTTGTGATTAACGCTGGCAATTTCTGCCTACCATCAGGAGCCAAGATTAACACACAAGTCTCTGGACTCCCCAGCATTCAAGTCCATTCCAGAATCCTGACTCCTGCTGACTTAGTGCCTGTGATCATCATCTGGTTTCCTGTGTGAGGACCACTGCCTTCACTTGTGACTCAGAAATGCCTTCCCACCCCCAGTAAGGTAGTTTTTACCTCCCATCACTGGTGGCCACTTATATAGCAGAACTGTGTTCTCTCTCTCTCTCTCTCTCTCTCTCTCTCTCTCTCTCTCTCTCTTTTTTTTAAAGATTTTTCTACTTACGCATACAGAATTTGGGTACAGACCAGAGTTGGAGAGGCTGTGAGAAGATTCACCAGAGACAGAGCGGAGAGCAGAACAGGAGGCAAATCAATGAAGTACACTGCTGAGCAGAGCAGCAGGTGGGTCAGGAGAGGTCTGCTGTGTCAAGTGGATCACCTCCGCGGCTGGGGATGGAGCCCAAACCCACACTGAAGCAGTTGCAGCTAGCTTGCAGTGCCGTGCCCCAATCCATTGTTCCACCAGGGAGGGCCCGCGGAAATGTGTTTTCACACAACCTATCCATCCCATAATAAATATGCCTATTTGGTAGAAAGGGTAGGCTCTGTCCTTGTAGTTGGTCTGAGGGTGAGTTTCGCCTTCTAGACTGATAGAGTCAGGGGAAAGAAGTGAGGCTGTGTGGAGGGCTGGTGATGGGGGTGTTTCCACAGTTGCCTGCATTGGAATGGGTCCAGGTGGGAGCCCTTTCACACAAGGAACCGAGGCTGGGGGGCAAGTCCGGACTCTGAGGACCCTGGCTGAGTACCAGTGCCTGTATCATCTTAGTAATGGAACTCACAAAGGATGCTTTGGGGAGGCTAGGAGGTAATAACAACCTCAGCATGTCTAAGTGAGGGAGGAGAAAGACAGTAAGAAAGAAGACTTGGCAAAGCAGAGGAGAAAGCAGAGTGGGTAAGAGGGTCTTGCCCAGTGGAGCCAATCTGGAATCCTCCTTTTTTGTTTATGGAGCAAGAGTCCTGGAAATACACAATCTGAGTTAGGGAACCCTGGTGTGTGAAGGGGTTTGTCTAACATCTTGATCTACTTTCTTAAACTTTTTGGATGGAGAAAATCCTCAAGCCCCTGTGCCAAGCCATTTCCCCCCTCTATTTGTTAAACCCATCTGCAGTTCAAGGGAAATCAGATTCATGTGTTTTCAATTCATTTACACTTAACTTATTAAAATATTGCTTTGTAAGAGCTATTTGATGTCCAGGAAGCCATTTGTGTCTCTTAAATAAATCTTTAAAGTCCCTTTTTCTTAGAAACAGGAAATTGCATTTTGCCAAATGCAAATTAACTTGCACCTCATAAAGTTCAAGTTGAGCTCAAAACATACACTGCGTGAGGGTCGAGTGGGTTTTAAACTTGGCAAGCTATCTCAAGGTTTAATCTAAACCAAAAGACAGCAATTGGAGACTCCAAGGACATTCCGAAGGATGGTATTATTGCAATCTGCCAGTGGAAAGTCAAGTTCACATTCAGCTTCACTCTCAGTTATTCAGCCGTTGATTATCGGCACTCCCTCCCTCTCCCCTCCTTCCTCAGCCCTCTTTGACCCAAACCAGATCAAGAAGGCAAACTTAAGGTGCAGGCATTCCCCCCACCACTTTTTTGTAGAGAACTTGGGGAAGTTAGGGTGGGGTCACAAAGGTGGAGTCTTTGGCTTCAAATTTTATCTGACTCTTTTTGATCCTTAGGAACAAGAACTGAGGGACGTTCTCCCACAGTGCCTCATCCTGGAGTCTGACACTCCATCCTCTCCTCACACGTGTGGAGCAGGGACCACATTCCACATGTGCACAGATCTCTTCCCCAAGCTTTCAGATTCGTTATCCCTGCTGTCTGCATAGCTACGGTAGGGCTGGCTGGGCAGTGGATGGTGAGGGGACTCTTTCAAGGTTACTGATGGAACTGGGCTGTCTCTCTCTGGGACACAGGGCAACCCAACCGTGGTCCCTTACCGAGGCAGAGCAAAGAGGCTTCCAGAAAGGCTGAGCCAGGCAGATAGAATTTGAAGGAATGGAAATGGCTGTGTAATGGCCTTTACCAGTGACACTCCTTAAATGTATCTTGAACATGTTTCTCCTCATACAGGTTCCAGGACCTCTGGAACCAGTTCCTTTTTTTTTTTTTTAAAGGTTTATTTATCTATGCATACAGAACTGGAACACAGGCCAGCTGTGCAGGGGCATTGAGAGGCTTCTCCAGAGAAAGAGTGGGGAGCAGAACAGGCAGATCGCCAAAGTACACTGCTGAGGGGAAACAGCAGACGAGACAGGAAAGGTCTGCCGTGCCATGTGGGTCACCTCTCTGGCCAGGGATCGAACTTGTGCTGAAGCAGCTGTGGCAAGCTTCATATTCCAGCACTTTAATCTGTTGTACTACTACGAAGGGTCCCTGGAACCGGTTCTTGTTCTTAGCTTACTGTCATATCATTCAGAGAATCTGGTCCTTGTTTGTTTTGACCAAACAGCCCCAACCAGTCAATAGCCAATGGTAGAAAACCACTGCAATATCCACTACCCTTTTTGGTAATCAATCCCACAAAACCAGGACCCTACTACACTCAGGCCGAGAGGGCAGTTGTCTCCCTCTCCTGTACGTGTGCTTGAATCTTTGATTGGGCTACTTTCTAAATTCCTTTTATGAATTTATGAATAGTAAGAAAGCCAGGTAAGAGCTCTAACACAGAGACATGAATAGCATGTGGTCTCTACCCCCAAGGAATCCACCACATTGGGAGACAGATACGTGACTTGCTAACTGGATCCCTGGTTATGTTCTGTGTCATTGTGAAGGCTGCACAAGGCATTCTAGAAGCTTGCAGGAGAAGCTCTTAGACCAGTCTGGGCATTCTGGAAGACTTGAGATGTGGAGCTAGTCACCTGTCTTGAACCTTTAGGGATGAACAAGAGGCAGTCAGGGGAAAAGTAGGGAAGGTATTCCAGAAAGAACAGCAAGTGTGGAGGCACTGAGCATTTAGAAACAACATAGTGGAAATGGAGCATTCTCAGTAGTGTGGATTATTAGGACAAAAATCACAGAGAGGAGTGAGCAGGCAGCAGCTAGGCCAAATAGGTTCTTGTCTACCAGGCTAAGGAGCTTGGACTTAATCCCAAGTCCCGGGGTCCTGAACATTTTCTTGATGAGCCCTTTGGGAGTCTGGTGAAATCTGAATCTCACCTAAGACAACTGTGACTTTATGTGCACAAAGTTGTGACTGCCATCCCTGGATGGGCTTATCTCCTGAAGCCCAGGCTGCTTAGGCAATAGACAGTGACAGACAATACTAGTAGGAGTGTGGCATGACTACACACACTTCAGCATGATGCTCCGCCTATACAGTGAACAGGCTGGAGGGAAAGTAAGATTGGAGGTAGGAGACAGTAGAATTGGTGGTTGATGCAACAGTAGAAGTGAGAGATGCAGGAAAGCTCAGAAAATACAGATGTGGCTGGAGAGAAGCCAGCCTAGTGGCTTCTCTTTTTAATGGGGTCTTGATTACAGAGTGGATCCTATCAGATGGAGAAGCTGGCCCTGAGGACAAATCTGGAGGAACATCTGAAGTCACCAGTGAGATGAGCAAGAACAGGATGTTCCCAAGTATACAAATATACAGAAGAAAATGGCAAAAGGGAAGAAGAAAAGATCAAGTTAGTTTAAGACTCGGTTCTTGTTTTTCCCAATGAATGGTAGTACGGTTGGATCTATTCTTGACTGGAAATTCTTGGAGAAATGTTTGCTTTATCCATTATCGTGCCAATTGGATAGCATGTGTAGAGCTTTTGTAAGTAGTGTATACATAATTTCATTATTAAAAGTAACTTTTGATTTGGGACTTTACATTTCCTTATGCTAGCATAAACATTTAAATGTACAGTAATTTCCAGAGGGTGGGGGAGTTCTTTTAGGGTGGTGTGTGAAGGCAATGAAATGTGCTATTCAGATCTCCTACTGCCAAGAACATAATTGACAACAGGCCCTAAATACCGCCCTTTGGAATCTTCCATGGAATTTGTGTAGAAAACAGCCAATAACTTCCTTGCATGGCTACTTAGCAGCCCCATTTCAGTGAGATAGCATCCAAATGAAGAAAGCCAGCATGGTGCATTACTGCTATGTAATCTTCAGACATACTGAATCCTGACAATTTTCTTGATAATGTCCTTCATGGCAAAATGGCTCAAGGCAGAGCCGTGGTTTCATTACTTGGTCATTCCTTGTCTAGTCTTTTCTGTCCCCTTCAGCTTGGGACAGTGTCCAGTCTACATTGACTATGATGGTCTGGATGCTTTTAAGGAGGACTGATCATTTCTTTTGTACTGACATAACTGGAGTTTGCTGGTTGTGTTCTCACAGTTATACAGCTTTGGCAGGAATATCACAGAAGTAATGCTGTATATTTTCATTACATTCTATCAGAGAGTGCACACTTTGAATTTTTCATATCACTGATGATGTTAACTTTGATCACTTGATTGAGGTTGTGTCTGCCAGACTTGACAGCACAGTCTTTTCTCCTTCTAGTTAATAAGTATTTTGTGGAGAGGTACTTAGAGTGTATGCAAATATTCCATTTCCTATGAAAATTTTATTGTGTTTAACTTATTTATAGAGTATGAACTCAGATTCCTATTTTATTGAATAGGTTATCATTATATATGTAATGCATAATATATAATAGGTTCCTCTCCATCAACTATCTATCTATCTATCTATCTATCTATCTATCTATCTATCTATCTATCTATCTATCTATCTATCACCCACTTATCTGTCTGCATTGATGCTCAAAATTATCCTAAATTTGACCATTTTGTTCTTTTTCACCCAATCCTGAATTCAGTCCTTTCTCTAAGAGTACAACTTCTTTTTAATAGAGAATGCTATCTGGAAGCTAAAGCTATTTCTAGCACCTTTAATGATAGTAAGAAATATCATTCTCATTATTCTTAAAATATTTACTTATATGCCAAATCCCTCTCTATTATGTAAATCTGGCCACTGTTATTCCACACACTAAGGACCTCACACCCCCACTTTAGCTCTGTCATCTACTGTGTAGCCCCTGCCCTGGTGTCAGCCTTAACACCTCAGGCCCTGACACTTCACATGGGACCACCAGAGCTCCAACCCTCCAGAGGAATGTTTTGTTCATGCCCCCCTTCCTCTCCCCAGTCTTCTTCCAGTGGGCACTGTGTGAATTTTGTTTTGCTGTTGTAACACATCATTAGGTACTTGGTTACTTAAAACAGCACATTATCTTACAGGGAAGTCTAAGATCCATTCACAATGTGTTTCTTCTAGAGACTCTAGGGAAGGATCCATTGCCTTACTTTTCCCAGTCTTTTCAAGAGCACAAGCATGTTCCTGGCTTCACTATCTCTTTCTCCATTTTTGAAGGCAGGCATGTGTGACTTTTCCTCTCCTTGCTGACCTCTGCTTCTCTCCTCACATTTTCTTTCTCTGTATCTGGCACTCCTACTTTCTTCTTCTAAGGACCCTTGAGAGTACATTGGACTCACCTGAATAATACACAATAATTTCATTTCATGACCCTTAATCCTATCTTCAGTATCCCTTTAACCATGTGCTAAGGTTATATAGCCACACATTCTGTGGATTAGTAGGATGTAGATGTCTTTGGAAAGGTAAAAAGCTGATCACAGGCCTTGTTCACTTGATGGTTTAGGGAAAGAATTATTCAAGAAAAGAAAAGTAGAGATAAAAAGGGGAAGAGAACAGGAAAGAATCATTTGCCCCATAACACTGAGGGTCAGAGATTTTATAGCCACTTAAGACCTTAAAGATTGTTTCAGGATCAGCACCCAAATTCAGATTTTTGATTTCAGGATCAGCACCCAAATTCAGATTTTGATTCTTAAGGCATTTGGACTTTCTCTTGTCCTCACTGTGTCCTGGATTATCACTTTCCAAGTTGCATTCCCCTCACCTGACACCATAGGTCCCCAGAGACCTAGGCTCTAAGATCCCACCTGCATTTTCCTAGAAAGTTCAAGAGGTTAAGTACACTGGTGCCCCATTGTATTGGTGTGTAAGTTTTGGTGTGTCAAGTGACAATAGCATTTTTCTCTATGGCTTCTGGAACCAAAGAGAAAAAAAAAAATTCTAATGATTAACATTTCTTCTCCCACTGATTATTCACAGCTCATTTGGAGAGGGACAGGACATAAATAATTTATGATTTCTTTTTACCTCTATGGAGACAGAAGAGAGGTTGAGTGAGGAACTAGACATTTGGCCCAGTTTATCTGTCTGGTGTTTGCAGAGATACTGTATGCAAAGCCTAAGTGACACAAACTATGCAACCTCTATCGACAGACATGGTATGGGTGGAGGGGAAATGCTCTGAAAAATCAGACTTTCCACGCTAACTTATGTTATGACCTCCCTTTTTTGTATAATCATAATATCAAAATATTCTGAGCAACCTTCAGCTTACAATTGGATTGCCTCAGCCTCAGGAGGCGCTACCTGGCCCTGACAAGCAAGTACTGCACCAGGGTGAGAAATTCCTCTTGAAGTCAAAAGTGATTTGACAACTGGCTGATTAATAAAAACAAATGGCTGTTACTGCACAGTCTCTCTTACTGCCAGACTGAGGAAAACCCAAATCTTATCACTCTATCTCACATAGCCTTCTATTCAGTTTCTAAATAACCACTCAAGCTTTCTACTATATAGTCTTTGGATATGGAAATTTACCCAAGTCGCCTATGCAGAGCTAATCAGGTTTTCTACCTTCTAGACTTCAAGAAAACTCAAACTTTCTAACAATTTTTTCAAAGAACCTTACCTTAATTTGATTTACAAAAAATTTCCTCTTCCTGCCCTCACTTTACTTTACCCCGTAGGATGTCTCTATGAGAATGAAAGCCCTTCAGTAATAGATAATGTTTCAGGGACTTTATTTTGGTTAATCGTCACTGTGGTAAATATAGTAATATTAGTCTTAAACTTTGTGAATCTATGTACCTGTTTTAACCTTGATAGATTGATTTTAAAAATGTTATAATCTCAACTGAAGGTCAAAACAACCCCAGACTATTCTTAGCAAAAAGGTGATTGTGGCCCTCCCTGGTGGCTCAGCGGGTTAAAGCACAGCACTGAGAATCTAAAGCTGCTTCCGCATGAGTTCGACTCCCGCCTGCCCCGGAGGTGACCACATGGCGCGGCAGACCTCTCCTGACCCGCCCGCTGCTCCCCTCAGCAGTGTACTTCGCCATCTGCCTGTTCTGCTCCCCACTCTGTCTCTGGTGAAGCCTCTCACCGCCCCTGAGCCTCTGGCCTGTACCCCAGTTCTGTATGCACAAATAAATAAATCTTTAAAAAAAAAAAAAAAAAAAAAAAGGTGATTGTGACCTCAGCCCATTTCATATGTTAATGTCATCCCTCTGGCCTGCCTGAAGTGTATAAAATAAACCACTGCTGAAGGCAGAGCAGGAAAACTTGCACCTAGCTCCCATTCCCGTGTCTTCCTCATGCCCGCTCCCCTTTTTTCCTTTTCCCCCCTTTTCTAGGAATCTCCACTCGCCGACGCCATTCCCACCTTGAGACCCTGCCTGTTCTACCCCCCAATAATCCATGATCGGGGACAAAGTCTCTGACACCTTAGACCCTCACATATCAGCTAAAATGGTCCACAGAGACCTCTCCTTTCCGCCAAGTCTCCATGAGGTCCATGTGGATGTACCCCACTAACATTACAGAGAAAGCCAATGTTCCCCAAGCAATGTTGGTCTTTAACCCCTGAGGATGCGTAATGCATCTGCTGCCTGGAATTCCAGGGTATTTTCAGAATTGGGATACCTATGGTTGGAATAAGACCTTCTGTCATGCCATTTCACCAAGAAGGGAGTGAATAGCTAAAGTAAGTAAGCAGAACAATGAGGTACGAAATCCCACTCAGAAACTGATCATGAACCCCTTTTAATTTGGGGAACAGGACACAGATGATATCCTTTCTCCACTGAGCCTAAGAGCTGAGCTATCTTCTGGGTCAGTCTGTATTGACCATCACAGCAGAACAGAGGTTACCAAGTTTATTTGATCCACAGAGCCCTTTTTTTAAAAGGAAGCTGGACTTGAAACTTCTCCTGCTGCCAAGTTCTATTGGACCATTAGCACTCAATGCCATGGGTGGCATAAGCTGCCTTAGTGGCCCCATGCTTTCTTCAGGCCAGGGCCCTGCATTGAGCAAACTGCTAGACAATCCAAGAACAGGGTTGTGAGCAGGAGGGTGGGCAGGGAGACTCCAGGGGATGAGGATTCCCCAGTCTCTGAGGGAAACACACTTCCTCATTCCCTGGCTTGTTCCTCACTGGTGTGGCCTCTGCCCTCCACCCCCTCTTCCCTTATCCCGTTAAGGAATTCAACCCTTTGCTACATCACAGGGCTGGTGCCAATAGAGGTAAGTGCCGCCACCCTCCCTGTCACCCTGTTCCCATCCTTTCCCATCTCGGCGAGATATTCTGCTCAATATTAACGGTGCCAAGCCAGCTGACCCTGAGCACGGAACTTGCTTTGCCCTGGCTTGATTGTAGATCCTTGACTCTTTCTCTCTCTAGTACTTTTCTCTCTCTAGACGCATCAAAAATAAGAGGCTGTGTTCCAGCTCTGTCACTTGTCCCCATCCCACACCGTCCCACCTTGCTCAGCGCCTATAGTAACCTTTTGCTTCTCAACTCAGCCATAAGCAAGACTAGAACTGTCAGGGCTTCACTAAGATGCTACAGCAGCAAAACAAAACAGACACAAAGAAATCACAGCAACAACAAATGATTGGCTTTAGCAAACGCAAAGTCCTTATTCTAATTCTTCCCATAAAATGGCGTGACTGGCACCAAATCCAGGCACACGGCCCTGAGCGCCTCCCCCTTCCCCCCAATGCCGAGGGGCTTGGGCATCGCTGGGAGGCTTGGTGGCCTTCTCTTTCCTCGAAGTGATTTCTTCATCTTCTTTTCACTCTGGTGTCAGGTCATCACCCATGGCCCCAGGCCGAGCTGCCTTCATGGGTCCCCATCCCTGGGAGGCATGTCCCTTCTGGGGTCTCCAACATTCCTCCCTAGCCTGCTGCCAACTGCCAGATGTCCCCTGTACACTTCCAGTGGGCACATGGCCCCCTGCTCCCTGGGGTCCACCCCTTGGCTTTATCCCCTCACTCTGCTGCGCTGGGAAAATTTGATGGTCTAAAGAACTTTCACTCATAAGCTTAACAGCCTGTGTTTTAACCTTTGTGGTCTATATTCTGTTTTGCTACTTTTTAATTTTATTGCTCTCTTCAACACTTAACAACATAATACATTGTTATGGAATTACGTCACACAAAACAAAGAGGAATAAAATCTTAAAACCAGTAAATGCAAAATAGTGAAATTTGTCCATCTTGAAGCCAATGACATTACCATCTGGTGTACCCCATTTCCAGCCTTCTCATTCACATACACATACAAATGAGATTAAAAACAAACTTGGGATCATACTCTTTGTCACTCCCAAAACTTCTGTTTTCACTTAGTTTGTCTTGTGCCTTGTTGATATTTTGGAGAACTTCCCATGCCTCAATCTACTCTATACCAGAAGTTCTAATTATGAATTTGCAGAACACTAGGTTTCCCAAAGTGAAACCAGGGTGTTGAATTGTCAAAACCCAGTAATAGGACCCTCCCTGGTAATACAGTGGGTTAAAGCACAGCACAAAGAAGTTAAAGCCACTTCAACATGAGTTTGATCCTGGTCCCAGGAGGTGACCACATGGCGTGTCAGACCTCTCCTGACCCGCCCGCTGCTCCCCTCAGCAGTATACTTCATCAGTCGGCCTGTTCTGCTCCCCACTCTGTCTCTGGTGAAGCCTCTCATCACCCCTGAGCCTCTGGCCTGTACCCCAGCTCTGTATGCACAAATAAATAAATCTTAAAAAAAAACCCAAAAAACAGTAATAACCATTTTTTAATGAAGTTTATAGGAAATTAAATGAATAAATTTGATTTTAATTTTGATTTTCTGCCATGACTAAGTATTAAAATATTGGCTTTACCATTCTTTAGACACAATACACCCTCCCTCCAAGTGACTGATTGATGAATGAAAACTCTATTTTTTTTTCAGTTTAACATGCCAGGAGCTTCACAATCTTAGGGATCTTGCTACCTCCCCTCCATCTGGGATGCATAAGGATGCAGCTTTGACCTGCACTCACAGTTTCAACTTGACCTAGCCACTGGGCGTGTCTACCAAGCTGGAGAAGGAAAGGAAAAGGCTCACACTGCTTGGCAGAGGCACTGTTCCAGAGAAGTATGGCCTAGACAAGGGGCGGTATTATCTCTACCTGCCGGAAAGAAGTGAGTGCAGGAGTCCAGAGCAGCAGGGAGCTCTGGCAGAGCTGGCAGAGCCTAAGCAGACCAGAGGGCATGAGCCTCGGGGCGGTGTACACACGGGTATCCTGAGGATTGAGTAACAGAGGGCCAGGCAGCGGGCTGGATTAAAGCAGGAAGGCGAACAAGTTGGAGCTTTTCTTTGGGACCTCACAAAGTTGCAGCATGGAATGGCACTTTGAAAGGGAGCTGGGACTCTGCAGTGGTGCTGTCGACCGTGTCGTGTGGGGACTCATTTGTGCTGAAGACATTCACCTCAGGGACAGATGATCTCACAAAGAGTGGGAAGTCCAAAGGGAAGTGTAGAGAACTCTAAGAGCTGTCACGTGTAGGATCTTAAATAATGTCACCCGGACCTGTTTTCTTGCCCCATCTCTGGGTTTCCCACTCATCCGTGTGGGCCATGCATGCTAACGAGGCTCTGTCTCTGTCTCAGAGCTTCCTGCAGGGGCTCCAGATTTGGCACGTCTCGTTTCAGCAAAGAAAACTCTCTTCTAGCTGTTTGCAGCCCCTTCACTGAGTCAAAATTCCACCCATGAGTGGAATGCATCCATTCGTGAAGTTCTGCCATGATTTGCTCCCCTAGGAACTGGGTGCACCACTCCAATCCAAACTCCCAGACTGGGGAGGAGAGGTTCCATGTGAGTACTAGGGAAGAGTGGCTGCTGGGAGGCACAAACCAGTCCCCTAGAATATTAATAAATTATTAAGTTGGGCTATTGAGTGTCTGGGAGAGACTTTATTTTTTTAAAAGATTTATTTATTTGTGCATACAGAACTGGGGTACAGGCCAGAGGCTCAGGGGTGGCGAGAGGCTTCACCAGAGACAGAGTGGGGAACAGAATAGGCAGATCACAGAAGTACACTGCTGAGGGGAGCAGCGGGTGGGTCAGGAGAGGTCTGCCACACCATGTGGTCACCTCCGGGGCAGGTGGGAATCGAACTCATGCAGAAGCGGCTTTAAATTCTCAGTGCTGTGCTTTAACCTACTGCGCCACCAGGGAGGGCCCGAGACTTTATTTTTTAAAGATTTATTTATGTATACAGAACTGGGGTACAGGCCAGAGATGTGGGGTGGTGAGAGGATTCACTAGAGACAGAGTGGGGAGCAGAACAGGCAGATCGATGAAGTACACTGCTGAGGCGGGCAGCCGTTCGGGCAGGAGAGGTCTGCTGCGTCATGTGGGTCACCTCCCTGGCTGGGGATAGAACTTGTGCTAAAGCAGTTGCCTCGCAGCACCACCAGAGCAGGCCCTGGGAGAGACTCTTGAAGAGAAATCCAAGGAAGGATTATCTTAACATGCAAAGAGGTCTTCCAAGGAAGCCGAGTAGGTCTCTGCTAGTGGGTCTGGAGGGCAGTAGCTGCAGAATGCCCAGAGCCCCCATCTCTGGGAAGGGTATCAGTGTTTCCTCTGCCAATATTTCACACCCCAACAACAGCTGCCAATTATGAAAAAACATTTTTGCATAATGTATAGTCATGTTTTTCTTACCAGAGACAAAATAAGGGTGAATGGGGTAATGTCTAGGGCAGAGTCAGATGGCAGGAATACCTTCAGCTCTGAAGATGGATGAACAGATGAAAAGGTCCTTGGTTCTCATATTTGCATCCCTGCTCAAGTGTTCCAGCCCTCAGAGGAATGATGACTTTTGAGAATGTGTCAAATGTCCTACAGATAGAGGAGTGTGATTGATCCAAGTCTTTTTGTCCCTTGACCTAGGAATCCCAAAAGCTGTGGGTCCTTTCTCAGGCTTCCATGGGGCTGAACTACCACCATTCCACAGCCTGGCATCTTATCTCCTCCCTTTCCTCATGCTAAACAAACCGTTGTACTTACTGCTTAGGACTCTGGTGGAGTTGTTGCAGAATGGCTGGAAGGAGCTGCGTGATTCATCCCTCCACACAGCTTCCCATCTCCCTCATATTTTGGTCTGGAGTATGAGAAAGAAAGGAAGAACACTGGGAGAAGTGGGGAATGCAGAAAGAGGTGTGTGTATGTGTATGTGTGTGTGTGTGTGTGCCTGCTTGTGCACTGGGAGAAGGTTAAGGGAGGAGTGACCATGGAGATCTGAAGTTGCTCATCTGCCCTCTCCATTCCTGGTCATAAACTGAGGGGCCTAGAGGTTGGGTGACTGAAGAATTGGCTTTGAGTCTCTCGAAGCAGAGAGCACCACCTGGGTGCTCTCAGTGGAGTGAGCTTGTAGTGGAAACAGTGGGCAAAGGGTGGGGGAAGGGAGAAAAGGAGGGCTCCTTTCCAGATCCACAGTCTAACCAGACTCCTCCTATTCCTGTAGGGCCTCTCAGTGAGCCTATGAGGGATGTCAAACACAGCTCCCCTCTTCATGGGAAAGGAGACCGAGTAACAGGTTTGATATTCATCATGTCTCCTATTAAGTAACCCTTCCTGTCATCCCAGGGCACTAGTTCCTGCATACAAAGGTTTTCTCTTGCTCTTTCTCTCTCTACTCCCCCCACACACCAATTCCCTATATTAAATTACAGTTGAAATGTTTCGAACTCTCAGCACCAGGATCATATGACAGAGCAAGTGGGCTTGCTTTTTAATCTTGTCCAAGAGAGAGAAATGAAAATGACTTGCAGGATTTTGACACAACGATCAGACAAAAAGATTTTTAGCTCCCACCCCTCGAATAAATAGTAACTTGTCAAATGCCATTATCAAATCATAGAGATCAAAATTCGTCTCAGTTTTTCTGTGTGTCGACCTAAAAGCAATAAAGAGTTATAACTGCATTCCAAGTTATGTTTGGATTATTGACGACTCCATGACCAAAGATTTGTCTGTCCTGAAGCCTGATAGAGTTTGAGCTGATTTATCTTTTGGAGCTGGAGGCCCAATCTCTCACTAAACCATAAAACACCACAGTGAGCTCTGAGCCTGACCACTGTGTCTGAACCATTGGGCTTGGATTTTCTGATGTGATCAGCTGAGACTAAACCCTCAAGACTCACTTTCCATTCCTGCTTTCCATTTGCATGGGGGAAAAGCCACGTTAATGAAGACCTCTCTCTGTCTGTGGTGAGTGATGTTCCAGAAATATTTTTTGCCACTGTCCCTCCATTAAATAAATAAATTGCTGCTGTCTTTGATTTTTCATCAGGGGACTTAGATCTGTGATGGGTGACTTCAGTTTTAAAAACTCATTTCAATGAGTTTGATTTGGGGTGACCTGGTTATGAAGATAATGTTCAGTAAGAAACCTCATTTATTGACCCTCAGGTGACAAAAGAATTGGGATCTTCTTGTGCCCCTTCCCATCTGTCCATTCACCCTTTCAATGGTCCCTTTCTAATGAAGACAGATGCCAGACAACTCTGGTTTATCCAGATACTCAAAGGTGTAACTGACTTCCCAATTTATTAACAATGGTGATTCATTACCATGACAATTGGGAAAACTGATTACCTTTGAATTGCTGATGAGGTAATCCTGCTTCTCTCTAGCCCTGGTAATGAATCACCATTTTCCCTCCCTCTTCTGACCTAATTTTCCAAATCATGTACCTGTATAAAATATTGTGCAGAGGCGTGCATCTATTTATCTCACAGGAGTTCTCTCCTTCTGAATTCAAGGGAGAAGACAAACCCTCCAACTGGGAGGGAAGATTCATGAATGTTCTGGGTAGGAATTCACCAGAGCCCAATCTCTCTGATCATCCACCTGCACTGTGAACAACCATTTCCATCCCTCTGATTGGGTCTCTGGAGTGTGTGCCTGGGGGAGAGGGGGAAATTTACAGGGACAACATGATTCTACCCTCTCTATTGCCAGAGATGTCTGAACTTTGGTCTTAACAGTCTGGGGTTCCCTGAGATAAATCTTTAACTTCCTGCTGTCTCAAACAAGAGAACTAAATGGCCTTAAAATGATTCGCTCACATAATGGTAACATTGACTATCTTTGGATCTCAGAATCGGTTGTGGAAGTTGATCTTTGTAAACTGGTACTTGATTACTTAGGCTCTTGGGCCCAGGAATCTTTCCCCATGGCAGTGGGGAGACCTTTGATGATCCCGATGATTTGTCTGGAGGACAGAAGTGGGGTGGGGGAGACCACCACCATTTTCTCTGGACATTTTTCCTATGTTCTTCTAACTATGAGAAGTATCCCTGACCCTGTCTTTAGCTGCTTCATTCAAAATACATAATATTTTCCCTGCTGACCTGACCACCCACCTCTCAGCTATATCATGGCTATCTGGGCAAGAGGGTTTATCTCCTGGACACACACTGGGATTTTGATTATCTTTGTTGCATATTTACTGAATGTCTGCCTTACTGAGCACTGAGGAATATCAAAGATAAATGGGGCACACAGTCGATGACTCAAGGAATTCTCTTTCACTACACAATGAATGTCAGTGTGGTCCAGCACACATATTTCTACTGCAATTTCATGTTTGTACAGGTTCTCAGTCTAACCAGCTTTCTTGGTTTGGAATGTCCCCAAAACAGACCCAGAAATAGTCTTAGTTGTATGTGACTACGTAGGAAGCCTAGGGGAGGATTGAACAAGGAAGGGAGAAAATCCAGGGAAGCATGTGCTAGTGACAGGACTCTAATCCAAGAGATATCGACCAAGCTGGGCTAACATGTCTTAGAAAGGACCCAAGGGTAGAGGCCTAGTGGTGCAGGGGTAAAAATCTCAGCGCCAATTAGCTATCTGCAGCCACTGCAGCACGGGTTTGATCCGTCCAAGGAGCTGACCCATGTGACTCAGCAGACCTGTCCTGGCTGGGCCTCCTCCCTCAGCAGTGTATTTCAGTCAATCTGCCTGTTCAGTTCCCCACTCTGTCTCTAGTTAATCTTACACAACTCCCCTCCCCCCTTTCATACTTCTGGTCTATACCACAGTTTTTATATACATAAATAAACTAAGTAAATCTTAAAAAAAAAAAAAAAGAATAGATTCAATAGTCATTCAGTTGGTTAGAAGATCAAACATTAAAACTAAATTTGTGATTGTTACTAGGCACTTAAAATCTAAGAAAATCAGCAGTGTCAACTTTAAATATGCATAGGTAGTTTCGATAGTTATAATATGAAAAGGATTATTCTGTGTGTAGTCTAGAAATTCAAATGAAAGAAACTTTTTTAAAATTTTAAATGAGATTTCCTTTTGTTTTCTCTTTAGTTCAATGCTGACTACTTTTTTCTGGAAGCCAAAGCCTTTATAATTACATTCAAGCTTTAAAAACTTGTCAGAATTAGCCTTCCATCTAAATATATACACAGGTAATTGTTATTTCTTAAATCTCTATGGAAATGAATGCATACTGGCCATAAATTTTATTTTATATATTTTTAAAGATTTATTTATGCATACAGATCTGGGGTACAGGCCAGAGATGCAGGGGTGGTAAGAGGATTCACCAGAGACAGAGTGGAGAGCAGAACAGGTAGATCAACGAAGTACACTGGTGAGGGGAGCAGTGGGCAGGTCAGGAAAGGTCTGCCACACCATATGGGTCACTTCTCTGGCTGGGGATCGAACTTGCAGGAAAGCTGCTGTGTTGCACTTTAACCTGTTTTGCCACCAGGGAGGGCCCTGGTCATAAATTTTAGAATTAGACTTATTAATAGAAATTTAGCATCATCATATTTCTCATACCAGGAGACCATTTAGCTATGTATCTACCCTACTTTAATTCTCAAACATTATCTGGTACTAAATAGTATTAGATAAATTTTAAAAAATGCTTTAACAAAAATCATGTTTTTCTTTTCCTCACAATGAAGCTAAAAGTCACTTAAAAACTCCTTTCTTATCTTATAGTTCTCCAAAAGAATTTGAATCAATATTTGTGAGTTGAGTAAATATTAACATCATTTGGTTTTGGGTGACTTAGCCATGAAGATAACGTTCAGTAAAAAGTCTAATTTCTTGATCTTCAGGTGACAAAAGGAATTGGGATCCTCTTGTGCCTCTGATGAATTAAAATTAAAGGGCCCTCCCTGGTGGCACAGTGGGTTAAAGCACAGCACTTAAGAAGCTTAATCCACTTCAGCTTGAGTTCAATCCCCACATGTCCCCGGAGGTGACCCACATGGCATGGCAGACCTCTCCTGACCCGCCCGCTGCTCCCCTCAGCAGTGTACTTCGTTAATCTGCCTGTTCTGCTCCCCACTCTGTCTCGGGTGAATCCTCTCACGGCCCCTGCCCCTCTGGCCTGTGCCCAGTTCTGTATGCATAAATACAAAAATCTTAAAAAAAATTAAAGGGGAACAAAGAATTGACCCACAGGGCATCAGAGGAGACTGGGCATTAATCCATGGAATCCCATCGATCCTTGGTCGAAAGCAGACATTGTGCTTCGGGCTGTGGCAGAGTCTGGGCCCAAGGATTTCAGAACTAGAGCTGAGAGACTGCTTCCTCTGTCTGTTTTCCTATGAACATAATCTTTTCTTTTTCTTTTTTCTTTTTGGGGCTTTCTCCTCTCTACCTTGAGGGAAGACATCTATGATGTGACCTTACTTCATAACTCAGGTTAGCCAATCGGAATCCTTTTTAGGAATTTACCACAATTTTTGAAGGGACTCCATCTACTAAGAGTCATTTGAGTCTGGGTTAACAGTGGTCATTTTCTACCTGGTTAGAGAATAAAGTCAGAGAGCACAGAATTAGGAGAGTGAGGAAAGAGAAGGAAAAAACTGGGACACATTATTTGAACTACAGGATCCATATCTGAAGAATCATGTCCTTATGCAGGTTTTTCTGACCCTTCACCTCCAGGTGGTCATTGCCTCCCTTAGTTATATCCAATGATGCTGTGTTCATAAGTCCACATGTGTACAAACCACATTATATAGAAACTGTCTGAGTGCCTAGAACGGCCTGGCAGTTAGGTGTTAACATTTGCTTGTTGAATGAATGAGAACTCATGTTGTCACTTGTCTGGCTATCCTTTCATTTCTGGATGCTGCTGGGCACGTGGGTTTTCTCATTGCTTGTTTTTGCCACTCTTCATGGCTATCTTTCCCCTTTCCTGTCAGGTCAGAGATCCATACTATGACCCAAGGAAGGTTGGGGTGAGTCAGCAAGTGAAAGATCTTCTGACTGGCTTTTCATAGAATCATTTCATTCAGTAGGCTTTACTAAAGGCACAGATGAGAAGAAGGGAGATTGAGAAGGACTCACAACTTCTTTCATCAGCTGGAGATAACGTGAACATTGAGAGAAATTCTGATACATTGATTATTTTCACTTACATGACTGTTATGGTGGAAAGAGACTTTGGTTTAATCAAGAATTGTGACTCACATATAGAAGGGTCAATAGAAGACTAAAGAGTTTAGGAATTCAAATCATTCTAAAGTTATTTTTTGAATACCTCCCAGGTACTTGAATATGATTAGCTGAGGGGGGCAGTTCCTGAGATATTAGATTGTAGTGCTGAGAAAATAAAAAGCACTGGACTACTGGGTCATAGGGAAGCTCCATGTTTAGCAGTTTGAGGAACCTCCACACAGTTTTCCATAGTGGTTGTACTAGTTTTCATTCCCACCAGCAATGCAGGAGAGTCCCTTTTCTGCACATCCTTGCCAACATTTGTTGTTGCTAGTTGTTTGAAGATGTGCCATTCTCACTGGGGTGAGGTAGTATCTCATTGTGGTTTTAATTTGCATCTCCCTTATTATGAGTGATGTTGTACCCCTATGTTTATTGCTGCTTTATTTACAATTGGAAAAACATGGAAGCAGCCCAAATGCCCAAAAGTAGATGACTGGATAAAAAAGAAGTGGTACATATATACAATGGAATATTACTCAGCAACCAAAAAAGAGAAACACATGTCTTTTGCAGCAACTTGGATGGAGCTGGAAAAGATCATGCTTAGTGAGATAAGCCAGAAAGAGAAAGAAAAATACTGGATGGTTTCACTCATAGCAGGAGTATAATGGACCAGGCGAGAAAATAACAAAAATAATGAACAACCATATACCAGAGACATTCTGTGGGGGTGGAGTGGGGAATGGGATCAAAAATGGGGGAGGGGGAAGGGAGGGAAATGCATGGGACTATGGTGGTGGCACAGGGGTGATTTGGTCATGGGAAACCCGCGGGGATTACAATTGAGATGGAAAAAAAAATGTGCAAAATGATGTAAAAATAAACTTTTTAATTAAAAAAAAAAGCACTGGACTAGATATCATGGGGAAAGACACCAAACTTGCCCTTGTTATGCTGTCACTCAACCTTTTGTTTACACATCCAAATCATGGGTATACAGTCTAGTCCTTTCTGAAAAGAAGCGGAGGTCTAAGAGCCAATTGTGGAAATGCAGCAAGTCTGACTCTTGAGACTGTGATCTATTATTGATGGAATCTCAATTCAAAGGGAACTGCTGTGTGAAAAACACTAAGGGGATGTGTGCAGAAATGAATAATCTGTCCTCCTCGGTAGCAGTTTGAATCCTAAAATCCAGTAAGCAGTAAACAGGTCTATGCATTCATTTAACAACTATTCTTTCAAGTACCTCTTATTTGTTGAGTGCTATCCCAAGAGCTGGGGAAATAGCAGTGGACAAACAAGACAACATCTTTGTCCTAGGAGAGATTGTGGTCTTGAGTCCACAAATACTGCAAGGGAGTGTGCTAAGAGGGATGGACAGTGATGAGCGTGGGCTGCGGACCCAAGACCTTGCTTTCAGTTTACAGCTACAGGGGTCTGGAGGAGCAGTGGCTGCTTCAAAATTCCAGTCACAACAAGATACAAGGCTTTTCTTTATCTGTAAATCACAGTCCCTATTTTCAAATATCGAATCAACTTGAAGGGACAAAATATACCGAATACATGTCCCCAGTGCTCCATTGATGAAAAACTATGCCAGAAAGCTTAGACTTAATGTATCACTGAGATATTTGTTTCTCTTGAAGTGAATGTATTTTCTCCTACACAATGTGAATGTTGTGACTAATCTCATTTCTCTCACTGCTCAGGGGTACAGAGCTGAAGTTCTATCTCAGAATTCATTGCTAAAGATATTATGATGAATTTGTTATTTGTGTTCTATCTATCCACTGACCTTAGCTTCCTATTCTGTTTAGATCTTCCCTAGCCATTACTTTAAATCTTTTTTTGGCCTTATTATATTGTATGCCTTTGTTTAGGCTGCCCCTGTCTTGGGATAAACTGGGGGTATCGAGTTTTGATAAAGAAATCTAATCCACTATCTCTAAGTTAGGCAATTGGCACTTCCATGCCTTCTTTGATGTTCTCAGTGTTCCTGAGAGCTGGGAGACTTAGCATGGACCTCTCTTGATGGGACAGTGTATGAAGAGAGGCCTTGGCAAGCCTGTGCTGAGAGTACAGTGTGGTGGGGTGTATACAGGGGAAGTTTCACTATCCAGGTTGACTTATTTTTAGTATTTAATATAAAGCACTCATATTAAGCAGACTGCCATGTTTATTGTCTTCTTTTCCTTCCTATTCATCATTAGCCATTAGCTTCATGAGGGCAGGGGTGCTGTTGTCACTTGTGATAACCAGTGTATATCCAGGCTGGGCAATTTGCTTGTCACTGTACTGGTAATTAACAAAAATGTGTTCAGTGGTGAATGGAGTAGATGTCAATGGATTGACAGTTCTGAAAGGCTCAGTTCTTTGACGGAACAGATCAGCTGAGGGAGGTGGAGAGAGCATCCTCAAAGAAGTAGCCCCTGAGCTGGGATCTGAGTAGATAGGCTTTTCGAGCTGGTAAGCTGCTCCTTGCCACAGGGAGGCATCGCTGCAAACTCACCCCCAACTAGAAAACTACCTGCCTCAGCTGAGGCAGTGGGGAGGGGGTGTGTGTCATTTGTATTTGAAGTGTGTTTTCATTCCTCTTCCTCCCTTCCTCTGTCTCTTCTTTCTTTTCTTTTCCTTCCTTATCTAACAAGGGACTAGAAAACAATGTAGTTGTTGCTGGTTTTTAACTAGTGTTGAAAAGGATACTCTTATTATAAGAAGTCACAAGCCAGGAGTATAGGACTTGCACATTAACTATACTCTAGGACTATGAGGCCTGAAATTTCTTTGGGTGTGTTACTGAGTCCCTTGGAAAGTCAGTATTTAATAGCAGGAGATGGAGAAAATGGCAATGATTCCCTGACTAGAAACAGCCAAGATCCTCATCCTTTGCCAGTTGGGCATTGCACATATATGGAGGGACCAAGTGAAGATAGAGCTGAAATAATTGTTAGATGGTCTAACCAATGGGGATTCATCTCAACAACAACAAGAGGTGAGTCATGTTAGGGTTGATATGGGGATCTCCTGAACTGATTTACACAATACTCAAGTTCTTTAGTTTTGCAAGAACAAGGAAATTGCAGTTATTGCTCATATACTAACATTGGCTTCACAGAAAATTTTTACCCTGGGCCCTCCCTGGTGATGCAATGGCTTAGGATGCAGCACTGCAAACTAGCCACAGCTGCTTCGGTGCAAGTTCAATCCCAGCCCCAGGGGTGACCCACATGGTGCAGCAGACCTCTCCTGTCTCAGCAGTGTACTTCGTTGATCTGCCTATTCTGCTCCCCACTCTATCTCTGGTAAATCCTCTCACCACACCTGCATCTCTGGCCTGTACCCCAGTTATGAATGCATAAATAAAATAATAATTAAAAAAAAAAGAAAAGTTTACCCAAGCTGTTTCTGTGCCTTTGGTGTGTCCATGAAGTTTTTGAATACATGTTCAATTTGTCCAAATTGGGGCGGGCATTATAAGTAGCAAGTCATCTCCACAAATGAAGTACCAATAGTGCTTAATCATCTATGGCCATGTGCACACATGTTCAGCTAGTGACAACTCTGCCTATGTCAGGCAGTGACTGCTACCTAGATCACACTGGCTCAAAGATTCATCCTGATCTGAGAAGTTACATTGTTGAAAAAAATTGCCTTAGAATAAAAATAATGTGCTTTTTAAATTTTTATTTATTAACTCTGGGAATGAAGTCTACTCTGGGGCCATGAGTGCTGGACTCTTCCTGCCACCCATTCAGCTTTTCCTGTTTTGGTTTGTCTTCCTCAGTTCTTTTTCAACTCCATTCTAAGGGACATAATTCCAATTCCTGGCTCTGGCTGGCTCCTTTGAAGCTATAGTATGGACTCCAGGAAAGAACAAAGTATTTCTCTAAAAACTCAGAGCTGAGCTGTGTCACTCATTAAAAGACTTTCTTTTCCTTTTCCCATTACAGAGCTCTATCAACTCACTCATTTTGGCTTCTTCCAGTCTTTGGGGAAAAAGCCAAACAACATGTCCTGACCTTGCTGATCTGGGCTCCTCTGTTCTTTCTAGATCAGAATGTTAACATTTTAGCACTGTAAGTTTCTCTTCTTATATTAAGTATAGGTCTACTTTGCAGCCCCCCCCCCGAGTTAAAATGTCCTTTTCGCTGAGGTAACATTTGTAGAATCCAATAGGTACTCATTCCTTAATATGAATTATTAAAACATATCCTATCTTGGGAGAAGAGATGGAAGGTCTCAGAGAATCATGGAAAGTGGAAGAAGAGGTAGATAAAGGAAGGGAGTGAGCATCAGGGAGGCTGAGAAGATCACCTTCTCAGTGAATTTTACAATTCGCTGATATCCATGGTAGCAGACACAGTTTTATCAACAGATTTTTGTTTCTTGGTTTATTAAATCCTCCTTTATCCTCTTACAATATTTCTTTCTTCCTGCTATGAACAAGGATGTATTTTATTCTTTTTCCAACTCTTTGAATTGACTACTCTGGTCTTTATTTTTCAAATGCTATGAATTGACCTATGAGAACAGCTTTTTTTATATCACATCTACTTTGATATTGATTACCCTTTCATTTTCATTATTTGTGCAATTGTACCTTCTTGTTTGTTTGTTCATTCATTTCTCTCTCTGTCTTCCTTCTCCACTTCCCCTTTCTTTCTTCTCTTTTCATTTGTATCACTGTAGTACCTTCCCTCCCTTCCCCATACACACCAAAACTTTGGATAATATCAGAGAAAATAAAAATGGCATAAATCCCATATTGACTTACCTAGAGAGTCAGATTACCAAAGGCTACATACTAGATAAAATGATTATTGTACCAATATGCTAAAGTGGGAATCCAGAGAGTAGCAGAGGTAAGGATAACCACAGACCACAGTTTATCCTCATGGTTAGCTGTAAGAAATACTCAACCATTACTGCTTTCATTTTTTTTTTTTAAGATTTATTTATTTATGCATACAGAACTAGGGTACAGGCCAGAGGCTCAGGGGCGGTGAGAGGCTTCACCAGAGACAGAGTGGGGAGCAGAACAGGCAGATCAACAAAGCTGAGGGGAGCAGTGGGCAGGTCACGCCATGTGGTCACCTCTTGGGCAGGCGGGAATTGAACTTATGCGGAAGTGGCTTTAGCTTTTCAGTGCTGTGCATTAACCCGCTGCACCACCAGGGAGGGCCACTGCTTTCATTTGTTTTTTAATTTAGCATGTTGACGTTCGAGTAAGAGCAAAACATTAGGCAATAAAAAACAAAACAAAACAGAAACATTGACTTGAAGATAAATTCTGACTTTAAGAATTACATTGTGGGCTTTCAGTCTTGTAGGAAAGACAAACATTAAAGAATTATCACTCCTATAATTAATGCAGGAGGTAAGTCCCAGTGGTGGGAAGTCCTCAGTTCTCCAGACCTTGGAACAAAGGAACTTGTTTAGTGGGTGAGTGGGGGGCAGTTCCTATGGGAATGGGGCTTGATCTGAGATGTGAAAGATGAAACTGAGGGGACTGGATGTGACAGCATGCTAGTGGAGGTGAAGCATGCAGGCAGGCAGCACAATATATACAGAGGCCCAGCTATAACAGAAGAGGGCCTGTATGGTGCTGCTGCAGGAAGGGACCAGCCCTGTGGGCCCTGCAGGCTTCCACAATGAGTTTGGTCTTCATCCTAAGACAATGGAATGGCTTTGGTCAGATCTGTGTTTTTTTAAAAAAAGTCTCTCTCTCTCTCTTTTTATTCTTTAGACAAATTCAGATCAGGTTCATTTCTCATTTCTCCCTCTAGCTGTTGTATTGGAAAACATTTTAGAATAGCTAGTCTGGGCTCAAGGAGGTCAGTCAGCAGTGGGTCCAGGAGTGACAACAATAGATTGGTCCAGGCTGGAGGTGGTGGGCACAGGGAGAATGGGATAGATTTCATGTGGGAGAGCCAAGGGGGCTTGATGATTGTCAGCTGGGAAGGAGCAGGAGGATGAGACATAGGGGGGCTGAGGTTTCTGGTCTGGATATCTCTTGCTGCCATGGGGAGCTGGCCTGGGGGCCATCCCAGGCTCTGTGAAGGGGGATTTCTCCTGGTGGCTATCTCTCTCCATCTCCATTGTCTGGCCTCTTCTTACTGTTTTGCAATGTGGTTCTGGGGGATATGACTTGCAGTATGTTACTGAATTGGAAGGCTTGGTTTTAGTTGAGGTGGCAGAACTCCCACTCCTAACAATCCCCCTGCAAAGTCAAGTGGAAACAGATGTCTAACAAGCTCCTGGCACCAAAAGACTCATTTAGATTTGGATAAGGGATGGGGGTTTTGAAGTGTTGGCCACATGAGATGATGTTTAGAAAGTTTCTTGTCAAATGGCGTTGAACTGTTTCAGAGACAGCCTTGCCTCCCTTTCTTATCTTTGTTATGACTGCAGCAGCAGCAGCAGCAGCAGCGGGGTGGGAGGGCAGGCACCTCACTTGTGGCATTCATGACTTGGGGCTCTGATGGCAGCCTCTCCCAGCTGAGCTCTGAGCAAGGCCTTGGGCAGGGCTACCCCTCTGAGATGGAGTGGTCGCAGTCCCTGACTGAGGAGGGCCCGGTGAGGAGGGGGGCACGCTGGACGTGGGCAGTGTGGGCTAGGCCAGGGTCTGCCCTCCATGGCATGTATAATAACCTCTGCAGTCTTATTAGATGGGATTTTTTTTTAGTTTCTGACACTTGATATCTCCTGGTCTTGCTGACTTTAGAGGGACTGTCCCTCTCAGGATAAACCAATTTCTAAAGTTAATTAACAACTTGCCCCTGGGATGCACTTTCAAATGCAAAACAGTCAGTCAATCCCTCCACACCCCAGGGAACCACTTCCATCAGGCTTTCACATTCCTGAATGGCCTTTATTATCTGACATGACTGGGTACCCCATGACTGGGCACCAGAGCTAGGAACAGCCCCTAGAGCCCACTGAGCTCATTCAGACCAGCTCACCCGAAGGATAGCATGCAGACCCCTACTCACCTGTTCTTTCCTGTAGTCACCTCAATTAAGACACCTACTCAAAGTTCCTCCTTCTCCCTCTGACTTCTGAACAGCTCTGGGGAGTTCCTTGGGCTCCCAGCCTGATGGCCTGGCATGCATCTTCCTCTTGAGAATTGTGAGGAACAAACAAATCCCATCAGTACCAAAGGGAATCACTCTGGGACCTAAGGGTGGAGCTGAGCAGCCAGGTTGGGACAAAACCTGACATGTGGGCTTCAGGTCTCTTGGCCTTGTGGCTCATGGCTTTTCTCTTGGCCTCGGGGCTGACAACTGGTCTCTTGGCTCTTCATCAGCTTTCAGGAGCTATTGGGGTTCCAGGTCAGCAGAAATGGTAGGACACATTAACTACCTTATCTCTCTCTCTTTCCCTGAGACAGTCATTTCCTTTTTCCCTTGTAAATAAACCCATTATACTTTGTGTGTGTGTCTGCAGTTGAATCTTAATCACATGGGTGAGGACTCACAGTCAGGCTACCCAATTGGGTTGCCCGGTAACAAGGCCACTATGGATCCACTAATCCTAAGTGGCCTGTCCAGCCACCATTTTGGTTACAAATGGTTCTGCAGTCCTGCACAAGTTCAGAACTGATCGCCAGTAGGTCAATCAGTGATAGGAGCCCAGTCCTACAAGGTGCCTTTCAAATCAATCAAGAGCAGAAAGCTGGCTCACCCTGGGAAGCCAATGCTTTACAGAATGTGGCCAGGGGAAGGGGCCACATTCTGTATGACAGGGGACTCCAGAAGCTGATTCCTGGACAGCCTTGTTGATAGGATTGGAACCAGGCCTGGGGGATCTAAAGCTTGACCTCAATCACAATACTGAATCTTTGAGCAGATGAGAAGAGCCCAGAGGGCAGACTCTTGACCCCGATACTATAGATGACAGAGCACATTTTCTAGCTTTGCCTCTCCCTTTTCTTTGTCCTCCTTCCCCACCCAACTGATGCTGTGTGATTATTTTAAGAAAAAGGCCAGGACCTTGCTTCCACAGCAGCATCCTGCATCATGTAGCCTGCTCCACAGCTCCCATTTCTTTATCAGTGTGGTACTACTAAAGCAACATCCACAGGGCTGGGGAGGCCAAGTGTAGGCCAACCCCTTCTCAAACTCTTGATTTATAACCTTAAGAGCAAATTAGCATGATTGTTATTTTAGGCTACTATATTTTGGGAGTCATTCATTATTCAGCAGTAGTAACTGAAATAATAGAGTACATTTGTTTTGCATTTACCGGTGCAGGGGTTGTATCAAGCCAGAGATTTATATACAGTATATCCGATTAACATATAAGGAAGAATTTATGTTTCTTGATTTACATATGCAAAAGCTGAAACTCAGAGGTCAAGTGGTGAAGCCACAGGCCCATGGGACACCACACAAGGGTTCACAGTCAGGGTTATCTGGGTCCCCAAAGAGTTCAACATTTGGAGAATCAAAAACTGGGACTCAGCTCTCTTTAAATTACTCCCCACAACCCCATCCTGCCCTTCCTTCCCTCTAGCCCCCCAAGAAAAGCTGCTACAGAAATGCTCTCACCTGCCAATATCTAGAAATTCTCAAATATTATCTCTACATGATGTTCTTTTCAATTTAACATTTTGATTTTTTCAGGACCTCCCTAGTGGCACAAGGGGTTAAGTTTCAGCACCTTGAAGCTAATCGTAGCCATTGCAGCACAAGTTAGAGTTAGTGGAGCTGACCCCTGCAACACAGCAGACTTCTCCTCTCTTGCCCACTGCTCCACTGCTCCCCACAGCAGTGTATTATAGTAGATCTGCCTGTTCTGCTCCCCACTCTTGTCTCTGGTGGGTCCTCTCACTGCCCCCCGAACCCCCACACCCCTGGCCTATAACCCAGTTCTTGTATGCATAAATAAACCTTTAAAAAAAAAACACAAAATTGTTCTTTCTGAAAACATGTTGAAAGCACTGTTTTAGTCCTTTAGTTTTAGAGATTTTTAGGCCTAGGTCATCTGGATCTAAGTTTAAGACTGGACCTCATGTCCTCTCCCTTGTAATTCTGCCCTGTAAGTTGCTGGAGGTTGGACAGGCCCTTGGACCACTGTCGGCATTGCTTCTAATACAAGGTCCTTCCCTGATGAGGCCACGGGGCCCCATTGCCATGTTAAGGGTGAAATATTACCCCACACAAAGTGGGCTCATCTTAAATATATCCAAATGAATTAAGGGAAGGAAGTAGTTTTTAGGTTTAGTACCATTTCATAGTGATTGCCTCAACTTATGGTATTATTTGAGTATTGAGATTTCCTAACACAAAACCTTATTTGGGTCTCACTTTGGAGGAGAGGAAGTCTCTCTGGCCACACAGTAAAATGAGCACCCATTCTCCTACTCCCCCACCAGCCTGGCAGTTTCTGGAAGATGCCCACTGATTAACTGGGCCTCTGTCAGCTGCTCTTCTGAGATCCATTTCCCTTGTTGGTCAGTGGGTGTCCTTTACACACCCCTTAAGTTCTCCTCCCCCAGAGAGTGGGAAACTGGGGCTCAGGGTGTTCCTGACCTGTCAGGGGGAGCCAAGACAAATAGGCTGCATTTGAAGCCGAGGCAGCAGGGGGCACCTGGGACCCTGGGCAGGCTGGAGAGGAGCTCCTCATGCGAGCACCTCACAGGATGGGGATGAAAATCCCAGTCCCAGCTCACTGACATATTTCTAATAACAGACAATATAAGGCTTTTGTTTTGAAAGCTAACTTGGACAACTATACAGACATCAACAATAATAATAATAATCACCTTATTTCATCATTGGCCATTTTATGTTCTAAATATGCTGTTCCCGTGGTAGCAAATTCTCACAACTTACCTGCAAATAAGCTGTTCCTAGCTCCCTTGTATAGCTATGGAAATTGAGGTTCAGAGAGGTTAAGTCGCTTAGCTAAGGTCACACAGCTGATAATTGATGGAGTTGGCATTCAGAGCTAAATTTTCATTCATTTATTCACTTAACCGATCTTTATTGTAACATACTTAGTGTGTACATTCACACTGAGAATGCCACACTGAACAGGCTGGTAAGTTCTTTGCTTTTACATTCTAGCCGGGGAAAGAGTCAGTAAATTAGGAAATGGTGTGAACAACTCAGGGGGAATTTTCTGATTTAGATAAGTCCAGAGTGAGATAAATAGGAATATGTTTTTTGTTTGTTTGTTTGTTTGTTTGTTTATTTAAAAAGGAGTGAAGTGGAAGGGGAGGTGTGTGCAAAAGATGAATTCACCATAAAGTCTGTTCCCAGATGCTCTGAAGACTGGGCATCATGCATTTGGAATCAGCCTGACGGTGGGATTTTTTTTTTGAAAGATTTATTTATTTATGCACACAAGAACTGGGGTACAGGCCAGAGGTATTGTTATAGGGCACCCAAAATCTGTTCCAGGACAGGGGGGGAGGGACACCCCTGTAGCCCCAAAATCCTGCCTGCTCTAAGTGGGTTCTGCCATCCACCGCAACAAGACAAAACATATATAAAACTTTAATGAAAAGGGACTTTAATATAGTGAATATACAATACAGAATACAAAGAATATAGCTTCTAAATCAAACACCTGAAGTGACCCATCCCTCGTGGGCAAAAGTCAACCCAAAAGGGATTGGCCCAAAGTAAGGCCTGAAAGCCTGCCACAGACTAAAGCACCTTCTGGCCGGGACACATGGAAAAGGGTCAGAAATGGCCAGACAAATCTGGGAGGAAAAGAGCAAAATCAAAATCAATATAAACACTGCCATAGTCACCTCCCTACAGGTCTCTCACCCACATCTGCCTTAACCAGTCCAGGGTCAGGAAACAAGCCCGGTTTCTTCATCACATGCTTGTTGTTCCATGTGGCTTCCTCAGGTCTCCTTCTGGCTCTCCATCCAGCTTCCTTCTCTTCTTCTCCTTTTTCTCTGCTCAGCTCCACCCTCCTGCCCCTGGGTGGGGCAGGGAACCTGGAACTTCCCTTTTTCCTGGGGACCACCCTGTTACAGTGTGCATATATGGGGGTTGGTGGGATGAGTGGATTCATCAGAGACAGAGTGGGGACCAGAACATGCAGATTGGCTGAAACACACTGCTGAGGGGAGCAGCAGAAGAGACAGGAGAGGTCGGCTGCGTCATGTGAGTCAGCTCCCTGGCGGGGATCTAACTTATGCTGCAGCAGCTGCAGAGAGTTTTGTAGTGGTGTGATTTAAATCCTGGCAAGGGTGGGATTTTGACCTCAGTGTCATGGGCACTGTGAGGTCTACTCATGGTATCACTTTACCCCAAAGGAATAGCAGGTAATTTGGGAAAGAGGAAGCAGGAGGCCGAGGTTTTGTTCCTCAATTTGCGGTGCAACCTTCAGCAAGGTGGTCAACCTCTCTGGCCCTCATGTCTAGGACAGTGCATGTTGTTCCCTGA
This sequence comes from Condylura cristata, assembly GCF_000260355.1. Lineage (NCBI taxonomy): Eukaryota > Metazoa > Chordata > Mammalia > Eulipotyphla > Talpidae > Condylura > Condylura cristata. Next base: position 79,832,730 of record NW_004567103.1, on the reverse strand, counting down.
TGAGGTGGATGCTGTGAGAAAAGCTGCACTGTGTCCCTAAGGATCTCTAAGATCCAGGCCTCCCCCCACTGCACTCACATTTTGGATTAACCAGAGTGTTTCTTCAGAGCGGGCTGCAGGGAGAGAGGATGCCTCTTGCTTTTCTCCTGGCGGCCTGAAGCCTCACTCCTCCTGTCCTGGTGCTGTGGGCATGGGGCTGGGCTGCGAGTTCTCTGCTGCCATTGATAGCAGCTTGATATTAAGCTTCCCCTTTGTCACAGCAGAATTTAATGTACTCTCCATTCTTGGCATTCAGAGACCTGGGAGTCCCCGGCTGCCTCTTCCTCTATCAGAAGCTTCCACGCTCGCCTCTCTTTGTCGCTCCAATTGCTGTTCAAAAGCTCTGAGTTATCCTTTCAAGCACATGTGCCCCTGCAAATCGATTTCCCCACTGGTACCTTTTGCTTTGCTGAGAGCAACCTGTTGGTTTTCCAACAGTACATTATCTCTGATGCCCCCCCACCCCCATCCCTTGGGTTTCTGCTCCTGTCTCAGGCTGGTGCGCAGCAAGAATTCTCTGGGGAGATGGGGAATTTTCATTTTCTACTGCTGGGCTATTCCCTGGCTGGTGTGTGCCCATAAAATCCTGTCCTTCCTGGCATTGTCTTTCTTTCTACTGACTTCTCTTTTGTCATGAACTCCATGCAGACAGAGGGGTTCTCACACTGTAACTGGCAGACCTCTGTACTATAAATTCACTGACTCAGAAGCTCTGGGCAGGAGCTTTGTGCTATATGTGTACATGTGTACACATGTGTATTTATAAGATGTTCAGTAGATTGATAGAACACATGGCTGTGTGAATACATGTAAGAAGCCTCTCAGAAGTTTATAGAAAGAAGTAACCTATGTTACCTGCTTTGACTGCCCCTCCATGCAGAGAATTAATCATTCCCTCTGTTGAGCTTCTGAAATATATACCTCAGTATTCACATAGCTAATGTATCCTGGAATGGCCCTTTTTACCTATATCTTTCAGTATTTAATAAATATTTATTGAGTCCATGCTGGAACCCAAGAACTTTGAAGCACTTTTGTAAAGATATTCTGAGGAACACTGGACTTGGAATCAGGCAGCTTGAATTCTGGTCTTAACTTTGCAATTAATTTACTGTGAAATCTTTCGTAGACATTTAGCCTTTCTGGACCTCTTCTGGTGTTTGTGTGAGTGTTCCCCTCTCAGTGTGTGAGCAGGTGGGAGTGTGGACAAGGTCTTGGAACTTTGTGGGAAGGAGGACTCACGCCGGCCCCTGGGCTTCCTTTCCATCATACCAGGTTCATTCCCTCTCTCTGCCATCTCGGCATCTTCCTGTGCAATTGTCACAGTGGATCTTTTCACATCTACCTTCCCAACTAAACTCTTGGCTTTCTGCGAGTAAGGATGTCTGCATGCTAGTATCCAGCCTGTACTTGATACGTAACAAGAGTTTAATGATTGTGTGATGACTTGACGTTTATAATAAAGAAACCAGCACTTCTTCAACTCTGGATAAGGGTTGTTTGTGAATTTCATGGTGAGAAAAGCACTCTAGTGAACTTCTTTGCTTCTTTAATATGAGTCCTAACCTGAAGCTTAGGGATTTGAAGACTTAAAACAAGTACACAGAAGTAAATAGACAGATTTGAATGCACATTTAAATGTTTATCTATTTAAACACTTTCCATTCTAAATCCCAAAATTCCTAAAGGAATTAAAAAAATAAAAACTGCTAAGGATAAAGAGGACAGATGAGATGATAGCAGCTAAGAGATTTTCACAAATTTTTTGAAGATAGAAATTGGACAGATAAATAGGACCTTACTGGGCTCTCCCTGGTGGTGCAAGAGGTTAAAGCACAGCACTGTAAAGCTATTGAGAGGCAATGCAGCCTGAGTTAGAGCCAGGGAGGTGACCCACAAGACACAGCACAACTCTCCTGTCCACCTGCTGCTCCCCTTAGCAGTCTATCTCAGTCAATCTGCCTGTTCTGTTTCCCACTCCGTCTCTGGTGAATCTTCTCACTCCCCACACCTCTGGCCTGTACCCCAGTTTTTGTATGAATAAAAAATAAATCTTTAAATAAATAAATAGGACTTTACTTAAAGGGGGAGAGATGACTGGAAGTGGAGTCTTTCAGGATGGGTGTAAGTCAGGGGAGGCTGACAAGAAGCAAGATTATTCCATAGCAGAATCTGAGAAATGTTCAGAAATTGTAAGCATTGAAAGCTTCTATAAATTTTGGTAAGGATTAGGAGCATTATGCATTAAGATAGAGAACACAGCGGGGGGTGGGGGCAGAGCTAAAAAAGCTGGCCCACTAGATTTTCATGCTACCAAAGTCTTTTGTCTAGATGCCCATCTGTGTACAGGAGCTTCTGATACCAGTCACATAAATATGATTGGATGGTCAAGGGTCATCAGGCTTTGAAGAAAGATTTTTTATTTTATTTCATTTTATTTTTATTTATTTTTTTTAAAGATTTATTTATTCATATAGAACTGGGGTACAGGCCAGAGATGCGGAGGGTGAGAGGATTCACCAGAGACAGAGTGGGTAACAGAACAGGCAGATGGATGAAGTACACTGCTGAGGGGAGCAGCGGGCGGGTCAAGAGAGGTCTGCCACGCCATGTGGTCACCTCGGGGCAGGCGGGAATCGAACTCATGCGGAAGTGGCTTAAGCTTCTCAGTGCTGTGCTTTAACCCGCTGCGCCACCAGGGAGGGCCTGAAGAAAGATTTTTACCATGAAGGCTGCACAACAGAACATGTAGACATTGAAAAAAATAATAATGAATTGATAAGAGCAGACTAATAAAATAGTTCGTATTTACAAAAGAAGAATAGAAGACTACCAAAAAACCATTTCAAGAATAATGATCTGCTAATGATAAAAAGGTAAACATAAAATTAAACAATTTAACAAAAGGTTGGAAGATACATTGATGAAATTGCTATAAAAGAAGAAGATATACAAAGAGATGGAAAATATAAGTGAAACAAGAAACTTAGTGAATGAGGCAGGATCTCCAACATTTTGTCAATAGACTTCCACGAAAGGAAACTATAGGGGAAGGAATTCTCAAAGAATCAACACTGGAAGTTTTACTAGAATGGAAGGCCATGAGTCTCCTGACTCAGAGAGTCTAGGACACACACACACACACACATCCCATACCACATACCCCCCCAAACACAATCACAGCACATGTATGCACACCCCACACATGAGACACACACCAGCACACACACACACAGCCTATATCACACATACCACATCATACATTGCACGTATACATCCATGTATCACAACACAAAGACATACACAAGCACACAACATCTGCCCCACATACACCCATACATATCACACAGCCACACCACACACAACACAGCCACACCACACACAACACAGCTCTTATTCACACAGTATACACACCACACTGTATCACACAAAGCACAAGGAATCCCCCACAGTACAAGATCCCATTCACAGACATCCCCCCTTGACACTCATACATGTGCGTGCATGCCTACACGCATACACACACCAAGAAATGTGAATTGTCAGAACACAGGACATTAAGATGGGATCCTAAAATTTTCTAGTGTAAGAAAATAACTAAAAAGCTGGACATAGAGAGCAAGTCACGGCAGTAAAGCCCTGTGATCATTCTCCAATGCGCTGCCTCCTGGTGGGTCCAATCTTCATGAATGAGAAACAATGGGGCTTAAAATTTTTTCAGTGAAAAGAAAATTGGTCCATTATAAATATCGTCAGTGGCCTCACTTAACAATGATGCTCAGCATGAAGACGCTACAGGGAGCCCTGGCGAGTCCCCAAGTCTTTACTAAGTCCATAAGGATGCCAGCATCTTACTCCCTCAGGGTCTTGCTCCCTCAGAACCCAACTGCAAATGTTATACCCACTTGACCTTTGGCTACATTTGCAGTAAAACATCTTTTCTCTGAAGCAATTTGCAAGTGCACCCAGAAGGACAGGTTTATAATGGGCTCTTTTACCCTTTGGCTTTTGGGGTCCCTGGCAGCAGGAGAGAAGCTTAACTTGCCCTGGAGGAATGAGGAGTGCCTGAGAAAGTGAACACGCTACAGCAGCTGCCTGTGTCTTCTTGCAGAAACAGCTCATGGACACCGCTGTTCCAGCTGCTTCTGCCCAGTAGCCCATCCAGGGCCAGCAGGGTGTCTCCAGAGGTGTGGCATCACACTAACACAGGATTTGAGTTCACCAACTCCCAGCCTGTGGGGCCACTCTGTCTCGTTGTTAGCTTTTTCCTTCTCCCCTTCCCACACAAGATAATGAAGGAGACCCCAGGAGCTAGACCTACAGGGTTTGAATCCTGTCATGCCTCTTGTCACAGGCACCCGTGCAAGAGTCTGCATCTCTAATAGCACACTGATTGGACGGAGCAAGATTTCAGAAGCCTTTTTCAAATGCAGACCTATGTCAGCCCTGAGGACTGATGATGAACAAGACATAGGCCTTCTCCTCAAGGGGCTCAGGCCTGAAGCTCCATCAACTAAATGCTTAGGAAATTGCAGCATGTGAGTGAGCAGAGTGAGCAGGGCTGAAGAGGGAAGTGAGCGGAAATGAGTCAGTCCCCAGGGGATACTTATCCAGTCAGGGTGGGGTTGGGGGGTGTGGCAAGCAGTCATGTCAATGGAGAGGGTCCTTGAGCTGAATCTTAAAGGGGAGGAGGTAGCTGGACTCCTGTAGGATGTTTCTTGCTGACTTTCAGGGTGCCTTGCTTGGAGAATTCATCATACCATCAACAGGCTACCCTCGACTATATCGAAGGGAATTACTCTGTTGAGACAGTAAAACTCACAGTTGTCTCTTGATCTCTGTCATTGTACATGCAGTTCCCTCTCTCTGCTATGACCTTCCTGCTGAGTTTCCAATTAGCCTTTACAATTCAGCTCTCCCAAGATGTTCCTTGGGAGACGTCTCTTGCACAAATGGCAGAGATGCTTTGAATGAATGAAGGACTGACTCAGTGTTATGACATGGAGGTTTCTGGAGATTTGTACATTTAGGCAGTCAATGCAGCCTGCCACATACATGCTCAATATCATCTTTACTCCTGGCTAATGCGCTCAGAAGTCATTCTTCCCTGGCTCTTGCCCCTTATCATCACTCAGAAAATTAAAAACGTTGATTCTCTAGCTCCTTTTCCTCAGCTCTGCAGCCGTAGGGCCCAAGAGAGCGTTACTAGCAGTGAAATGACTTGTTAGATCAGCAACCATAAGGGACAGAAACATCTGTTGGTGCCCTGTGTCACTAATCATTGTCATGGTTTCCAGTCTGACTGCTGACACCTGCAGTGGAGCCCAGACTTCTGTGATCTGAGGCTGGTGAGTGGTAAATGCCACTTCATGTGCAGGCCTGTCACTGTCTGCTTCATGGCCTGGTCCCAGGGCCACAAGCAGCTGCCATGGGGTCGGGGGAAGGGGTACCGCTGACAGAAACTGGATTCAGTGCAATAAGGTGGGCATCTTACTCTCTAAGTTTTGAGTGTGAGAAACTGTCTTCTGACACCATGTGCTCCTTGTTGCTGGCTTTTGCACTGAGTGTGTAAGATGACAAGGTTTAGAGATGTCACTGGAAGTATAGTTATAACCAATTTATGGACAACAAAAGAGTTAACAAGAGGCAACAATAGGAGATTCTGTCATCCAAAGTAAATTTCAGTGAAGCAAATCTTACAAAGACTTAATAGTGTTCATATATAAAAAGTACTTACAATTCAAGAAGAAAACAATACTACAATAGGAAATCAAGCTAGAAAGATCTAGAAGGACAGATCTAGAAGAAGACTACTATAAATGAGCAATGAACATATGCATCTTTGCTAATAATAAACCTATATAGAGAAAGGAGAACTTAATGTTTACCTAGCAAGCTGACAAAATGCTTTTCACAATTAATCCTCAGTTTTGATGAGAGTGGAATAGGTCGGTTACACATTCTTTTGGGAGTGCAAATTGGCATTACCTTTCTGGAAAGCAATTTTGCAGCATGCACCTAGAGACTTACAAATGTTCTTAATACTCAACTTGTAATTCTTCTTCGAGGGATGTCTGCCAAGGAAACAGAAACTGAGAGAAAGATTTATGTGTACAAAGATGTTTATTGCAGAGTTATTTGGGAACAACTCAAATGTTTAACCATAGTGGAATGATTAAGTAAACTGTAATATAACAATGCAGTGAAATACCATGTAATCATTAAAACAATGTTTTTGAACAATTTTAAATGGCATGGAAAAATACTCATGATACTTTAAGTGAAAGAAGCTGTATAGAAAACTATATGTATATTGCAAATTCAATTATGTAAATACTGTTCCCCTTTAAATACTATCTACTTTCAGAAAAAATAAAAACATTTGAAAGAAAATATCAAAATACTATAGTTATCTCTGGATCATGAAAAAATCAAAACTCAGAAAGAAGGACATGTCTTATTTCAGAAAAAATTAAAAAAATTTGAAAGAAAATATCAAAATACTATAGTTATCTCTGGATCATGAATTGATTTAAATTTTTTTTCTACACATTTTCTGAAATTTCCAGACTTTGTACAATAACTATATTTGTAATTCATCCCTGTATTTGTGTTTCACTCAATTTATTGTGCGTATCTAATATCCTAGTTACTTTTTGTTGCCAATTTAAAAAACCTAAAAAATTCTCTCTGTATATGGTCACAGGTATTCGAAGCAGATCGCTGGATTTTCCAATAATGCTCTTTGTTTATCCAGGTTCCAATACTCAGTTCTCTATTCTCTGTGCCCTATTGTACTTAGGAATAAAATAAAGGGTGATGCTAGTATCTACTGAATTATTGTACTCTACAAGGAGTACATAACAGGATGTCAGACCAGAGCTACATGAAGGGATCTCCTCCTCCACCTTCCTACCAGTCCAAATCCCTCCCAAACTACCTTCCAGAAATACAGAGTCAAAGGGCCTTTTCTCCACCAGTGCCCCTTTCTTGCCATATAACCCTGCTCCTATTTTCACAAGGGCCACATGAAGCAGTCTTGTTTGCTTGCTTAACCTTCCAGAAAATACTTTCTTAGCATTACATGTATTTAGAGATATAGAGAACCACACTGCTTCAAGACAGCTCTGATTGTGCTGTCTAATAAGGAAGCAGAAAGTCAAGCAGAGTGGCCACACTCATATAAATGTAAAGAGCCAGACCAGACTCAGTTTCATCTAACAGCAGCTCATTCAGAGACCTGTGTTCTCTGAATCCATTCCTGGACAGGGTTCAGGAATGACATCGCTCCATGGAAAAAGCAGGGCACTGGAAAACTAGGGTTTAATATTGAAAACATCAAAGCCTCTGTATTTTTGCTACTAAGATACACTTGAAATCTACTCAGTGGGATTAGCTCTTCCCTCTGCCTTTAAGCTGATGTGGGCCGAACTTTGTGCACAATTTCAGGTAGCCAAGTCTTGTGTCTCTGTGATTCAGAACTAGCTGATGCACTCAGTCATCTCTAGTTAACCTGATTGGGGGCTGTGTAACAGGGAGGGGGTTTGCTTTTCTCCACTTCCTCATCCCTATGCATTAGCCACTGTCTCCACTGGTCCTGAATATAGGGGACAGGAAGAAGGGACGGTTAAGAAATTTCTAACTTGCCTAAAGTCTGGTGACTTCAAGTTGCTTAGATCTGACAGATGCTTACAGAAGCCTTCTTGCATGGGTCAGTACTTCTGGGTGCTCTGAGAGATTTCCTTGCTGGCTCCCTCTAAGCACTCCTACACAGTGAATAGGGCTTTTGAGTAGCTAATCCTGAGAACCCCACTCTGTATAATCTTTTATGGGTGGATTCCTCTTACTGTGTCACTTCACACACCTGGGGAGGATCCATTGCCATATGACCTCAAGCTCTTGTCATGCCTGAAGTTCTGACACTCAAAGATCCACCAACCACATCTCTTTGCCAGAGTGGGGGAAATTAGTCCACCTGTAAACTCTTCACCAACAACAGGCGTGAAGCTGCCATGGTGGTTTCAGAGGTGTGTGTGCTGTACACACATGCACCACAAGATCTCTGATTTATACATGAAAAAATCAAAACTCAGAAAGATGGGAATGTCTTGGGTAAGATCTTGTGGCAGCTTGATTGTGAAGGCAGCACTTAAACCCAGGCCTTCTGTATCTCGCACCAGATTTCTTTTCCTTAAATAGCATCACTGTCTATGAAAAGACAGTGAAAAGAAGGAACTAGACTGGATCCCATCAAAGGACCATTCAAGCATTCTAGGGTTCTGAGGTTGAATCCATCCCCTGGATGCAGAATTGATTACTATTTCTCTCTCCAACACATACATGGGGCTTCAAGTTGTCTATCCTGAGTGCTCTTGTTCACCACAGCTCAGGATTGTAGATTTTCTCCATTTAGAACAAACACTAATTCCTTTTGATGACAGACCACCTTCGTGCAAAACCCAGGGCTGATGCTTTGCGTACAGAGTCTCTGAACAGCAAAAGAGGAAAAAAATAAAAGTAGCTGATAAGAAATACTGGTATATGTTTTAAGCCTTAAAATTTTCCAGAGAGGGGGTGGTGCAATGGGTTAAAGCACAGCACTTTGAAGCTGTCCGCAGCTACTGCAGCACGAGCTCGATCCCTGGCCAGGGAGGTGACCCACATGGCCCAGCAGACCGCTCCTGACCTGCCTGCCCACTGCTCCCCTCAGCAGTGTATTTCAGTCCATCTGCCTGTTCTGCTCCCCACTCTTTCTCTGGTGAATCCTCTCACCCCCTGCACCTCTGGCCTGTACCCAAATTCTGTATGCATAAATAAATAAATCTTAAAAAAAACTCCAGAGAGGTCTCAAATAAAAATAATTACAAAAACATTTATTTGAATAGTAATATTATTTATAATGATCCAAAAGAGTGGAAACAACCCAAATGTCTATCAACAGATAGATGGATCAACAAAATGTGGTATATTTATGGAATGGAATATTAGTTATAAAAAGGAACCAAATACAGCCATGCATCACATCGTGATGTTTCAGTCAAGGGTGGACTACATCTGATGATATTCCCTACATATAACTTAGACGTTTAGTAGCCTATACCATCTGATTTATGTTCTTATATTCTATGATGTCTGGACAGTGACAAAAATCACCTAAGAATGCATTTCTTATTATTAAGTGATGCCTGGCTTGTATTGATACCTACTATGAAGTGAAAGAGACTTGAACACAGTAAACTGAATGAAACCAATCACAGAAAGTCAAGTATTGAATGCCTCCTTTACTATGAAATGTCCAGAATAGGCAGATATGGAGAGAAAATAGATAAATGGTTGCTGGGGACTACAGAGAGCAGAGTTTTCTCTTTGGGAATGTTCTAAAATTAGGTTGTGATGATGATTGTGCAACTTTGTCAATATACTAAAAGCCATTCAATAATATAATTAAGGTGGATTTTAGGATTTGTGATTATAGCTCAATTTTTAGCTACATAAGTTAAAAAGAAAACAAGAATAGAGAGTTCAAATTTTACCTGGCTTGTTTGCTGAGAAACCTAGGAACCCAATCATAAGAATGGATCAATGCATTCACGTCCAAAATGGAATTACAGTGTGTACTACGGTCCGAGAAATCTATGCTTTCTCAGTCTCCGTATTAGGACTGAGACCTATTAGCTCCATATTGGAAGTCTAATCTCCTGCTGAAGATGTGAGAATAAGTAATTTACTTTCAGTCAATCAAATGTATTAAGGGGGATCTCTCATGGTAGCTGAGGGGAGGAGGGATTGTTTTGTTTTTCTAACATTACTGAAGACCCAGGAGAGCGACTGGCAGCCTTTCCACAGCTGGGTGAGGCCTCCCTGCAGGCAGTCAAGTGGGCTGGAATCCTCAGCAAATCATCCGGACAGCCGGGACCATGAAATCCAGTCAGACCCCAAAAAGGTGACCCCTGCAGCCCCAGTGCCCTCTGAAGCCCTCTGGGTAGGCTGGCTTCCATTTCTGGTACAGCATGGCCACTGAGGAATGCCAAACATCTCCACGCCTGGCAGCCACAAGGCCACCAGGTGTTCTCAGGCCTGAGTGAAGGCCCAGGCTGGGAGGTGTTTCTGCTCTTTCCATTGCCCCTCCTGACGTCCCCAAATCTCCTCACCTCGATCCCTTTCCTGTTTCTTCTCTGCTGCTGGCTTGGGAGTGTGGACAAAGCCACAACACTCTCTGTGGGCTTATGGAGACTGCTGGAGGCCCATCATCTTGGGGGTATCATTTCTTAGAGAAATGGTTGGGCTAATTGGAGACAGGTGTCCCCAGGTGCTAACACGCAGACTCCCACTGGAGAAGTGGGTGCAAAGTGAAACCACATGGGCTACTTACAAATAAGGGAGGTGTGAGCCGCTGGCCCTTTACCTTCTTTTGCCCTAGCCTCTCTCCCCACAGTCTGCAGCGGGGGGGAAGCCCCCAGACTCACACTTCGGGTGGTATGGTTATGGTTTCCACACAGGAGAAAAGTGACTTCTTGTGTCCGTTCCCAACCCAGCAGCTGAATGGAGTAGTGAGAGGGATATACCTTCTCTGGAGTGACAGGAGCACGAATTTGAGTGGAACCGAGGGCAGTGAGTGGAAGTGGGCCTTTGAGAAGAGACCCAAAGCATTAGGGCTGTTGCTTCAGGAAGCCTGAGACTCTTTGCACTCAACTGTTAGGAGTCATTTGGCCCATAATAGATTTGGAAGATCGGGGAAGAAAGCAGCCTAATGTTCCATGCTGCGAAGGTCCAGTGCTACTGTGCATCTTCCAGGCTTGGAAACGGAGACTTCAATGTGACCAACCTCTCATGGGCTGAGTCAGGTGAGATCTGATGCCGAGAGCTCCTGGAGTCAGGGCTTCCTTAACTGTGGCCCGAGGACAGGACAGGTATGGCGTATAGGTGCTCCTCTGCCTTCTTCCTTTTCTGTCTGCTGGATCCGCTGGGGCAAAGGACTGCTAAGAAGGTGAGGGAGGTCTTCTGGGAGTAGGGAGACATCTTAGTCCCCCAAATCATACGCTCCTTCCACATCCATCACATTATTTGATTGCTGCAATATAAATGACTTCGTCTCAAGGAGCACCAGGGATCTCAGATAGATTTTTTGCTAGGAACAAGGCCACTGTGTTGATAAATTTAAACACTAGGGCTGTGAAGCAGTGGTAGGGAAGACACTGAGGATGATGGGTAGATATGTTTGTATCTGAAATTGGGTGATAGTTATGGGACGACTGGCTTTTGCCATGCTACTTCCTTATACTAATTTAAACTCCAATCACATTTTACCAGGGATGGTTGAGACACACTGCTGAGCTTATCATGGGTTCCCTGATACTCGAGCACTCTGTGAATGTCAGGGGGAGCCAGGTGCTTATTCAAGTAAGGACCTGTGAATCATCCTTCTAGCTCTCTTCCTTGCATGCAGCCTACCTGTCATTAGACTGTTCCACTTTCCGCTTTCTCTCTCTGTTGTTTTTTTTTTTTTTTTTTTTT
>NW_004567103.1:79785241-79821042 GCF_000260355.1 Condylura cristata | reverse complement strand
CAGGAGAGGTCTGCTGCACCATGTGGGTCACTTCCAGGGCAGGAATCGAACTCATGTGGTAGTTAGTGGCTTTAGCTTCTTAGTGCTGTGCTTTAATCTGCTGCACCACCAGGGAGGGCCCCACTTTCCGCTCTCTTACCAGCTGCTCCCTTCCTGTCTATTCTCTTTCTTGGTTTGAGTCACCACTGCTCCTTTGTGGATTGTCTCCCATGTGCATTAGGGCAATGGACGCTGACCTGACTGAGAACTTAGCCTCCATACTGCCCCAGAGGCAGCTTTTGAAATACAATTAGGTTTTCTTCAGTTCTCTGCTTACAGGTTCCCATCTCTGGCATTGGCAGCAGAAGGAAGTCACACACATGTAGCAGACAAGGCCCCAATGCCCCCAGTCTGGTCTCTCCCATTCCCTCCTGAGAGTCTTTTGTAGGCCAGCAGAGTCACTATCTGTTCTTGAAAGAGCTCTTTGAGTTCCCACTTCGCAATCTTTGCAAATTCTATTCCTTCTGTTACTATTACTCTTTGCCTTGCAACATGGTCACTTGCTGCTCCCTACACATCCTTCAGCATAGATAGTCCTTCCTGCAGGAAGCCTTTGGCCCTGGTCTGTGTGGTGAGCAGGTGTCCTTCTTTCAGTCTCCTGTCCTTACCTGGCCAGTGTGCTATATGTAGTTGTCTGGGCACCTCCATTTCCCACTCTCCACACTGTGATCTGAAGGGCAGAGACCATCTTTGCTCCAGACAAGCCTGCACACACCCCTAGCATCTTGACAGCAAATGCAAGTATTTTATGGCTGCAAGTGGCAAAACCCCATTTCAAGCTGGTGTGGAAAAAGGGAGGGCTGATTGAACCACAAGGGAGGCTGCACAACATCAAGTGAAGAGTTGAATAGTCAAATCAAAGGAGTGAGGCTCCCTCAGATCCTCTTGAAAAGTCATAGGGGAGGCTCTTCATCAAGCAGAGGCGGGAAGCGGGCTGCCCAGTGTGGGGCCCTGCTGGCTGGTGCTGCCTGTCTGGAGTAAGGGGGAGACAAGTCACCCAATGTCCTCCACCACAGTCCATCGTGTCCCCTCCCTATTCTCCTTCCTCCCCTCCCTTCCGCCTCTGACACCTCTATTCCACGGTCAGACTTCTAGTGTTATTGGTTTGGTTCTGCCTGGTACTTTATTTCTCTATACTTGGGCTCAAGTGTTTCTCTATACTTGGGATGTGTAGCTGTGTTCTCTGTCCACAGGAATTTTCCTTTGAGTCTTCTCTGCTCATTTTAGGGTCCCAATCTTCCAGGAATAATAAGAAACAGTAAATAATAAGAAAAAAGTTTTGTTTTATTCAATTAATTATTTTTTTCAGTTGTTGACCACACTGTCTATGTTTTAGGAATACAGCTTCACATTTTTTCAAATGTATATTACCACACAAAGTACAAATAGATCAGCTACATGATCCAGTAATTCTACTCCTCAGTATCTATTTGAAAAATGCAAAAACAATAATTTGAAGATATATATACACTTCTTGTTCACTGCAGAGTATTTACAATAACCAAGTCATAGAAATTACCTAAGTGCCTATAGATAGATGAGTGGATAAAAAACATGGAAAGACCATGCACGGTGGAATACTACTCAGCTGTGAAAACAACACAGGTGAAATACTGCCATTTGTGACAACACATATAGACTTGAAAGGATAATTTTAACCAAAATAAGTCATAAGGAGAAAGACACATACTGGATGATTTCACACATATATGAAACATGAGACAACCCCCCATCAAAACAAATGCTTGTTTTGACAGAAGCCTTCATTTAAACTTGGGTGTTTAATAACCAGTTTTGGCTGAGCACTTATATGTCAACTGCTTTATTTCCTTTTGTTTTTACCACCATGAGAACATCCTAGCATCATCCATGTTTTTCAGATGAGGAAACTGAGTTTCATGATAGTAACTTGAGTGATTAGGAATTTAAAAAGACAAAATATGAACCCAGGTCTCAGCTTGTCCTGTACTTTACATGTTGTTACCCTGTATGAGTGAGACTGAGAACAGAAAAAGATAGGAGATGTAGAAGAAAGGAGGAGGAGAGATGGGAAGGGAAGTGGAAGGGAGTGAGAGAACCATTGAAGGAAGGCAGGATCTCAGAGTCTCCACAGGCCTGTCCCAGGCCCCTCTGACTACCTTTGGCTCTCTTCCATTCATATGGCAGTGTCTTGTGGGTAGAGAATGACTCATGGCCTCCCAGGCTGAGCTCTGTCGGTGCCTTTCCCTGACTGGAGACATATCTGGGTTCGAGGCCTGAGCAGTAGAGGGGGCCTCTGGACAAGCATCAGGGCAGCAAAGAACTGTCAACAGCTTCTGTGTAGCCCTCCCCACAGTGCCTGGGGTGTACATACACAGTAGGAGGCTGGTTGATCTTTCCCTTGGTTGGAGGAAACTGCCTGAGAAGAGCTATTGGAGAAGGCAATTCTATTGTTTTCTTTCCCACCTGCTTTTGGAGAAGGAAGGTCTCATCCTATAATCCCATAATTTAACTAGTGCAAAAGGTAAGAGATAGCAATCCCAGACTCCCCACTATATTTTAATTCCTGCATTTCAAGGACCCTCTTTCCTCATACATTAGATGAGGGTAACTTCTCAGGGGAGTAAGATGTTCTAGTGGGAAAATCCTGAAAAATCTCTGTAGTAAGTTTCAGAAAAAATGCCCCAGGTACTTTTGAGTACTAGTCCATGAATTTAAGGATGCCTCCATTCACCCACTCACTGTAAGGGTGGACCCTAAACAGGGTGCCATGTGCTACGAATCACCCAAGGTTCTTAAAGTCTAACAGATGTCACAATGAGGGATTTCTTATTTATGGTTAGCTTGAATGTGTATGGTTGGCTTTTGTGTTAACTTCTTTTTCATCCCTTTGGTCCCAAGGAGGGTAATTTTGTAACCTAGGTTTTTCACATAAGTAGGTTAGCATTGTCTACTTGGAGTTGTCATGCACATCAGAAGTGCTAGCTGCCTTGGTGGAAGGAACAGCAACCAGGGGGATCAGCTGGGAAGGCTTTAAAGTGGAGAGGCCAGAGCCATCCCTTATGCACAACAGTTAAAGAGCTGCACTATGAAGCTAGCCTCAATGGCTGCAGCATGAGTTCGATCCCCAGCCAGGGAGACAACCCACAAGCTGCCAGCAGACCTCTCCTGTCCTACCACTGCTCTCCTCAGCAGTGTACTTCATTTGAACCTCCTATCCTCCCCCCCAGTCTGTTTCTGGTGGATTCTCTCGCCTCTTGCACCTCTGGCCTATACCCCAGCTCTTATATGCATAAATAAATAAATCTTAAAAAAATAAATAAGTAAAGTGGAGAGGCCATATGGGAAGGGCAAGCTGGAGCACCCACCAGGGTTGCCCTCATCAGAAGGGGCAGGAAAGGCCTCTGCCACATTGCACCTTCCTTCATACAAAAGTGGCCACCACATTTTTTTTTTTAAAGATTTATTTATTTATTTATTCATTATAGAACTGGAGTACAGGCCAGAAGTGCAGGGGTTGTGAGAAGATTCACTAGAGACAGTGGGGACCAGAACAGGCCAACTGACGAAGTGCATTGCTGAGGGGAGCAGCAGGCGGGTCAGAAGAGGTCTCCCGCGCCTTGTGGATCACCTCGGGGACAAGGATGGAACTCATGCTGAAGTGGCTTTAGCTTCTTAGTGCTGTGCTTTAACCCACTGCGCCACCAGAGAGGGCCCGGCCACCACATTTCTCAATGAACCAGCTGGGCCTCTTGTCCATATGAAAGTATGGCGCTTGCTGCTGTAGATTACTGCATGCCTCTCCCCATGTTAGAATTCTGGAAAGAGAAAGGGAATGGGGTAAGTTATATATCACAGGAAGCATGCCAAGGCCAGAGAAGGAGAGATGCAAAGGACGTACAGGTAGAAAACCCAACCTGGAGGACTTCAAAGGATTGTAGAGGTAGGATGGATTCAGAAAACATGAAAGGACTCCACGTGAGTCATCCAGCATTCACCACCAGCTCTACCTCTCAGACTTTGGAGGGAAGAGAGTTCATGCGCCATTGGTCCTCCATCAATTCTTTGCAATGTGATATAGTTTGTTTGCCATGGACTGTGATAGGGAGGGATAAATGAGCACTAAATATTACTCATTCGTTCATCCACTCATGCCTCATCCACATTGACTCTGGTCTTCCCAGGTGCTTAGGTCTCTGAGAGGAATAAGATTTCAGTCCTCCAGTTCAGTCCAGACAAGCACACAGAGGTAGAATATGGGAGAGCAGTGGTGAAATACAAGGGTGAGCTAGAAGCTAGAAGAGGGAAGTCAGAGACAGTAAGCTGGAGAGGGGGGTGGCGTTCAGAAGAACTGAGTCTTGAAGACAAAAGGAAGAGTAAGTGAGGAGTGTTTTGGGTACGGGAAACCACTTGGGGTGGACTCTAGAGCCCCACGACCCTGAATCCTGATGCCAGCACACTCTATTGCAACTTCGGGTGAGTGACTTAATCTGTATAATGAGAATAATATTGATGCCCACCTTGACCCAACTGGGTTGTCTATCATGTGCTTTGTGCTTGGTTATTATTATATAATAATGATGTTCAATGAATCCATGTGTGTAAATGTTCTATGAATAGTCAAAAGGGAGAAGTTTTTATGAACATGATATCTCTTTCAAAGAGCAAGAGCTTCATCAGGAGGCAGGTTGTAGGCAGGCAAGCGACAAGCATTCCCAGCAGCTGATATTTCTACAACACCGAACCATGTCAAAGCCTTTTTATACACACTGGTCGCTTTAATCAATTCTAGTGAAGTACAGGGGCAAGAACTAGTCTCTGCATTTTAACAAGGAAGGTATGGATCACTTGGCCAGGTCTTCCATCTATAATGGAGAGTAAGCCAGGACTTTACGTTCCAATCAAATGACCTTTTAACATGGCAGCAGAACAATATCCTGAAAGACAAGCCAAGTGTCCTGGAGTTGATTCATTTTTTTAAAAAAAATTATTTTATTTATACATACAAGAATTGGGGTATAGGACAGAGATTCAGGGTAGTAAGAGGATTCACCAGAGACAGAGTGGGGAACAGAGCAGGCAGCTTGACTGAAATACAATGCTGAGGGAACAGCGGTTGGGTCAGGAGAGGTCTGCTGTGCCATGTGGGTCACCTCCCTGTTTAAAGATGGAACTCCTGCTCAGTGGCTGCGGCTAGCTTCGTACTGGTGTTCTTTAACCCCTTGCGCCACCAGGGAGGGCCCTGGGGGTTGATTCTAATGCAGGCAAGGAGGGCTCTTCAGATTTCAAGTCTCTGCTTGAATAATGGAAGAGTCATCCCATCAAGAATAAGTCATTGAAAAGTGAAGCAATTCGGATATGGCTGAACCCAAATCATGTCCTTAGCTGAGGCATGAGTTCTTATTTTTCAGTGCAGGACATACCTTAGGAAGTTTGAGCAGGCATTTGGCCTGGTTCTTTCCTGAAATGTGAAGTTGCAGGTGTATTGGATGATTTGAGTGGGAGTCTTAGTTGGAGAGTAACCAGGTTCCTAAGTGGCAGACAAGTCTGTGGAACAGTTACATCATATGCTCAGCACCTAAGAAAATGAGAAGAACTTATGAGCCAGGCCTCCAAGGACTCTATCTTTTCTCTTTAGCCCAGTTGCCCACTCAACTTGTGAGAAGCTCACTTTGTTGCTACAAATTCAACCTGGGAAAAAAGTCCACCAGGCACCTGCTTTCCCTTGGGGGGATAAGAGAAGAAGGGAAAGTAAGGGAAAGATAAGGGAAAGTATGACTTGGAGATGTTTTTTCCAGTTTAAAGGCAGAGAAGTCTGGTAACTACTAGTTTCAACGCCAAAATGAATTGCCTTTTACAAATAACTAAACGCAGGTACTCTGTTTGTGTGTGTGAGAGAGAGAGAAAGAGAGGTTGCTCAATTTAATTTCAAATAAATCCATTGAGCATGGAGTCAATATCCCCATTTTATAGTAAAAGAAATGAAATTTCAGAAACATTACATGTCCTGCCTAGACACCAGAATATAAACATAGGGTTATCAGACTCCAAAATCCATATTTCCTAACCACCGCTCTCCAAATGAGGCGGTGCCCTGAATAATGGTTGAAATTCAAGAACATATGGACTTGACTATTTTTCTCTTTCACCAAGGTGATACTTGGTTGGAGAGATAGGTGTAAATCACTGGTCAACGAACAGATATTCGTTGGAGGAAGCACATTGCAATAATTAGATTGTAATATAGATCCATTTTTACATCTGTACTCCTTATGTTTGTGTCTGAAATGGTCTGTAGGATTGAAGATGAGCAGGAAAGGAAATTATTATAAGTTATCTGAATGAAATCTGCAACAAATTACCTATAAAACTATAACTATCCAAACAGGATGACATTTACTTTATAAGTTCATGACTCCCTTTCTTTAAAGTTTGCTAAAAAGAGAGCAAAGTAATTATAGTTCTTTTCTGATTGATTAAACATGACATATATGCTAATGTGAAAGTAACTCTTGTCCTTTGTTACTTCATAGGCAAGCTTACAGTAATTTGGAAGGTAGCAGATATAATCACTTCAGAGCTGCTAGTGTGAACTTTTCTATACTAAAAATAGAATCATGAGTCTCCTTTGCTACAAACCAGAATTCATATTCCCTTTCTTTGTTTTAACTTTCATATAGACACGTAATAATGTTGCAGCTATTAGAGCCTTGTTTTTTTCCTTCTCAAACATCAGAAAACACATGTTGCCGTGACTGGTTTGGCAAAGAAACCCCACCTGCTAAGATTTGCTTTAAAGCAATTATATAGTTAGTGGTCTGTCAGATGGAGTATTTTTCATTCACTGAATAAAATAATGTTAGACATGACTTAGGAAAGAAGCTCACAAAATTTAGAACATCAATAACATATGCCACTTGTCAAGTTATAAGGAGGACTGTTCAATTTAAAGCAGCAATTATTTGAAAAATAGGTCACCACCACATCCATCAAATTGACTGTATTTTGAAAAGATTATGCTTACAAATTGTTATTATGGCAATTAGTTACTTTTTATCCATAAAAATGAAAGAATTAGAAACAAAATATAGTAACAGCACACCTTGTTTACTATGAGATAAACATTTTCTAAATTTTACATGCATGGCCTCAAGGAATTCTGGTGATGACCCTTTGAGATAGACACCATAGGTCAAGAAAATTCCCCAAAGTCAAACAAGTTCAAAGTTCTAAATATGCCATTAACTGTGTATCATACTGCTAGAATATTCTACAGAAGGAAATGAATGAATTCTAGGTCAAATAAGGTAAAGCACATTCTCAACAGGGAAGCAAGCGTTCAAGACTTGCCCTGAAGCCCGGCCTCATCCATGAACAGTATGATCTGTGCATCCCTAACATCCTCTAGCTTTGTAGCTCTTTGAACTCAGAAAATTCTGCCCCTCAGAAACAGGTAGACAAGGGCAGCAGCCTTTAAACAGAGTGGACTCCAAAGCAATTGGCTTAGTGTTCTGTGTTTGTGAAGCTACTTCAAGTTCAGACAGCCCACTCACTATTATGGCCCAGCCTTGGGTCCTTGGTTTCCCTGGCTAAGCTGAGGTTCTGTTGCATCTTATCTGCATTTTGGGTTCTATGCTCCCTGTCCAGCTGGGGCTGATGAAATTGCTCAAAAGTCATCTTCTCTGGAGAGTCAGTATGGCTGACATACCCTGAAGTTACAAGTCCTTTTTCTGCCACTGATTAGCCTCTGGGTGGCTTTGGAAATATTATTTCAGGATTCTGTGCCTTAGTTTGTTCATCTGCAAAATGGGAGTGTTCAGTGTGTTTTTGAAGATGGCCCGATATGATGTATGTTAAGCAGAGGGCATAAGGTAACTGCTGAAGGGCCATTTCCTTCTCCTTCACTTTCACTACTTCCCTTACTTTTTAAAATTTTTTCTAAAAGTTTCTCCTTTCTGGGCCTCCAATTCTCACTGAAGAAAGGAAGGCCTAGCTAGATGATGTAGCTTTTCTAGTAAAAACTGTGATTATTGAATAAGCAAGTAACCCCACATCTGTTTGTATAATTAAGACCTAACTGGGGTAGAGAGCTGTTCCTTGATGTTTCTTGAATAATTAAACACTTAATTTAACACACATACACTGAGTGTGTCCAAAGATGAGGCAGGTAAACTTGTTTTGCCTTTTCAGAACTCAGTTCAGTGGGAAGAGAAGACAAGTTTAGATTTAATCCTTCATCTGACAGCAAAGATGCTTTTCTGGAATGTCACCACAAGCTGGAAGAGCAATGAGAGAATTAATTCAATTCCTCTCACTGCTGTGCAGACTCTGAGTACTCTTGGCTCCATGCACCTGCTTGATGTTCAGTGTGGAACCCTGGTCTCTTGCTCCAAATCAGAGTGTCTTGACCCCCAGCATCTTTGCTACATGGAACTACTCGCAAGTTCAGACCCCATAAGGGCAGAAGGCTGAGTGCCCTTGGAAGGGTTCCCTCCAACAGCACAAAACACCTGAGCATAAAAGACAATTAGTGGGGAGTTAATTAGAACCCAAAGTTGACAGGGCGGATGACATTCATGTCTAGAGATGCCAGATAGCCAAGAATATGATGACAGCTTCTACCTGGAAGAGCAGAGCCAATTTCTTGCCCCTAGCAGGTCAGGTCAAGTAGACTCCCTGAAGTAAGCTCTTCATGAGTATGCCTTCTAGAAGTGTCCTCTTCCCCTTTTGTTAGTCCCCCTTTACTTGTGCTTTCTGCCTAAGTATGAGGAATGCAAAAAGCACTCAAGGCTGCCTAGTAGAGGCTTTCTAGCACTTCTTTTCCACTCCTCTTTCTCTCTCTAGTAATAGTTTCTCTCTCTTTTAAAGACTTATTTATTTCTGCATACAAGAGGTGGGGTGTATACCAGAGGTGCAGGGGGTGAGAGGATTCACCAGAGACAGAGTGTGGAGCAAGCAGAAGGCAGATCTATTGAAATTGCTGAGGGCAGCAGCATGCACGACAGGAGAGGTCTGCTGCACCAGGTGGGTCAGCTCCCTGGCTGAGGATTGAACTTATGCCACAGCGGCTGTAGATCACTTCATAGTGCTGAGACATAACCCCTTGTTCCATTTTTCTAGGCCAGGGTATCACTAACAAACATATACAGCCGTTGGTAAATGAACTGAGGAATTTGCCTAAAGATCACATAGTGAGGGGGATAGAAGTTCTATATACATCTTTCATTCAACAGGTGTGGTGAAAAAATGATTATGCCCCAGGCTGACCTGTGCCTGGCCACCTCTGAGAGCTGTCTATCACTTCTGGTCCTTGGGCACCACAACCTAACACTGCTCCTGCTTCCAGCCCATCTGGCACTGCCTCCTGGTGCTGCCCACCCTGGCCTTGGATTGCTGCTACAATCCACCTATGACGACCTCCAGCTGCCACCGTGGGTCGTGGCCCAGGATTTATTGGTGTGATACCAGCTATAGGTTCTCATTGAAGGGACCCCCACTCTCTTGCATGAGCAGGTGGCTTGGACTTCTGGACAAATGGGGATAAGACATTCAGCCATTTTTGGCTTTGGGAACTCTCCTTCTAGCCCAATTTCCCCTTTGTTAATAAGACCTGCAATTGCAGCATCCTGTTCTGAGTTGTATCTTGCAGTTTTAAGCACAAACTGTGACCCCTGCCTCACCCAGGTTTTGTTTGCTTTCAGAAGGTGTCTGTGAGAGAGAGAGAGAGAAAAGAAAGAGAAAACCACATCTTTGGAGCATGGAGAGAGTGGCCCAAAATCTACGGAGCCCCATGGGGAGAAGTTCTCAGGAAGGAAAGTATCTCAGTCTTATTCTCTTCCCTGCCTTCCTTTGCCTGATGGAGCTCACCCTCATGGAACCCACCCTTTGCTCACCCAGGCATGGGGTGGGAGATCACAGAACAGTGTGGGGTAAGGGCAAGTGGACAAAGGAAAGATACGTGTTGAGTATTCTATTCACTGGGGTGCTTCACACTTGCCATGTCATGACCCCTGAGCCATTCAAGGGACCCTTGACATTGTATAGATGGAACCTTCACTGGTCCTCTCCATGAAGGTGAATGGCGATGCAGTGCTCACCTTCCTGTCCTCTGGCACCCCGCCCAGAGAGTGCCCCACAGCTGCCTCCCCAAAACATTTCCGACACTCATCAGTCATAACAAGCTTCCTGCACCAACTTGCTTTCCCAAACGCAGGATTTCTTATTGCCAAGTGTAATTAACATGATACATTGACTTTGGGCAGAGCTAACAAGCATATATTAATTTTGAAAAGTCAGGTTCTTTCTCTGGAAAGAACTGCTGCTGATGAACACCTACCACAGGAGTTTAAAAGTGCAGGAAAGGGAGTGGGTAATTATGGGCTGGCACAGCCGCAGGTCTGTGTGTCTGCCCCCCGGAAACACCCTGACAGTGAGTGATTGTCCCTGCCTCCGTGAGGGGAGGGCAGCCGGGTTGCCCCAGCTCTGCCTCCCTGATGACCAGTCTTGTCCCTTCCTAGGGATCATCTTGGTTCAGCCTGTCTTTCAATGCAGTTCTCTATGACAAGAACTTGGGCCTGCGTGTTCTCTGCCTAATTGTCTCCCCTGACTTGAATCTTTACTTCTCCCCTTCCCCCAGTGCCTGGAAAGACTAGCCTTCCAGGGATGCGGGTCACTGGGCAGCTCTGGGCGAAGGATGGAAAACAAAACAAAGATGCTCAGATCCCTGTCTGCCTCTCACTCAGGGCCTCCCTGACAGTTGGAATTTCCTTTAGAACTCTGGTTTCATGAGCCAGATGTTTCAGCAAATTCCCCTCTCTACCTCCTCTCGGGGTGGGGAGGATGGCCAGATTGGACGTCTCCACACCCCTTATGTTCTAGGGTTGGACACTAAGAAGACAGCTTTGTGACATGGGTCTGCTGTCTTGGGCCAGGAATGGCTATTTTATTGAAGAGGCCCCTTTCTGGTCTGTGAACACCCTCCAAAACAGCCTGCTTTTTCTCTGTACCACTGAGTCTCAGGACTGTGTTTTGAGCCAGTTCACCGCACTCTAGCCTTCTCTATGGGAGAGCGCTGTGGAACTAAATTTCAGTCTGGTTCTTTTCAGCAGTGGAGGCTGAACATTCCACTTCCTCTGGTTAAATGCCAGTTTATTTCTGGGAAACTCAGGGTAGAGATCCTCGGTCTCACAGGTGGTCATGGGGTTCAAG
This sequence comes from Condylura cristata, assembly GCF_000260355.1. Taxonomy (NCBI): domain Eukaryota; kingdom Metazoa; phylum Chordata; class Mammalia; order Eulipotyphla; family Talpidae; genus Condylura; species Condylura cristata. The sequence continues at coordinate 79,809,816 of NW_004567103.1, read as the reverse complement.
GCTTGGTCACTCAGTGCTCAGTGAGGTGCCGGCTCCCCCGACTGCCCAGGGAGAGGCTGCTTTCATCACTGACTCTTCTGCTCCTTGTGCTTGCACACAGGCGCCGCTGGGGCGGTTGTAAAGCTTGTATTTCTTGGGGGACCTGAGGAAACCACCACATACCTCTGATGAAAAACTGATTTTGTGGTATCCTTGGTTATTTATAGAAGCCCAACTTTCACTCCCCATCTCTTTCCTCTTCACTTCATTCCCAATCCATTTCCCCATTTTTTTCCATCTCTCCTTACACGTCAATCTTCCTCAAGAATCTTGGACATTTGTGAAGAGCCTACTTTCAATATCTGTGGTTTTAGAGGGTCCTCTTTATGTTGACAGAGGTCTCCTGACTGGACTCCTCTTGAGCTTTTATTCCACTAGAGCAATCCTTCCTCTAGCAACTCTCTAGAAAACCTGTCCTACCTCCTTTCTCAGTTCCGTCCCCCAAAAGGCCTTGTAGCTTTTGCCTGGTGAGATATCAGATGGTTGAAACTTAACTGTTCCTAGGTTCCCCAATCTGAGTTTCTGACTGGAAAGTTTTGTCACCAGAATTGACTACCTCCTACTTTCTTCACTTCCAGCTCCCTACGCTGGTGGCAATGTCCCACAGACTGTAGAATAATATTGCCTCTTGATTTAGCTCCTCCTGATGGAATTAATGAGTTTCTCAGTCTCATCTTGAAAGACTTTAAGACCATGTTCTTCTATCCTGCCCTCTGTTATGACCTTCTGCGCAGGCAAATGACCATAGATTCTGGGTTTCAGTTCGACTACAATTCTCTAGCTTCTTGAGAGGAGGCTTGGACACATTTTCTCCAAATTTAACACCCTCAGGTCATTAATCACTTCATGCCTGCTGAAGCTGAGCATGCCCTCCTCATAATAGCCCCTGGCCACAGAGAGGGTCCTGAACCCTCTCCACTCTTATAGACCTGGACTTCCTCTCTGAGGTGACAGTGAGAGGCTAACTACTCTTACATCCCCTTTCCTTCTTGTACAAGACCTGAGTACACGTGGAATAATTCTTTTAACCAATAATTCTTTTAACTCTCTTCCCTAATAGCTATCAGATGGAGACTTTGGTTCCCCTATTAAACTAAGCTGGCTGTCACCCAGAGAACTACTGTGTAGTGGAATTTCTATTCTGGATTCATTCACTTTTTTTGGTCTACTCCTCTCCATCCCTGACCCAGCTTTAATGGGGGCATTCCCAGGAAAGGCAGACTGTCCTGGCTTGCTACCAAATCCTCCAGCTACTATTTTGATACAAAAAGGCATCTTAAGTCTTCAGAAAATTTGCAGAGTTTTCGTCAAGCTTTTGTGAGACTGCATCTTAGTTCAACCAAATCTAATCAATTATTTTAAACAATGAGCATCCATTGGGCTAAACTCACTGGACTGACTTTTAAATAGTTTCTTCACAAGCTGTGTGGTGGAGGTGTCTGTGTTCCTGTGTCTTGATCAAATGCCTCAGTCTTTCTTCTCTTTGAAAGACTCACTGTCTCATGGTTGAGGTGATAGCAGCTATTCCAAATAGGTGCCATCTGTCCTGACAGCATCAGAGGTCTGGAACAGCCTATGTGGGAAGCTGTTTCTCCCTCTCCACATCAGAAATGTTCAGAAGGGGACAGGAAAGGAAACAAACTTTATTTTGTTTCTTTTCTAAATATAGTGACTGCCAATACAAGTTATTAGGAATCCATGGGCTAACTCACTGGTATGCGACCCTGGGCCCTCCTCGCTCAAGTATCCCATGCAGCAGTCTCAGCCCAGGCGCCAAGGGTTAAAGCTCTTAAGGATCAACTCTTTCAGTTCACATCTCAGTCCTTTTGTTTAAGGCATCCAGGGTTCAGGTGGCTGTGAGGCACCACAATGGGTCCAGAAACATCTCCTTCTTTCAGGTACACTTATGTGAAAGGAAATCCAAATTACCCCTCCCATTTTGGAGGATTTTTCTTAGAAATCATATTATACTTTTCCTGTTGCCTAGCCTTGGATGTCTGGGCTATGTGAGGCCATCCATTATATTTCGCTAAATGTGTGTGTGTGTGTGTGTGTGTGTGTGTTTAGATATGTATTTATGTACACAAGAACTTAGGTACAGGCCAGAGGTGCAGGGGTTAAGAGGACCCACCAGAGACAGAGTGGGGAGCAGATCAGGCAGATCTACTGAAACACACTGCTGAGGGGAACAGCGGCAGGCCAAGAGAGGTCTTCTGTGCCATGTGGGTGAGATCCCTGGCCAGGGAGCGAACTCGTTCTGTGTGGGAGCAGATAGGTTCATGGTGCTGCGCTTTAACCTCTTGCACCACCAGAGAGGGCCCATGTGTGTATGTTTTTTTTTAAACAAACAAACAAAAAATCATTGTCCTTTTATATGTCCTCCACCCTCTCTCTGTCATCCCCTTCTCTGGTAACTTCAGTTCAGATATCAATATATTATTTTATTTGTCCATTCTACTTTATTTCCTTATATTGCTTATATAGGTGAAATCATACAATATTTTTCTCTATATTTTCATACACCCCTGGAGTTCCTTCCATTTTGTTACAAATGACAGAGTGTCATCTTTCTTATACCTTAATAGTATTATTTCTTTGTGTGGGCATACCACATTTTTATCTATTCCTCTCTCCGTGGGCACTTAGGATGCTTCTGTATCTAAGCTGCAGATAGGCTGCAATAGGCTTTGTGGTGGATAGTTTTCAAGTTGTTGCTTTCATATTCTTTGATTAATAGACAGAAGTAGGATTGCTGATTGCCAGGTCAAATGGTAGTTTCATTTATAGTTTTTTGAGGGCAGCCCATGCAGCTTTCCAAAATAACCACGCCAATTTGCATTCCTACCAACAGTATATAAGTTCATGGAAAAAACTTCCTTTCTGATAAAATGGACAAGGAGAACAACTGTGCTTCTTAAGGGTTAAGTTTAATTGTAATATCTGTCAGGAAAGTTCAGCACAACTGGAGACAGTACAATGTCAGCTGAGATATCAGGGGTTCATCCACACTGGGACTACTCACAGGCATGACTACCCCAGGAAATTTCAGGACCCTGAACATCCTCCTGCAAAGTGAGATCTGGCGGCATACCTCTACATCTTCTGGGACGGTAGCTCAAAAATGTTTCAGTGCTGAACTGGAATGGATACCATGGCCTTATTGCTCATAAAACCCACACTGGCTTCCTTCTGCCAACAGATGGGTGCTCTTTGAGGAGGGGAGGGAATCCTCTCTTTGGGCTGTACTTACAGCATGATCTATAGCTTTTCCTTCCTTCATCCCCTCGATGGGGAAATACTCCAACTCACTTACAGAGTGGTTCCTATGGTCCTTACAAAGCACTCAGTGACTGCTAACCAAGTCACTGCTGCTGAGGGCCAGCCAGTCATTTCCAGCTTCTTCCTAGCCCACATGGGAAGGACAGGAAATGGCCGCTGGCCATCTTTGCTGACCCCTCCCCATCTTTGCTCACCTCCTCAATGGGTAAGAAAGACAGTGACCTGTTTTGCCATTAACTTGTGACCTTAGGCAAGTCACTTCTCATCTCTGGACCTCAGTACCTCTTGCCTACTTTCGTATCACAATAAGGTAGTGGTAGTGTAATAGGTTCTTAAAGCTGATATAATGCAATAACAAGGAGGTGTCAGATCCTGGTAATGAGTCAAGGGGTTAAGGATTGGATATCCCAGAACTTCTAGAAATCTTCCTGATGTATTCATTTCTTCATTGATCCATGGTTGTAGACCTCACATTTGCCTTGATTTTCCATTCTTATTAATGATTTTATTGAATCCTTAATTTATTAGAGGGGGAAGGACAATAGCAGTTGGCTACTCTTGTGGTTTTTAAGTGTTTTAAAGCTTTTCGTTCAAATGTCATACTCACAGAATTCTAAAGTATAGTGCAAATCAAAATAAGGTCAAGGTGAAGTTATGTTAGAAATTGAGCAATGAACTACAGGATTCTTCTGGGAGGCTTGCTAGGAATTTTTAAAAATAATTGTTTTTTAAAAGATTTATTTATTTATGCATACAGAATTGGGGTACAGGCCAGAGGTGTGGGGCCAGGGAGAGGCTTCACCTGAGCCAGAGCTGGGAGCAGAACAGTCAGATCAACAAAGTACACTGCTGAGGAGTGCAGCAGGCAGGCCAGGAGAGGTCTGCCACACCATGTGGGTGTCACCTCCAGGGTAGGTGGGGATCGAACTCATGCTGAAGTGGCTTTAGCTTCTTAGTGCTGTGCTTTAACCCACTGTGCCACTAGGGAGGGCCTATATAATTTTTTAAATTGAAATACCATTAATTTACATTAGTGTCAGTATTATGGAACTATAGGATACCCCCTTCCTGTGTGGTCACCACAGCTCACCCACCACCAAAGCAAGCCCAACCCTCCACCCTAGTCCATTGGGCTTTCTCCCTACCCTGTTCTCACTATTTGCATTCCACTCTGAAAGGTTCCTGGCAATTAAACTTATTTCCCTGATTAGGGTCAAAGGTATTTGCTGATTTCTTTATTTGGTGTATGTTGGTGACATCAGTCATACCAATCATTTTGAACTTTAGCCTCACCTAAGTGACCCTGTAGGTTGTTTATGGGATGTCAAAGCACTGACTATCAGAGTCATTATTTTGAAAACATAAGGGAAATCACAACCATTTCTATAGCACATTGTGTTTGTGACTCTGTGCTGTGATTTACTTCCTATTACTGTCAACTAATGAACAATTTGGCACTTTATATCTTTTATCCATCCAATATTGACATGATAACTTAGTAAATATAAGCTTGATAACTTAGTAAATATAAGCTTAGTAAATATAAGCTGCATCTTATTTTGAACTTTGCCCTGTGGAATTATCTATAGCTGCACTTATCCATAACTATGTCTACCTAGACACTTGAAGAGAGGTGAAAGGGCTGAATTTATTTTTCAAGGTATATCAGACAACACAGGGTGCCTTGGCTTCATCAACCTTTTGTTCCCATGCTGAGGGCTCAATTCAATCAGGGCTTACTGCTAATAGGCAGCACTTGTGACAGGTGTCCACCTGCCCCCCCACCCCCGCCCCCGACTCCAGTCCCAGGACATCTCTGGCAGTACCAACCTGAGACTGCTCATACCCATGTGTACACAGCCAGAAGTACAGAAGACTTAATGCCTGTGATGCAAGCCTTTGACATCAGGGATCCTTCTTTCACCAGAGATGGTCAGACAGAGAGTGGTTTCCATGGTTCCCAGGGAGCGCTGGCAGTCTGTGCAGACAGGAGAGTCTCAGTTGGTAACACACCCTCACCTGGGCTGTTTATCTTTTCTTGATTTAATGACTGCAACCTTCCTTCCAATGACTTTTGGGCTGCATTCTTAGCAAAGGAATAAGATTTCCCCCCAAATTCATCTTCCTGGGGAACTTAGATACGGACATTGGGAGAGAAAGCTGGTCTAATGTCCGTGATGGCCCAGGTGTGTCTGTATTCTGCCTTGATGATGGTCCTCTGGCAGGTGGGACTTGGTGTGAGTTTTTCTGGCTTGGGAGGTGTCAGAAAGGGTGTGTAGAGACCTCATGACTAGAATGCTGCACCAGTGATATGTGTAATTTCTTTTGCATGGAGACAACTGTCCCTTCTTTTTGTGGTGGTTTTGAGAGAAGCACCATTCCTGCAGAGATAGGGGAAGGTGAAGTTATGAGGTAGGATGAGGACTAGGCAGGACATCAGAACCCTGGCTTCTGAGCTTGGTTCTTGCACCAACTGCGTGACCTTAACTACTTCAGTGAAAGTCAACTTTCCTATCTTCACAATGGGTGTAGACTAGAATTTTCTTTTAAAAAGATTTATTTTATTTATTTATGCATATGAGCTGGGGTGTAGGTCAGAGATGTGAGGGGGTGAGAGGATTTACCAGAGACAGGGTAGGGAGCAGAACAAGCAGGCAGACTGAAATATACTGCTGAGGGGAGCAACAGTGAAACAGGGGAGCAACAGTGAAACAGGAGAGGTCTGCTACACCATGTGGTTCAGCTCCCTGGCTGAGGATCACTCTCATGCTGCTGTGGCTTGATAACAATGAGACTTAACTTCCCTGCATCACAAGGGAGGCCCTAGACTGTATTATTTCTACCATCATTTGTACCTCTAAAATCTTAGCATAAGCTGTAAAACCTTCTCTTGGGGTGCATTTGAATGGGAGATACTTCTATTGCTATTTAAAGGGTCAAATTCATGCCCCTGTGAGAAATTTCAATGTGACAACTAAGAAATAATAATAATAATATTAAGAAAATACGTGTGTGTAAGTCCCTCTATGTGGGCCTTTCCCGCCTCCCCCATTAGTAAAACGATTTGGTTCTCCCTCCTACACATCATCCACCTCTTTCTGCAGCTCCCACCTTCCCCACCCTGTTGCTGAGGGAGTAAGTTGTCTGCATCTGAGGTCAACGCCATGACCACATTGAGGACAGTGATCACAGCAGGAGCTGCAGGAGAGGGCCTTCACATCCTTCTTGGGAACTCACAGAGGCCAATGCAAATCACTTTTGGTCATTGCCCAAACTGGAAAGAACATTTTTTCCCCAGATCATTATTAAAATTTTTATATAATCACATACTCTCTTTTTTTTCTCACATGCAGACATACACTCCCAAAGAGGAAAACTCATCCGAGTATTGGGTCATAAATTATATGAGGTACATTTCATTATAAAGTACATTTCTTTAGTCCTTTATGAATGCTCTCCATTTACCCCAGGGGGGTTGTAATGTACACTGACATCTTACTTTCTTCCAAGAAGCATTCCCTAGTATTGTTTAGTACGTGAGGCCTAGCTGGGCAAACAAATGCAACGCTGGAAAATGAAGGCAGTCAACTCTTATATAAGTGGGAATACAATCACGCATCTATGTCTGAGCTCCAGGGAGGTCACATATAATCTTTAGAAAAACTGGGTAAGTAAACATCGGTGAAAGAAACGCCTGATGGGGAAGAGGGCTGCATAAACAGTGCAAATGCATAATTGCTATGGTTCAGAAAAAAATGGAAACCTAGTGATTCTAAGACCAGAAAGACAGAACTTAACTTGTATTTTAAAACAAGTCAGTCCTCCTTATGCCTGATTTTAAGTTTTGATAAGTTTCCCTCTCAGGCCTTCGTTTTCCCAGCCCCCATCCTATTTTTCTTTTAAGGCATTTTGTTTTTCCTAACGTGAAAAACTTTGGAAAGGTAAAAAGTTGAGCAAATTAGAGACAGTGCTAGTTCTTCTCCATTTTCTTCAATTAACAAAGCCAGCCAGCAGAAGTTTGCTGGGCGCTGGGGATTTTAAATGCTTCAGTTTTACCTTGCAGAAGATCAGAAACCAAAGCCCATAAAATTGAACTCAGATGAAGAACACTGCCGTCTTTGGAGTGCTACTAAACAATCTGCAAATTATTTAAATTAAACCAACCCGGTCTTCAACATCTGCACACAAAATGCTTAAATTCCAAGTGCAACTTTACTGGCATAAGAAAATAATAAGGGGAGTTCAATTTGTGTCAGCATGGCTCAGGAAAATAAGATATCATGTCTTGCTGTCTGCTTGATGTCAACTTCTCAGATGCGAGCCCTAATGCCTCATCCTAGACTGTCCGCACCAGAGCCTGCCAAACAGAGAAGTTCAGCCAAAGTTCACCAAGCTACTACCAAATAGCTTTCCCCCCGCCTTTTTCAATCATTAGAAACCTTCTGTTTTATATTGTGCACACGTGATCGTATCTACCTCTTAAAACATCTATAACTCTATTAACTTCTATTCTTTGGAGGACTGTTGATTCTTTTTGTGATGAGTTCTTCTATGGCTTAGAGTTATTTAGTTTTGTAACTTAGACCTCATATACTAGATCCTATCTGAAAGACTTGGTGGGCATACCCAGATAAAAACCTATAATATTCAAGATGATTTGAAATCATTCTTTTTTGAAAAAAGCAAGTCAAAAACAAAAACAAAAAAATCAAATCCTGTCTGAGATGGCTTCAGAAATGCATTTTAAGCCCACTCTTCTTCCATATCATCCAAATCGAGAGGCTTGTCCCTGGCTGACAGCGAACTTGCTCCCAGTCAGACTAGCTAGCATCCAGCCTTGCAAAATATCCCCAGACCTTGGTTCTGATCTCCCCTTCTGCTGGGATCTTGTGCCAACCGACCCACACAGCAATTACACAGGCCATTTTTCTCATTTTCGTTGTTTAGTCTTGATTTACTTTAGATGACTACAACTCTCGTTCCTCCCAGTGAAATTGTGCACCCACACTTTTAATCATGCAAAACTAACATTTTAATGCTGTTGGATGATGTATCAATTTAAGGTCCTGGGATCACCAAAGAGCTAGAATTTCACTCATCAGCAGAAATGCAGGTTTAGTAGGTGTGTGAAGACAAAAATAAGCGTAGTGAAGTCTTTGATCTGCTGCGTGCACGTTCTATAAAAATACCTTTCCTATAGTGTAACACGTCACATTTAATATATGTTCCACCTTTAGCATCTTTCTTCCAACAGCCACTTGGTTCTTTGCAAAGATTCAAATACCAGTGGGCAAAGCAGCCGAGTGGAAGGAAAGTCTTTTTATTTCCATTTGGTGGTTGTGCTTGGGGTGGGAGGCAGGTATGGAAACCCACCCATTCCCAAACAGCAAGAACAGCTCTGTGGCCTGTAACCTTGAACTCATTATGAACCTACTTCCTTCTTACAGTTTCATGGACAATTAAAAGCATGCTCAAATTCACATTGCAGGTAAGTTACAGTTGGTTATAATTATTGTAAAAATGTTTCCTGTACTTTTATTGTTGAATCGGATAATTTTCAAATTCATACTAAATATTTGACCATCAATAGCTGGTCATGCAACCTAACAAGCTATGACTGAATACAAACATTACAAATTAAATAATCCTAAAATGTAACAACACTGAAAACAGTAAACTTGCCACCTCTCAATTATTTTTTACCTTAATTTCTTTTCATCTTTCGTATCATAAAATAATTCAGTTTGCACACTGCACTTAAAGGAACTTGTCTGCTGATTCATATTTCACTTAATCTGGTATCAATTACTGGCCTACATTTGGAAAATTCAATGTCTGTGTAGATGAAATGCTTTAATACCTTAGATAGTAGCTGGTTTCTGAATTCATACTGAAATGGCATAGTCAGAAAAGTTTAAAATATTTTTGCTAGATTCAAAGAAGAGCAAGATTAAAAATTCCCAAATGTGTATTCTGGAATCCCTCCAAAAACATTCCATCTTTATTCATTATTGGATATTGTCTTGATTAAAATTCCTGTTGGTTTGTTCTATGGTTAAGTAGTAATCTTGTATCTTAGCATTTGGAATGTATTGGTATCATGTGACACGCACGGAGCCCAAATGAATATAGAGAGATCTCTTTCACAAGTCAACAAGGAGGACTTAGAGTGTTCAGATTTCAGCAGAGCTGTTTTGGGGGGAGGGGGTTATCTGTTCAGCACATTCTTTCCAAAGAGTGAGTCAGAAAGAGAAATGTTCAAAGCAAAATGATTTTTTCCTACAGCACAGTGTCCTGAATCAAGGCAGTTTTCTCTAGAGGAAATGAGATATTTTTTCCTTTTCTTTTTCTTTATCTCTTTTTGTTCTATTTCTAGCATTTGGTGCCCTTTATTGCTAGTTTCACCCTGTAACATGTGAAAAATGTACTCGACAATGCAAAGCAGATGACTCCGTCACCATCTTCTGAGTCACCATTCTGTTCTCTGCATTCCTGCAGATGCCTTTCAAAACCAAAAACGATTCTGTTTGGATCCACTGAGATGGGAGGGACAAATGAGAACCATGGACAGACTTGTGTAGCCACCCAGATGATTGTGTGACTTGTCCTTCTTCCTCCAACACCCCTCCCCCCTCCAGTGGCAGCCTACTGGCACTGAGTAGGTTTCTGAGTGGCCCCAGGCCCTGAGCCTGGACAGGTTGAGGACAGTACCGAAGACACTAGACTTTGACAGACTTCACTCCCCTTTTGTTCTGTTTTACATCATAAGGTCTGCTTGGAAGTAAGATGTGTGATAAAAGGGTGAAGATCTGGGGCATGTGGAAAAAAAATCTCTCAGAAAAAGCCAGGAGGCTGAAACAGAGCCAGGATTTTAAGGATAAACTTAACTTTTAACCAAGTCAACACCTCGTGCTTAGCATGGGGGATGGGGCTGTCACACAGGACTGAGCTAGGGAAAGATTCCAGTGACCAAGGATCTGGAGCAAACAGTCAACTGATTGCTTTAGTGACGGCAAGGAGCACATAGTAGTTTCCTAATACCTTCTTGTGCACCAGGAACACCTCCCAATGGTCTGGCCTTTGACTTGAGGGTGGTCAACCTAGGGTTGAGTTTCAAAGTTTCACCAAGGAATTTTCTTACTAAATACCTCCCTTCCCTCTGCATAAATACAAAGGACAAGAAGTTGTCCAGGGTCCAGAGGTTGAACACAAGCTCTAAGAAGAAGAAAGCTTTGTCTTTTCTGATCACTATCTTGTAAGACCAATGTCTAGATCAGTGGTTGCAGGCAAATATTTGCCAATGAATGGGTGGTATCATACAAAGATTCGGGATCAAAAATCAACCAATCTTTAGGTCGAGTGAATTTTTGAGCACATAGACTCATTATTTTAACAAATCAGACCAATGATCTTCAATAATTACAATGAATTAGGAAATTGCACATATTCTCAAAGCATAGGTAGATATTGTCCCATTTTCTGGGAGACCATGGTTTGGAGACAGTTACTCATTTGCCTGTGACCTTATACTAGATGTAGGTAGACCTGTGAACTCAGACTCAGGATCCTTATACTTCAGTGGTTTCAGTTATCCATTGAAGTAGCTCTTCATTATCAGAAACCAGTGCATCAGGATTAAGAGGATGCATTTCACAGCTTGCATGATATTGGAAAAGAAGTTTGAAATTCTCTTTATGAGAAGTTTTTGGCATTTTGAGGCCCAAACCTCATTAAGAAGAGAAAACACTTTCTTAGACTGCTTGACTTGATACTAAAATATTTGCTCTGAATCCAAATCCAATATAAATGTATTAGCTTTTGTTAGCCAAGAGGCTGCAGAAGCAAGAAATCAATCAGTCCGCCTCTGGTCTCAGGGGTGACATAAGAGGGGAGATGGATGTTTGATCAGTTCTCAGACTTTATTTTATTTCCAACTCTGCTGGTGAGCAGCTGTGTGATCCTGGATAAGTCACTTCATCTTTTGGGATGGTTGCTTTTTTGAAGGACGAAGGAGGGACTAACAACCCTTGCTTTGCCTACCGCTCAGATATTATCAGAATGTATTAGAAAGAAATAATGGAATTAAAATATTTCATGAAATTATTTTTTGAGAACATTTTTTGTTTGTGAGGAAAATGTCCTGCATTCTGTAATAGTGGCTGGTGCTACACCTCTTCTGCTCACCTAACTTTACTAACTTAATTTGCATCTTAAGTGACAACATGTACTTTTCTAAGAATTTCATGCAACTTTTTCACCATGTTAGGTGGAACTTTTCCCTTTCTTTAGTATTTGTGGATATTTTCTGATTCTTTTTTTCTTTTTAATGTGAGCTCAATCAAGATTTACTGTTTTCCTCTAAGGCAATAAGTTCAAGTACCTGCACTCACCTCAGAGGGCACCGAAAGTTGAGAGGATGTTTCCCTATGTATCTGCATTTCTAGGGCTGGCCCCAGATATGAAATATAATTATGGTGCTTTCTTGCTTGATATTAGGCAAGTCTGAGGAGGCCTGCAGTACATTCCATGGGCTCATGAGTAATTATGGTGTTGGTGATGATCAGTTACTTTATAAGATCTCTGAATGCTGGGATTCTGGTTTTTCTGTAATAGACTACCCCATGAATTTAATTACCACCGTTATGGCCTGACAAATATGCTTCTCTTGTAAACCTTGTATTTATGTTCGGATAGTACTGGAGGGCTCTGTGTGTGTGTGAAATTCATGAAAATAGTCCCCCCGATTCAGATTGTTTCTTTGATATTATCTTCTTGGATGGAAAACTATTTTTCAGGTTCTTTTTTCTTCACCTCTTTTCTTCTCTCCTCTGCCTCTCTCTAAACCTTATAATGCTGTGTTTCCCTTTGAAAGATTAGGTAAGAGGGAACACGTGTGTGAAAGTCATGGCCTACTCTCCTGTGCTGGGGGCTGGTGAGATGAAGGCCAAAGGCCAAATGACTTCAGCACCTGACAAGTGTGTGGATCTCATTATGACCAAGGAGTCTGGGGGGCTAAAAAAAAAATCAATGGATTTGCAGGATGTGTGGTCAACATTTATTGCGAAAGGAGGTCTTTAATGATTTTGTTTCCAACCCATGGCAGAGGTACAGCCCTCCAAAAAAAAAATTGCCTTTCATCTCTCAGTGGAATACTTCCCATATAGTCCATATATTTGGGGTTCATAGAGCTAGAAGAGGCATTTGAGATTATCTTGTCTAACCTTCATTTTATATATGAGGAGGCTGAGCTCAGGAAGGAGACTTTCCCAAGGCCTCATAACCAGCCAGATTTCCTGACTCCCAGATCAGCTCTCCATCTGCCCACCTGCTGTCATGGTGCCGACTCTCTTATTCACTTACCTCATGAGGGACACCTGAGTAAGTGCCTTAGTTTATGGACTCACAAGTAAGTCATTCAGACCAAGTTTTGCCCTGTAAGGAATTTGCTAGCTGGAGAGACAAGACTAAGATCATACAACAGACTCATCGTAGGGCAACGAAAGGGCAGTTATAGGTCAGAAGCATCTAGGTGGAACTATCTGGCCAGTTTTGTTGGTTGCAGGAATGCAAAAGATAGGCAAGACTACTTACCGAGGGGAAGTGAGAACTTGAAATAGCTTTCGAAGGTTTGAAATTTTGGAATCCAGGAGGGAAGCAGGGCTAGTGAAAGATTCAGAAGCCTAAAGGAACAGTCTGTGAACAAAGGTTCAGAATAAAGACAGGCCAACTTTCCAAACCTTGCAAGGAAAATATGGGGATGTGGTTGATGCCACAGGGCGAAAGCCTTTACCCCAGACTCAGGTGTCAGACTGATTAAGCAGAGGATGGAGGTCTATTGCAGTTTCAAACAGGGCAGCGAGGAGACGAAACAAAATGATGGGATTAGAAGAAAATTGGAGGATTATGGGTGCCTCGGTGAGGGGGTGGTAAAGTAACATGTACCTGTGTAGGTGTGAGTCTATACTCCTTAATCCTGTATGGTGTTATAAACCAATGTTATCTCAGTAATTAATATTTAAGTTTAAAGAAATAATGAAATGTAACAAAAACTTAAGATTGAAGGGAGGTAAGAACAGAAGCAGGAACTGGTTGGACTATTTCATAGGATGCCTCAGTCTGAGGTAAGGGAACCTCTGAAGGCAGGGCCAGGGGATGTGCAGGGGTTATAATGTGACAGGTGCCCAGGGATCTCCTTCCCCTGTGGGAGACTGAGTAAGAATGGCAACTACATGACAACTCCTAGAATAACTAAGAATTTTCCTTTCCAAGAACTTGAGAAGTTTACCCTAGTCAGCCATATGGCTTTACAGGAGGGGCAGGGCAACCTATGATTCTTCTACATATAGAGGGCCAAGCAGGAGCAGGGAAAGAGAAGCAGTCACCCCAGGAGACCAGGGCACATGAGTATAACCTAGAAATGCCCATGGGCTGTTCTGACCTGTAAGTCTACTGCTTGGCTTGTGATCTTCCAAACTTTCCAAGCTGCGGCCAAGCCACAAACACATTCCACACCTCAGGGTTCGCGTCTGTGCTTTATAGAACATAATAATGCCTTCCCCAGGGTGTTGTGAAGACCCAAGGACTGTAAATTAATTGTAATCACTGTCAATGGCTCAGAGCACTTGCTGTTGAGTTGGGGGAGCGTTTGGTGCAGGGAGAAAGTACCCACGAGGAAGGACATATTTTTGCCCGAGGAAATCATCATCTTCTGCTTGCCACATGGAACATTCTTCCAACTCGTCTCTTCACCTTTTTTTCTCATTTAAGAAGTCACAGAGATGGAACTAGTTGGAGGATTCTGTTCAAACTGATTGCCGTGAGCTGCTCTAAACCAGAACTGATCAGACTCTGCTGTCAGAGCCTTCAGAACTTGGGAGGCCCCATCCAAAGCTGAAAAATCAATGAAAGGATGGAAGAGGGGGGTTGATGCTCATCCCTGCACAAAAAAGGGACATGGTTTTCAAATTGTGTTTTTAATATATTTTTCTAAATTTTAACGACAACTCTGTCTTAAACTATTAGCAGCTTCTAAAGTTCTCTGAGCTGGGTTTTCCTTGGAGATTGGTTTGATTATAGCTTTAGGGCCTGACTCCTTTCTAAACTTAAAGAACCAGTTCAGCTAGAACTCTGACAAATGCTCTTTCCTGAAAGAAGAGGCTTGCCCTGGAAGCTGTGTCAGGCTGGAGTGAGACTTAAAAATACTCCAACTGTGTGCTGAGCACCAACTGGTCTATAGAATGAGGGGCATGGCAATGTGTAGAGAGGGTATTTGAATGTTTGCTGTGTACTCCAACTTATTTCTTATTCTAATTTTATAGTGTCGGACTTGAAGCAGCTCTGGTTTTTTTGGGAAGGCAATGGGGATTCAGTACAGTGTTTTTCCATGTGGAGTGCCACACACACAGCTTTTGAGAGCCCATCCAGGCTGCCGTGCAGAGGATGAGTTTGGGGAGAAGAGGGAAGGGGCAGGAGACCGATAGGGGAGCAAATGGCAGGAGACCCTGAACTAGAGAAGAAACAATGGGAAGAATCAGATTAGGGAAATAGTTTGCCAGCAACAGAGAGGACTGGGCCTCATGTGAAATTAGTCCTTTCATCAGAGCTGTAATAAAGATCCACACAAAGCAGGAGAAAGTTAAGAATGGAACACACACAAAGGGGAGGAGGAAGTGGGTAAGTTAACAACAAACATGTTGATTCTGTACCGAGACGTGGTCCTCAGGCATCATGTGAGGGTTGAGCAGCATGGGTCCCAGTCCCTGCCCACTTGAGAGTGGAAAGACCTGGACAGGTTCTGATGCTAAAAATGCATCACAGTGGGTAAGTACCCAGGAGATTCCGGCAGGCAGATGATGATGGCGCTGAAGAAAGTTCCGTGCAGACAGCTGGGTATGGTCTTCTATGCTGGGAACATGTAGAACACACTGGTATGATGATAGGGTTAAGGAACAATAAGTAGACAGTTTTCTCAAGTTTGGAAACTTCCAGCTGACAAGTCTTGGACAAATCCCTTACCTCACGTGCACAAACATTTTTTTAGTTGTGAAGATGAGACTAATATACTTCATAAGTTGTTGGGATGATTAAATGAATGGAAGGAAATAAACTTTTAGGCATAGCATAGATGTTCAAAAACATCAATTTCCTCCCCTCACCCTTCTTTTTTATTCCTACAAGGCAGATAATGTCTATCCATGGACTAATGATTGAATACTGGTGGTGCAGGAGCCAGACCTAGTCTGTAGATATTGTTTTGTTTGGATCACAGAATTTTGGCCTACCTTATGTTTTACAAACATTTGAATTAGCTGGTGACATTTGAAAATTAGCAGATTTCATACAAATAGCCAGATTTCCAGCATCTCTTGAAAAATCATATCTGGTCACCTGGGACTGATATTACCTCTTGGCACCTATTGGCTGGTGTTGAGTCAGGGCTGCTCCTAAGAGTGGGACCTCATTCCCCATTTCTCCACAGTCCATATAACTCCCTAGTGAACCTCAACCCAAAGGCCAGTGTCAGCTGCAATCGATCATTGCGTTTGTCCATTTTTTTTTTTTAAATTCTCAAATTAGGAGTTGAGTGAAATTTCTTTTTATAGCAAAAGCAGAAAAAGAAAAGATTGGCCAAGAACATCAGATATTTTGAAAACAAAAACAAAAACAAAAGAATGGGAAACATGCTTATTTTGGGAGCAAAGTAAGGAAAACTATGTTTTTAATACACAAAGTGTGACTGTACTGAAAGAATATACTTGACTTACTACCTTTGTTTATATTACCTGCCTGACGTTTGTAGATGTGTGAGTTTATTTACCTTAGCTGGACCACTTGCTCTTATCAGAATGTGTTTGTGGAAAATGTCACTACCTCTTTATAATTTCCTCCTGCCATGAAAGGGAAATTTGACGAAAACTGAAGGAAACTATGCAGGCACCAGTGGTGGTTGACATGGTGTCTCCTGAGCCGGCTACCGGACAAGATGTCTTGGCTCTACAAGTGCATGTCAGTTTATCATAACAGCATAATTTCTGGGCCTTGATGATATTTGGTTCTTCCAGAGCTTCCTGTTTGCCACTCCCCAAACCAAGAATAACTAAGTAGATGAGATGATGGCTGGGAGCAAAGGGAAAAGCATTATCTGAAAGAGATGTGATGTGAGCCACCTAGTAACTTCAATTTTCTAACAACAAATTGTCAAAAGTTTAAAACAACTGGACTTTATTTAAATAACATCTTTAATTTGTTAAGTCCCTCAAATTGTCATTTCAACATTTCAACATAAAAGTGAATTAAATGAGGTATTTTTACATTATTTTTCTTTTGACTTCAGCCTTTGAAATTTGGTGTGCATTTTGCAGTTGTGGCATATCACACTTTTGATGGGCCATGTTTAACATACTCCCCAGCTTCCCGAAGCTAGGAGCCAAGGTGCTGATAACAGGGGTGTAGAAGAGAGATGGGAACATTAGCAACTTTAGGGGCTTCACTAGCTTCTTGGCTTTGAGCTAGTTGAGCCTGATTGGTCAGACTCATTATTTCACTATTTAGGTATCACTATCTCCTCTTTCATGTGCATCTACTTCCTCATCTCCCCAATTTAACAGGAATTTGAGAATGTTCCTGTACAATGGTGTTCTGTCCATATAAACTCTTTTGGCTGTAGAATAGTGTGTGACCCTGAAGCCAGGATTCTTGTGTGTTTCTTGACCGAATATACTCTTTTTTTTCCCCAATAGAGTTTCAGATTTTTCCATGGTGGAAAATTCACAGAGCTTCTTTGGCTGTTCTTGTAAAACCTCCATGTTTGAAAATCCAGATGAATCTCTTATGTTCAGTGTCAACTGATACTAGTTCATCAATTTATGCATTCCTTAACAAACATGCCAGGTACGTTGGTTGGCCCCAGGAATTCCAAAGATTGCAAAACACATTTATTACTCAACAATTATTCAATTGTTATGAAAAACAAATGAAAGTTATTTGACAGGTAGTGATGTAGAATGAGAATGAAAGAGTGAGGGCACAATTGGAGGAGGAATCCACTTGTTTGCAAAGAAAAGAGAGGGCTTCAGAGAGGAGGTAATGTTCGAGTAGGGTCTTAAGGGATGAGTAGAAGTTTAGGAGGCAGCAAGAAGGGCATGAACCTATACTTGTGTGGCCAGCACATGCAGAACTCTGGAAGAGGGCCCCAAATTGGGGCTGATGATCAAAGTAGATGGGCCAGCTGTGTCTACTGTTCCCTAATTTGAGACAAGTAGTATGATATTTACTTGGCCTTCTGCTTTATTTTGACTTATCAAAATGCTGCAAGGGATGAGATGCCTACCTCTATGACTGATTACAGAATATTTCCCTCTTTCTGGCCTCTTCACATAAATTTAGGCTACTTTACTTGTTTTTACAAAAGGACCCATTGGACTACATCTAAAAATAATTTCTGTAGCAGTATCTTAAACAGATTTCTGAATAACCCTCAAAATTAAGTACCATTAAACCGTAACCAAAATGTACATGTGGATTTGAGATGTGTCAACATGTGTTTTGTATCTTTCACTTGTGAAATTTATGTATCTCGTATGGCCTTTGGGCAGACCCCATGTGTTTCACATATGGCTGGTACATTTCTTGTTAGGAATGGTATAAAGCGGGTCAGGAGAATCAGACTACTGTATTGATAAACATAAGCTTTGAGATCCACTGATAAAAAATGTCTTCCGAGACACCCACTTTAATGGGAAGATCATTTGTCTTGGGAACATAGAATTTTACGGCTGAAAGGAATCTTGGATAGACAATGGTCTACCCATTATTTCACACATAGGAAACTGAGAATTCAAGGGTTAAGTGATTCACACAAGGTCTTCAGGTATCAGTGGCAAAGGCAAGAACTTAAGCTGTCTGATTTCCAGCTCAGTGTATTTACTACTTCCACCCAGCTTTAGGCTGATAATTCTCATTAAAAGCATATTAAAATGTTTTTCAATTCAAAAGGATTTCTGGAAAACAATGCTAGAGTATCCCAGACTCAAACTCTGAAGATATGGGAAAAGATGGAAATCTGTGGGAGCAATGTTATATCTTTGTAACTTATGATCATAATCCCAGGGCTTCACAAAATGCTTGGCACAAGTGGTGACTTAATTAGTATTTGGGGGAATGAATGAACCATATTGACAACCAAGATGATGGCAACTTGCTACCAGAATCTGTGGAGATTCCCACAACAATTACAAAGCCTGTAAAGCTAAAATGATAACCACAATTGGGGGGAGGGGAGCAAAATATTCATCGCCAACAAAACAGACTATAGACTGTTTTATATATAGACTGTGACTCTATCCAGAAGTGATAGTCAACATATTAAACAACCATGACCACTCAGGTACCAGTCACCAGAGTGGAGGCTGCTGTAAAATATCACAATTGGAATTAAATATTTAAATGGCAGTCCTTTCTCTTCTCCATTTTACTTCTGACATCTTCAGGATGCTCAGAATGTGGTTCTTTTCCCTTCTCTTCTCTAAGTGTTCTTGTATGCACCTCAGAGACTAAAATTCCAATTAAAGTGCAGACAAGGAAGGAAATAAGGATGAAGAATATGGATGTTAGTACAAGGATAATGCAGTCTATGCAAATACAGTTCTTCAGGTGAGAATCCTAGTAGATGTGGGAGTTTTATTTGGGGAACTTGTTCACTTTAGAGTCTTCAAGACACTGGGAATAGAAGAAAGGGATTTACACAGTAGGCTGTGCTAGATAAGCATCTCCCTGTCCCTGGAATTCTGGACCCCTTTAAATGCCCTTCTGCTCTCTATAAGCCTGCAAAAGGACTTTACCATAAACCTAAATAATCAGCAAGCCTCTAACTTAAGATTGGGAAGAAGGAACATGCAGCATGGAACATATTTAAAAGATTGCACAACTGGGCCCTCCCTGGTGGTGCAGTGGGTTAAAGCACAGCACTAAGAAGCTAAAGCCACTTCAGCATGAGTTCAATCTCCTCCCAGAAGGTGATCCACATGGCACAGCAGGCCTCTCCTAACCCACCTGCTGCTCCCCTCAGCAGTATACTTCATCAGTCAGCCTGTTCTGCTCCCCACTCTTTTTCTGGTGAAGCCTCTCACCACCCTTGCACCTCTGGCCTGTACCCCAGTTCTGTATGCATAAATAAAATAAATCTTAAAAAAAAAAAGATTGCACAAGTGATGGAAAATAAGTCAAGAAACTTCTTGAAATCCTGTGAAGGATTCATGAAATCTTGGCCTTCAAACAGGAACTAAACCCCATGAAGAAGAAATAACCTGAAAAGATGATGAGGAGAACCTCAAGGAATCTAAACACACAACTGTAGAGTTTAAATCTTCATTGAAGACATAAAATAGAAAAAATGATGATACAGAAGTCTGAAGCAACAATGTTAAAGGTGAACTACATAATCTACCCTCTATAGAATAGAGATAAAAACAGATACAGTGATGAATGGCAAAACAATACAAAATAAAGAGAATGGATTCTGAAAGTGGACTTTTTTGGCGCACATTCTGACCCCATTCATATGAACATTGTGACATGGATGTAGAATCTCATTGTGCTTCAATGTGTAAAATAGTGCTGATGACAGTATCTGCCATAAAGGGACTTATGCTATTTAACTTAAGTCCAGTATTCATGAATAGTGCTTAAGCCAGGGTACGGCATATCATAAATATTGTGTTTGTGGATTAAATTAAATTAACGATCAAGCAAATTAGATCAGCTATAGCCACACACAAAATTACTATTTTTAAAGTCCCTGCTTTCAGCAGCCCATCTAACCACCACCAGCTTCTCTTGTTTAATACCCAAGTCTCAGCAAATATTAGCATCCTGTCTGAAAGTCTACCATTATCCTCATTGCTATCTTTTTTCTTTTAATTTTTTTTAAAAAAAGGATTTATTTATTTGTGCATACAGAACTGGGATACAGGCCAGAGGTTCAGGGGCAGCTAGAGGCGTCACCAGAGACAGAGTGGGGAGCAGAACAGGCAGATCAACGAAGTACACTGCTGAGGGGAACAGCGGGCGAGTCAGGAGAGGTCTGCCACACCATGTGGGTCACCTCTGGGGCAGGCGGGATCGAACTCATGTGGAAGTGGCTTTAGCTTCTTAGTGCTGTGCTTTAAACTGCTACAGCACCAGGGAGGGCCTCCCATTGCTATCTTTTCCACTGCCCTCCACATTTCTCTTTGCTATTTATACCACTACTTGAAATTCTGCAGTTATTGCTTTATGCTTCTATTTGAAGGAGTTCCAAGGGTATTAGGACCTCATTTCTTCTGTCCACTGTTGTCTTAGAGTGGATACATCACAGTTTTTTATTGACTAGGTACATACAGAAACTTTCCTGTTGAAAAAAGTCCTGGGTGTATGTAATAGAGGGACTTGCATCATGGAATATTAAAAGAGCTGTTCTGGACCCACCCTGGTGGTGCAACCGGTTAAAGCACAGCACTGTGAAGCCAGCTGCAGCAGCTGCTTCAGCAGGAGTTCGATCCCCACCCAGAGAGCTGACCCAGATGGCACAGCAAACCTCTCCGATCCTCCAGCTGCTCCCCTCAGCAGTGTTCATTGTTACTCTGCCTGTTCTGCTCCCCACTCTCTGGTGAATCCTCCCACTGCTCCTGCACCTCTGGCCTGTACCTCAGTTCTGTATGCATAAATAAATAAATCTTTCAATACATAAATAAATACATAAATAAATAAATGACAGAGCTGTTCTTAGAAAAAACCCAGAGGCATACATGGGAAAAAAAAAATAGTTCTCTTGCTTAGAAATGAACAAAGGATCTGGAAAGTTCTTCCAGATCCTTTCATGGTTTGATAGTCATTTCTTATTGTGACTAAATAACATTTCATTGTCGGGATGTACCACGGTTTATATATTCACGTATGACTGGCAACTTGGTTTCTTCTGAGTTTTGGCAATTAGTGAATAAATTAGTTAATAATTAGGATTAAGATTCATAATTAATGCTTTAAGATGTACAGGAAGTATGAATATACATTTTCAACTCCTATGGGTAAATATAAATAAGAGTGATAGCTAGGTCATGTGGTAAGTGTATCTTTAGTTTTGTAAGAAACAACTAGATGACTTCCAAAGTGGCTATACTGTGCATTCCCCCTTGAAATGAATGAGAGTTCCTGTTGCTCCCTGTCTTCAATGGCATCTTGCACTGTCAGTATCCTAGATTTTGGAGATTCTACAGGTGTGTAATAATATCTCATTTTCTTTGTAGCTTACATTTCCTTCAAGGCATTAGATGTGGACAGCTTCTCAAATGCTTGTTTTCTATTTCTATATATCTTCTTTGGTAAGATAGCTTAATATCTTTGCCCCATTTTAAAATCAGATTTTCTTATTGGTTAGTTTAAGAGCTCTTTGTATGTCTTGTAATAGTCCACTGTTATATGTATCTTTTGCAAATATTTTCTCCCAATCTGGTACTTTCCTTTCTATCTCTTGATTTGTCTTTCACAGAATACATGTTTTTTATTTAAATGAAGTCCAGCTTGACTCTGGTGTTACATCTAACATCATTTAGGTTCACTTCTATGCTATCTTCCCACAGTCATCTAGGTTTTCGGCTATAGTAACTTCTAGGAGTTTTATAGTTTTATGTTTTACATTAGATCTGTGATTCATTTGGAGAAATTTTTATGAATCTTATAAAGTTTGTGTCTAGACTCATTCTTTTGCATGTGGATGTCCAGGCCTTTTTATTTTCATTTACACAAGATAGCTCGTTTCTTCTTTGAACCATTGCTTTAGTTAAGTGTAGTTTTTAATTTGCAAGTATTTATGATTTTCCAGTTTTCCTCCTGTTTCTAATTTCTGCCTATTCTACTGTGATCAGATAAGGTACTTTTTATGATTTTAGTTTTTCAAAATTAATTGAGAATGGTTTTATGACCTATTTATGGTCTAGTCTAAAACCTTCCATGTGCTCGTACTAGCTTTAATATTTATAAATGTGTTTTCCTTTGGCAGATAATTTTACTTCATCTTACTTTGATTTACTGTCTAGTGTCCTTTTATTTCAGCTTGAAGGATGCCTTCCAGCATTTCTGGTAGGACAGGCCTACTAGTAATGAATTCCTTTTACTTCTTTTCATCTGAGGAGACCTTGATTTTAGTTTATTTTATTTGGTGATGTATGCTTTTTTTTTAATTAATGAATTATCATTGTTTTACATTTTTGTTAATATTTTGACAGCATAGGATTTCTATCATCAGGTGTGGTCATCGTAACTCCCCACCACCAAAGCACCCTTAGTCTACCACAGTCCAGTGTTCCCCCCTATCACAGCCCCCCATAATCATCTTTCCTCTCTTCCTTCCTCTTCCCCTTTCCTCTTGATGTCTCAAATCTCTGGTGAGTTATCAAGGGTAGGTTTTGAAATTTGTTTCTGTTTGAAATTTATGTTTGTTTGGTTTCTTTATATCCCGCATATAAAGACACCATCTGGTATTTATCTTCTGCGTTTTTGGTTTTACTTTTTAAATTAATATGTAATCTAATATAACATTGTGTTAATTTGGCATAATGATATAATATTTGTATTGCAAAAGGATCAACATAAGTCTTATTAACATCAGTCAACACATATATGCATAATATTTTTTGTGATGAGAACTTTTCCGATCTCTTGGCAACCTTCAGATCTATAATATGGTATTATTTGTTATAATAACCATGCCATGTATTACATTTTTGTATTCCAATTTTAATTTTAGAATATTTTTTTGCTGGATAAAGAATTCCAGGTTGATAGTTTAAAATTCCAGCTCTTTAACAATGTAGTATGCCATTGTCTTCTGATTTCCCTGATTTCTGATTAGAAATTGGCTGTTACTCTTACAAAAGATCCCTGATATCTGACAAATCACTTTTCTCTTACTCCTTTCAGGATTTTCTTTGTCACTTGACAGTTTATGATGACAGTGATTTGGTGTGAATCCTCTTTAACTTTATCCTATTTTGATACCTTTCTTAGATTTCTTTTAATTATGACTCTTCATCAGATTTGAAAAAAAAAAAATCTTTAGCCATTTCTTCAATCTCTTTTTGGATAGCCTTTAAGTTCACTTAGCAGAATTTTTGATTATATGTTACTCTTTGATGTTTCTCCTTATTAGTAAAACTCCTAGCTATTCAGGAAAAAAACATAGGGTTATTCTTACCTTGAGATCTTTCTTTTTTCATCCCAACATTTATGAGTTAGTACCATATTTCCCTCTTCAAAATATATCCTAAATACATCCATTCCATCTTAGTCCAGGCTTCCTTATTCTTCTGCTGCAACTGTTGTAATAAGCACTTAATTCTACCTCTGTCTAATTCTTACCATCGTGGTATCAGCTCATTTCAACAGCACATCTATTTGCAAAATACTTAGGAAGGCAGAAATAGTAGGAATCTTCTTAATGTAAAGAAAATCTTTTCCATGCCAACAATCTATACTGTAGTTAATTGTAAAATCCAGAAAGCATTAACATCAGGAACAATGCAGAGCTGCCTGTTCTCACTATGGGAATAATAGAGCACACAACAGAAAGTAGTTGAATTACTGCAAAAAGGAGGGGGCATATTTGTCAATATTTCCAAGTGATATGATTAGATGCCCAGAAAACCCTAGATAACGGACAGAAAATCTTTTAGAATTGATAAGAAAGTTCAGCAAAATTGCCTGATACAAGATAAATAGGCAACAATCACTAGATTTCCCAAATGTCAGCAGTATCCAGTTGAAATAT
This sequence comes from Condylura cristata, assembly GCF_000260355.1. Taxonomy (NCBI): domain Eukaryota; kingdom Metazoa; phylum Chordata; class Mammalia; order Eulipotyphla; family Talpidae; genus Condylura; species Condylura cristata. The sequence continues at coordinate 79,785,698 of NW_004567103.1, read as the reverse complement.
ATGATGAGATGAAGAAGAAGAAAAAAATCCCCATAGCAGTGGGAAACTGTGGAGGTAAGACAACAGGTAGAAGACTTCCTGGCTCTGTAGGCAGAAAAGCAGTTTGATGGAGATGCAAAGCTCTGAATAAATGCCACACTTTTGAATGGTGTTGGCTGGAAAATTAATATTGTTAAATGTTACTTTCAAAGCAGCTCCTATTTTTAAAATAAATTCCTTTGAACAGAACTGCAGAATTATTCTAAAATCTATCTGGAAGAATGATGTGGTAAATATAGATAGAAGTAGGAAGAAGCTGCTTATTCTACCTATTATTAATATATATTAAAGCTGTGATCCAAACATAGAGATTAAAACTGCAAAGTAGTCAATTCTGAAAGTTCTCTGACCATCTAAGCAAGGGGGAACCACTAAGCATACTTCCTGCTCACCAGGAGGAAAAAAACACATATGTATT
>NW_004567103.1:79737865-79785141 GCF_000260355.1 Condylura cristata | reverse complement strand
TGTATGTATACACACACATATACATATATATATAAATTATAATTGGATTAAAGATGGAAACACAAAATAAGGGTCACAAAATAGAAAATGAATATACATAAACATTTTATTGATTTAGGGATCAGGAAAGCTTCTAAGTAGAAAAAAAGTAGAAGAAAACCAAAAAGCAAATAAATAAAAAGGATTTGATTTCACAAAAACTTAAAAAAGAAACTGACAAAAATTTTTATAAAGATACTGAAAAGGTTGCTATCATATGTAGAAGAAAGCTTGTACAATTAGTAAATGAAACATAAAAAATAAATCCTTAGATAGAGAATAATGAGTTGGAAGTTGACTGTAACTATGAAAAAATGTCATTCTTACTACTAGTCAGTGAATGAGATGGAAATTAGCTCATGAACCAGCTACCTTTTCTCTTTTCATATTAGAAAGAATAAAATAATCTGTTAATACAAGTAAGACAGTGATTAAGCAGGCACTCTTCTATATTACCAGCTCCAATAGACTTTAGTACAGTTTTTCTGAAATGTAATTTCTCAGTGTGTTTCATCACCTTCAAAATCTCTTATATACACAAGTAATTCCTTTACTCAGGAATACTGCCTCATGAAATGATCAGAGATACAAAAACTCATGAACATATTCATGGCAGATATGCAAATAAAACACACATATAATGACAGGGAAAGGCTCAGATGTAGATGAATTACTTTTTTATCATCAGACATGTTATTAATTATTTAACTACTTAATTAAATTATTATTAGTGATGATCTGATAAACATACTTTGTATATGTTGTCTGAATTATTACAAGGTGAATATAATCAAATTCTGCACGAAAAAGCAGGATGCAAAATCACTTATATATCATGTTCTCAATTTTACTAAAAGTATGTGTGCATATGTATATAATCAATAGAGTATACGTATATATATATACATACATATACACATGTATTTTCAGCAAAATTGAGAAGATGCAGCATATAAACAATATTGTATACATATATGCAATAAAATTATGAAATGAAATATAGCCAATTAAATATTATTTTTGATGACAAGATTACAGACACGTTTTATTTTCCTTCAATTTCTTTTGGTTTTCCAAAGATCCTAAAACAAAAGTAGAATGATCTTTGGGAATTCAGAGTAACCAAGAGTTTCCCCTACTATCAAAAAGAGAACATTTGGGAATACTATTATTATTATTTAAATGAAAGCAAACCTTTGAGCATCCCAAGCCTCCCCACCAAAATAATCACCCCAATTTTATCTAATGGGAATGGTCTACTTCCAGGTAGGTGGAGAAACCTCCACCGAGAAGCTGTAGATAACCTGTCTCTTTTTCTGCCCATCTCTTTCCTGTACCTGGACCATAGGAACAATAACGACTTCATGAAAGAGGAACAAAGTGGGGGACTTGCTTTTTCCTGAATCCCTTCAACTCTGTCTTGAGGCTGCAGAACCTTGGAGTCAAAGAAACTTCATATATTTACTTCAAAACCCCCACTCTTACTTTTTGGTTCTCCCTTAGGCCTTCTGGATTTCTATCTCCTTTTTATCCCATTCTACTTGTGGGAAAGATTGTGACTGATGATTTTCACCTTTGTATGTGGATTTGTCACTTGATTCCCAAGATATACTTTTTGGACTCTACCTCTAATGCAAAAATTCATTCATCAAACAACCTCACAGTGATGACTACAAGTGGACCATGGAAAAGTTATCTTTTATTCAGGAAATTGTGGGCATCTTGCACTATGGAGACTCACCTCTCATCTTAGCCCATCACATGTGGGATTCCTGGGAGATCATCTGGAGTTCCTTTGAGATGCTAGGTAGATTTGAGAACTCTGACCTACCCATCTGGATCCTCCCTATCACAAGTGTTTTCAGCAAGTATGTCACTTGCTCAGGGGAGGATGCCCCAACCATGCAAGCCACAGTGGGGTAGGGGTAACAGAAGGAACCAAGATAATGGGTGGGCCTGGCTCCAACTGGCAAGCTGGAAACCCAAACCATTCAATTTTGCTCTCCAGAAAGCAGGAAGGTAGCACGGTGGTTTGATTTTGTACCCTGTCAAGTTCCATGGTGACTTTCCCATCACTGAAATGAAAGATCCACTCTTTGCACTTTGGCTGGTATACCTAAATCCTAAATAAAGGCAAATATCATTCCAGGAGGAGGGAGTCACAGAACAGACACTCCAACTATTAGGGAACTGAGGGACAAGGATAAACATAGTTTTTTTTCGGAAGAGCCATAGCCCCAAAGAAACTTGAAACCATAGGCTCTCTGACCTGGCCATGTTCCCCTCATCCCTCATCTGTACTGGAAATGTCCATTCTTTCTAGAAATCAAAAATGTTAAGACTGACTGTCCCATAAAAGATCTTACATTTTGAGTAATACTAGTACTGCTAGATAAACAACAACAACAACAACAAAGTGTTGGTGCATGATTCAGTAAGTTTGGGGAAGTTGGTATACAACATTTCTTCAATGTTTTCAAGGATTTGAAAATTCCGGTAGTAAAACAAAAATAAAAGCAAACCCCTTTTTTCCCTCCCTGGTGGTGCAATGGGTTAAAGCACAGCATTATGAAGCTATCCACAGCTACTGCAGCACAAGTTCAATCTCTGGCCAAGAAGGTGACTTACATAGCGTAGCAGACCTCTCCTGACCTGCCCACTGCTCCTCAGCAGTGTGAAATACACTGAAGTAGTACATCTGCCTGTTCTGCTCCCAACTCTGTCTCTGGTGAATCCTCTCACCCTCCTGCCTGTACCCCAGTTCTTGTATGCATACATAAATAAATCTTTAAAAAAAAAAAAAAAGCAAACCCTTTTTATTTTGCTTAATCCTCTGCTTTTTGGATTTCTTTGATTGTTGTGGTAAAAATGGTTATCAACAACTCCTCCCTTTTCTTGTAAACCCAGAAGGAAGTCTGTTTCCTTTACAAGTGAATCTTTCATGTGCCCAGGGAGGGAGGACATTGTCAGTTCCAGGCTCACATTGAAGAAACTTCTGCTTCTGCTCATTTAGTAGTTCGCTACTCTGCTGCAAAGAAGCTGGGATAAGACTTCTAAACAATAAGTGGCCAAGTGAAGGGAAACTCTGCTCATCCAAGATCACTCAGCTGGGAGCAGGACTGACTTCATTCTTTAATAAACATCAAGACACAGCATTGCAATGTGCACTGGAAATAGGACAGGAGAAGTACTCAGTCTCTATCATTTAGAAATTTCCAGATTTTTGCTTTTTCAGAATTACAATAGAAACTGACAAAGAGGTGGAGAGCAAAATGCATCAATGAGAACAGTTTAAATGTTCTGTGGAAGACCAGAGGCTGGCCCCGAGTTCCGTTTTCAGGCTTCAGAATCAGGGGATCTTCCTGCAAGAGGAGTTATTCTCGTAAGGGGAGTTGTGTTAGCTTAACCTTGAGGATGAAGAGTGTCGTGGTTTTGAAATATGGCTGTAGATTGTTTGACAAATCTTCCCTTAAAAGATGAATCCTGATTCCCTTTCCCTTGAGTGGGAGCTGAATTTAATGACTTGTTTCTAAGTAGCTGAACGGGGCAGAAGTGATAATGCATTTCTTCTGAAACTTACTAAAAGGCGCCACAGCTTTTCCCTTTCCCAGCTCTCAGCCTCTGCCTTGCATAGGATGAAACCAGCTGCCATGTTGTAAAGACATTCAGTTCAAGCAGCCATGTGGAGCTGCCCATCCAGATGGTGAAGGATTAAGGCCTCCTGTCAATAGCCAGCAAGGAGCTAGACTTGCCAATGTCCATGTGAATGAGGCACCTTGGAAAGGCCCTTTATCCCTAATCAGCCTTCTAATGACTATAGATCCATGTTGATTTCAACCATATTTAGAGAGCCTGAAACAGTGCCACCCAGCCCAGCTACAGATTCTGGACCTTGGCCTAATTCCCAGCCTGACATCTTATGCAAGAAACTGCCTTTGAACTTGCCACCAAACCCAAGACCACAAAGCCCAGATAGAGATGAGAGCTTCCACTCTGCTGGTGAAGAACATTCTCTAAAGTGTTGAGATTTCCTGGCTGAACGTCCTTTCTACCCTGAAGGTTTACCAGTGGAAATGGTAACATCCCTTCCCCCTTGGCAAATGTGTACTTCCAAAACCAAGTTATTACTTTGCTCTGTGTCAGTGGTTTGAAACTTGGCTGAATATTGGAATCTCCTGGGGAGTGGATAAAGCTTCCTCATTCTCACGTCAAAACCCACAATATTATATCATAATTTCTGGAAGTTTGGCCTTGGCATCAACATTTTAAAAAGTCCCCTCCACAACCCAGGTGATTCTAGTTTATAGCAAAGGTTGAGAGCTGATGTCCTATACCTTTAACTAGATAAGCATCTCACCATCAAATAATGGGGCTAGGGGGTTTACATTACCAGAGAGTTGCATAGGTCTATGTGGGACTTAAACTCAGATTCATGGGCCAGGAGGCTCCAGGCTATGTTCTTTCTCTCTCCCTACACAAAGGGTCCAGGACTATGGCTCTGAGAGTGTTCATTCCTAGGGCATAGAATCTCTTCTAACACTAACAAAATCACAAATGTTTCTTAGGTACTTACCGTGGCCAAGGCCTGTTCTGAGATCTTTACGTGTCTTAACTAAGTGAAGTCTCACAGCATGTTATTAATGAAAAAATTAAGCACAGAGAGGGTAAGCAAATTGTCCTATTTACATAGGTGTAAGAGCTGGAATCAGAGTCCAGATGTTGGGCTCCACAGCCTTGCTCTCTGGAACTCTGAGCCTCTGCTCACCTGGACCATTGGTGCATCTGAATCTGCTGGCCTGAATCTGCTTATTTGAGGAGGTAAGCAGAAAAGAATGCTGAATGAAATGAAAGTGAATTCTGATTTTATAAGTCAGAGATAGATTATGAATCTGCATTTTTTTAACGTGTTGCCTAAGTGATTCTGATGCATGAGCTTTAGTTCACGCCATCGAAACACATTCCTTGAAGCCCAGGCTGTGTGAGCTGCATGGGATGCTGGAGATCACTGACTGCTCATTGGCCTCTTAGAACTGCTTGATTTCCTGCTCCAATGCCTTCCCCGAGGCCAATGCTGCTGTTTCAGGCAGCTATTCTAGACACAAAGCCAAGTCTTATTGGACACCTGCTTGATCTCCTACTTCTTTTCTATTATCTTCGGCACCTTCCAGTGCTGTGTTGTTGTGTCTGCTTCCTCCTCAGTGAGTAAGTGACTAAGAAGCCAAATGGCCTACATTGCTGAAAAGTACCAAAAACACATGTCCCATCCAGCAGCTAAGCAACTGTAATGAATAGAAAAATAATGCTGTTTCAGTCCCCAATTTGTTGCAATCACTTCTATAGCGTAAATAAATCATTCAATGCTGCCTCACTTACAGGTATGTTTGATACCTGGAGATCTTCTTATAATGCAATTTTTGATTAAGGAGGCTAACCAGCTCCTCACTGGAACTGAAGCTGTTGGCTCAAGGACCATATTTTGAGTAGCGTGGGTCTGATTTCTTTACAGGATGGAGGGTTCTGGGTTGAGGGCTGTGAAAGATGAGACTTTGGACAAGACCTGTTAGAATAGAGGGCTGAAGGGCATTTGTAGCTTATGGCGACAACTGAGAAACAGTGGAGGGACAGAAGATAAGAATGACTGCTATGTCCTGCATCGTTAAAAATGCCTAATTGTGGCCCTCCCTGGTGGCGCAGCGGGTTAGAGCACAGCAATGAGAATTCTAAAGCCTCTTCCACATGAGTTCGATTCCCGTCTGCCGAGGAGGTGACCACATGGCGTGGCAGACCTCTCCTGACCCGCCCGCTGCTCCCCTCAGCAGTGTACTTCATCGATCTGCCTGTTCTGTTCCCCACTCTGTCTCTGGTGAAGCCTCTCACTGCCCCTGAGCCTCTGGCCTGTGCCCCAGTTCTGTATGCACAAATAAATAAATCTTTAAAAAAAATGCCTAATTGTATTTACTCAATTACAGCATCTTAATTGCCCATTTTATAGAAGGGGAAATGTGTGTCCTGACCCCAGTGCTGCATGGACTCATAGAAAGATCGTGTTCAGGCAGCCAGAGGTTAAGAAAACCCTATAGGGTATCCTCAGGGTGACAATGGCTCAGGACTTTTAGGAACTTGGACATCCAAGTTTGGATTTTGCTACAAGTGGAGGGAAGCAAAGTAAAAAGCCCTCTATTCCTCCTTTGTACAACTCTGGAGTTCATAGACTGGTGTGTTGCCCTGGGGAGTCAGAGGAAAGGTGCTCCGCTCCAGTCTGCATCTGGGTCAGAATACAATGGGGACAAGAGACTTGAGGCAGGTGACAAGCAGGAGGTGAGTTGTGCATGAAGTAGACAATTTGGCAAAATTGTGAACATTACCACAGAAAAGTTAAGACTTTCTCTGTGAAAGTGAACTCCTGGAAATATAGGTAGGGAATGCTGAATTTTCCATCCTATGTGAGATGGGCTTATTAAACCATCTTTATTTTAGTACTGCAATAAGAATGGTTCTTTAAATTTAAAGAATTTAGGGATTCCCAGAGACAAGCAAACAGCTGGGTGAAAGAAATAAAGCTAATTCTTACTATCTTCCCAGATAGTCTAGACAAGGTATCTGAAGTGAGTCAGAAGGACTTGGTATTATTCTCCAGTAGGCAGGCATGGGCTGGGGGCTGGGTAAAGGAAGGAGACTGTTGCAGAAAAACAGTAATTATCTAAGGGGGAAAGGATGTCCTGAACAAACTCTACAGATACAGTTTTTATAGACTCCAACCCCCACACCAGATACTGGAACTACAAATCCCGTCAATACCAAAGAGAGGCATCATACTGGGACCTGAGGGTGGAGCTAAGCAGCCAGGTTGGAATAGAACCGGATGTGTGGGCTTCTGGGATCTCTTGGCCTTGTGGCTCATGGCTGGTCTCTTGGCTCTTCACTGGCTTTCAGCATGTTATTGAGGTTCTAAGTCAGAGGAAATGGTAGGATGCATTAATTAACTTATCGCTCTCTCTTTCCTTGAGTCATTCATTCCCCTTTTCCCTTGTAAATAACCCCATTATTGACCTTTGGGGTGTGTGTGTGTGTGTGTGTCTGTATTTGAATCTTAAGTGCATGGCGAGGATGCACAGTCAAGCTACCCAATTGGGTTGCCCTGTAACATTTGGAGCCGTAGCTTTGGCCAAATCCAGAGTTTCCTGTTAGGTTTAGCCTGACGGGATATGTTGGGGAGATGGCACCCAGCTCCCAGGAAGCCCTGCTGCTTTTGAGAAGCATCGTTTTCCTGCCAGCCATCTCCAACCTGCGAACCTTTTGAGCCCCTGGGATCTGCAAGCACTCTGACGTCCTGGAGCAGCCTTTGTCTGGAGCCAGTAATTTGTGGTGTCAGGAGAACTTGACCTCTCTGGACCGACAAATATACCCTGCCAGACTCACTTAGGCTAAGGCCTTAGCAGCTTCTTTAGGCTGTGTTCCTGTTCTTGTATGAGCCTCGGGCCCAAGTCTTGTAATCGCCAACTATTTGAACAGTGGATGACAGTTTACAAAGCTACTTTACATGTGGCATTTGACTATATGGTCACAGCGGCCCTCTGATGTTATCAAATAGATGCTTCTATTTCCATTTTACAGGGAAGAGATGGGAGCTAGTAAGCTGCAGTGTGTGAGGTCAGCAGTTTCGTGGTGCTGTAAGTGAGCTTTTTGTTTCTGGTTCCTTTTCTTATTCCATTCAGATCTTGCTTGAGAACTTTGAGTTTTTCTAGAGTAGGAAATGTATCTCCAGTTCCATTAGATCACCATGAAGATTTGGGGTCTGTACAAGCAGGTGCTCATATGCACGCTTCAGTGAATGTCTCTTTCCAGAGCCGGGTCTCCCAAGGCCATCTGCTCACTGGACACATCCCCAAAGTTAAATCCAACTAAGCATGTGAGTCTGCTCTCTTCTCAGGCTCCATCATCGCTGTTCTCCATTGCTATCTGACTTTTGTCTTACAGAGAGATCAAGGAGAAAGAGGAATCAACCTCCCACCTGTAATGTGAGTGACAATCACATTACTCAGTGTCTCAATGCATTTGTTTGGTGTCTGTGCTTTGCCATGCTCTGTGCTCAGCCTCAGGCACAGGAACAGACTAGGCAAACCTGAATCTTGTCCTGGAACTCAGGGTCTAGAGGGGTGATGTGCATGTCACACAAGGCATACTTGATCACTGTGGGCTGAGGATAATAAAAGGGAAGCACGTTGGGAGTTGGTAACTTGGAGACCCCTCTCAGCCTGGGCTAGCTGGGATCTGAGAATGAATGTAGGCTGCAGTGCAGGAGGAAGGAGAAGCTTGGACAACCCCCCAGAAGTAGGACCGGTCTTGGTTAAAGGTGTCTGGAGCAAGGTGTTTGTATATGTTGGGTGTGGGAAGGTGTATTGCAACCATCCCTGGCTGGGTAGGTTCATCTTCAGTTCTCACAGACAAAAGGTAATTTTGGAGCTTATAGTAGATGTTCTACAGGCCTTTAAGTCTGAGTCAGACTGTCTCTCCTTGTCTGTCCTCTGGTCTCAGAGTATGCCTTCCTTGCATCCCCTCAGCACAGGTGTGCCCCTTTACACACACACACATGTCCCATGCTTTTGGGGCCCAGGTGTTCATAATCATGGGTGTGTGTGCAAGACTGCAGGGGTCAGTCATAGATGCCAATGATGAGAGGGCAGAACAAGCCTGACTACTCCATTTACCTTACAGGAGGGGAAGAGGGAGGGTCCTGAGAAAGAGTTGATCAGATTGGGAGAGGCCAGCTAGTGCAGGTATTTAGGGATTTTTCCTAAGAGTAATGGGATAAAATGAATGGAAGGGGCTTATAGGGGGAGCAGCAGGCTCTGGGTTTTGCTTTAAGGACATCACATGAGGGATAAGCATACTGTTGTGGGGTCCAGGTGGGAGAGGATGGTGGGCTGGTTCAGGGTATTGGCTCCCGAGAAGCAGAGGTGAAGAGAACTAGGTCCATTTGAGAGAGGTCTAGTGCAGTGTGGACAGACCTTGGGGAGGGAACTATAAATGTCAAGGATGATGCCCAGACATCCGGAAGATGTCTTTATCTTGGAAGATGTTCATCAGTCCCAAGCTGGAAGGAAAGCCATGTGTGTGGGTATCAGGCTGGAATATGTTAATCTAGAGATTCTCATGAGACACGTAAGGGGAGGGTTCACTGGGAGCAGGACGTGTGAGTCTCCAGTTCTAGGGTGAGACAAGCGTGGCATGGGATATGCACTTGGGAACACTGACACTGTGGCTGAGGATATGCTTGCTTAAGGAGGAAGCAAGAGATGAGAGCTAGGGTTGAGCTTTTAAACAGTGTCTTCAAGAGACAACTAAAAGGACGTTGCTGGAAACACACGAGGAAACTGGGGTCATAGAGTAAGAGTGTTTAGAGAGAACGGGAACAGTCAAATATGCCCTGTTTCCGACACAGCAGGTAAGATATGGGTTCAGATGGTCCAAACTGACCTGGAGTTTGGGGTGCATTGCTGGGTTTGCCAGGGGATGGGAAGTGGGAAGCTTGAACTCATGTATGAAATCCATTTCAGATTCAGCCTTGTGACCCTGAGAGGAGGTTTCCCTTTTCTGGGCCCCAGTATTCTTGCTGAAAAATGAGGGGTTGAGAAGTCAGGTCTAAAAGATATTCTCTAATCCCAGCAAAGTGGGATTATTCCCATTAGCAGTGTGTAACTGCAAAAGCTTTTTAATGACATGAGCTTCCACTGGCTCCTTGGGGCTGTCAAGCCTGGTGTAACAGGCCAACTGGGAAATTTCCTGCTCAGCTTCACATTTCCTGTGCTTGATTTCAGGTCATTGCCCCTAGCGACGTTCCTCTCTAGACTAGATCAAATATTCTGATTTCTACACCTCCGGAAAACAGATACTGTGGCATAATTCCTTATCTGAATCTTTTGCTCCATCTCTTCCCTCTTATGACTTTGCTAAATACATATATGTAAAACCCCATCTTTGAGCATTTTTAAAATAACAATTGTGTTCTAGATGTCGTGTGTGTGTGTGTGTGTGTGTGTGTGTGTGTGTGTATGTGTGTGGAGGGTGTTGATGGTGGTGGTAGGACACTGGGGTTCAACTACCAATATAGGTGGTTCATAGACTCTGATGAACTTTTGAGGTTTCACTTTCAGATTGAACCATACATAAAGAATTCTGGAAAGGAAAGGTTAAAGAGATTTTTAATGATTAAAATTCAGTTTTAAGGGCCCTCCCTGGTGGCGCAATGGGTTAGGATGCAGTACTGCAAGCTGGCTACAGCCGCTTCAGTGTGAGTTCGATCCCCACCCGCCCTGGAGGTGACCAACATGGTGCAGCAGACTTCTCCTGACCCACCCACTGCTCCCCTCAGCCTGTTCTGCTCCCCATTCTGTCTCTAGTGAATCCTCTCACCGCCCCTGCACCTCTGGCTTGTACCTCAATTCTGTATGAATAAATAAATAAATCTTAAAAAAATAGTACCAGTTTTTTTTTGTTTGTTTGTTTAAATCAGTTTGAAAACATGACTGTACTTTACTGACAGTACAGTCTAGCAGCAGTTTACTGGCATGAAAGCATTTAATGGTAGAAGAGTCATCAATCACCCTTTGTTGAATGAAGGAAATATTCCCATTATTTTGTTTGAAAGTAATGGTATCTTTCATCCCAATAATTTTCATTAACAGGAAAAAAATTAACCAAACTGTGCAGATCAGTCTACATATGTAATAAACGTAAACTGAAAGTAAGTAAATATCCTTTCTTTATGAGAAAAGTGAAGGAAGAAGGAAAGACTAAATGTGTTGGTGGTAAGGCTAAGTTTTCATAATTTAGAAACCCCCCTTTTTAATCTCTGTGCTATTTCTCTAGATATTTTATAAATATGGGGGGACCTGGGGTTATCTGGCACTCAAGTTGTGCTTAATAAAAGACTATAGCACAGAAGAACACCTTTAAGAAATAAAAACACAGGCTAATTATACTAGAGCATTGAAGCATGGAAAAAGCACATGTTCCTAAAGGACTGGAAAATCCTTTCAAAGACACCACTGCCTCCTCTCTCTTACTTTGTGGAGATAAAGCAAAATACTTTGGTTTTATTCAAATAGGCATTTAAACTTGTTCTGATGATGTTCTCTAGCTAGAGATGGTGGAGTCATGTAAGTTGGCAAGTCTTAGCCTGAAACCATATTGTCTAAACGTCATTTCTTATAAAATAGTTATGCAGTGTTTTGAGGTGAACAATTTGCTTTAGTGAATAAAAATGAGTGTTGTCTGAGAAGTGGCCCACTTTTTCAGGAGTCTATGCTGAAGAGTCATTAGCAGATTAATAGGAGAAGGAGTGACGGGGCTCTCTCATCTTCAGGCTTTGCCCACAATGTTTATACTGACCAGGACAAATCCTTCGTACATCCTCCGTGCCCCTTCTGACCTGCAACATTCATCTTCTACCTTTCAGGATAAGCTCAGACCTGAGATATCCATGGGGAACTTCTTTCATCTGTCCCTAGTATCTTGCCGTGCCAGCAAGGTACAGGCAGGTTCTCTATTGATTTGGGAAAACAGGAGAAGGAGAGTCCCGGAGCGCTCAGTGGATTTATTTCAGCCTTTTAATGATCTTACTACACCATTTGTAGTGAGGAAACCAGGTACAGGGGAGGCAGGGGCCCGGGGGACCAGGCAGCTGGCAGGCCTCCCAGCCCAGGCGAATCTTTACTCTTTCTTGCTCTCTGTTGTCTCCTGGTCTCTCTTCCGGTAACCTTTGCTCACCTGCTCTTAGCCATTGCGTACCGCTGTCCACTGCATGCTGTCCTCTGTGATGCTGCCCTTATAGCCTCAGTCTCTTCGCTCAGGTGTGCCCACTGACGCATGCTCAGCACCATACTCTTGAGTGTCCACCGTCAGGCATGCGAACCCCGAGCTCACTGTCCCAAGGGCCTTTTGCCTTCAAGTTTGTAAGTGGTGGCCACTGAGGCCAGTGGTGTGAAAGTCTGGCCATTTCACTTACCCTACAGGTCTCCAGCTCCCTCTCTTTGTTCCAGAATTTCCTTGATGGTCCTAAACGATAAAATATGGCACAGTTTCTTCCTGTCTTAACACCCAGCAACTGCTAGGCAAAAGCATGTTCTGGTCTGCTTTCTTCATTACACTGTATGTTTCTTGTGAGTGAAACTGTGAAACTGGCACAGTGACAGGTATAGAGGAGGCATCCAGTGGATGTGAATTATTGAACATGTATGTAACATCACTCTGGAGAAGTGGAGAGTGTATTTGGCAAGTGTATAAGGCAGCTTTCAGTGCAGTGAGAATCACGATCCCAATATCCAGGGGCATCTAACAACATTCATTTCCTACTCATATTAATGTGTCATGGGTAGATCTGATCTAAGCTGTGTGGGAATTGCCCCCTGCCCCCTGTCTTTTTTGGGACCTTGTTCCCATGGCAGAGGGGGGAAGTGTAATTAGAAAGGTGAAACATACCATTAAAGTTAAAGTCTCTGGTTAGAATGGATGGGGAAGTATACTTTAATGACACTCAAGTCACATGGAATGAGGTGGAACTACAATTCTCCTAGAGGGGAGAGTGAGACAGTTGTGTGTAATGATACATTGAGATATGGGGATTTTTATATTTTGTTTCCTTTTAAAAAACATTAACTTTATTGATGTATAATTGACATATTATAAACCTCACTTGTTCAGAGTGTATTATTTGATAAATGCGATGTACGTGTTTATCTGCAAAGCCATCATTACAACCTAGATTAGGAATACACTAACTGTAGCTCTCCAGCCAAATCTACTCTATCTTTTTTTGCAAGTAAATTTGCACTGGAAAACAGACATACCCATTTGTTCATATATTGTTTATGTTCTATAAGGCCTCCATTGAGTAGCTGTTACAAAAAATAAATATATAGTTGCAAAGTCAGAGCTACTTACTATCTTATGCTTTGGGGAAAATGTAGGAGTGAGCATATCCATCACTCCTTAAGTCCCTTTGTGCCTGTTCTGATCCCTTCCTCAAACCTTTTTTCATACCCCTCCTACTCAGGTAACCCCTGATTTGCTTAATTTCACCTAACCTTGTTATATCTTTCTTGTGATTTTTTTCTAAATGCTACCAAACTCCACGTACTCCTTGTGTCTGACTTTTTCCCTCAATATTATGATTTTTGAGTTTCATCTATGCTGTATAATAATAATAGATCAATATTTATACTTTCTTATAGCTGATCCAAATCCCAGTGAATGGACATACCACAGTTTGCTTAAATAATAAATATGACCAATAAATTTGCAAGGAGATTTATGTACAAATATGACCATATGCTTTAATTTCTCCTGAGTAATTAACGGGAAGTCAAATGACAGGATTACATAGTGGATGTATATGCAAAAAAATTTTAAAAAGATTTATTTAGTGACTAATACAGAACTGCGGTACAGGCCAGAGGTTCAGGGGCAGTGAGAGGATTCATCAGAGACAGAATGGGGAGTAGAACAGGCAGATCTCTGAAGTATGCTGCTGAGGGGAGCAGCGGGTGAGACAGGGGAGGTCTGCCATGCCATGTGGGTCACCTCCAGGTTGGGAGATCACACTCACATTGAAGGGGCTGTGGCTAGCTTGCAGTGCTGTGTCCTAACATATTGGTGCCACCACATATGCAAAATTTTAGGAAACTACCAACTTGATTTCCAGAAGGTCATGTCATTTAAAAGCTTCAGTCTTACCAGCTTAAGAGCTTCATATCCTTACCAGCACTTGGTATGGTGAGTCTTAACAATTTTAGCATTCTAGTAAGTATGCAATGTTGTATCATTGTGGTTTTAAATTAATTGTAATCCTTTATGACTGATGATATTATCTCAGTCTACTAGGGCTGCCATATAAGATAGCATTGATTTACTGTGTGACTTGAAACAGAAATGTATCTTGTCATTTTTTGAAGGTGGGAAATCCAAGTTCAGGGTGACACAATAGTTGGGTTCAGGTGAGATGCTCTCTTTGAATTGTGGACACTCATCTTTTTTTCAGAATGTGTACATGAAAGGTGTGAAGGAGGAGAGACAGAGAAGAGCAGGGAAAACTTCCTCTTCCTAAAGGCTATTATCTTGTCACAGAGGCTGCACCCTCATGATCAGTTTAACCCTAATTAACTACCAAATGTCCCAAATATTGGGACTTACCTCTAAATATTATCACATTAGGGATTATAAGGCTTCAGCATACAAACTTGGGGAAGATAACTTCATCTAGTTCAAAACAGATATTGATGATTTTTTTCTTTTTACCATCCATATGTCTTCTTTGGTGATATTAATTGGAAATGTAAATTAATATTTTATTGTCTCATGAGCATCTACTTGCTTCAGCACCATTTGTTTGGAATTATTCTTGCAAGTTGTTAAAAATATAGTCCACATATGTGAATCTATTTCTAAAGCCTATTTTTTCCACTGATCTGTTTGTGTGGTTTTGATGTTTTTGATCACCCATTGCCTTGGTTACTGTAACATCATAATTTCCTAAATCAGGTAGATTTAGCCCTCTGACTCTGTTCTCTTTCAAAGTTATGTTAGCTGTTCTAGACCCTTAGCATTTCCAAAGAAATTTTAGAATCCTATTGTCATTTTCTACAAAGCATTACCAGTAGGTTTCTTAAAAAAAAAAAAAAAAAATGGCAGGCTGCCTTACTTACTTTATTTATTTATAAATATTTATTTATTTATGCATACAGAACTGGGGTACAGGGTTGAGAGGATTCACCAGAGCTAGAGTGAGGAGAAGAACAGGTAGATGTACTGAAACACACTACTGAGGGGAGAAGCAGGTAAGACAGGAGAGGTCTGCTGTGCTATGTGGGTCAGCTCCCTGGCCGGGATCCAACTCATGCTATAGCGGCTGTTGTAGCTTCATAGTACTGTGCTTTTACCCATTGCGCCACCAGGGAGGGTGCTGACTTTAAAATCTCTTCAAATAAAGAGACATAGAAGAATTAAAATTACTTTGGGAAGGAAGAGGAAAGTTAAAGGAGTAACAAAGCCCAATTTAAAGGATTACGACAAAGATGTAGTAATCAAGATAGTGCTTGTATAAAGACATATAGGTCAATGGGACAGAATGAGGATTTATAAATAGATGTACATATATTTGAGTATCTGATTTTCTGCAAGATACCAAGTTAGTTTGATGGAAAAAGTTTATTCTTTTTAACAAATGATGCTATAAGAAGTAGACATCATAAGGAGAAACAAACAAACAAACAAAAAACAACTTTAACCTCTAGCAAGATAACCTCAGTAGTTTTTGAAGTTAAACTTGAGATGAACTATAGAGCTAACTATAAAAGTTAAAGTTTTAGATTTTTTTGAAGAAAAGGAGAGGAAATCTTCATAACCATGGAAGAAATCATGTACAATGCATATATAGCAAGGAACTTATCTTCAGGATATATAAAGAATTTTTAGAACTCAAAATTGAGATTGAACATTTTATTTGAACATTTACAATAGATGTGAAATGATTAATAACCTTTTCAAATTATCAACATAGTTCAGGGAAATGTCTATTAAAATCACAACAGAATGGTTTAAAGTAAGTAGGCTGGTAATAAACAAATTTTGTAGAGGTGACGAGCAACTAGGAATCACATATGTTTTTGGTGGTAGTGTGAAATCACACACCACATTAGAAAATTGTTTTTCAGTTTTTTACAAATTTAAGCACACATTTTCTAAACAATCCAGTGTTTCCTTTTCTAGGTATTTACCCAGGAGAAATAAAAACATAATCAAACTAAACTTAGACAATGCTGTTCACAGCAGCTTTGTCTTAATGATTCGAAAAAGGAAACACCCCAAATGTCCATCAACAATATGATAAATAAGAAAGTCATGGTACATACTGTCTGATATATACAACAGCAGGCATAAACCTCAAAATGTTTTGTTATGCAAAAGAAGCCTGGTACCTCCATTTATTTGAGGTTCTCAAACAGGAAAAAATAATTTTTCATGATAGAAATTAAATGAATATTTGCCTGAGACTGGGGAAGAGGGATACCTGGGGAGGGTTTGAGGGAAATTTTGGGGGGGGATTATGGAAAAAGGGTTTGCTTTAATTGGGGTGGTGGTTACAGAGAAACCCATATTGGTGAGATTACATTAAAGAACTCATAAAACTGTATACTCAGAATAACTGCATTCATTGTATTGTATGCAAATTACACTTAAAAAGGCCTATTAGAAACAACAGTGTCCTAAATGTCAAGTGAAGATCAATACATGCTTCTTTGTCATCAGATCAGCAAGGACTTTCATAGATCCAGCTTCTGAATATAGTACAGGCAGGAAATAGCTGGAACCTGCTGGAGAAGTAACCAACAGATCAGGTGTGCCTGACCCTGGTGAACTCAAAGTTAAATTTTGTCTGGTCAAAAGGATACATGTACCCCTATGTTAATTGCAACACTATTTATAACAGGTAAGACTTGGAAACAGCCCAAATGACCAAAAATAGGTGACTGGATATAAAGAAGATGTGGTACATATACACAATGGAATACTATTTAGCAATCAAAAGATAATCTAATGTCATCTGTGGCAACATGGATGGAGTTAGAAGGGTTATGCTCAGTGAAGTAAGTCAGAAAGAAAAATGAAAATATCAGATGGTTTCACCTATAGGAGGAATATAGGGGAATCGGGGGGGAAATAAGGAATCGGGGGGGAAACAACAGTTACAAAAAATACAACAAAACTAAAACAAAATCAGACAACTATAAATTAAAGACATTCTGCAGAGGAGAGAGAGGGAGAGGGAACAAAACACAGACAGGGAGAGCACAAGGGACTCAGGTGATGGTGCACCAGTGAACTGGTGGTGTGAATCTATGGGGACTATACCTGATACAAAATATATACAAATAAAGAAACTATTCAAATAAAAAAGAGTAAATTTCCAAGCTTCAAGTCTTCAGAAAATTTTACATTTTGGCTTGACCTATAAAAAATAAACAAAAAAATGTGTCTGGCACATGTCCTTGTCATTACCTTCTGACGTTGGAAGACACATGCTCCTATATTGGACCAGGAAGGTAAGGACAGCTGGTGGTGGACCAAAGGAGCCCAGGCCCTGTGCTTGCCTAGCTTTGGACTTCAGTCTTAGAGAAAACGAAAAAGAACCTGCCTCGTTTACATTGTTATTACTTTGAGTCTCTTTCCTAGCTCAATTTAATTCAGCTAGTAGAATTAGTCACACTTCCCCAAAGAAAAATCAAACCATGCTGTCTTTGGCTGTCAATTCTCCTTTGGTTAGGCACCTTCCTTGTATTAGATATGGTTATTTCCATAAGTGGCAACACCGTTTCTATTGACTGATGTTCAATCTAACAACAATGTGGAACTCTCACACTGTTAGAGAACAACACACTTACTTGCCTCCTCAACTTCTTTCACCTACTGCTAATATCTAAAACTAACCTGACTGTGGTTACCACCTAAAGCCCTTTTGAGTTAGATTGCCAAAGCTCTAGCTATTCTAGAGGGAAAGAGAGCCCCATATCCAAGGCAAATGTGTTGTTCAGAGTCGAAAAATCCATCTTGCTGTCTGAAGGTACCTATAATACGTTAAGGACTTGAAAGCAACATGTTAGAGAAGTTGTCATGTATTATATGTTGAAAGAAGTTGTCACGTATTGTATGTTGACATGTCTTATATGTCTGCATATGAAGCTTTCCAAGATAATGATTAAACTCTACTAGTTTCTATCATGACTCCCCCAAATTTATGCCCTCCAGGAATCTCAGAATGTGGTTTTATTTGGAAGTAGAACCTTTCCATATTTTGTAACTAGTAAGGATGAGGTCATCCTAACTAAATGAGGTAGCCCTAAACGCAATGACTGGTGCCCTTAGAGGGAGTGATACAGCAATACAGAGATTCAGGTACACACAGGGAGCACCAGAGGAGGCAGAGATGGGAGAGACACAGCAGCAAACCAAGGACACCCAGGACTTCCAGCAGCCACCACAGCCAGAACGCGCAAGGGAGGATTTTCCCCTCCAGTCTTGAGGGGAAGCCTGGCTCTTCTGACATCTTGGTGTGGGATTTGTAACCTCCAGAACTGCCAGAAAATACATTTTTATTGCTAACAGTGACTTAAGAACCACCTAGTTTGTGGTAACTTATTGTGACAGCCCTAGGAAGCGAAGTCAGTCTCCAGTATGTCAAACTACTTTTTCTTTTTTTCTCTAGCATTGTTCTCCCACTTTGCCTTGTTTGTCCACACACAATTCCTTGAGAGGGGTATTATTCAATATGTATCAAAATACAAATTCCGTTTTTATTTAAATTTCCATTTCACTCTGATGCATAAAAATTATTGTACAGCTCTATCTATGGTCAGATGAACGTGTAACCTGAAATTTCTCGTTTTGCCAAAGCCTGCTGTCATTCTGCTAAGTGAACAGGGCGTGAAGGCTCCTCTGTTTGTCAGTATGATGCGCGAGGAGCAATGTCTTATGGAATTTGTATTTAAGATGCCGCCGGGACGTTATGCTACTCTGCCTGGTATCTAGCTCTGTTGAAATGACACTTCCCAGCCTGGTCAATCTGTTATGCTTCATGCAACTCTAATTGACAACATTTCAACAGAATCTTGTGAGCATTTCTCCAAAATCCTTCAAATTTCCTGTGATGCAAATCCTGTTAGCTTAGTAAAGTATAGTAGAAATAAAGACATCCAAATAGACCCTGAAAAAGTCCTCAGAACACTCTTAGACAGTACGGAGACGTGTCAGAAGGGCACAGTGGTCACGCGCACACTCTGTTTTCAGTGGAGTGGAGACAGCAAGAGCAGCTCCTCCTGCTCTCCCGGTTCCCTGCTCCTCTTGGACCTCCTCCCCTCCCTCTCCTCTCCCTCCTTCCCCCCCCCTTCCCCCTCCTCATCAATTTTACCCAGAAGCCCTTTATGTTACTGACTCTAAAAGCAAAGGAAGACTTGGGACACTTTGCATTTGGGTCAGGCAACCCCACTTGTGAATCAGAAATAATTCCCACACGGGTTGTAGGAAAAAACTGGGTAGTCGATGGAATGCTTCCAGATGTTATAATAATTGATGATAGTCTAAAAATGAACACCAGTTGTTACATTTGTTTTCACCATTTTTGTTTTATTTTCTGCTTTGGGAGTTTTTCTTCACTGAGCAATTTTCATTTCTCCAGAACATGTAATGCTTACCTTTAAAGGTGTGAGCTCCCAACACTTCATTCCTTAGATAGGTTTCTTTTTAACAAGCTAAAACAGACATAACTAGGGCACTGTTTCAGGCTGATATGACAAATATGAAACTGAAGAATACTGAAAGCTATTCAGAAATTGGTTTGGTAAAAGACAGTGCTGTATAATGAAACCAAATGCACAGATCGGAATTTTAAAGGAAGTCCTAGTGTGAAGATAAAAGGACATGAAAGATAATAAATGTTGAAATGATACACCACCTAATGGTATCCTGTCAAGGAAGAAAGATAATATGATAACTTGTAGAGCATCCCCAAGCCTCCATAGGTACCTGACCTATAGTTTTCAGGGAAACAATCTTTTTGTTTCATCTGGCTCATATTAAAAATAGGAAAACAAAACCAGTATTTTTTTCTCTACTCTCACACAGATGGTGGAAAAAATCCATGCAATTTTTAACTGTCTGAAATTCTTTAAAGCAATATAAGACAGAAAGAATTATTAAATCACTTTTCCATTTCATATAATGAAAAACTGCACTACCACAGTGGGGCTGGGGCCATCAATTTGGGAGCCAGTGGGAGCTCCGATTGGTTCTGCAGACCATCAATCACTGGCGCTTCTGGGTCCCTAGCTCTGAAGTCATTCTGCTGTAGGAAAACGAAATTTTGAAAATATTCAAACCGAAGTCAAACTACTCGTCATTACTGTATTTCCATTTTGGGGATTTACTTAGTCTGCAGTTTATATACATGACATACAAGGGGTTGTTTCGGAGGGATAACTGTAGTTATTCCCCTATTTGCTTTTATTTTCATTAATCAATTTGGTTACTCTCTCATTCAAAAATTACTTAGGAAGTAATTACTCCAGGAATTGGAGATCCAGTCTCTCCGTTTGAGCTTGTGGTCCACAGGGACAGAAAGGCAAATAAATGATCCATTATATACTGATTAATCATGGAATCAATGTCATGTATATCGTCAACATTAATATGTATATTTGGCCATTCCCAGCTATTCTGGGGCCACACTTAGACCACTAAGAGGGCAGCTTGGGTTTGCTTTACCTCTTCTGTTTATTTAAAGTTCCATGGAGTAAAAATGGCCCTTTTAAAATTTACTTACACATGTGGGTTTGCCTCCAACACAAAGGATATTGATGTGGTTTCTAGAAATACATAAAGTACCCAAATTTCCCTACTGGAGTGACTCTGGTTAAGAAAAGCCATTTGCTCTTTGGGAGAGAAGTGCTTAGAGACACTTACTGAAAGTGCGCAGTAAGTTGATTCTCTGAGTACCAGTCTCCTGAAGTAGAAAGCACTGCTCACTGACAAGGCCTGTCTCCTCCAGGCTCTCACATCTTGGTGATGAAA
Organism: Condylura cristata; assembly: GCF_000260355.1. Taxonomy (NCBI): domain Eukaryota; kingdom Metazoa; phylum Chordata; class Mammalia; order Eulipotyphla; family Talpidae; genus Condylura; species Condylura cristata. Next base: position 79,764,483 of record NW_004567103.1, on the reverse strand, counting down.
CTAGACCAGTAGCAGAAGTTACCTAGCTATATACAAATCATTGCTTTTATGGTACCTCAGTATCTTTCTAGGTAAATTGAGTTAACAATGTAATTACCTCATGGGTGATTCATTGGAAATGAAGAGTGGTGCCTGGCATATCATTAGACTATGAAGAGGTGAACTGTTACATCCTGACATCCCTATCCAAGCCTGACTTGTCGGAATGAATATGTCAATGAAGGAAAACGCAGATCAGATGCCCCTGCTATCCCTCCTCTCTGCCCTGGCTCTGGCCCCAGTGTCTTCCCTTGGAGTTTGGGATTTCTGAGACAGGTGTGCTTTTTCTGATCTCAGTCTGAGCTCCCTGAAAATGAAACTGTATTTATACCACCAAACTAGCTATTCCCTGGTGACATGATGGAGAGAGAGTAATTAGGAGGAAATTGTGGACTGGTTATTCTTCCTGCAGGACCAAAGAAGTGCGTTTGTGTTCAGTGAGAGGAGATTTCAGCACGTGGGGTATGGAGAAGTTTAAATCAATGCCGCTTTGGGGGAGCATTAGGGGAGCGGGATGTCTGTGGCTTGGCACAGCTGCCATGGAACAGGAGCTGAAGTGTTGGGGGGCTGGAGGAGAGACACTCCATCTCCTTTTCAAGTTCTATGGCTGAGGTTCTCCATGTTTAAGATGAGGCTATAAAAGTTTTCATAGAGGAGGCTGACATGTTTTATCCCCCAGTACTTTACACAAAGCCACAGACAAAAATGTATCAACAAACAGAAAAGTGACATTTACTATTTAAAGAATTGGGAGCCATTTTTGTCTTCTAAGCTGAAGAGTGATAGGGCGCATGCTGTGGACAGATGTCTTAGGCAAAACAAAACAAAACTCTTACCTTTTTTGGGAAAAATGCTTTTTGAGACTGTTGAGCTGGTGGCACCTGTTAACCCCTGACTTACTTCCAGAACAGCAAGAGTTAAGGGCATAAATTGTTCTGCTAACAAAAGTCAAGCAGTAGCCTCCTTAAGCAGACTGCTTGTTTTCTGACTTTGAAGATACTATTTGAAAATATTTCCTTCACAGCTAGTTACCTGACTTTTGTGATTCTGGAACTGTCAAGAGAAAAGATGTGCAGTCAGGAACCTGTTCTCATATGTGGAGGGGTAATAGAGCTGAGAGATGCCACAAAAGGATTCCTGAGGTGAGAAAAACTTTGGAAAGGGGGCCGTGGTCTCCATTGAACTCCTGGGCCTTCACTGAAACAGTGTTAACCTCAATAATAGAGCAAGACTCTTGAGAATGAAGAGGTGTGAAAACCATTTGATATTAAGTGGGGTCTATATCCTTTATTAGGTCATTAAGGAAAAGAGCACTTGAAAAGATTGGCAACAGGTAGACACGACGGTAAATGTGTCTAGGCCATGGAGTAAGCGTACCAGCCACAGTTCTCTGGATAGAGGAAAGAGGGTGCCTGGAGGCTAGACTTGGCAGACCAGCTGGGTGAGGTGCCCTGACATTGGGATGGGGCTGGAGTTAGAGTGAGGCCAGGCTGCTGCCCATTGAAGAGCCCCACGGAATGTGTCACTTGCAAGCTCAACGTTGTTAACATAGGTGCATGCTTTCCAGGGTAGTGGTGGGTATTTGAACAATATCATCTTCCTGAAGATAACTCAGGGGGCACATTCCTAACCAGACTTTTTTGAAAAGTGATTCACGCATGTGAGTGGTTCCCAGAAAAGAATGAGGTTCTTTCTCCCCAGAGGAACTGCCACATCTAACAGTGCCCACGGTTGGTCAACTCAGAGCCTCCGGTTGTTCCTTCTGTCATGTCTTGGATGAGCTCCACTCTGCCAGGTGGGTGCCAGGCTCTGGGCCTGCAGGTGACAACACACTTTCAGGTCCCTGAGGAGCTCCCATCTGGTGAGTAGAGTCAGGTCCTGACTCAGGGGGTCAAACTGTCCCTGAAAGAAGCCTGGGTGGGCCACAGTGAGGGTGAGTGCACGGAAGATTGGCTGGACTCCAAGGAGGGGAAGAAAGAGCAGGAAAGGATTGGAGATATATGAGCCTATGTCAGGTACAGTAAAGAGAAGTGTGGGCAGCAGAGAAGTCACTATGCAAAGGCCAAAGAAGCAGCACTTGCAGGCCATATCAGGCAGCCATTTTTCGTCCTGGATTTCATGGCTTCCCAGCAGCCCAGACTCTCTTAGAGACTCCTTACACCTACTGCAAATTAAACCCACTTCCTTGGCCATAGTCATCTTGGCTCCTGGAGCTCATGGGACATATAAATCAAGAGCCAGGACTGGGAGCTGGCCTGGAGCTGTGTGTGGCCAGTATTCAGTCCCAGGAATATTCAGAGCCAGGCCTTCAGCCTGGTGCATCTTCCTGTGCCTAATGTCCTGGATGCTGAGAAGACACTAATCTGAGACTATTGTGTGGGCCTCCCCCTGCCTGCCATACTGCTCCCGCAGTCCCCACTTGTGTTTCCAGGCCAGGGAGCCCTATACAGGTAGGAGCAGCGTTTCTGCCTTGCTGGCAGAGAGAGATAATAACCTCAAGGAGGGGATTTCACACTTCTTTGAATTGAGTTGCATGTTTGTTCTGGGTTACTTTTTCTGTTTCTTAATATAACACACATTTGTTGTTGAGTAAATATTGATCCTGTTGCAGTTAGCATTAGCAGTGGAGGATGCCGAGAAATAATCAGCAAGTTAATGAGGTCGGCTTTCCAGGCTGAAAGTGAGTGTGGTGGGGTCCCGGAAGGACGAGGGCCATGTCCACACTACAGACAATTCAATCACGCGTCTGCAGTTACTAGGCTCATTTTGGCATCTCATAAATACACAAATGTTCCCTGAGAAATGCCATTTTTTAGAACAGCTAAATATCAATCTCTGATTTACATCCTAGTCATGTGTAACTGATGGTAGGAATTTGCCTCCCTCTTTATGTGTCTGTTTATCTATCCATTTATTTGTTTATTTATTTATTTTTGTAGGGGGAAGTGCTGGCTCCAGATTGAATTGTGATTCGATTATTTGGTGAAGCAATAAGATCCTCATAAATTAAGATGCCACTAATGTTGAAGTAATAGTAATTTCAGCCAAGGATGACCTCTCTCCTTATAAAGAATTTGCCAAACAAATTAATAGTGTAATCATGTTTACAAGGGTGCTAATCCTACTGCTTTCAAGCTCTTCAGGCAGTGAGATAGTTCTTTACATATAATAGAGTCAAAATTGCTTCCATGCTTTCAACTGGGGGCCATCTGAAACAAAACTAATTATTCTACATATCTGTAGATTTTAATGCGTATGTGCTTTTATCTGTCCTTGGAAACCAGAACTCAGAATCCAAAAAGCCAAGTATTTCATCACTCTCTTCCCTGGCCCCGTTCAACTAATACCTAATGTATATTACCATCTCCAGTCCAATATTCATCTAGACTCGCTTCAAGCAGTGTTGAAGAACTTGCTACCAGTGGGGTTTCCTCAGAAATGTTCTTTTAGACCATCCTCTAGTGCAGACTGATCTTCTCCCATGAATTTACCTCAATTTATGAGATGGGGTGTGACTGGTGATTTGGAAATGGAATGGTAGAATTGATTCTGCCGTGTTCTTGGTGGTGTTTGCCATATAACACTGAACCTCCTTGTTCTCCCTGGTGGTGCAGGGGCTGAAGTCTCAGCACTATTAAGTTATGGCCAGCTACTGTGATATGAGTTCTGTCTCGGCCCAGAGCCCACCCAGATGGTGCAGCTGGGCCAGCAGAGCTTTCCTACTCCCCTCAGTAGTGTCTTTCAGTCAGTCTGCTTGTTCTGCTCCCTATTCTTGTCTCTGGTGAATCTTCTCACCTCTCCCCTGTATCTCTGGCCTACACATTAGTCGTTGTATGTATAAATCTTTTAAAAAATAAAGATTCATAAAAATAAAGATTCAAAACAAATATTCATTAAAAAATAATTCATTTTGGCCCTCCCTGGTGGCGCAGCGGGTTAAAGCACAGCACTGAGAATCTAAAGCCGCTTCCGCATGAGTTCGATTCCCGCCTGCCCCGGAGGTGACCACATGGCGCGGCAGACCTCTCCTGACCCGCCCGCTGCTCCCCTCAGCAGTGTACTTGATCAATCTGCCTGTTTTGTTCCCCACTCTGTCTCTGGTGAAGCCTCTTACCGCCCCTGAGCCTCTGGCCTGTACCCCAGTTCTGTATGCACAAATAAATAAATCTTAAAAAAAATAATAATTCATTTTATTTATTTATGCACACAAGAAATGGGGTATAGGCTAGAGGTACAAGGAGTAGGGAGTGGGGGGTGTGAGAGGATTCAACAGAGACAGAGTGGGAAGTAGAGCAGGTGGATTGATTGAAATACTCTACTGAGGGGAGCAGCAGGAGAGACAGGAGAGGTCTGCTACGTCATGTGGGTCACCTCCGTGGCTAGGGATCGAACTTGTGTGGCAATGGCTGGCGATAATTTGATAGCACTGAGACTTTAAGTCAAGAACCAGTAGGGAAGCCCATAAAATGAATTTAAAAATAAAAAATGGCTGAACTTCCTTTGAGATTCTCTGGGGGAGGTGGTTTCTAAGTACATGTCTAAATTAAAAACTGTAATAAACCAACTGTAATAAACCAATAAATCTCCCATCAGACTCTTGTCAGCCCCTGAAGACTGGACTACCTCTGCTACTGCTGTTTTAGGACCATTGTCCATCAGCTCCATCCTGCTCTAACTTTTCCTCATTTGCTTGACACATTAGATTTCACTAAATTACAATTTCCTTGTTCCAGATTCCAGATTTTTGCTTCTGAGATGGACTTTGCTCCTTGCCCTTGGCACAATTCAGCTCTGTGCCCTCCCCCTCCCTCAGTCCCAGGATCTGGCCCAACTAATCCTTCTGTGCTCACTGGGATTTCCTCCTTTATTCCCAAAATCCCATACCAAGGAGTTGGTGCCTTAGCGTGGCACCCCTGTTGACAGTGTCACACATATTTGTTCCTACGTGATGCCCCCAAAGCTAACACACTGGACTGCTCTGTACTGACCAATCTGCTGGACAGTCTACCTTCACCAACGCCTAACCACCAGGCTCAGGAAAGGCAATTTCATTTCCTTTATGTAAGCTCCTTTCTTGGGGAAGAAGAACGAAGCCAGTTGAAGTGACTAAGATAGGGCCCTCCCTGGTGGTGCAGTGGGTTAAAGCACAGCACTAAGAAACTAAAGCCACTTCAGCATGAGTTCTATCCCCAACCCGGAGGTGACCCACATGGCGAGGCAGACCTCTTCTGACCCGCCCGCTGCTCCCCTCAGCAGTGTACTTCGTCAGTCAGCCTGTTCTGCTCTCCACTCTGTCTCTGGTGAATCCTCACTGCCCCTGCACTTCTGGTCTGTACCCCAGCTGTGTATGCATAAATGAATACATCTTAAAAAAAAAAAGTTACTTAAGATAATGAACAAGGCCCGGGCCTGTGCAGTCTCACCTTCCTGCATACGCCACCGGCTCTACTTTCCCGCCTTGGTGAGTAATTGGAACAAACTTCTCACAAGTTTTCTTCCTGTTCAAGAACTTTCAGCAATTACTGAGAGGGGTAAGTGAGAGGTGACTTAGGAGAAGACTGCAGAAGTGTTGCTTAGAGGGAGTGGTGGTAATGTTTGGGTCTGTGGCAGGAGTGGCCCCTGGACCTATCTATGGCCATCCAAGTCAGCTTCAAGAAGGAGACAGAAGCTAATTTGAGGGGCAGAGGATGAGAGTGGTTGGGCAATGCAGGGTCCAGGAAGAAAGTGCTGGGAGTCAAAGTTTGAAGGATCAAGGCTGAAATCAGGGAATCAATAGTGAGGACAGTAGTTTCAAGGCACAATAATGAGAATGGAGTGTGGTGTGAGAATGGAAAAGGGATGAGCAATTAGAGTCATAGCTGAGAAGATGCTGTGGTTTCTGTGTGTGTGTTGTCTGGTATAAGGCTTGTTTTGGGGGTATCTACACGATGGCGAGGGGCTGGAGGACAAAGGGGGAGGGACTCAGTCATCACTCCCAGTGATTCCCAGGGTCAGCACTATGAGTAAATGGTGAGGAAATACCTCCTTGTTTTCCAAGTGAAGTGTAATAGGAGTTGCTTATTGAAGTCGTCTTTATTACTGTGTCTTCCTACCATCAAGGGTATGGGGTGGGAGGGGGCAGTTTTCTCCTGATGGATATTTTGTTGAATCTGTAAGAGACAGATTTTAAATCTCAAAGTGACTGAATCATTTATACAAGATGCTGGCTGGATAAAGTGGCAAACTGTATGCCAGATGGTACAGAAAGGCAGGTCTGTGTGCAGTGAACAGAGAGAAATCCCCAACCACTTGTCTGGAGGCTTCTCTCCAAACCTTGAAGCATCGGTAACACTAGGAGTGGGTGTGGCCACCACCCTGTGAGCCCCTGGAGAGTTTCTGTAGTGCCACACTTTCAAGGAAACCACGTTGCCTTGAACGCATTTTTGCAAAAGCTGGATGGAGCAAGCTTCATTACAACACTTGTGGCTCAGAGTAATGGCATTGGGACATTTGCTTAAGTGACTACAACTTGACATTTTCACACAGGCTAGATTTTTGCCAATATATTTTCATGCCCATCAACTTATTTCATCATAATGCAACCGTAAAAAGCATGTTTTTCCAGTTGTTAGCTCCATTTTACAGATGAAGAAATGGAAGCTTCTAGAACCTAAGAAATCTGCATGGGACTATGTACATGTAATTAAGAAAAAGGAACAAATCTCATGCATTTTAATTTCTAGTAAAACATGGTATTATTACTAATCTACTATAGAAAAAGTATTTAGATTTAGAGACCAATTTAGATGGCACATTTTGCCTTTCTGTTTCCATTAAATAAAGTGGAGCTATATATCTAAATATTTATACTTTACTTTAAAAAAATTTTTTTTTGCAGTAGGTTCAAAGATGCAATAGAACAGTGCCTTCAAAAATAAATGGAGCTGCCCTCCCTGATGGTGCAGCGGGTTAAAGCACAGCACTGAGAATCTAAAGCCGCTTCCGCATGAGTTCAATTCCCGCCTGCCCCGGAGGTGAGCACATGGCATGGCAGACCTCTCCTGACCCGCCCGCTGCTCCCCTCAGCAGTGTACTTCGTCGATCTGCTTGTTCTGTTCTCCACTCTGTCTCTGGTGAAGCCTCTTGCCACCCCTGAGCCTCTGGCCTGTACCCCAGCTATGTATGCACAAATAAATAAATCTTTAAAAAAAAAATAAATGGAGCAATGAGTTGAATGTGGAACTTAAAGGTGTAAAGTGGTAAATTCAACAACTGTCTGTCCTGGTGTTGGTAGTGGTTGAGGAGTTGGTGGCTCAAGGAATTGAAGGGAAGGTGGATCTTGGGAGGTGATAGTGTTGCTGATGTGTGAATAGTCCTGTTGTTAGTGTTGGTGGAGATGGTCCTGGTGTTAGTATTGGTGGTACAAGGTTTGGTGGTGCAATAGAAGTTGTGGGAATGACTATTAATTGTCAGTGAAGCAACCATGGCAAAAAAAAAAAAAAAAAGAGAGAGAGGCTGTCATGGCTTCCCTGATGGTGTGGGGGTTAAGCTATCATCACTGTGCTATCACCACTGTGAACTGAGTTCAACCCTGGCCAGGGAGGTGACCCACATGGCACAGTAGATCTCTCCGGTCTCACCCGCTGCTCCCTTCAGCAGTGTATCTCAGTACATTCACCTGTTCTGTTCTCCACTCTATCTGTGGTGAATTCTTTCATCCTGCACACCTCTGGCCCCCATCCCAGTTCTTCTATGCATAAATAAATAAGTAAATATTTTTTAAAAGGGTGTCAGAAAAAAAAACTATGATCTAGCCAGAGGTAATGTTAATAGACTAGATCTGAAAAGGGGAAGCAGGGTCAAAATGAAAAGGAATTAGAAAAGTTTTTATTTTACCATGTGTCATCATGGCAATACAAAGTAGACTGGATTTTCAGTCTTCCCGGTCAATGGGAACAATTATCATATAACATTGTTAGTTAATATTTATTGAGCACTTACTGCAAGCTAGATGCTATTACAATCTCCTTAAATGAAGGTCTTTTTTAGTCCTTGTAACAGCTTATGGAACAGATTTTTATTATTTATTCACACTTAACAGAAAAAAAGAGAGTACAGAGATCTTTAAATAACTTGCTCAATATCATATTGTTAGAAAGAGACAGAGCCAGGATTCTGACTACAACTTAGGTTTTAACCATGTAGCTTTGAAGAACATAACAGAAGTGAGCTGCATTTTGAAGAACATGACATTTTGAAAGCTGGGACGATCAGCATCCCAGGTGAAGGAGAAAGTGTATCTGTTTTTACTCCTGGGTTATGCAAAATCAGAGTGAAATTTTGAGGGTTTGAGTCCAAGGAGAGGTCTGCAGGCACAATTTAACTCATCAACCTCTCCTCTTCAAGTGCACAAAGAAACAGCCCCCCTCTGATCATCATTTTTGGGTGTCTACTGGGAGCTGCCCACTATTCCTCTGAGATGCAGGACGACGGCACATGCAGGACTGGTGTCTGGGTGTCAATATCTGAAATAAAAATACAGAGTGGCACCAAGTGTCACTGCTTGCCATTGACACAGATTGAACAATATTTTAAAGATGTGTTGATGTTGCTGTTGATGGATGTGGTCTGAGCTGTCCATCGCTCCCCACAGCCTCTCTCAGGCCCATTTTGGGGGCGTCTATGTGCTATTTGGTGACTCTGTCCTTCTTTAGCTACAAACATTCCCCGTGCCCCTTTGGAGCAGATCCGTGGGGGGCCCGACACTGGCTTGCACGCCTGCTTTCATGATTAGCTCCACTCCTTCTGCCTCGCCTTCAGAACATATGGACCTGATGTCTATTTTTGCCTCTCAGCTTCTGCTTTTGGTATCATTTGGTCTGTTGTTTTCATTAATAAACTCTTTTATGTTTCTTTTTTTTTTTTTGCTTTATTCTTTCCCTTTTACAGGAAGCATGTGAGAGGTGCTGCCCATTTACCAGCCTCGCTTTTCCTCCCATTCCTGGGGGGAATGGCACCCAGTGCCTGTGGATCAGTGGACTGCGGTGGACCAGATCTGGGTTTAAAGGAGGCTGAAAGCCCATGGCTGTGTTCTACACAGTATCATTACGTTAATCTTCTACCTCACAAAGCAACATTAGAAAACATTTTGGGGCCCTCCCTGGTGGCACAAAGGGTTAGTGCGCAGCACTGCAAGCTAGTTGTGGCTGCTTCAGTGTGAGTTTGATTCCTGGCCCAGAGGTGATCCACATGGGATGGCAGACCTCTCCTGACCTGCCCGCTGCTCTCCTCAGCAGCATACTTTGTCGATCTGCCTGTCTGCTCCCCACTCTGGCTCTGATGTCTCCTCCCACTGCCCCTGAACCTCTGGCCTGTACCCCAGTTCTGTATGCAAAAATAAATAAATCTTTAAAATAAAATAAAAAATATTAAAAAAAAGAAAACATTTTGCCTCATACCATGTCTTAAAAAATGTCTCTCAAAGTGGCCACCGAGAGAGGTAGATACAGCAAGTCAATGATTTCAGAAAATGAACATGAGCTGGCATTTATACTAAAGCCTGAGAAAATAAGGAATATTCTTCCTTTAAAGCCAACTTTGCATTCTTTTTCTACAGTGGAGGATATCACTGACTCATATAGACGTTAATAGAAGCGGGAAGATGGGGAGCACATGGAAAATATGTTTGTACTTAGTAGGCTACAGGAGTGATTTTTTTTTTTTTTTGCTGATGTTTATAGGAATGTCAATATTGAGAAATTTTTAGTAGTATTAAAAAAAAACTTAAGGTTGTAAAGTTGCTAATAAAGTATTTTATGTGGTAACAATGCCCCTTGTAGAAGTTGTACTGTAACCTCAAATCCACACTTTTTAGGGGAAATAGTTGTAGTGGAATGCCCAAGGAGGAACCCTGAAGCAAGCATATGCAGCTTTTGTCAGAACTGATTACAGATTCTTGCTGCTAGCTTGGGAGTTTAGGGTGGGGAGTGAGGAAATCCGCTGCTCTGAATATAGTCCCAAACGATGCTGATGATGCTAATGTTAACAATTACTAGCTAATCTTTACATCTGCTAAAGTTTTATATGTCAATTAAAATTTTCAACACCATTGAATAAAATCGTATGACTTAGAGCAGTTATTGTCATCACAAAAAGTAGAAGGACACCTGTCAGAAGCAATAATCACACAACTAGCTGCTACTCTTACCAAACGTTCATTTCAGCCACAACTCACTGATTGATGAGGAAATTAAATGGCAATTGTGCCCACGGATTCGTGCTCACATTTAAACTATAGAAGTTGGCAATGAACATATGCAAAAGACATGTGCCCATATGCAAGCAGATCTTTTTCAAGTTCAGAGAAATGTTTAATTCAGAATGAGCAAAGCCATAAAGTGAAATTTAAAATGACTTTTATTGAGTTCAAAAATTGTAAGCTAAAAGCACTTGAGTTAAATTAAAAAGCACTTTCACTGAGTTAATGGTGAGTACAAAGAATCAAATCAATAAAACCCCTGCTTGCCATGAAGTTCAAAAACAGTGAAAGCGTTTTATTAACTGTGTTGTTTCAAATTCAGCCATATATGTTCCCTTAATTTGCAAAGCTTTTCTGACTCCTGAATGTGCACTTTCAAGGTTGTTGGTATAAGTAAACCCCTCCTATATATAATCTAAACCATGACTACACTTGACCCTGGGCAGACCATTTAACCAGTCTGCTCAGTTTTATCGCTTATGAATCAGGGACATCTCTATGTATTTCACTGCTATTATGTTTCTGGAGATATAGTAGTGTCCCAACCTGTGACATAAGTCCATGTTAACCAATGGCTTCCTATAGTTTAGAAATTATGTAGTTGAGTGAGGTAAACTCACCATGTGGTAAATATTAGGTCAAAACATGAAAATGTTGTTTTTGTAGGTCAGAGGTGGTTGAATAATAGCCATTTAATATCATTCAATTTAATGTAGCCCTCTGGAATCCATTCATTTATCCACCCACCGCTCATTCATTAATTCCATCTGTTATTCATCAAATCAAAAGAACTTGGCCAGGTGCTGAGTATACTAAGATAGTCAGAGATAAACAGCAAAGAAATACACATTCAGATAAGTGTATAATTAACCAAAACAGAAAAAACTCAAGGTGATGAAAGAATTGTAAAAGAAACTAAAGGCAGCTTGGAGGTGATGTCATCTAGATTTCACCTTAGTGATGAGTTGGAGGATGCTGATTAGAGCACTGGAACAGCAATGCAGCAGAGGGAAGAGCACATGAGCTGGGATGGGGGTGGCGATCAGAAGACTGTAAGGAGGGTACAATGTCTCAATTTCATTTCTGGGTGTCCTCTGCTCAGCTCCATAGAACTGATGCCTATGTGAGAAGGTCTGGTAGTTTGGTTGTCTGCCTCTGCCTATGTGCTGCAAGAGGTGCCCGTGAACTTCTCCCTTCATCCCAACCACTTCTGTTATAGCCAAGACCTGATAGGTTAGAGATCATGTCTTAATTATTTATTAATGCAACTTTGCTGTTTGGTCTCATTTAAGAAAGATGCAAATTCTCACACAAGAACTCGGACACTGAAGGCTAGATTCCACAAACAGGGAGTGCGAGTTCAGCTTCTGACTCCTGGTAGAGATCCCAAGAATCAAGAACCTCTGCATATCCTCCAGGGACATGTAGTTGAGAAAGTCTTGTGGACACCAAGAGTTAAGTAGGGAGCCATCCATGGCAGTACGGCCCTTTTAGCCCTGTGCCTCATGGGGTTCCTGCCCACCTATGTAGAACATTAGGACATGCTTGCCATGCTGGACCAGACTAACAAGAAGGAAGGTCATTGCTACAATGGCCCCAAGGACAGGCAAGAAGGGATTTCAGGGAAAAGGTGATTTCCCAATCCAGGTTCACCTTCTCCACTGAAGACACTCCTTTCCAGTGCCAACCCACAGAATCATGTTTTGGGGTTAACACATTTTCCTATCCATTTGCAAGTAAACAGAATGTATTTCTCAGCCCTATAGGCAGAGTTCACTGACTACTATGTTATCTGTTTCCTGGGGGCTGCCAAACAGGAGAAGATGCCCGTGAAACCACTGGCGCCAGAAGCAAAGAGGAATGCCTTGCAACTGACTCCCAAGTTTCTAGGCAACTGGGGGGCCTGTTTCAGGCAGCAGGACTTAGGCACATCCTGCCCAGGCAGTTTTGGATGGGGGCCCTCCTGGGTTCTCCAGTGAACATATCGATTTCAGGGCCCTGCGTGGAATAGGGCTGGGAAGGGGAGGTCTAAACACTGTGAAATGTGATCAAGCTGCTTTGGTTCAGGGGCGCCCATGCTTTGTGACACCTGCCTATCTGTTACACTGGTGCTCTGACACAACTGTCTGGGAATTCAGCTGCATCTTCGTATGTACAACGGTGCCAACCTTCCCCAAAGTGGGTGGGCACCCGTAGGGAGGGGTCAGACTGGCTTTTATTTCCCCTCTCTGGCTATACAGAAATCTCACATCCACCAAATGACTCACTGGATGAAACGAACAGCTAGACTGTTGACTCTGGTGGAACAGTTAGCCTACTCGCAACAAAATACGGATCTCTAGGGATGGCCTTCTGCTTTTGTCACCTTCACAGAAAGCCTAGGCAATGTCAAAATGCTGAAAAGAAAGCTCTCAAATTTCCCTGGGAACTTCTTTCAGTGTTTAAAACTTAAGACACAACAACTCAAGTGCCTGTTAACAGTAAATAGATAAAGAATTCATGGCATCCAGAAGATGGAATACTATTTAGCAATAAAAAAGGAAGGGACTGCTGATAGATGGACCAACATCATATATCTCCAAAGCACTGTGCTATGTTGAAGAAGCCGACTCAAAAGGCTACATCATGTTGCCCAATACAACTTCTATGACATTCTGGAAAAGGCAGAGGTACTGGGAAAAACCATCACTTGGAAGTAATTTCTAACTTCAGGGGTTTCTCATGGACCTCAATGGGGGATAATGATAAAATGACTTTGGGAAGAATCTAATCATCCACTTGAGAAGAGCTTCACTTACATCTGCTTCTTATATTGGGGTTGGTTCATTTGAAACTCTTGTTTGATTCTTGAGAAAAATAGTCAAATATGTTAAACCAGATGAAGCAATATCTAGAGTCACAACAAGGAGAGAGGTCCTCTCCCTTGCCAGCTCAGCCAGGTTGAGAAATCTGAGATGAAAGAAGCTAATTAATTATAGGATATCTTACTGTTGGAAAACTGCACATACACTCGAAGGCTTTCCTCTAACAGAAGACTCCTTGATGATTTGTTCTCATCTTGATCTTCCATATAAAATATTAGGCAGTATTTAAAGTAAATATTTACATTTAAAATAAAACTTGAAAAATCATGGATACTATAGTTCTTTCTTTACATAAATAAGTATACCTGGTCTAAGAACAGGCAGTCATCTGTCCAAGATTTAGTTAAGTAGCCTGTGATAGATTCAAAACTCATGTTGGCCCATCTTGACTTCTAGCCATGGTTTCTAGAACATTTGGACGAGCTTAGCATCTATCCAGCTTATGAATAAGACTAAAGGTCTAGATACTACTTAGCTTTGTCTTACGAAATCTTTTATTTGACTGGGATCCTGCCTGTGCTTTGCTGGAATTTTCTGTGCTGCAGAAGAACGATTATTGCAGGATTATCTTGTGCTGCGGGATTGTCTCTAGAGCCTGCTGGAAGCTGTTTTGCTAGCTCAGCTGTTTCTCAGTTCGCCCTGCCTGGGTGATGTCAGCTGTGATGTTGCTTCACTTAAGTATCCCCCTCCTGCTGCTCACTGCCTCGGAGTCTCTTTTGGTCCAGCTAGCGATGTCTTCATCTTCCCCCCTTTTTCCCTGTTCTTTCCACTTTTGATATCCTTGAGGCTGATGGTGTTTGTCAGGTCTGTCTTCAACTCTGGGAAAAGAGCTGGTGGAGCCATCTGTGGGTTTTGGAGAGCATCCCTGACTGTAATTATTTTTCCCGAAGTCATCCTTGATGAGGGAAGGCCCATTGTTGCATTATTACCAGTTGTCGCCTGGGCTTTCCCATCATAGAGTGTGTCTTGTGGGGCAACAATAGCATGATGGGTTTAAGAAAAACAATAGTTGTTGATTTCTCCCAGACAATTGAATGAAGAAGTTGGCTCCCAGGACGATGCTCGGTCTGGCCACTCGCATCATTAGACTGCAGGGTTCCCCACAGTGGGAGCAGGATTTTCGTCACTTCTCCTCATCCGAAATGTCAGGGAGTTGTCAGAAACTGGACACAAATGGAGCATGGGCACTTTCTCCACACAAACAGGAAGTTCTTGCCCCAGAATAGCGGGCAGGGATGAAATCACTGTAAACCCTCTGAAGCCTCAGTTTATGGGCCTGTTTATTGCAAGGGACAGTGAGAATTGCTATCCTTTAATTAAATCTAGGTCATCAGTTAGAAGACAGTTTGCTCTTAACAGAGCACTGCACAGAGGGTTGAAAACAAATTTAATCCACACTTTGTCATCAATTCACTGTGTGGCTTTAGGTGAAATTCTTCCTCTTTGTGTCAAAAGTTGCTCACTTGCAAAATTTAGAGTTTTGAATAAGTTATTTATAAAACTACTTAACATCCCATTCTATCATTTGAATATTTGTTAAACACCAACCCTGGGCAGGACAGTGGTTTTGCCCCTTTAGGGAAGTGAAAGAATATTCTGGAATATAGCTGGTTGATCTCACCAATGTCATTGTAAAGACCAGTCATTCTGTTCAGTTCAAGCAGAAATAGTCATACATTAGGCTAACAAATCATTGCCAAGAGGAACTGCTTTATTTGAATAGAGTGTTAGTAATTAGACATTAAATGTGTCGATGTAAATGCTTACTTATAATGTTGAGCAATCCTCTTCAATTGCAGTTGTTTTTAAATGTTGTTGCTCATTCTTTTTTTTTTTTAACACTGCATTATAACTATTTCTGATTTATGCTCTGCTTCCTTCAAAAAGGATTTGAGGCAGCTTACAGCAGAAAACACACAAACCACGACAATTAAAACATTTTTAAAAGGTTTATTTATTTATGCTTACAGAACTAGGGTACAGGCCAGAGGTGTGGTGGGTAAGAGGCTTCACCAGAGACAGAGTGGGGAACAGAACAGGCAGATCGACGAAGTACACTGCTGAGGGGAGCAGCCAGCGGGTCAGGAGAGGTCTGCCGCCCCATGTGGGTCAGCTCCCTAGCCAGGGCTTGTGATTCAGTGGCTTCGGAGAGCTTCATATGGCGGTGCTTTAACTCATTGTGCCACCAGCGAGAGTCCAACTAAAATTTTAAAGAGGAAAAACAAGAGAAAGCAATTCAAAGTGGACAGCTAGCTGACTCTGATACCTGGGGTGAGTCCAGGGGGGAGTTAGTTTCTGCACTGGATGCCCAGGTTAACAGCACTCTCTTTGCTCTCAAAACACAAGTTTGCAGGCCTCTAAGGCAAAGATTAGGCCCAGCAGGTCCCAGAATACCTAGAGGACTTCAGTAGGCTCTTTGTTCACTGTGGACCACAGTCACCAGTGGCAAAACACCAAAAATGAGGCTCTCGTGTTCTTGTTCACATCTGGACCTCCAGAACCTGGAAAAAAAAAAATCCTGAACAGAAAAAGGCACTTAATAAATACTTATTAACTGACAGATACCTGACTGAGAAAACAAAATTTTCTCCAAAATATCTTAGAAAGTAGAGAAGGACCATAGTTTCCCTCTGTTACATGTTCCAATGAAAAAACCTCGGTTACATGTTCAGATGAAAAAAAAAAGGGGGGCTTGATCAGTCACAGAAAAGGAGTGGAGACTAAGGGAAGTTGCTATTTATATAGGGAGCTGCAGGTTAGCGGCTGCAGTGACAGCTGGATTGGAATGGGCGCGCTGAGCAGGCGCCTGCCTGGCCGGGCACTTAACCTGGCTTAGGTATCCATGTGACGCATGTGTTTTTCCTGTCAGGTCTTAGCTCGCACTGGTAGCTGTTCCTGGCCCACACTAGTCTCTCCCTCTTCAGAACTCCTTGCAGAACTTTCCATACACATGATTGCATTGCCTGCCATCTTCCCTGTAGGAGCTTGGATATTTACTGGGAGAGGCTGTGCTGAGTTACTTAGTTTCATACGTGCAATCCTTGCATCATCAATTAGATAACGAGCTGCTTGAGTGTAAGCCAGTGTCTTCTCATCTCGTATTCTTGCAGGTTTTACAGCGCAATAATATCAAATGAAGATGCTGAAGATCAATTGTCAGACAGATGTTATTACAAAAGTGTGACTCTGTGAGGCATCACTAGTGGGTCATTCTATATTAAGCAGATACTGTTTGCCAGACACTGTTTATGGGATGTGTGTGTGTGTGTGCGCTCACACGTGCGTAAGGGAGAGTCTTTCTGATAAGTCCACATATGAGAAGAGACATGAATGAAATGAGAGAATGGGCCCAAAGGGTATCTCCCTGGGGATATCTGGAGCAGGGCAGTCAAGCAGAAGGAGCAGCCAGTGCAAATGCCCTGGGGTGAGAAAGTGAAGGCTGGACCAGTAACACCTTCCTTTAATTTCCACACTTAGAACAGTTTCAGTTAACACCTCTGGGACTCCAGAGAGTCCTTCATCTCTTTGCACTTTGAGTTCTCACATTCAGTTCGTTAGCTGAGTCAATTGGGCCAGACTTTCAAGCTAATATTTTGGTGACTATGGAAAAACTATTACGTGATGGAGAAAACACATTTCTCTCTGCAGCTGAGAGGGGCCCTTTCCTCAGACTTATACTTCATACTTCATTTCTTCTCCTCTTTCCCCATGCACACTACAAACATGTCCACACATATTCCACTGTATTTATTTTGGAGTCACACTAAGCAATGTTTGGTGAGTGTGGTAACACAACTGCAGGCTCCCGGAATATGCACTGCCACTTCTTCATGTGGGTTAGGCCCCAAAACTCCAGCACTGCTCTCCACCTCTCCCCAAACACACACACACTCTTGAGAGTCCAGAGGTGTCTAAAATAAGAGACTCCTAATACGGTCACCTCTCTTTGTGGACCTTGCTTAAAGATCCCCTTTGTGAGCCTGACTGGGTGTCAGCTAGCGACACTGGAGAAGTGGACTTCAATTCACTGCCCCCTCACGCTGCATTCTGGGAGTCATAGGTTTCCCTGAAGTTTTTGGAGCATTCTATCCTTAGGCAGGATTGCCTTTAATTTGGAACATTCTGTCTATTTGGTTTAAAATGGAACATGTGGCTTTAATTTATTTACACTTAGGTCATAAGATGCTAATTTAGCAGCTAGTGGGCAAACAAGAAGACCTCTTCCCTTTTCCTCTAGGAACTTTTGGGAGCCTCTGTTTCCCACAACAGTAACTTGTCCAACACTAGCTCTGAGCAGCCTACATCCCCTAATGCATGTCCCAATGGGACTGGGGAAACCATGGTTGGCAGAGTTTCCTTGGGATGATGTCATGGCACAAATGTCCTGTCTCCCTGGATGCATCTCTGAGACTTGCCTCAGGACAAGAGTGAAAGGCAATTGGAGACTGTAGCTGCATCCCATGTTTCCTAGAAATGCCGGTGTGTCTGTTAGTGTGCCTAGACTAGGGAATTAAATTCCCATTTTCCAGGATGACTGAAGTTGAAACTCTGTGCTCCTCTTTATGCAACTCTATTGAACCAGGTCCATAGCTTCACCTCCACAATGAGGAACATGTTGCTCCCCAGCCAAATCCAGGTAAGCCCTACCAACCTACTCGTGTTTCCCCTCACCTTGTTCCTGGAGTTTCACAACTCAGTATCCTCTTTCATTTGACTCCTGACATCTCTTCTCCCTATTGACTTTGGAGTCCTGTCAGATTTTAGCTGAGCTCAGATTTTCTCTTCTCTTAAGGTACTAGTTCCTTACCACTTAGGAGTCACTGGATGGTTTCTTCCATAAAAATTGCCCACTTAAAAATTTCTGGGCCCTCCTGGTGGTGCAATGAGTTAGGGGGCAGCATTGAAAGCTGGCTGCAGCCACTTCAGTGCAATTTCAATACCCGGACCCGGATGTGACCTACCTACTAAAAGGCATGGCAGACCTTTTCTGTCTCACCTGCTGCCCCCCTCAGCAGTGTACTTCTTCAATCTGTCTGTTCTGCTCCCCACTCTGTCTCTGGTGGATCCTCTCACTGCCCCTGCAACTCTGGCCTTTCCCCAGTCTGTATGAATAAACACATAAATCTTTTTTAAAAAAATCTTGCACTTTCATGGGGGATGAGGATTTCTCAGATTTTGTTTGTGGAACTATAGATTCCAGGCCACACACTCCTAAAATTTGCCTTGTTTTCCTGGTCACAGGAAGAAGAAAAGAGTCATGCTTTGGCTCTCCACTTCTAACCTCTCTGTTGGTGAAACATTTTCTATTGCTGCTATAATAAAACACCACAGACCTGGTGGCTTAAGCAACATGAATCTATTATCTTGCAGTTCTTTAGTTAAAAGTCTTAAAGTCAAGGTATTAACAGGGCTGTGTTTTTGCAGACTCTAAATGAAAATCTGTTTCCTTGGCTTTTCCACTTTGTGAAGCCACCTGCAGTCCTTGGTTTGTGGCCCCTCTGTCATTGATCAGGACCATTTCTTGGAAGAGGAATTGGGGTGGACAACTGTTTCATTCTTCCCCACATAACTCAGGGAAACTGAGTGGCCTTGTTCTGAAAGACATTTTGGTCACATGATATCGTGATGAGCCAGACCAATTGCTAATGAAAGAGTGGCAGTCTACAAAGGTACCTATATATTTTTTGAACTTTATTTTTCAGATTATATCAGTTGCCGTACTGTACTGGTATTTGTGGTCAGATTCTACTATCTTATATGGGCAAGACTTATGATAATATTGATATTTATGATCAAATTTAAAATGAGTAAATCTTCCTCAAGATGTAATACTAGTAGAAGGTGACTGACCTGAGGAAAATTGGATTTAACTTACTGTTAGCTGATTTCTAAACCCTCTAGTTGTCCATAACTTTATTGTAGCTGTAGAAAGAGTAACAAAATTATTATAAAAACATAACTATATGTAATGGAATGGATTGTTTCTTTAGATCTAGCTCTACTTCACCCTAGCTCCTCCAAATGTTAGACATATTCAGACTGGTATTATTGCTGTATCTATAATATAAATACTATCTAAATATTGATGCTGCGGGCTGCTGCATGGGGTGTTCACATTTAATTCATGAAACAAGCCTACTAGTTTGCATTACCTCTTAGCTTCTTCATAGAAGACAGAAGCAGGGGAGTTATAGCAACTTGCTCAAAGGTAGACTCCACAGCTGTCATTGGTAGTTACTTTCCTCTTCTCCACATTGTGCTACTTCACCTATTGTGATTTAGTTGAGGCAGTTATAGTTAACTAGAGCAGAGAGAACCATTCAGATGTCAATAAAGTACAAAATCTGTGTTAAAATGCAGGAGCCTGAGTCTATTGATTGATAGACAGTAGGAGGTACTCTCCCTGCTTGGGGTGGGGGTGGGGGTCAAGGTGGAGTGAGGATGGTGGGAAAGAAACTGCTCTTTTGAGGACTTATTTGGTGCCAGGTTCTTAATATACAGGATTTTACTTAATCCTCATAATCCTAGGCAGGTTTATTAACTCTATTTTACAGATGAGGTAACATTAACTTCAGGTTACAAGCCCGTGCTTCAATTAATGTATGTTACACACTGAATTGTGTCCCCTGAAAATTTGTATACTGAAGATTTAACCCTCAGCATCTCAGAATGTAACTGTTTTTGGAGAGAGTGTCTTTAAAAGAGTAATGCAAGTCAAGTAAGGTCATTAAGATAGACCCTAATCCAATAGGCCTGGTGTCATCACAAGAAGAGGAAATCAGAGCACAAAGAAAAAGAGGGTTAGAACACATGGAGACACAGGGAGAAGATGGACACATACAAGTCAAAAACTCTTCCATTGGATTTTCAGCCTCCAGAACTGTGAGGAGATAAATTACTGTTGTTTAAGCTACTCAGGCTATGCTGCTTTGTCACAGTGACCCTAGCAATCTAGAAGGTGCAATGGAAATTTATCCTCAAGTATAAGTAATTCCAAAGCCTTGGCTCACCTTTTTTCTGTACATAGACAAGATCAGCCAGTAATGAGGTAAAGAGTCAGGCAGGATCACATTATGTAGTGATTAAATATGGCAGGAGGGAATGGTGGGCAGAAATTAGACTTAGGAAAGGCCTCCTGAACAAGGTGAGAATTGAACTGGGTCAGGGATGTGGGATAGAGTCAAACATGCAGCAGGAAAGAGGGAATTCCAGGCCACACAGCAGCTTCTTTTGCTGGACGCCAAAGAGGCCACCCTAGCTGTGGATGGATGTGTGGCCAGTCAAGCACACTTGTGCTTGAGGAATGTTGGCCCTGACTGAGCATGAGGAGATGTCTGTGAATCGGGAGTCTTTTGTAGATAACTTCTTCCGCTGATGCTGCCCTTGAAGATGACCTAGAACAAAGAAACTGACAAATTCTCCAAGTTAGTAAGAGGCAGAAATTTTAAGAAGGAGGGACCAGGAGGCCCTGGCAGAAAAAGCACAGATAGCCCTAGAACTCAGGTCCTCGGAAAAAGGAAGCTGACCACAAACTAGTCACACAGTTGAGTACAGAACATGGGAATGAGCAAGGGGAGGAGTCCTGAGTCTCACACACAATGTATCAAATATAATAAGTCCTGGGAGGCCAATCAAATCCCCTGTCACCCAACCCCACACTATGCCAAATAGTAAAAGCAGATGTTTTGCAAACTGGTAACAACTCAGAAGTTTTTTCTTGTGATTGGCAAGAGAGCGGGGGAGACTGCAAAGAGGAGTGGAGAGAAGACTTTTGGGAATGATCCAAATACTAGTGAACAGAAACCTTACCCTGAGCTCCTCCAACAATAGAAAAAGGTATTCAAATTACTTTGGGCAAGGAGAGAAGATCTATTGTAACATGGAAGAAATTCAAACGTGATAGGAGAACAAAACTACATTTCCAATTGCTGTGATTGATTTATCTAGCCCTATTGTCTGATCCATTTCTTTCAAATACCAAGCTGACAGACCCAGTTGCAATGCTTCATGGTGGGGCAGGGATGGTACTTAGAGGCTCCCCATTATGACTTTGCTAATTTAGTCTCTCCATGCTTCATTTACCCAAAGCCTTTGACCTTCCTCTCCTTGGCAAAAGACTCTCCTGCCCTGCTCTGCCCTGCAGCTTCTAGCACATTCTTGGTGGGCATAGTCACCTGTAGTAGCATAAGCTCTCTGCAGTAGCCATGGCATCTTCTTCACCCTAAAGGCAGCAGAACAGTCCACTTCCATTTTATCTGGAGGTCTGCAGGGACTTTAGCACATGTGCACTGCTCAAGACCTGGCCAGAAGAAGAGAGTCCAGGGCTCTGAAAGCAGCTAGAAAAGGAGTCAGGTGGTTTGGGTCAAGTTTCAAACAATTAATTTAGCCTTTCTACTTTATTTTCCAGACTTATCTAATGAGAAGAATATTATATACATTTTTAAAAAATTACATTTTTAGGGCCCTCCCTGGTGACTCAGCGAGTTAAAGCCCAGCATAAGAAGCTAAAGCCACTTCAGCATGAGTTCGATCCTGGCCCCAGAGGTGACCCACATGGCACGGCAGACCTCTCCTGTCCCACCTGCTGCTCCCCTCAGCAGTATACTGGCTCAGTCAGCCTGTTCTGCTGCCCACTCTGTCTCTGGTGATTCCTCTCACCACCCCTGCACCTCTGGCCTGTACCCCAGTTCTGTATGCATAACTAAGTAAATCTTTAAAAGATATTTTTAAAATTACACCTTTGGTTGTCGACATTATATATGATTTGGGATACAGGCTCACAACTCTTCAGATGTACATCATTATACTACATGTACCGGCAAAGCACCCATAGTCCTCCATCATACTCCATTTAGGTCTCTTCTCCCTTTGCTCTAAACAGTGGCCCAATTCTGCTGTCAAATTTCAAGGGCTTTGTTTTGTGCTTTTTCTGGGAAGAACATTATTTTCAAAAAAAGTTCATATTTTAAGGTACACTACTCAATGAACTGGGAGATAAGTTTTTATCTTGAAACCACTAACACAACTGATCACATAAACATATGAATCACCTCCAAAAATTTCATCCTTCCTCCATTCCCCACCCTTCCTTTTTTCCTTTCATTTTTTATTGTTATTATTGCTTTGTAATAAGAACACGTAATGAGAGCTATCCTCTCAGCAATTTTTTAAGCATCAACTACAATGTAACTATTACTATTGATTGACAAATATAATAGATATCAAGCACTCATTTATTTTGCATAATGAAAATTCATATCATATTTCCCTGTTTCCCCTTCTCTCCATGTGTTAAACACCATTCTACTCTTTGCTTTTAGGAGTTTGACTATTGGGATTCCTTAAGAATATTATTGGAATAAAAATGTAAATTGGAAAAAAATATATAGATAGGTATAAATGGTATCAAGATTACTTATCTTAAGGAATACTACTCAGTTATTAACAAAACAAAACAAAACAAAACAACTTTTGCCATTTTTGACAGCATGGATTTATGCTAAGCAAAATAAGTCAGAAAGAGAAAACTAAATACTGGATGGTTTTACTTATTTGTGGAATATAGTGTAACAAAACAAAAGATCAGGTAAAGTAAAAGCAACAATAAAACCTTACAATCTGACTGTAGCCCTGAGACTACCAGAGGAGGAGTTGAAAATGGAGACTGAAGCGGGGAGGGGTCATGGTGGAACATGGTGGGAGTCTTGGTGGTGAGTGAGGTGTGCTAACAACACCTGATGTGATCCTACACTTCTAAATCATGTAGTGTTATCAACCAATGTCACTCACTTCAATTTAAAAAATGAATTAAAAAAAGGAATGTTTGTCCTTCTGTATCTAATTTATTTTACTTAGCATGTCTTCCAAGTTCATCCATAACCGCTGTATATGGCAAGACCTCTTATTTTTTTAAGATTGAATAATATTCTATTGTATCTACACGTCACATTTATTTTAACCTTTCCTCTCTCAGGATATTTAGAGCATTTCTGTCTTAGCTATCATGAATGATTCTGGAATTGCATATAACTCTTCAATATCCTGCTTCAATATTGGGGGGGGATAGATATGCAGAAGTGGAATTACTAGATCATTTGGTATTTTTATTTTTATTTTTTTTGTGGAACAATACTCTTTAGAGACAGTACCAATTTACATTCCCACCAACAATACAACACTCAACCAGGGCTCTTTCTCTTTTCCCCACATCTTTTCAACACACACACACAAACACATCTTACCAAGTGTGAGGTGACAGCTCATTGCGGTTTTGATTTGTAGCATTTCCTTGATGACTGGTGATGTTGGGCCCCTTTTCATAGACCTGTCAGCCTTTTGTATATCTTCTGTGAGAAAATGTCCACTCACTTTTCTTTTGCTGAAATCTGTGTATTTTCTAGAGTTGTTCATTCCTTCATGTTTTCCACAAAGGCATTCTGTGGTGGGCACTGGGGTATAGTAGAACACCATTATGCCCCTGCTTCCCTGAATTTATTTTGGGGGGGTTTGAGCATTGGAGAGACAGATGATGAGTGGAAAAATATAGCACTTGGTTATGGTGAGGACAGAATAAGTTTGTCGCTCAAGAGGTCTCTGAGCAGATACAGGCTACAACTGTGCACCACGTGTGCTGCCTCATCATCATTGCTCCATCACCTTCAAGTTAATAGAAAACTGGGTGAGAAACCACTTGTCACCTGGTGGGAAGAAATGAACCTGATTTAAAATTCTACCTCTTCAGACTCTTTGATTTATTGTTGCCTGTTTATTTGGAGGGGGAGAGGTGCTCAAACCAGGGGAGGGAAGAGCATGAGAGCACTATTGTGATGGTGCACAGGTGACTTGGTGGTGGAAATTTTATGGAGACTACACCTGAAAGGAGAAAGCAAGCATTGTACAAAAATGCAGAATGATATAAAATATATATAAATAAATAATTTGGGCACTCCCTGGTGGCACAATGAATTAAAGCACAGCGCTATGATGCTGTCCGCAGCTACTGTAGCACAAGTTTGATTCCCAGCCAGGGAGGTGACCCATATGGTGAGCAGACCTCTCCTAACATACCCACTGCTCCCCTCAGCAGTATATTTCAATCAGTCTGCTTGTTCTGCTTCCCACTCTGTCTCTGGTGAATCCTCTCACTCAGGCACCGCTGGCCTGTACCCCAGGTCTTATATGCATAAAAATAAATAACTATTTAAAAAAATAAAAAATAGAATTATTTAACTATAAACAATAAAATTCTAATTCTAAAGGAAAGGAAGAACATAGATGATTAGATCTATTTTATTGTGGAATCTATTGTGATGGCATTTTATTGAAATGATCTGGTAGTGTGAAAGGTGCTTCAACTTGAGTGGCATTTTACCCATTCATTTTGTCAGTCATGTTTTCCTGTAGGTCTATCACCCCAATTCTTGTATTGAGAAATGGACTCAGATCTCTGACTTATCATTCTCATTGGTGGGAATAGAAGTGATAGCCTGTGTTTTTCTTACACCATTTCACCTAATCTGGGCCCTCCCTGGAGGCACAGTTGGTTAAAGTGCAGCACTATGAAGCTAGCTAGCTGCAGCTGCTTCAGCACAAGTTTGATCCCTGGCAGGGAGGTGACCTACATGGCACAGCAGACCTCTCCTGTCTTGCCCACTGTTCCCCTCAGCAGTGTACTTCGATGATCTGCCTATTCTGCTTCCCATTCTGTTTCTGGTGAATCCTCTCACCACCCCTGTATGCATATATATAATTCTCACCTCAGTCCAATGAGGTAGATGTTATACACAACTTTGTGGGTGGGTGAGATTCAAACATTTGTCCAGAATTATGCAATTACTAAGTAGTACAGTTGATATTGGCAGTCAAATGCTCCAATTCTAGCTATACCTCTGAGAGTTTATATTTGAATTCTAACGTTCCGCACATACTTTTTAAATAAATTTCACTAATTTGAGGTAGTAAAACTGAAAACTGGACAATATTGCAAAGGAAATATATTTTTCAACTGTTATTTTTAGTTTAATAATATCTATTTTGCCATTACTGAAATCATTTATTTATTTCTATTGGTTTCTGGTTTTCCAGTTGCCAAATGCCAGAAATTTGCCTTCAAATCTCACTTTGGAAGGTCTCTAGACAACAGGATGCTATTGTCCTGTTCAAACATCAAGTTAATTACAACAAAGTTCTCTGTGGCCAATTCTAGCCTTGGAGTAGGAAAAATAAGAGACTGAGTTCTTGGGAAGGAAGCTCATTAAGGCAGGTCAGGAAAAATACCAGAAAGGTCACCTTTCCTTTCTGTGGATAAAATGTACTAAACGGATAGGAATTTATATAAATGGGGACTACTGTGGATAAGCTATATCTGAATTTCAGAAGTTGCTGACTAAACCTCTCAGAATCATATCTGCACACATAGGTGCTCTCATGATCAATGGAAGTTCCTACATCAAACTATTAAATGCCATGCATGTTTTCTGTTATCTTACTTTCCTCTTACGAAAAATTTCCTAAAAATAAATGATAATCATGACATCAAATTGTTCAGTAGTTTTCTCAGAAGCCTATAACAAATGGATCTTTGCCTCAGAAGAAGCCACTAAGGATCCCAATGAAAAGAGAAAGGAAACTTTTTCCAGAGTCAATCCTGTGATATCATTTGACATTGGCAATGAACCCTTTGCTCCTATAACATTTTCTCTGCTTCCAAAGACCTAATCACTCTTGTGTCACCTGGATGGTTATGTACAGTCCTCTCTCCAGGGGCTCTCCTTGGTGGCACAATGGGTTAGGATTCAGCACTACAAGCTGGCTGTGGCTGCCTCAGTGTGAGTTCAATCCCCAGCCCCAGAGATGACCCACATGGCACAGCAGACCTCTCCTATCTTGCCCGCTGCTCCCCTCAGCAGTGTACTTCCTAAATCTGCCTGTTCTGCTCCCCACTCTGTCTCTGATGAATCTTCTCACTGCCCCTGCCCCTCTGTACCCCAGTTCTGTACTCATAAATAAAATCTAAAACAAAAAAACCCCACCAATCTCAAAGCATTTGAGCCAATATGTTCAAAACTTAGTTAACATGACATATTGACTATGAGCTTCTTGCATAGAGTACAGACTTCAATGTTAGCCCTTCAGTCCAAAAGCCATTATATAGCCAGCAGATGTGCATCATAATCAGAAACGCACATCATTTCTTTTCAACTTTGTGATGACTATCGCTGTGCCTCTGCTATCCAGCTCACACAGACAGCAAAGCCTATAGCTGTGCCGTCTCCCTGTCTCTCAGTATAAGCCTTCATATTATTTTTTTTTTCATTTTTTTAAAAGATTTATTTATTTGTGCATACAGAACTGAGGTACAGGCCAGAGACTCAGGGGCGGCGAAAGACTTCACCAGAGACAAAGTGGGGAGCAGAACAGGCAGATCGACAAAGTACACTGCTGAGGGGAGCAGCGGGCGGGTCAGGAGAGGTCTGCTG
>NW_004567103.1:79677310-79737765 GCF_000260355.1 Condylura cristata | reverse complement strand
CCACCAGGGAGGGCCGAGGCTTCATATTATTTTATAAAAATAGACAACAAAAGAGAAAATTGATGAACAAATATAATAGTACACCAAAACTGTGCAATTTTAGAAGAAATCACTGGCCATAGGAGTATTAACACTGCTGCTTTATGAGAAACTACATGTGCTGGGGTGCCTCGTGCAGGGGTGCATAGTCACATAAACAAGGAAAGTGCTTGTCTCAGAAAAATATGGAGATTTCTCAGAGGAAGTGACACCAGCAAATAGTTTCACACATAGAGAACTTAGAAATAGTTTACATGCAAAGCACAAGGTCAAAGTTGATTCAAACTTACAAAGGATCATAAGCATTCATCAAGGTTTAGAAAATACTGTATCAAGCTATATAACTACATGAAATCAATCACTTTTGATAAGCTTTGTTTTTTCTTTTAAAGATTTTATTTATTTATGCATGCAGAGCTGGGGTACAGGCCAGAGGTGCAGGGACGGTGAGAGGATTCAACAGAGACAGAGTGGAGAGCAGAACAGGCAGATCGATGAAGCACACTGCTGAGGGCAGCAGCAGGTGAGACAGGAGAGGCCTGCCGCACCATGTGGGTCACCCCAGGGCTGGGGATTGAACTTGTACTGAAGTGGCCATGGTCAGCTTCACAGTGCTGCATCTCAACTGCTGCATCACAAGGAAGACCCAATGAAGAACTTTGTTCTAACAATATAACAAAACATTTCAGTCTCAAAACTTCAAAAATTTCATGTTATAATGTAGTAGACACACGTTTTACTATTTCCTTTCATTTTGCAATACATTTCAATGATACAACAAGATTTTAATGTATTGACTACACATTTTAAAGGTCACAGTGCAATTGCAATTGTTCTAATTGTACTAATTTTTTGGATGAGTTCAGCGTACCCTCTCATCTTTCTGGATGGCCTTATTATGCAAGTGAATGTGACTCACTTTCCACTTTACCTCAATCTCAAACCATATCCTCCTGCATTTAGTTCAGTTACAGTGACTGTGATACTGGATAATGAGCAAACGTGACTGTACTTTTCTATCTATACCATCAGGCAGCAGAGAGGAAACCCCTCAGTATCCTGTTTCTAATTAGTTCCAACTCCAGTCCAGTCTGCTGAACTTGGCTTGAATCTGGCCCTCCTCTCCAGTCACACTGTTGGGTCTTAGTTTAAGTCCTTTGTGTCATTCCCGCAACCACTTCCCAACTGTTCTCCCATCCACCTGTCTGTTTTATCTGCCGTACACACTTCACACAAATCCCAGAGCTATTGATCTACAAGAGGAATCTACTCACTTAACTCTCCTTTACAAAAATGATTAGTGATTTTCTGTTGTTCAAAATCAGCTGAACTACTCAAACATTTCTCAAAGTTATCCTGCCCCTGTAAGCCTCCACATCTGGCCTCGGGAGACTTTTTCCTTCTGTTTGTCTTTTCCCTCTCCATTTGCAGTTTAACTCCACTCACATGCTAAGATCCATTATAAACATTTCCTTTCCAAGCAAAAGTCTCCCCTGGTTGCCATGTTTAGTTACTATTATTCATCACTTACTGCTATACTGTGGTTTTATAAACTTTATTTATTCTTCTATGATGTGCCTGTCATAGAATAACATATTTATCTGTTCTCCCATATTTCCTGAGAGACTCTAAGTCTTCAGGTAAGTCTCTGCAAGAAAATAAAGCAGCAATTACATCACTGTCAATACAGTCTCTCTAACTAAAGAGAAGTTTCTGATAAAACAACCATAACAAAATAATAGCGACATGTGGTGTTGGTAGATTTAACAAAGGAATATGCTAGAACATTTTCATCCTGGATATATTTCTCCTAAACTGCTAATCAATGCTGGGTATTCTCTAGGTGATAAATTTAACTAAAGTGTGCCAGCATACATATGAAGGCAGTGTTTGAAATCCAAAAGTGAAGTAGCTTCTTGTAGACTTCAGTGATTCCAATAGGCACATTTAACCTATCGATGTTTCCACAAAACAACGAAATATGTTTGTTATCAGGAGGCATGTTGAAGTTTAAACACACCTCTCAAGAATCAGACCTTGTCCCCTTGCCAGAGACCTCTCCCTCCAGAAGACTCCTCTCTGGGAGCCCCTCTGTGAACAAGGTCTGACCCGCAGCTCCTGCTTGGGAGTGTCCTGGGACATGTTTATGTGGTATAAGCAAAGGAAAAGCAGAGAAACGCATTCCTGTCTGTTGCTCAGAATATAAATCTGTCACAGAAGCTCTCCAAGACAGTTTGCCAAGGAATAATGAAGTGAGGGAATCTATAGGTGACCAGAGATGACATAGTAAACTCCAAATAACTCAATATGATTAGGGAATTAGCAAGGACCAAGGTGAGCTGGTGAGAAGAGTGGCGTAAATTTCCCTTGGCGTAAATGAGCGGTCATCTGCTCATCCTAGAGCGGAGGCAGCTGGCTCAGGTTTTAAATACGATGCATCTCTGAACAAATCCAAAGCATGATATTTGGAAAAAGTTAGCATTGACAAAGGAGAGGGGTTCGACCATATCACAAAGGATGTACTCTGCAGATTGACTAGATATGGGGGTACAGCTACCACCCCATCATCTGGCGCGGGACAAGGGTAGGACAGCAAAAGCCAGGACCCACTCAGTGGTTGTGGTTGGATTCCTAGCACTGCTTAGGGAATCAGGAAGCCTTGCTTCCTGGACCCACTAACCTTTATTATAGGGTATAAATGTTCTTGGCCATATGCGTAATGTTAATAACAATGCTTCAAAAATAGTTTTTAATTTGCGTAATGTCATTTGCAATAATCCCCAAAAGTAGCTAGGAAGATAGGGTTAGCATCAACTCGAAACCTTTAAAGAATTATCCTTTTTTTTTCTTTCCACAAAACATCACTTGCTCACTGGACAAACTTCAGAAAATACAGGGTTTTTTTTTTTTTTTGACAAAAAAAATTTCTACTTCCTGTAGTTTCTTCAAGTATGTATGTATATATACTTCCATGATAATATACCATGCTATATTACACTTATATGTACTGTTTTGCAATTTGTAACATATCACTTCTATTTTTTTAGAATTAATTTTAAAAGATTTGCATATCAATATATACAAAATAAGCAATTCAAAGAATCTGCATATACATGCATTCTATTTTATTGATGTACTGTGATTGATTTGACAAATTCTCTTCTATTAGCTATCTAAATCATTTTCAGAGTTCATTACTGAAAATACTAAAGTTATCTTATGTATTAATATATCCATTCAGTTACTATATAATTACATATGAGCACTTAATAACTACACAATTGGTGATACATTAAAATATATCCAAAATAATGAATATTATTCATCTGTGTAATTAAATCAGCAGTTACATCCATGATTATTTCCTTGGTTTTAAAATCAAGTTGATTCTGCATTGAGGGAGGTTTTCCAGAGCCAATTTTCATAAAGCTCACACGCCAGGCATTATGTTACATACGTGCTCATAGGACATCATGCTATATAGGGGCACATATGACAGAACATACGCTTTGGTCCCTGCCTTCAAATTGCATGCAAGCAAGAATACAAGCAAGAAAAGTATGATTCCACTATGGTTTGTAAGTCCTGTGATGTAGGGAAGACGTGAGCAGCACGATTCCAGAGAAAAGCCTCAGACACAGATGAAAGCAGCTGTTCACACAGATGATGGGGCCGTGTGCCGCATCTGGAGCGATGCCTGTGGGTCAGCCAGACATAGCGGGACCTGGGGAGGGAGAGGGGCACGTTTCAGGCAGAGGAAGTAGTTTGCCTGTGTTCCAAACGAGAAGTAAGTATAGCAGCTTTTTGGAGCTGTTTCTTGTTCATTGTGGCTGCCTGGCAGCATAGATTGACTGTGAAAAGGAAACATGATGTGTGTAGAAGTTCTGCGATGAGTTAGCAGGAGTACATCTAGCCCTTGCAGGTGAATTTTGGTGTTTAGACCCCAGCGCATCTTATCCCAGTCTATGCAAGGAACTTGCCGTAGTGACATTTCTTCGGCAACACTTGAGAGGTTTCAGGAATATTTGAGATGGTAAAGTTACGTACTTAATCACTGATAGAGTTCTGTCGATCCCTTTATTTTGGTTATTGCCAGGAAGTAATATTAAATAGATAATTTGATGGCATTTTAGAAATCACAGATTGATATTTAAGTCATCAACATGGATTCACTAGGAACATGGCATGCAAAACTGATTTTCTTTCTTTCTCATCCAGAGCACATCTTCTGGAGCCAAAGTAGAGGATTCTAGTGTAAGTCAAAGCAGTGGGTACAACATTTTACATTGCTCTTGTATGTAAGAGACAAAAATTAAAACTGAAAGGAAGTATGGAAGGAAGAGTTGACTCTATGAAAACAAAATTTGTAATCGTAGTTTGTTATAACAGACGTTTAGAGTTCTAGTTTAGAATTTGTTCATCACCTCGTGTTAGATGATGAGCAAATGCATCTGAAGCCATGGATTTCACTGTGGGCTCTGGCTACCAGGAGCAATGTGGATCCACTCAAGCACTGGCTTGGAGAACAGGTATCTGGAGATGGTGCTGTGTATGGAGCAAGGGTGATTGTCCATGGAGAAGAGACACAGAAGAGTTGACATCAGCCTTTGAGTTAGAAAATCTGTTCATTAGTATTTTTTTATCAATTTTGGAAATTTTTCAGCCATTTTTGTCTTTAAATATTGCTTCAGCTCCTTTCATGCTTTTCTCCAACCTCTCCAATGAACTACTTTACATTTAAAACCATCCATTTGGGGGCCCTCCCTGGTGGCGCAGCGGGTTAGAGCACAGCACTAAGAAGCTTAAGCCACTTCCGCATGAGTTCGATCCCACCTGCCCCGGAGGTGACCACATGGCGTGGCAGGCCTCTCCTGGCCCGCCCGCTGCTCCCCTCAGCAGTGTACTTCATTGATCTGCCTGTTCTGCTCCCTGCTCTGTCTCTGGTGAATCCTCTCACCCTCCGCATCTCTCTCCTGTACCCCAGTTCTGTATGAATAAATAAATAAATCTTTAAAAAAAAAACAAACATCCATTTGGGTTTTTATATGTGGTTTTGTAAATTGTAGGATTTAATGTTTTTTTGTTTGTTTTCAATCCTGTCTTTTATTTTCTTGAACATATCAAACTTTATTAGTTTAAAGACATTACCTGATTGATCCAATAGCCAGATCTGATGCTCTTCTAATTGTTTCTATTAATTATGGATCATTTTGTTTTAGATCTTGGTATATCTAATCTTTTTATTGTGTTTTCAATGTTGTACTAAAAAATTATTTGTGAAGAAATTGTTGAGATTAAAGGTGATCTTATCTTCTTCTAGAAAGAGTTTTTTTTTTTTTTCTAGTTTTACCAGACATCAGGGAATCTAGTAATTAGGGCTCACTTTAATCCAGCTACATATGAACATATACATGGGGTCATTCAGATAACAGTGTACATGTTAGGGCTGGTTTATTCTGTTTTACCTTTATTTCTATGGTCTAGCCCTTTAATATTATCACCTAAAATGTAGGGGTGTAGTAGCACCCATCAACCCCCTTGACTGGCTCTGAAAATCTCTCATCTCTTTAGCCACATGAGACCAAAAAACCCCCAAAACTATTCAACCTTGCTGCCCTTCATCCAGATCAGTGTCTGCTACCCAGTGAGATCAGCCACTACCTAAATGACCTCTTTAGATGAACTTTTTCTCCTGAAGCTTGACTAGAACTACTTCCTTACTTCAACAACCTCTAAAAACTCTTTGTTCATCCATTCTACTTATTTTCAGTAGGTGAGTTGATCGCAATTACCGGTTTTGTAATTACTAGAAGCCAATAAGTGAGAGAATAAATTTGCTCTGTTTTGTCCAGTGGTTGGATGAAGTGTGATGGATGGAAGTTACAAAGAGACCAATTTCTACTAAAGGAAAAACTTCCTAGGAACTATTCTAACAATAATACAAACTAATTTATTTGTGAAATTGGGAGCTCTGTTCTACCTTGGTTGAAATAATGCTTCACTAACTTTTCTTCTTCTTCCTCCACTGGCAGAGGAAGGGGAAATTCTGTCTTTGGGGAGACTGTAAGTGTGGTACACATCTGATTCTTTGAGGGCTTCTGACCTCTTTGAGGGCTCCTGATCTTGGATTTCTCCCCCTTCTCTGTAACGGCATCATCACCCACCACATACTAATGAAGTAAGGCTAGGGGTTCCCTTCCTTATTCTCTATTCCTAATGTTCCACATTCAATTAATAAATAAGTCATGTCAGTTTTCCTCCAAAAGAGATCCTGGAATAATGACTACTTCCTGTGTTTAGAGTCACAGACCTGCCCTAAGCTACTATGGAAATTTGCTGTGGAGACATAGAAACCACTGCAGACCAGGGTCCTTGAGCAACAGTCATGTATTTTCTCACAGTTTTGAATCTGGCAATTGGATATCAAGCAGTCACCAGGATCCATTTCTTTGGGGGCCTTGCTCCTTGGCTCATAACGGATTGCCTTCTCCCTGGCTTTCCCATGTCTCCTCTCTGTTCATGTCTGTGTTCTAATCTCCTCTGCTTCTAAGAAAACCAGTCAGATTGACTTCATTGTGTCTGAGTTATTCTTTAAAGACCATATATCTAGGCACAATCATATTTGAGGTACTGGGGGTTACTGCAACATATGAACAGGGAGAGGAGTGATCGCAACTCACTTTGTTAACAGTCACCTCTTCTCACTCTCACCCCAACAACAGCTTCATTTCTTTCTTTCAGCCACATTCCCACACAGTCCTATATAGCCATCAGAGTGCAAATTATAGCACATTGTTTAGGTTTTGAAATATGACTGTGACATCCGGGATAAGATTCCCATTTCTACCCAGAGTCCTACTCTGATCCCACTCTTAGCCATCACTCTGACCTCACTTCCTATCTAGCAGTCACTCTACATCCGCTACCTTGGTGCTCTGTTGTCCCCTCAAACATTTTAAGTGCTTTCTGAGGAATATGGGAAAGTCCTTCCAATCTTGTGTGGCTGCCCTTTTTGGGGGTGTCATCTCCTTCATGGGTCTTTCTTCATGCTCTACAGGAAGCAACAACATACTTGCCACCCACACCTTCTAGCACATCTGACTTCTAAGTATCTACTTATAATATTCATCAGCTAGTGTCCATTTCTCATGTTATACTATAGAAATATGGCATCTTTAGGATAGGACCCTTGCTTGTCTTGACATCACTGTCTCCTATCTGAGGTGCTGCTTGCCATAGGAGATGCCCAAGAATTGTTTGTTCATGTTCTAGATTTCTAGAGTACAGAGGTTGAAAATTAATCTGCCCCCTTCCCTTCAACATGGTAGTAAAGTTAATTCCTATGAGATGTTTTTCCTTCTGTAAATTTATTTGACCTTGTCATGAAAAGCCTATCTCTGGTGGCTACAGAAATTATTATTCGATAACACTTTAGAGAGTTATTAGATCTGACGTAGTGATTGGTTTCTTACTTTGTGGTGATATGGATTGTTTGGAAATGGTTGAAAATGATTTTGAGCCTCCCATGAGCCTTTGGGAATGCCATGGCTGGTTAACAATGTCTGCTATTAGCACCATGGGGATGCAACTCATGTGCTGAATACCCACTGCTTGTAGCTAAGTAGTGTCCATTGCACCCGCAGATGTACCCAGAACTTTTCCTAAGTTCAATGTTCAGAGTGGCTCCAGACAGAATTAAAAATTAAACTATTCTACACGTATAGGAACAGAGAATCATGGGAATTGGAACATAAAGCTTTGAGATAATATGACACATCAAGTCCTCGACCTACATGAAAATAAGTTGATATTTTCTGCTTTGTGACAAAGAATTGTGAAATATTTTTTAAAATAGGGCTTCTTCAACTTTTTAAAATAAGATCACATACATTTTCTACATGTGACTGGTCAAAGAGTTCTTCCTACTACAAAACCAGCAATGACTTTTTAGCTGGAGCACACACCAGCAATGACTTTTTAGCTGGAGCACAAACCTTCTTGCATTTTTTTCCCCATGAAAATAAAGTATATAACTTCCTTCCACTTGTGAATCCAAAGGTTGACACACACCCTCTGCATATCTGCTCTGTGCACTTGCATCAGGGATGTAGAGATGAAAGGGCATTGCTAGGCATTTGCAAACTCCTGGCCCAATGGTAGAAAGACAGTGACGGGACCCTGCAGTAAGCTCTGTGCTGTTCTGTGCTGTGCTCCAGGTTGCAGACACTGTTGAACTTGGCAGCAGAAATCCAATTGCTCCTAGTCTTCTGTTCTTCAGGCAAAATAATGCCATTTCCTTTAACCTTTCTTCAACAGCACATCAGCATAATTTCCTCCAACAGACCCCATGGCCAACTTCAGTGCCAATGAGCTTCAACCACGCTGCTGGGCATACCCAATCTCAGAGACACAGAGCCAACCGCAGCCCCAGGAGTTCTGACCAAGCCTAAGTATTTTTGCCAAAAGAAATTCCTAAGACTGATTGAATACTCAAATCTCCAGGCAGCCCTTCAAGATTTTTGCCACTGAAGATTACGCTTGCCGACAAATCAGCAAAATCAGAATGAGATTATCCTGTTGGTGGTTTGGACCAGGAAAAGCACATTCTTTACTGTGTACATGAAAGCTGAAGGAACAGCTGAGTGCAATCCTATAATTAGGGATACCTGGGGCCTTTGGAATGTTAGCATAAGTGAGCAGATGTAAGTATTTTATGAAGTCATGGTAGGGGGGAGCATCCCACATTTTTCCAATTATTTAGTAAAACAGAAATCTTGGCCACTTTATAGGAATAAGATATTCATGGCAGTGACTCTGTCCTTTTATGTCATTAAGCTGTTATTGATAAGGACTTGTTGTATAGTGCCAAGACAACAGCTGGATTTAGTTCTCAAGGATCAAGGTGGCAGCAACCAAATCTGAGTCTCCTGATCAAAACCACCAAGACCCTCATTTCCAAAAGCCAGTAGGTCCTCTTTCAAATCAGTTGGTCCTCTTTGGTGAATTAGTATTAAAGGGGGCTATAGAAGAAAATTCTCCACCTCTGGGATTGCCAGTATTGAAAAGAGTCTCAAATGAATGAGTGAATCACTAAATAGACAGGTAAATGCAAAATTAAAAGCTTAAAGCCATCTATTTGAAACACAAGCAACCCTACATGTATCTATTCATTGTATTTGATCCCATCTATCTTCTGGCTGCTGTGTGGTCCTATGGGCATGTGTGTGCTTGGATTTGCAGATGGTAATGCAACCATCCCAGACTGGGCAGGTTCGTTGTTGATTCAGGCAAATGGATAAAGGATCTTGGAGCCTTTGGTAGAAGCTTTGCCAGGCCTTTTATGCTGCAGCCGGGAACCAGGTACACAGGCACACCAGCAGGTAGGGAGGTAAGCAGGCCCGCAGGCAGCCAGGGGTTCCTGGGAGAAAAAGCCTCCCAGCCACTGTGATCACGCTCTCTCCCTCTAACTTCTCTCTGGCATTTTTTCCTGGATCTAATAATGATCTCCCGACCTGTGCATTGGTACTTATGGTTGTGTGTGCCCTGTATTCTCCAGTTTCTCGGCCTGGATGTCTGTACCAGCAGGTGTGTGTGCCCTATGCTCACACCTCTTGGCCCCATGTCCGTGTGTGCCCCATGATCACTCTCCCAAGCACTTTTTGTATCAACATGGTATCACATGTGCGTGATGAAAATGAAAAGGAAAGCAAGGTCGCAGATGGCAGCCACAGGGGAGGTGACAAAGGGCCTGAGCTACTTCATTTTCCCTACACACGGACTTGCCTGTATGTGTCTATATACCAGATCCAGAAAACATTTGCAAGTGGAAGGTCATGTGGAAGCAAATTAGTAACGATGCTGGGGTGGATCCTTTACATCACTCTCGGCTCCCTGCCCTTTCTCTTCTACTCAGTGGCCAAACCAGGTAGGTAGCAGCTTAACCTGACTATGGACGTCACTTAGTTCCCATGGAGGCCCTTTATATAACTGAGTCTTTGCATTTGCCATCTATAGATAAGAAACTGAGATGAGATGGGAAATGAGAAGGCCAGAGACCATCCTATCAGTTGGGGTCTAAGTCCTGGAGTATATGCATATGTATGTATACACATATATAACTCTTGTGTCATCCATTGTGCTCTAACACTTTTTTTTTACAAGAGTTATTTATTTATGCATACAGAACTGGTATATAGGCCAGAGGTGCAGGGACGGTGAGAGGATTCACCACACACAGAACTGGGAGCAGAACAGGTAGATCGACGAAGTACACTGATGAGGGGAGCAGCGGAAGGGTCAGGAGAGGTCTGCCATGCCATGTGGATCTCCTCAGGGGCAGGTCGGGATCGAACTCATGCTGAAGTGGCTTAAACTTCCTAGTGTTGT
The DNA here is from genome assembly GCF_000260355.1 of Condylura cristata. Classification (NCBI taxonomy): domain Eukaryota; kingdom Metazoa; phylum Chordata; class Mammalia; order Eulipotyphla; family Talpidae; genus Condylura; species Condylura cristata. The sequence continues at coordinate 79,727,340 of NW_004567103.1, read as the reverse complement.
GCCTCAATCCGCGGTGCCACCAGGGAGGGCCCGTGCTCTAACAGTTTTGCTAATTTAGCTTTCGCATCCTCAAAGAATCTAAACTCTCGTGTGCCCCTACCCACTTTTTATGGAGTGCCTTCCATCTCCTATTCTAAATACCACTATTTAGAGAGGCCTTCAAGACTATGTTATTCTGATTTCATTGTTTGTTTCCGTCAAAAATCTTATCTAATGTATAATTATCAGAGTTTTGTCTGTTTGGCCCATTTGTGTGCTCTTTAGCTCTCTTCCATGAGGCCGGGTCATGTGTCTCAGGTCTCACATCATCTGCTGTAACCCCAACACCCACCACAGAATGTTGGCTGCCCCATTGTTGTTTCCTGGCTTCCGAGAAACCCACACTTCACTATCTCACCCAGTACTAGGTTTCCTATAATGGTCGCCCTAGTGTTCCTGCCCATAGCCTCGCTGTTCTGTAGTCTGCTCCATGTGGGTATTGTTACTCAGTGAGAGATGCTCTGATACAATCTTTCTGGCTAAAGTGCTATGGATGAGTGATGGTTTCATTTATTCTTTAATAATTCACTCTCTCATCTCCTTTAAAACACACACATGGCCCTCCCTGGTGGCACAGTGGATTGGAGCACTGCACTGGGAAGCTAAGCCAAGCCGTGGCCATATCAGTGCAAGTTCCATCCATCTCCACCCTGGAGCTGACCCACATGGCACAGCAGACCTTTCCTGTCTCACCTGTAGCTCCTCTCAGCAGCGTATTTTGTCATCTGCCTGTTGGGCTCCCCACTCTGTTTCTGGTGAATTCTCTCACCGCCCTTGCACCTCTGGCTTGTACCCCATTTCTGTAAGCATAAATAAATAAATCTTTAAAGAAAAAATTAGCACACACACACACAATGCCTCTTCTGAGACAAGCCTGGTGAAGGACCTTAAAGACACCAACATAACTAGTTCACAGTGTCTGTGGTCTGTAAGTTCATGGGTTAATCAGGGAGATCGAAAGTGGGCATAGTCCTCTGATCAAAGCAACTGTACAGCATTGCGTTGACTCAAAGAATAGCACAGTCTGAATGTGCTCCATTGGAGAAGGAATGCTGGGGGGTGAAAGTTAAGGAACAATAGAGCTGGTCAGTAAACTCAACTGGCCTACAGGGGCATGCTGTGAAGTCCAGGGGAGCTCCATGTGCAAAGGCAGAAGAGCCACTGGGAAAATGCCAGTAGCTTCGTAAGGTAAGTACATTGTATAAATACAGGAGAAGATAAGGGACAAAAAATGGCGCTGAGAAAGCAGTGTGCATTGTGAGATGGGCTAAGAAATTTAGAATTCATCCGAATCACCATGGTGAGTCATAGGGGGCTTTATCAGGAGAATGACATGATCAGATTTGTTTTTAAAAAAGGTATTTCTGGGGCCCTCCCTGGTGGCACAGTGGGTTAAAAGCACAGCACTAAGAAGCAAAAGCCACTTCCGCATGAGTTCGGAATCACCTGCCCCGCCTATCCCGGAGGTGATCCCACTTGGTACAGTAGACCTCTCCTGACCCGCCCGCTGCCCCCCTCAGCAGTGTACTTTGATGATCTGCCTGTTCTTCTCCTGGCTCTGTCTCTGGTGAATCCTCTCACTGCCCCTGCTCCTCTAGCCTGTACCCCAGTTTTGTATGCATAAATAAATAAATCTTAAAAAAAAAAAAAGGTATTTCTGGTTTACAGGGTAGAAAGGGCACTGAGGGTCTTTATAATGCTTATTCATTCATTCAATGATATTTAGTACCTACAGTATACCAGGCACTCCGCTAGCATCAGGGATGAACAATGATGAGCAAAAAAGAAAATCTGATTTTTGAAAATTCCTGATCTAGTGGGGAAGACAAATCTGGTACCATAAATAAACAGAAAAGTGCAATTTGTGCTGACAAAGGTTATGAAGGGAAGGGACAAAAGCTGTGGAATCATTTGACAGGGTCCAGGTGCTGTGAGAAGAAAGTGATGCTTGTGTTGACTTCTAAAAGATGAGGCATTCACTAGCCATAGTCAGTCTCCCAGAGAAGGAGAAAAGTTAGATAAATCTTAGGGAGGTAGAGCCAATAAGATTCAAAGACTAGTGAGGGGACAAAAGAGACAGGGGAAGAGGAGAGAAACAAGCTGAGCCTGTCTAGGTATCTAGTTTGGACACTCTGAGGTGAAGGATCACAACGACCTCAGCCATGGAGCACCTTGTTTGCCAAGGTGCTTTCTCAAGTCCTCCAAGCAATTCTCATAACAGCCTTATTTGGAATCTACTATCTATTGAGTACCTATACTATAAGTCCTTTAACAGTACTGATTCTTTTATTTTTCTTTTTAAAGATTTATTTATTTATGCATACAGAACTGTGTCACAGGCCAGAGATACAGGTGCAGTGAGAGGATTCACCAGAGACAGTGGGGAGCAGGACAGGCAGATCGACGAAGTACACTGTTGAGGGGAGTAGTGGGCAGGTCAGGAGAGATCTGCTATGCCATGTGGGTCATCTCCAGGGCTGGGGATCGAACTCGTGATGAAGTGGCTTTAGTTTCTTAGTGCTGTGCTTTAACCTGCTGTGCCAACAGGGAGGGCCCCTAACAGTACTGATTCTTAAAGTACTCAGATAAGACAGGGTCTCCAGCATGCCAAAGCCTGGGAAAGTTAAGTAACTTGATTGTGATCTCTCAGTTAAAAGCTTACAGATACTGGATGTGAAACCACATCTGTGGCTCTCCAGAGTGAGTAGTTGTAACCATTCAGTCATGGTGAGTTTGGGCTATCCACAATATATGGGGTACCCCCTCATTTCATATTTCATTATCAGTGCCTTGATTCAAAAGGCACCATCCAATGCTATCACTCCATGGAGCTGAACCACTGTCTGTCAGTCCTTTATGGCATTATCAGATTTAAACCTCAATTTCTCCCTGAGATAATAGGATTTGCAAACAGGAAATGTAATCACTATGGTAGATAAAATTCCCTACCAATTCCCTACCATATGGGGAGTGCCAAGCCTCTTCCATAGAATACTGGGGAGACAGATGTCATCCAAGTATGAGACAAATAGCAAGGAGATGGATGGAGGCTCACTTGGGACAAGAGCCTGCCCCTTGACTTGCTCAACGGTGCCTTTTCCCTGCTGTCTTCTAGGCATCTCTGCTCTAGCACTACTCTTGTAACAACCACTTTACTAATAGCGGAGATTTGAACCCAGGTCTGTCCATATTCCTCACATGTGACAGGTGAGATGGAAGAGAAGAGCCATTAGTTTGGAAGGATGATTGGGAGATTTTTGGATGGGATAGATAAAAGATGCTTCCTCCCTATGACTAGAATTCAGATTCAGTCATCAAGCTCTACCCCGCTATCTTCCAGTCTCTATTGTAGGCTGGAGAGAGGAACAAAACACTGTCCTTAGCCCCTGGCGGCTCACAGTCTGGGAGAACAGGAGCACAGCCAGGTGCATTCTCCAGTCTGAGCACAATCACTGTCGCAGGATGAGAGAAGAGGGCCTGATTTTTTGTGACCGGCCTTACCAGGGACCATGTGGGCTAGCTGGTCTCCTTTAAACAGGGCTCTAGTGAACAAGGGGGTCTTGACAATGAAGATGACAGCAGGAAGGGTTTTCTAGAGACAGGAACAGCAGGAGCAAGGACTTTGAGGCAGGAGAGCAAGCAGGGTGTTTGGAGAGATGAGTAATAGGGTGTGATTAGCAGGTGGATTCTACTTGGAGAAATGCCAGCCACAAGCTTGAAAAAATAAATCTAGGCCACGTGGGGGGCCTTGAACATCAAGCTTCCTGAAGTGAGAGGTGTCATGCTTTAGGCAAACTTGAAAGAGGAACATCTAGATTGACACAGAGATATCCACTGTTGAATGCAGAGCTTGAAGATGTTGCTGATGGAGTGATTGTTGTTGAAGTTCAAGATTTGTTGCTAGGAAAAAAATCCCGAACCTCTATCCATCATGAAGAACTCATGTGTTCTCATGTGTTGTCTGGATTGGTGTGTAGGTGCTGATATATTCTAGCTGAGATGAGACACTTCCCAAAGGGGTTGAAAGTATCTCAGGCTACCAAAGACTGTCAGCTGAGTGAGGGGTTCAGGGTGCAGAGAATTATGGGGGGGGGGCGCTCAGCTGCATAGGAGTATCCCAGCCCCTCTAGCATTAACTAGTTGTAAAAAGAGTAAAGTGAATGATATCAAAGGTTTCCTTTTTGATGGTTATCATGCCCTGGGTGTTTATGGGAAAACAAGCATTAGCAGGTTTGGGCATTTTTTCAAATATTTGCCTCTTGATTGCAAAATAATAATAATAAAAATAATTCATAACAGGCCTCTTAACTGCCTCGTTAGCTTCCTTAGTCAGGAAGAATGGAGGTTACTAGAATTATTTTCTACCATCCCCCTCCAACCCTACTCTGTAGTGTTTTTCAAATACTTCAAGAAAGACAATTGCTGGTCTTTAAATTGAAGTGCATAGAAGAATGTCTTGGAAGAAACAGCATTTAAGAGGTGAAAGATTACCATATATTTAAGTGTTTGAGCCCATCCATCTCTTAGGGGAGAAGTCTTTAATCAGGACCAATGATTACAGGGATAATGTCAAGATAAAAATCATATGCATTCTAGCATCAAGCAAAGTTCTCTGCCTTAAGTCACTAATGGTAGCTTAGATTATTAACCCAGAGATTCTTCTCAAGGCCTAATGGGCCTTCGGCGACTCCACTCTCCAGGCCTTGGGCACTGGCTCACCTTTGCCACTTCACCTTCGGCTTGGAATCTGTCTGTGTATTCACAGCCATATCAATTCAGAAGCAATCAGCTAAATTTGACGTTAAGAACGACCTTAAAAAGCACAAGATTGTGAACTGGTTGTTTTTAAGTCCGACTTTGCAAGAAAGTGGGTTGCGTTGTAGCTGTAGTTTCAGGGTCTCTTTTGGGACTGTTACCTGGTGGCTACTGCTCTTGTATTTGTGTATTTTCTATGTTATTGTCCACAGTACTTTGCCGTTTATAAAATGCTTTCGTATTCTTGTGTTCATTTGTGTATCCTTGGCTATCCGGTTGAGACTAGATTATATTCTGGCTATATCCTAGCTAGGTGCTGGTGATGTTGCTTTTGGAGTTAGTGCGGGGTCCTTGGGTTCACTCTGGGAAAGGTTTCACCAGAGCTCCTCTTTCTTTCAGTGGCATGCAGCGAATTTCTTCATGAGACAAAGATGTTATATGTAGAGTGGGCTTATTAGGGAAAAGGACAGGAGTACTGGATACTTGCATAGGCACAAGTGGCCAGGAAGAGCTGCCCTGAAAGGAGCAGGTTTGTAGAGAGAGGCCTGCATGGTGTCAGGCCGGTGACTTTGAGGAGAGCGGCCTCCACTAAGGGAGGTCAGTGCAGAGAAGTCCTGGCATGGTACAGGTCATGGTCAGGCAGGAGGCCGCTGCCCCTCAGAGGGATTCAGCAGGTGGAAAGGAGTACCTGCATAGTCCCAGGTGGGCAGGAGTGCTGCCCAGTGCCTGTGCAGAGACTGCACTGATACAGACTCCTTCTCTTTGGGAGGGGCTCACTCCTTGTGAGCCATAGATTTGTTGCTGATTTTGGATTATCTATGCAGAATTTGAAAGACACCAGAGATTCTACAATGGGCTTGATCTCCATATATTTAACATCAAGTCTGCGCTCCTTGCACCCCCTCCAACAGCCTGATACTGGCTTGGGTCTTTTGCTTTCTGATCTTGGCATTGAAGCCTAAGGATCTAGGCTCCCATCCTGAGTTAATGGCTATGTTAATTGCTTCTACCCCCACCTCCACCTCTTGGCTCTATGGCCCCTCCTTTCCAGTTTCTCCATTCTTATCCTCCATTAACAGGAGCAGCTTTTATTTCCTTGAGGTGAGATTAGTGAACCCATTTTAACAATGCAAATAGCAAGACCAAGGGTGCACACAGGATGGCCCCTGCAGTGTCTCTCCATAGGTGGATGGGCCCGGGTGCTCTGCTCTTTCGGTCCTCACTCCTCCCCAGCACAGCCCCTCTCACTGTGCTCCGTCCCTTCTACTTGGGCTTCTGCAAAATGGGGCTACGTTCCCCTTAAGCACTTGGCACTTTAAAAACTAGATCGCGCCTTGTTAATTCCCCCAGACCTTGAATTTATCTCAGAGTTCTATTTGTTTTTCCAGAAAGGTCGCTTTGAAAATGTCACTTTTGTTCTTAATTTCAATTGCTTCCCTTCTCTCCCAAGAGGGAAGACAGCAACAAGAATAGAGCTCCAAAGAACCAGAATTGATTAATTGGGTCTGACCTTCGAGTTATCTGATCTGCCTCGAGGTCTAGTTTGCCACTAGCTGCCTGTGAGTGTTCTTTCTCCCTCCTGTGCTAGCCTCCTGCCCTTTTCCAGAATCTTTCTTTCCCTAGCTCTGAAGTCATTGTAATATCAGTACCCCTGCCAACCTCCTCTTGAGGCGAAGATGGCTTAAGAGAACACAAGTCTTATCAAAAAGCCCCTGGGCAAATGTTCACTAAGAAGAAAGAGCTCACCCCTGGGGAGGTGGATGAACACACTTTGGTCTGGGGGGTTGGGTGGGACCCCAGCTGGGGTAGCTTCTCCAGGTCTTCTTGTTCAGGCCACTGAGGGAGCAGCCAAAGGGGGACTCAAGCCTAGTGAGCAAAAGGATGAGGGAGAGGCCTAGCTCTTCCCATTTCCCAAACCTCCAAGGTTCATGAGGTGCTTTCAGAACATTTGCCAAGTCAGCACTTGAAATGTTCTTGTTCACATTTGCACTTTTGCCCCATTGAATAATACAGGTGACTAACTCTTAGGTTTATTTCATGTATATCTAAATATATGTGCGAATAATTGTGTAACCATTAAAATATGCAATTCCAGAAGTGCTTGGGAACACCCCTTCAGTGCCCTGTGGGAGACTCTCAGGTGGGCACCTCAGAGCTCTTCTCTGTCCTCTTCAATGAGCTTTGCCATGCAGTGTTCATGCATCTAAAGACTTTCTTTGCCCTTGTGCAGTATTTGATCCTCATGATATTCACTTTGGAGAGAAAAGCTGAACTTCCTGCATTAACTTTATGGCAAAAAGGATTCAGAGGGAAGAATCTGCCAGTGACCTGAAACTTTGCTCAAGTGTAAGTCCGGGGAGCCAAGGGGTCCAGGCTTCCAAGCTGAAGTGCCTCCCTCCTTTGACTGGGATGTGCTCCCTGATCCCAGGGCCCTGGGCCACCCACTCACTGCTGGCCCCTCCCCTCCAGACCTGGCTGCAGCCGCTGAAGGCTGTCTGGACTCTCAGAGCTGAGCTGTAAATACTGGAGAGGAGCTTTCTTATCTTAGAGTCACTTCTCACTCACCCCTCTGCCAGAGGGCTAAGCATCCATCAAATTGCAGATTGCAAATCAATGCCAAATGACAGCAAATCCTGGAGCCCAAACAGACATCAACCCCTGCCCAGGGAATTGCAGAGAACTTTGGGGCTGAGTGTGGTCAAGAGTCACCTTGTTCAAAGGGATGCTCTGGAACCAGGCACACTGTCCTGCCTCCAGCAGAGAAAGGGAGCCAGGGCCCATGTACCCAGGCCACAAGCCCCAGCTGGAGTCACCCTAGGAGAGCGGGAAACCAGTGCCAAGCTTGATGGCACCTCCTTTGACCATGTCAGCTGTGCATCTGGATTTTCATACAAAGGTGGAGATAGACACCAAAACCCAAAGTTTGGGGTTGCTCTATTCATGCATAGAGAGAGGGGATCCCTGTCTTCTCTCTGCTCCTCAAACAACTCAACTACCAAAACCCATTTGGCAATCTCACCTGCTTGCTGGGATCAGGAAAGACAGATTATAAAGTAAGGTTGATATTCCTGTATTTCCTGGAATTAGCTAAAATGCCTAACAAACACTTCCAGGATGGGACCCCCTGCCAAGCTCTTCATTCCTGACCCTCCTGGTCCCCACGTGGAATATTCCTGCCACTATGACTGTGTGATCCTTTAGGGAGGCCTGGCATTCTCAGCCTCTGTGCTAGGAACATCTTTTCTCTTATTTGCACTTAATTTCTACTCTTCCTTCAAGACTCTGCTCCTTTATCTATTCACTCATCAATTCAACCAAAACATATAAGCTAATAGTTGAATTAAAACCTAGGGGTTATTTTAACCACAGAATAGTGTCCATGGAAAACAGACCAGAAGATCTCGGCTGAGAGACCCCAGGTGCTCTCTCTCTTTCTCTGGTTGCCCTTCCGGTCTGTCAACTGGACCCCACAGTCTGTGTTGCAGCCCTCCGTCCCCCCCCCCCCCAGACATATCTCTTGAGGCTTTAGGACCTGACCCTCCTTATCCCAAACTTGCTGGGGGGAGCTGGCAGTTGAATTCCAAAACACCTCTTTATATATTGCAATTGTTGGTTTTTTTCACACATTTCTATTTGTCCCCAAATAGACTCTATGCTCCTCATAATGTCTTAGTCTGTCACTTCTCCTGTTCATATGCTCCCACTCTCAGCCCTGAGAGGTCCCAGGTCAGGGTCAACAATGCCTCATTCTCCAAGGGGAGTTTCTCACTGCTCCATCTGTGTGCCCTGGTGCCCACATGTTGTTAAAGAATGCAATGCTCTTTGACAACATTGTAAGCCATTTAAAACTGCTCAAGTTAAAGAACCAGGGGATATTTCTACCCAATGCTCAAAAACAATACAATGATAATGACAATACTTCTCTTCCCTTTATTTCTCTTATGTCCTTTTTTCAAAAACTATTTTTAAATTGGATTGTGCTCATTGAGGTAACATTGATTTACATACAGAACTATATGACTTAGAGACGCAGTTCACAGATCCCCAGATGTGTGTTATTGCATCTGCTCTGGGTGATCGGCCCCATCTTGCAAGGTGACCAAGGACACACAGGGGCTCATGTTACTCAGGCTGAGAAAAGGCTCAGACTCCATGCTGAGTGAAAGACAGAGAATGAGAATCTACTGTATGGTATGGGCAGGTGGGGATGGCAGGTGAATTTGAGAGAGGTGGGTTCCTTCCCCACGTCTGACTGACACCCGTTTCACAACCACAGACACTTCTGGATGACTGAACAACTTAAAATCTTTTTAATCTTACACGGTTCTTCCTTTCTTGTCGGCAACTATTGCTGATGGCAGGGCATGCTGGCGTCTTGGCAGACTGCAGCCTTCCCGCTGGGGAGAAGGGTTTTGAGTTTTATGTCCCAACATGACTTTGATGGATTCAGACAAATTTCTCAGGGTTGGTGGACTTTCGCCCAGGCTGGAAATCTTCCCTAGGCAGCAGGAAACATCTGAGACACCCAAACCCCAAATGGGGTGTTTTGCTGTATTAATTCCTAGATCTTGGTGGACTATAGCCAAAAAAGCTTGAGGAAGGCAGAGCTGGGGGGTTGGGGGTGGGGAGTGGTGTCCCAGTCTCCAAGGCTAGAAGTGAGCAGTGCTGTCCCTCTATGTCATGCTCTGGCTTCTTCACTCGGTTGGAACCTGCCCACTAGGAGTGTGCTAGGTGGAGAGAGTCCAGAGTCTTGGCTAGCCTCGGCTGCACTACTGGGAAAGGTTTGTCCTGAAGCCTTGCCCGGATAAAGGTAGGTTTGAAAGAAAGTCAAGAACGAACTCATAGATAGAAACTGGGGGTGAATGTCGGGGTGGGGGGGATACTATCAGAGGGCAGAACTGAGGAAATCTGTCAAATGGGCAGTCATTGTAGAGGTAGGAGGAAGCAGGGCATTTTGAAGACTAACACCACAAAAGCTGGTTCAAGCTTCAGTGCCCAGTTTTACATGTGACGTCACATCTAGCCACACCCAGTGCTGAGTGTGAACTTGGCCAGACCCAGATGGGGAAGGAGGTCTAGTGCCTTGCTCTGCAAACAAGACCTTGCCTATAATTCTATGGCCATCTCAGAGCTCAGGAGTGAGGGTTTCAGAGAAATACCCCAAGAAATACCCCAAATACCTCACTTCTAGCCTTGGCCCAATTTTCCCAATCCTTGGGTCCAAATCCATCAGAAGATTAGTACCAGTGGAAATCACTTCATAGAGTGTACGTTGTTAATCAGTTTGTGTTGTGTGCAGGCACTGTACCAGGCTCTGTTTTCCAAATGTTAACATGAGAATAGTCTCATAGTCTAATGACTGAGAAAGACATTTCTCTGTATATGGGCCTTGAACTCACGTATACACAAAGTTCTTTGGTGGTCCATAGGAAGCATGAGTTAGGAATGTACACAGAAGTACTAAGATGTGCATAGGGTTTTGAATGATAAATAGGAGTTTTCCAGGTAGAATAAATGACAAAAAGAAAAAAAAAAACTTATGCGAAAGTAAAGAGGTATGTTCAGGAAATTGGAAGTGGAGGTCAAGCCACCAAGCCTTCTTATGCTCTGATAAGAATTTTGTATTCAATCTTATAGATATGAGGAAATACCCAAGGTTTTAATCAGGGTATTACACAGTCATACAGATCATAAGGGTAGCTTGAAATGAGGAGGTTTACCTAAGAGAAACACTGCTAACGCAGAGAGAGGTCTGGATCAGCAGTCTGTGTCCACGCATCAAGATAATGGCTTAACCCACAGTTACCCACTCCTCTCCACTTTCTCTGTCACATCAGCCAAGTCACTTCTCTGATATACTTGCAGCACTTTTTCAAAAGGGGCACCATGGGAGATGATGAATGCAAAAGCACTTTGGGAAAAAAATGGACATTATAAATGCAAGTTGCAGTTGTCATATTATTATTTTCCTCCTGAATGTCTATGATGGATAGCAAATCCACCCAAGCACACACCTGCCACCCAGGAAGGCTCGGACCCACAGCTTCACAAGACATGCCATCCGTGGAAAATGGGGAGCCATGTCAGCTGCTCGAGGGTGTGCCAAATCGGTTCAGCTAGGGTGTCGGGCTGTCTGGTGCCCTCCCTAGCTGGGGAAAGGATTCATGTGGGCTTTGAGGCCAAACAGTAGCTTCTCCCTCCCAGGACCCGCTATCCAGTCAGACTCAGAGGAGCCCTAGCATGGAAACCAGACCCACCTGTCCTGGGCTGGCTAATCTCCCAGAGGCTCCAGTGAACGGGAAGGGCAAATTGATCGTTGACTGACAGGTCCCCAGGCTGGCTTGGAACGCCTGCTTCGGATGAATTGGCAGTGCTTTCTGCTTCCATAGTCCATGGGAACGTGCTGTTCTTGTGCAAACAGCCTGGTATGCTGCAGGCTGAGGGGCGGGGGCTTGGGAGACTCTGAACATGGTGGGAACCCTCAGAGTGCCTGGAAGACAAAGTGCTGTTCTGAGGTGGCATTTACTCCTCAGAATCCCAAACCCATGCCAGCTGGAAATGGCACTCTGTTATCATTTACCCTCAACTGATCGACTGAATAGATTTTAGACACTCAATTTTGGCACCACTAAACTGAGGGGCGGCAGGGAGTCAACTTTCCCTCTCAAGGTCTTGGTCTCCTCATCTGTGAAACAAGACTAGGAATTCCAGTGATTTCTGGCAATAAGAGAGTGGTAAAGGTTTGGGGTACTAAAGTCGGTGGATAAGTATCGACACTCAGTCCTGTGGCTTCCGTGGGGAGAGTGGTTTTCTTTATCCAGCCCAGTGCCTGGCTTTGTATAGCTCCTCTAGGATAACAATAAACAGTAATATCTTCTACTTGAGCTTAACCATGTTTCTGAAAGACTGTAGCATCAGCCAACACAAGCACATCCTTAGCAAGGTTTCAGTATAGTCGGCTACTAGTAACAAAAATGTTCAATTGTGCAGAACAGCCATGGCTGTGGGTCAGTTTTGCTGTCTGAGAGAATCCTGAATCCCCTTAAGTGCTAGCTTGTGACCCAACTCCACAGTGGGTCAGTAAAATTTTGCTGTGATTTCCTTAGCAAAGTAGAAGTAGGCTGGGCTAAACCCATTAGAACACAGAAAGCAAACACTCAAACCCTGTTTTGAGGCACGAACGAGCAGTTTCCCCAAATCAGTCCAGATGGCTCTGAGGTGTGGCTCAGGGGAAGACTTTGTCACCTGTAGCCAGGATGTACCTATTGACCGTGGAGTGCAGGTTCCAGGTGGACCCTCACCAGGAGTCCAAGGGTCCCAGAACAGTGACTGCCACCATGGGGTCTTGCCAGACCTTGGTTTTTTTCTAGAGCAGGTAAGAAGAGAGCACTGTCCTCTTGGATTTAGAACCCTCTCCCGGTATTCACTGGGCGGCTCTTGGGTTATGATCCTGAAGAAGAAACACTGAATCGGAGAAACATTATTGATAATTGACAACAATAAGACAATGCAGACGCACATCCACTTAATGAGACATGGCACAGCTGTTTAAAGTGACGTGCGTGAAGTTTCCCATAAGATCGGAAGGCTTGTGTCTTATCACGCTGAATGAAAACTGAAATATTCACTTGATTGCAAGTAAGTGAATCGTAGACTTAGGAAAAACAATCCTTGGAGGAAACCAATCGCTCAGCTCTAGGTGGTCCTTGTTGGCTTTCTACTCTTACATATTTTCAAATATTCTACAGGGAGCATGTATTGTTTTAAAGTGGAGAAAAAAATTTAAGTAGAATCTTCTTGCCATCCCGTTGAGACACACAAGCTGGGATGCTTTATCGGCAAGATTACACTGTATAGCAGCTTGATCATTTCAACATGATGGCAAGAAGATTCGGACCATGCAAATGCCAGGAGAAGAGCCAAAAGACAAAAATCTCCCCATTGCCGTGAAGCGCTGAGCGCCACCCAGATGCCTGTCATTCTTGGCGCCTCCACGGAGAGCACAAGTAACAGCAACCCAAACAGAGGGGCACAAATTCAGCACAGACATTAACATGGCTTCCATCTGTGCCTTTGCAAACATTCAGAAAATTTCATATTCTTTTAAACTGCTGCTGGTTCTGCAAAAAAAAAAAAAAAAAGCCACTTAGACAGGAGACATGTTATCCGCATGTTGCTATTGCAGATCACACGAATTTTGTCCCCTCTTTGGAATTATCCTGGGATCTGTAGCTCAGGCTGTGGGATGTGGTCAGTGTTGTCAAACCATTGCTTTCTCAAGATGGATTATGAATTTCCAAAAGCCGTTTGAAAACTGCTGTTCTTAAACTGGCTCATTCCTTGGGGAAGCATTTCCTGGTGAAAATGAAATGTGACTGAAAAGACCAGAGACAGAGAAGAGACCTGTGAAGACGCTGTCGTCAGGCTGGCACCGATGCCCGTGGGGCTGCGGCTTGGGAATAATTGCAAGGCCTCTGCAGAGACAGCACTCATTGTTATAGATCAATTTGTGTACTTTAGCAGGAAGATTTGAATGTTCACATCTTGGCTGACCACCCCTCCCCACCCCCCATGTGAGTTCAAATCAGAAAATACAGAGAATGAAACAGCCACTGCCTGCCTTCAGGGGGTTCACTGGACCCCTATCATTGCCACCCTGTCCTGTGGGTATTTATTTTTTGGCCCATGAATTTCATTGTTGGCATCCAGAAGAGGCACAGGAAACCATCCAGGTTCAGCACATCAGCATTTTTATAATGAGTGAGGAAGGGACCCGAGGGCAAAAGGTCAAATTTTGGACGTGAGGAAGATGAATCTTTTCTCCCTGTCCTTTTGCTGCCTGAATCACCTGAAGCAGATAGACCTGGACTTTGTTACAGGTAAATAATTACAGTTGTATCTGCCATAAATATCTTGCTGAAGGGGCCATTGCAAAAATTGAGATTGTATCTCCAAGCAACTGTCAAATGGCTAGAATAAATTCAGAGGACTTGAAATACTGATGTACATTTTCTATCATAGATATCTCTCGGTCTAGACTTTCAGACTGCATCTTGACAGAACACCTAGGATGGCTGAGAAATTAAGGAGTCAGGAACAAAAAAATTACATAGTGTTGGTGTTCTGTGGTTTGTGTCTTCTTTATCTGTGGTCTCGGCAAACAGGAAGTCCTTGTGAATTGGGGGGCTTGAGCAGAAATGTTAAAGGCACAGATCCCTGGGAATTAAAAAAGCCTGAGGAGGTAATAAATCTCAGACCAAAATGGAAAGCCTGAAGAGGTCAGTGAGCTACAGCCAACCTAATATCTGTACTTTTCAGGGCCGCCATAAATCTGACACTACCCCTTCTTGGCTCAGCTGGCTTCTGTGCAGCCGGCAGATCAAAGCTTCTCCCCATACCCTCGCCATCAACCTGTTTCTCATTGGACCTGGTGGGTGAGGCAGGCAGGATGGTGAGGGAAGGACGGGGCTGTCCCTCCTTCCTAGAGCCATCTGGGGTGCATATTTAAACACCACAGTTTAGGGTTTAGGGAGAGGACCCTGCAGGAAGTAGAAGCACTGTCCCAAACTGGAAGACCGGAGGCTTGGCTGTGGGAAGCAATGGCAAGGGAAATCAAGGAAAATTGCCTGTCTGGGATGCTGTCTTTTTTTGGGTCAGGAGGGAGGAACATTTGACCTTTCTAAACTTGATTTTTTTTTCCCCCTGAGTATAATTTTATATTTAGCTTTATTTCTTTTTCACATCTTCATTGTTATATTTTTTTTTGTTGAAGTGATGCTGAATCATAACATGGTGTGAGTTTCCCGTGTACATCACCATAAATCAGCATCTCTATAGATCACCTGAAATTTGCCACTAAAGGTTCAATTCTATTCTTTACATATTCATCAATTCCAGTTTAACTGAATCTTTGCTTCATATATTTCCCCCAAATTATATAATTTTTCAAAAAAACTCATTAACAGTCCTAGTTACTTATTATCTAATTTTTATGCCAAAAGTGCTCTCAGACATCTTATGCATCTGATCACTTATCCTCACAAAAATCCTGCAAAGAAACACTGTTCGCTTCCTTCTTATGAGGAAACTGAGGCTCAGAAAGGTTAAACCTTGGTCCCTCCTTGATGGCACAGCGGGTTGGGGCATGGCACTCTGAATCTGTCCATTGCCACTACAGCAGGAGTTCAGTCCCCAGCCAGGCAGGTGGCCTACATGGCGTGGCAGACTCTCCTGACCAGCCCGCTGCTCCCCTCAGCAGTGTATTTCAGCCAATCTGCCTGTTCTATTCCCCACTCTGTCTCTGGTGAATCCTCTCACCTCCTGTACTTCTGGCCTATACCCCAGCTCTTACATACATAAATAAATAAATCTTTTAAAAAAATAAAATGAAAGGTTAAACATCTTGATCAAGGTCACGCAACCAGTGGGTAGCAGAGTCGAAATTTGAATCCAAGCCTCTAAGTCTGAAACCCCATAGAGTTCCTACTCTGCCACAAGAAATTGACTGTGATCTGGGCACCACTAAATCCTGCAAAAGATAATAAAAATAAACCAGAAGAAGAACCTAGTTTTAAAAAAAAATGATCTGAAAGTTGAGATCTGACATATCTATAAATAATAGTGATACAAAGTAGAGGGTGATAAATGCTTTCAGAGAGGTACAGATAAAATATGAAGGGATTTGAAGCAGGCAGCGATTACTTCTGGGAAGCATGGGTATTTGCCCTGGGTCTTGGTGCATCTATAGGATTTGGGCTTCTGGTACAAAAGAGAAAGGACATTGCAGCAAAGAAAATCACTCCTCAGTGGTCTCAGTCAACCCAGCATGGAGACTTCTAGTAGCTAAGTTTGGCATAAGCTACCTTAAGAGTTTTGCTAAATAAATTTGGAACAGACAGTAGCTTAAGCATTTGCATGTCTTTTAAAAACAGATAAAGAGTTTGGATTTTTTTTTCTTTCTGTAAGCAATAGTTACTGGATATTTTTGAACATATGCTTTAGGAAACAAATTTTTTTTCTGATGGCTGCAGGCATCAGAAGCTAGAGATGGGCAAACAACAAGTGGGAAGCTATTATAATATTCCAGGGTTTTAAGGGTGCTGACCTTGAGGGCTGACTTCTGTACATCTTTGATTTTGTTGTTGGTGGAAGGTCAACATGTTAACTTTTATTATTATTATTATTTTAACATTTATTTATTTATTTATTCATACAGAGCTGGGGTACCAGCCAGAAGTGCAGGGGCAGTGAGAGGTTTTACCAGAGACAGAGTGGGGAGCAGAACTGGCAGATCATGAAGTACACTGCTGAGGGGAGCAGCCGGCAAGACAGCAGAGGTCTGCTGTGCCCTGAGGATCACCACTCCCCCGAGGCCGGGCTGGAACTTGCGCTAAAGCGCTGAAGAGGCTGTAGCCTGATTGCAGTGCTGCGTGCTCCCTAGCGCCACCAGGGAGTGCCCCAACGTGTTAATTTTTGTCCGTCAGGAGAACTAGATGAAGTTTTAGTTTTATGTCAATTACTTTGAATCATTCTTTAGAACCTACAAGTCTCAGGGAGCTAAGAAACAATACACTGGCTCAACGTTCTCAAGGACATCTAATTCCCCTGCAGAGAGGCTGGCACTAAGCAGAGTGAAGCATCACATGTCTGTACAACAGAGAGTCAGGATCCCAGGGTCCAGACTGCATCCCTACTCTAAATTTCTGTTTGATTTTGGACAAAACTCTTTCTCTCTTTGCATTCAGTTTTTCCATCTCCTAAAGATGTAGAGCATACTTCTTGGTTCACCTAAAACTGGGTGGGATTGGATAGTGCAGGTTACATAGGCTATCTCTTTTCAGACTAGGTTGCTCCTAAAAGCTCCAGGATTCTTTGGGGTTGTTTCAGAGACTTCCCACAGAGAGAGGCTAAACATCTCCTTGAATACATTGTCTTAATATATATTGGGTTTCCGAAGCAAATATGTAATGAATGAATTATTTAAGTCATTGGTGACTTAGAGATTTATTTGAGAATCAGCAGTTATAGGAGAGATTTCCAGATTTAGCTTAAGTAATTGTGAGATCTTTAGTGAGTCATTCATCCTCACCTGCACCCCTTCTTCATCTGCCCCATGCTTGGTTTTGAATAGATAATCTGTGTCCCTTGCAGTGATGAAGCTATTGTTCTCCATTACATAGAGTTAGAGGACATAAATAAAATGTATTGTGACAATGCACTTATCTAGTACTTAGAAAGCAAGGCCCTGTATCACATCCGTTATGCAGACTTTGACCAGATACAAGGAATCAGACCTTGGAATAGATGAGTTAGCAAAGAAAGAGAGCAAAAAGCTGTTGTCAAATCTGACATCAGAAAAAAATGACTTTAAGACAGGCATGAATCCAAACCAAAACACATGCACTATAGTCCTAGGAAGTCTTAGGAAGGCCCCCGAAGTCCTCTCTCAGAGCTAACCAACTCTTAGTTCATGCATAATTCTAACATGGTTGACAATTTACTGTTACAATCAGCAATCGAAACCCCTGTAGAGGGAAAGGGACTGCTAAAGACAAGTACTGATAAAACAGCAGTGCCAGTCTGACACCAAGCTGATAGAAATGAATAAGGCGAGAAGCACTAAGGAGCTAGAATTTGAAAGCATTTGAAGATAGTGATTGTTGACCATAGGGCAGATATTTTTTCATGATTTAGTTCTATCTATCTCCCTGTGTGTCAGGAGTTAAGCTAATGTGAAATCCAAAGGAATCCAAGACAGATAAAAAACTGGTTTCTGAATTAGAGTAGATGAGTTAGCAAAGGAGTAGAGCAAGAGATATACCAAATACTTGTTTCAAAAAGCCAGTTGTCAAATCTGATGTCAGGGGAGAACTGACTTTAGACAAGCATGAAATGAAAAGCGTAGATCCAGTATTAAAGAGATAGTTCAAGTAGTTCAAGAAGACGCTCTAATTGATGTTCCAGTAATGACCGTGAGTCATGATAAAAATAAATTCAGTTGTGTAGTCTTTACTCAAAACAGTGTGAAAGTGCATCATTTATCTGTGAAGATTTCTGAGAGTGAATTTGGGGGAAGGGAGGCCCTGGGGAATCAAACTTTGGTCCTTGCAGAGTTAAGACTCAGTTATCTGGAAATCTCCTTAGCTAAATCCCCCAAATGTCAAGCTCTCCCAAGGTGTTCTCTTTCCTCTAGAGATTCATGGGATTCTGGCCCCAGGGTCTCCGGGGCTGGTGTGTTCACAGTGCATGCTGATGGATGCCAGGCTCAGCGTGGTGAGAGCGCTAAGAGCGGATTCAAGGCTGTCAAGTGCTCTGTTCATCTCTATTTCATGCTGCCTTGGGAAGATACACAGCGAGAACAGAAAGAAAGCATTCCTGAAAACCTCAGCTGCCTTGTGCCAGGCAGAATCTCCTCACTACAGTCAGCAATTTACAGCAACGACTGTGGATTTAATGACTAGAGGGGTTGCAGGTAGGTGGGGTGGGCTGGGCCTGGGAGCCTTACTGAAGAACTTGGACTCTTGTTCTGCATGGTCACACTTTTCTCAAGTGAGTGCCTGTGAGAACAGAGAAGCATTCTGCACAATGTCTAAGGGAAGTCAGGAGACCACATTGTCCTGTGATGGAGTAGGGGAAGACTCTCCAGGGAAATTGGCTGATATTGTCACTTTACCACTTGGCACTCGGGTGAACGTCACATGTGAGCTCTAGATGGCAAGTTGACCTGGTGATGCTGCCCTCATCTGGACTGATCTTTCTGCTCCAGAGCTTTGGGATGGCAGAAGGTCTGCCCCAAGGCAAGGATGGGCGAGGGAATTAAAATGTAGTAAGCCCCATGCTTATTCCTTGACCCGAATTTGCTCCCTAAACTATGATGACAGCGCTATGAGGTGAGACATGGTTGGACCACAACCTATTGCACTGGGGCCCAGCGGGCTGAGGGACCTTCCTGAGGTAACATTCCCACTGAGACTGATGGGAGGAGGCTTTCCAGTAAGATGCACCTGGTACTGCCCAAGTCTCTGCTACTTTCACTTTAATGGTTTCCTGGAGGACAGAGGGTAAATGCTTTTGGGGGGACCTCCTTTGAATATGCTTGGGAACAGAGCCCATATCCATCCAGGATCAACAACCATAGCTTCACTGGGGCATTTGTTAAGGGTGCAAATTCTTGGGTCTCACTCCAGACCGACTGAATGGGAAATTCTTGGGGCAGGTGCAAGCAATTTGTGCTTGTAAATTCTTCTAGGTTATACACATTATAAAAGGTACATAACTTCTCCTCTCCTGACAGATAATCACTCTCAATACTTTCTGATATATCTTCCCAGAAAAAAAAAATACACACACACACACACACACACATATTCTTTATTTGGAGTTTGGCTCACTCAGTAGACATAGGTCTAATTCTTATTTTCCAAGTTTACATAATATACCATTATTTGAACGTACCATAACTTATATAGGTGATACTGACTGCACCGAAGTTTCTGAGTCATCGCTCTGGCCTTGCTGCTCAAAGTTCTACCCCAAGACTAGCAGCAGGGTAACACCAGGGATCCAGGAGACTTGTAGACTCTCGGACCCCATCCTGGACCTTCAACTTTGAATCTGCAATTTTACAGGATTCCTGGGATTCAATGGCACATCAAATTTGGAGGAGTAGCAGGCTCTGAGGAATGAAGGTTTAGCTCCATGAGCTTCAGGTAGTCCATGAGCTGAGTTAAAACTGTGGGCTTGTACTACCCTGGATACAGCAGAGTGAGCAGGACGGGACTGGACTGTACATCATCAGGGCAGGTCTAGTGCTTTGATGCTTGGCTTCCTGGATGCTGGAGCCCTTATAGACTTTTGGAAGACTTACCTTCTATGAAATGTTCCCTGGAGAACAGAGATGTAAAGGCTTTCTCTTTTGTCACCAAACTGGTCAATACATAGCTGGAGAATTTTTCCCTATGGCCATGCTCAGAGGTAATGAGTGCTGGGATCAATTAGCAATGTCTGCCTTGGATGTTGGATGGGGGAGGGTTGGTATGAATTGTGTACTGCTGTATGAAGTTAGAGAAGGTAAGGAAAGGAGGATTTGAGCAGATCAGAACTAAAAGGTTTGGAAACACTGAATTATCAATGTAGTTTTCCCTTTGCAAAGTTTATAGGCAAATTCTCCTATATTGCTTGTTAAAACCCAACTGCCATTTAAAAAGATAAAAGGGGACCCTTCTTGGTGGCACAGAGGTTGCTCTCAATGCTATCAAGTTATTGCCAACCAATGTGGCTTGTGTTTGACCCCTGGCCAGGGAGCTAACCCATGTGGAGCAGCAGACCTCAATTCTCACCTGCTGCTCTCTCCTCAGCAGCATGTTTCAATGTATACACCTGTTCTGTTCCCCACTTGGTCTCTGGTGAATCCTCTTACCCCCAAACGTCTAGCCCAGATCTCGGTTTTTGTATGCATCAATAAATAAAAAAAAAAAAAATCTTTAAAAAAATGATAAAAAATGGATATGGTTAAGGGGTGGGGGAAGCAAACATTATAAAAAGTACATAGCTTCTCCTCTCTTCACAAATAATCACTCTCTGGCTTATCTTTCCAGAGAAACTTTTATGTACACACACATGCTTTATCTGGAGTTTGGCTCACTCAAAAAGATATAGATCTAATTATTATTTTCCAAGTTTACATAATGCACCATTATTTGAATGCAGCATTCAAATAATGGACTCTAGTGAGTCTCCATTAACGAATACTTTGTTTCTGATGTCTTTGAAGCTACAAGTTAACTTCTAAGAATATCTCTATATACATGTCTTTGTTCTCAAATGTATTTCCCCAGAATCTATGGTTAAATAAAATTGCATTTTAAATTTAGATTATTGCTCAGCTCTCTTTCCAAGAGAGCATATTAGCTTTTGTTCCCAACTGTAATATACCACTAGATGTATTAAAAATACCTTTCCATTTTAAAATAATCATGCAGTTGCAGGAAAATTGTAAATACTGTGTTGTATAAAGATCTTTCTTAACCATTTGAGAACATGTCATCAACCTTATATCCCATTGCTTCTGAGTATTTTTGGGTTCATTTCCTATAAACAAGCACATTTTCCAAAGTAACCTCAAAATAACTTTTGGAATCAGATCATTAACTGATGTACTGTTAGGTCTAATCCTCAGACCTTTTCAAGTCTCACCGATTATCTCAATAATGTTCTTCATAGAAAACACAAATAGTTTGAAATCCACTGTAGCTTTTGATGTCATGTCTCTTTAGCTTCCCTGTTTGGATGAGTCCTCTGTTCATCCTTGACTGAGGAGTACAGACAAAATTATTTTATGGAACACTGCTCTTCAACTTAGGCTTTCTTTGATGTTTCCTCACGATAAGATTCAGATTATGTGTCTTTGGCAGGAATATCAGACAGATGTGGGCTCTTTTCATGGTGTGCTTGCAGAGAACACACAATTTTCATTTGTCCCATACCTGCTCGTGTTCCCTTTGATCAGTAAGGTGGTGGCTCCCTGGGTTCCTCATTTTAAAGTAATTCTTTCTCTTTGGAGTCAATATTTTGAATTGATATTTGAAAATCTACCCTCTGTTCCTCATCAAACTGTCAATATATTCATTAATTGTTATTCTTTAGTATTTTTAAAAAATTATTCCTTTATTGTAAGATTTTTTATTTATTTTTGCATTGAAGAACTGAGGTATAGGCCAGAGGTGCCGGGGTGGCGGACGGGAAGATTCACCAGTGACAGAGTGGAGAATAGAAGAAGAAAATCTACTAAATTCACTGCTAAGAGGAACAGAGGGAAAAAAAAAAAAAAAAAACAGTGGTTCTGCTGCACCATGTGATTTACCTCCCCGGCAGGGGATCAAACTCAGGCCATCACAGTGGACTGGTTCAGTTACAGTGCTGAGACATAACCCCTAGGCCACCAGGGAGTCCCTCTTCGTGTGTTTTCATGTTTTATTTCACAAATTATATTCTATTGCAATCACGACTTATTGTGGTGCTCAGATTGTCCTGACTCCAGTGAGAGCCCTTTCAAGTGGCTTCTGTGTGCTCTGACCCATCTATATTGTTCTTGGAACTTCCTTGCTCTTTGCATCATAAAATGTTCCCAACTCATCTTGTCCTTTCCTGCTCAATCCTAGATTGAGTTGTTTCTCTAAGGAGCCCTGGTTTTTCACTGGAGAGCAATATTTACACATGTGCATGCATACATATATGCACACATTTATATAGGAATTTATTTCTATATAGATGTGTTGTGTGCTTATTTCTTTATCTTTCCATGCATGTTAAACACAGTGAGTGATAAGCTATCATTGTGGTCCCTCCTTGGCCATCTCGGGCTGTGGCTTCCCAGCCAGTACCACACTGCTGCCAAGGATGCTTTCAACCAAGCAGGCCCTGGCCCTCATTCTGAGCCGTTGTGACACTTCCTGCCCCATCCCAGCACAGACTCCTACCTTGTTCTGTTCCAGTCGAGAACTTTAGGAATTGAAATGCTTGACAGGAAAGAGAAAGAAGAAGGGAGAAGAAGGAGAAAGAGACTGGCCTGTTAATAGTTCAGGGAACTCCTTTGAGTGAAAGGATCTGTCTTTGTTCCTACTGTTGAAATTGATGATTCAGTATTGCAGGGACCTTTCTGATTTAAGGAACACTGGGATTTTTTTTTCTGGACTGGAGCAGGAGATGTGTGAGGGTAGATGTTTGCGATTGTAAGGGGGTGTCTTAAGCCACTCTTGGAATTCTTTATTTTGGGAAAAATAAAATGGACTGAACAGACATCAAGATGGAGGCAGACAAACCAGAAAACATATAAGGGCAAATTAATAGGGAGGAAGAAACTAGAAGTCCTCTAGTGAAGGAGAGAGGGTGCGGAAGGATGGTTGGGGGTATTTCAGACTGCAGAACAGTTGTAAGGAAGTACCAAGTCAGATAGTATACCAGAGGAGTCCCCTGTCAGTCAGGAGCGGGCCTGACTCAGTATCCCTGCTACATCCTGTTATTGGCTCCCAGAAGCCATGCAAAGAGAAGGCTCAACATGAATGTAGTGCTGGGTTCAGAGCACAGCAGCTGGGTTGTGGGAGAAATATGCTTCCTGAGGTCAAAGGTCTCTCTTCCTGAAGCCAGACATCTGCCACGTGAGCAGAAGAGCAGAGGACCTTTCTAGCAGAGTGAGACTGAATCATAATCTGTTTCATCAGAGAGATATAAACTGTCTCTATGTGCAGAGACACACAGAGAAAAGTGGGGAGGGATTAGCAAAGAGGAAGAAAGGCAACTCTCACAAGCTATTTGATGCCAGAGACTTCACCTATTTAGACTGTTCTGAAGTGGAAGTGCCCACTCATGTATCCCTTAGAGAATATTTGGAAACCAGCCATTGCATAGATAGTCTCTCCAAAAGCCACTGCATCCATCACCCCCACTCTTCACTCTCAGGACTTTGCTCACCTGATTTCATTCATACTTTAACTCCCTGTGACTGCTGGGGACCCTCTTTTTTGGTTGGCAAACCATTTGCTTTCTTTCCTTTGATACAGAGACCTTGGCACATCCTCACCGGCGATTTTCATCTTCTCATACTTCCCTGAACTCAGTGGCATCCACAGCGCATGTGGGAATCATTTACTCTTCCAACTCTTCTCAGCAGGACCCAGGGTCAAGCCAGGCCACTGGTCATCATTCCCCCCGTGTTACTGGCTAGTCAGGAAGGGTGGAGGCAGTATGCTGGCGGGGGCACGTGGGTCCCACAGAAAACCCTGAAAGAGAGTTGGGAATTCACATCCTGTTTCCTGGGTTAAACTAGCTGTTCTTGTCCTCCTTTGTCCTTGCCTAATGTTTCAGCTTCAAGTCTAATATAGGAACTAATGTCTGTCCTCATGTCTGTATAGTGGTGGGCATCCTTTTAGGTTTTACCACAATGCTGAAAAGCATAGGGTGGTATTTTATAGATGAGAAAGTGGAAAATCAAGAAAGGGTTAAGTGATATGCCTAAGGTCACACAGCTAGAAGAGCCTGAAGCACAGCTGGCTAAATCTGAGTCGCTTAGTCTTAGTCACTTAGTGG
This sequence comes from Condylura cristata, assembly GCF_000260355.1. Lineage (NCBI taxonomy): Eukaryota > Metazoa > Chordata > Mammalia > Eulipotyphla > Talpidae > Condylura > Condylura cristata. The sequence continues at coordinate 79,703,463 of NW_004567103.1, read as the reverse complement.
AGCATTTTTTCCACACATGCTAGCCTCCTCTATTGTGTGTCCCCCACCCATGGATTCTTTCTCAACTCTCCAGAGAGTCTGCCACATTCATTCTGATTCCCTCCCCCCGCTTCTGCAACCTTATGAAATAACTTGCTCTACTGAATCATTGCTTTACCTACAAGATATAATTTTATTCTACTGCCTCTGATTTCATTATCTCTGTTTTGTCACTCGATCTCGCTTTTTTCTAGGGGTTCCAAAGGATTTACAATGAATGATAAGAATGGAATTATAAGCACCAAAAAAATAGAGAATAATTAAATGTCAGTCATGGCCATGATAGAGTGAATGGAATTCTGTATCTCACTATTTGGGGCACTGACTAGGATGATACTCATTAACTGTTTTTTATTCTTAAGGCTATGAGTTTGGCTGGGAATGCAGCAGCATGTGATGGATCATGCTTACCTTCTCTTTCCTCCACCAGCAAGCCTCCCCCCCGCAAAGATAAGCATCTTTGGGAGCAAGAATTTTTAAATGAGATTGTTCATGCATCAAGAAATAAGTATTAATAGCTAAAGTGCATTCATATGGTGATTGTTTTCTGGTGATGAGAATGAGAAATGTTATTTCTCTATTAAATTATGGAAGCCACTGGATTGTGCATGCCATGCTGATGTGCCAGCTCTGTTTCTCTCTACTCACAGTGATGCTTGGCGTCTCGTTTTCAAACTTGATGCCTCTGTAATTTGGCCTGAATGTTCTGTGTGTACAAGGGCATTGCGCCAAGAGAAACAATGGTTGCTAAATCTGCATTTTGGGTTTACTCCTGGGTCTGCATTACAGGTGGGCACAGTCAAGCTTTCCACTGGTTCTATACTGGAGCCCTGTGATTTTTTTCCAGCCCCACCTGTAAAGGGACACGGTGAATACAGCCAGGAGGGCTGGACCTAGCAAGTGAGCCCAGAGAGAAACTGCTGAAGAAACCGGGTGTGTGGTATCAAGAGGGAAAGACCACCGCAGTCATGAGCTTCATCTTCAAACACAAGAAGAGAAGGATTCTGACATATGTCCTGGGTTGTCTTTGGAATGCAAAACTAGAATTTAAAGGTTTCTGGTTCGTTTACATTTTTGCCGTACTTCACTACTCATGAAGTCCTTTTAAAAACATTGCTACTAGAAGCTCTCTCTGGTGGCACAGCGGGTTAAAGCACAGCACTAATAAGTTTAAGTCACTTCAGCATGAGTTCGATACCCCCCTGCCCTGGAGGTGACCACATGGCGTGGCAGACCTCTCCTGACCCGCCCGCTGCTCCCCTCAGCAGTGTACTTCGTCGATCTGCCTGTTCTGCTCCCCACTCTGTCTCTGGTGAATCCTCTTACCCTCCACATCTCTGGCCTGTACCCCAGTTCTGTATGAATAAATAAATAAATCTTTAAAAAAAAACAAAAAACATTGCCACTAGAGAGCCATTTCCAGAATGACAGGGTTTTTGCGAGAGTTTTGCTTCACATTCATACCCTCAACTCCTACACTAGTTATCGGCACACAGTCAACACGCAGGACATTGTGACTGAATACATGAGTGAGTTGGCTCACGTGGTATTGATGTCAGAAGCAGATTTTGCAGAAGATGAAACCTGAGGTTGAGTGGCTTCTTAAGCGAACATAAATTACTAAGCCATGCTAGTCCCCAAATAAGAACCCAGACTCCCCAAATAATGAAGGCTTAATCGAGGGATTGATGGTGTTGGCTTCTACAATAATGCAGTCATCTCTGGTAGGTAGTGAGCTTGTCAGCATCTGAGCCAGCTAACTGGTGCTTCTGCTTTGTTATTTCCCTGCATCAGCTGGAGAGTCAAACTTAGAGACTTTAGGTGAACCACAGAGCAGCTGTCTCTTTTATTGTCAGCTCACAAGAACACTACATTTCACACTCTCTCTCCTTTCCTCTCTTCTCCACACCTGTGCCTTCTTCAGCAGTCCTAGTTTCTAGAGTACCTCTATCCTCTAACTTCTACTTTACTCTTGACCTCTATGCTTGGGACAAAGTTCCACTAACTGACAGCTATCACTTAAATGAGTAATGGGTTTGCACATTGCTTCTCTTGGAGTTTTTATTTGCTTTTTCAAAGTGTTCAGTCTAGAAAAAAAGCCCAAGGTAGGAAGTCTGTAATACTTGAATTCCAGACACATGCACCTTGAAGTATGGACTATTCTTGGAGGGAAACCAGAGATAAGGCACCCCCAGAATCACAATCATCACACACCTTGCGTTCATTTCATCACAGCCCTGCCCCTGCTGTGACAGCTATGTCTGAGTTCCCCACCTTTCCTGCCCCACATGGTCCCATCCATCCCCATATGATGACACCCAGTACACCCAGCCAGGCCCCCAGACTTCTCGCAGAGCTTAGAAAGACCGTCTTAGCTGGAGTGTCGATGATGTATTCCTGTGTGCTGAGGAACTCAGGAAGAGAAATAGTTCTGAAAATATATATTCATGAGAATGATTAAAGGTAAGAGAACTATAAAGTTCTAAAATCAAACAAATCTATGACCCTTATGGTCTTAGAGAGTCTGCCAAAAGCCTTTTCCTATGGATACTCTTCTTTCTTGAAGCCCCTTTGTCCCTGACCACAAAAAAAATGCCCCCTAACAGGATGGGTGGAACAACATCACTCACACCCTAGGCAGAGGGTCTTTGGGCTCAGGGGGACTCAGGAGCTGGCACTCCCCATCTTCTCAGTCACTGCTAGGGACTCTGAAGCATAAGAAATGCTGGGAATGTTAAGAGGCATCCAATAACAACAACAAAAATAGTTAATGGGACTACTAATAAGAAAGCAAACCTTGTACAGAAAGGCTGTCTGCTTTGCTTTCTCCTTATCAATATTGCTCCGAAAGTCAATTTGTCACCACACAGTCAGAGAGCTCACCGGTCTCTTTTAATGTTTCACGCTAGGTTTGCCCAACAAGAGTAATAAAAATAATGACACCATTATTCCTCTTCTCTCTTTGTTTTCAGTGCTTCACTTGCAGATTTGAATAATGAATTATACTCACATTATCTGCACTCTCTTGCTCTTGACTTCCTCTACTGGCTAAAAGTGAAGCTATTATCCAATTGTCAAAGTCGCGGGAGCCTCTCCTCCCAAAGTCTGTGATCCTGCGATGTAGATACACTCTAGGGTGAAATTATCAAGAGTACAAGCTCCATAAGAGAAAATTACCAGCCAGAACATAAATGAATCTGGAATTTGGTGAAATATTAAATATTTCATTAGTAATCCTTTTGGAACAAAAATAAGTAGACAACAGAATTAGTTGTGAGTTGGGCATAATAGGCTAATTAATGTTATTGTATTCGACTGATTGACTTCAAGGCTATTAAATCATTATTTTATTGTCTGGATCTCTGCCTCATTCAGGCTAAAGAAGCCATTTCATCAGAAAAACAGTTCCTCCTTTTTTTTTTTTTAAATTTCTGCTGCTCCTAAGGAGACCCACTCGTATGCCAGAACTTGGTTTCTTGCACACTGGAGAAGGCAACGTTGGATCTTCCAGGGCATTTTAGAAGCTGTAAAGCCCACATAGGTAACCAAGAATGAATTGAAAGTTGACGTAACAACCTAAGGAGACCAGAGCCCATGTGTGACAGGTATGCAGATTCTTGTCATCTACCTCTCTGTACCCAGAGGGCATCCTCTCTACTCCTCATCCAGTCATCTGCCTTCACTATCTTCATTTTCTTCTTGCCTCTTGCAGAAGTCTGACTCCATTTTCTGTCTTTCAACCCACCAGCCACAGGGCCAAGGAAAATAAATCTCTTTCATATAAGTTCATGCAAAAACATATTTGAACCCAGTCTTGATGACTCACTCCAGTTCTTTACTCCCCATGTCACAGGTGCCTTTCATCAAGGACAGATTGAGGACCATGTCCAACGTAACTATCCAGCGGGAGTTTCTCAGGCCTTAATCCTGACCTGATGTAGGGTAGTCTCTGGGCCGTATGGTATCTCTAAGTGAATTGGTAAAATGCTCTCTTCTTTGGTGCTATTGCAGGCCAAATGATAGCTGGTGAGCAAAAGTGCAGGGTTGGATTTCATGTCATTTGTTCCAGTCACCAGCCATCCTTGAGCAGTGAAGAACATGAACACCCATGTGCAGCAGACCCACAGTAGACATTGACTTTCAACAAAGATATAAAGTGAGAAAGCCTATTTCTAGAACTTTCATCTTTGCCTTTCATCTTTGCCTTTCCTGTGCTTCCTCTCTTGACCTGTTTACCTGTGCAGACATTAAAAGTTTGTTTTGTTTTGTTTTGTTTTAATCAGTAATTAAGAAGGCTCAAAGTCTTCCCTTTTCAGGAAACTTGTAAACTCCACCCTAATAGGATTTATAATAGGGAATCCTATTGACAATGACAAACAAGATGACTTTGGGATGCAAAAGGATACCTTTTAAAGGTACCCTCAAATGCAAAAGGTTTTTTGTGACGTATTAATTGATCTTCTGTGGCTACTTTTGGAAGGGCCCGTGGTAAAGTTCCTCTCCCCTGAGTTCTAAATATCCATTGGCCAGACTTCACTTTTTGGTTGTTATGACTATTATTAAAATGGCAGAAGCCAGACCGAGGAGTGGGGCCAGACATGAAAATAACTGGGGGTTGGGTTGTGGGTGGTCTAGTTAGAACTTTGTATGGGCTGCTTTTGGCTTTTGCAGAGAATCGAGAGGTGGAGAGGTCCTTTCATAAACAGTTCAGACCTAGCTCAAGCCAAAATGAGCAACAAGTGCTTGCATGATAAATGAGATATCCCACTTTGCCAGTTTCACTTGATAAGAGCTACATTTGTCGCACCATAATGACATAATCAAATAATCACTCTTTTATTCTTTTTTCCTTTCTTGTTCTGAGAAGAAAAAGGGAAAAGAAGGAAAAGATGAAAGTAAATTTGAAAGCTATTCAGCCCATGTTGGTGAGCATAGTGTTTGGAATCAAGTAAAAATTGAATTTACTATATTTTTAAAATCAGCAGTTCTGTTTTATCTGGATAGGACTGATGAATATAAAAATGGATCCAAAATTTGGAAAAAAAAAAAAAAAACACTGGAGAACATGTGGCCTGGCTCAGTTTTCAGCGTAATGTCAGCTTCTTAAAGACAGGGATCTGGTCCCATAATTCTTGTGGGTAAAGGCCAGAGTGGGTCAGCATGGGAAAGGGAGGAACTAGAGAGTATTTGAGTGTTTCCCAGGTTGGACAGAGTCCTGATTCCTGAATGCAAAGGGCTTGTCCCAATGAAAACTACATTGCTGAGTAGAGTACCAGGCTGTGCCTAGCCAAGAAGGATGCTTTCCTCACGCTTCTGCAGAAAACTGCCTGGCCAGGGACACGAGGTATGTGGGCACAGTGGAGCAGTCCTGCTCTGGAGGACATCACTTCCTTACTGCATTGTCATCTTGTCCCAGATAGGCCACAGCGCTGCTTCACCCCAGCCTGAGGTCCTGCCTCTGGCTTTTGCGAGGGCACCTGGGGAGAATGAGACAGGTGAGTGATGGAACTGCCACAAAGTCTCCACACACCTGATGATGCAGGAAGTACATTCATTCCACATCTGTTTATTGTACCTCACTTTTCATGCACCATATTCAAAGACAATGGAGGAACAAGCCCAGACTTTAAGGGAATCACCACTGGATAAGGAAAGCCAGAAGGGAAATTGTAATGAAGGGAACTTGGAGCTTTCTGGAACAGAGGGAAGGCCCCACTGTTACATTTCTCAAAGCAGCCAAAAGAGTCATTTCAACTTGGAGGCAGCAAGGGAGGACATGTGACCCTGTGTCGTTCATCTGAGGGGCAGTTTAGACGGCTGATAGAGCTGAAGATGAACAATCTTGGTCTCATTCTCTTGGGACTCATTTTGTCAGCTCCATTTACACTATATATGATACAGCACCTACCTTGGATTGCAGTGTGAGGATTGGTGCTCTCAACCTCCATTCCTCCATTTTAATTGAAAAAGTTGACCAACTACATTCTATGCTGTCCAGAAGCTCTCACTGCTAGGACTCTGGATATACAAACTAGTTTCTATTAATTTAATGCATTGGAGGGAGATTTGGGAGATGCAGGTCACGGCCACCTTGGCTGCTGGTAAGGCAGGCTGTGCAGGGGTGAGGTCAAGGTGCAGTCACTCACAGCAAGGCCAGAGCAGTGAGTCAACGCAGTGAGGGCAATACAGCACTGGCTTCCTGACATCTGGACCATCAGGCAGTGTGGTAAATTAGTGGTGATTCCTGACCTTTGAGCCTCCAACCTTTCTCAGTAGTGGCCTGCCACGGACAGCTGATGAAGTTCTCACTATGAACACAGACTCAGAGTCTAACTGAATTTGCAGCAGGGAGAGGCTGGGGAGGCTGGGGAGGCTGCCATGGAGAGCAACTCTGCTGTTCATTCTCCTAGCCCATGCTTTTTATTAAAGATATGAACAGACAGAACAGGAAAATAACACACAATTGTGTTTTAGCTTATATAGATTAAGAAGTTACTGCTGGAACATGTTTTCCTAGTTAGAATGATGATGCACACGAACCAGTATGTCCTCAGAACAGGAGTCAATTCTGGAAATAACCATCTGCAGAACGTCTTACTCCCTAGAACTCCATATGTAGAATAAACAGGTGTTCTCAGAGACTCCAGCTCCCTTTAGGGCAGCAGCTCCCAACAGCGGGGGCAACTGCTTCATGTATTAAATCTCAGGGGGTATTAAAATTCTCCGTGAGATTTCTGTTTTCTGCACTGAGTCTTATCAATACACATGACAAGCATTCCTTGGATCAAGATCTAGTTCCCCAACCCTTTGGCTCAACCTGACCCTTGGAGTCTGTACTAAACTCCACTTTTCTGACCCTTCCTTTGACTGTAACTCAAGTTCATTTCTTTGACACAACTATTTCTAGTCTCCTCTCAGACAGCATGAACTGTTGGTGCCTCATTCTATACTTCAATGGCGCAACTGAATTCACAGTCAGTCACCTGCTGTAGGGAGTTCCCAGCAAGGTGACAGCCAATAGTAGGAGGGTCCCCAAGAGTAGGTAGGGTTAACACCACTAAGGAGTAACCCCCTAGGCATGACAGACAGGGGCAAACATGTGGTGTCCTTCAAATTCCTGTGAGGCCTTTCTAAGACTCTACACAGTTTCTCAGAGGGTCCTTAGCAAGACTGAAGTCCTGCTGTCCACAATGGAAACCAGTTCTGGTTCTATCTTCCCTCTCTTGCACCCCAACAATTCTTCCCTTGGACTCTCTACAACCACTTCTCAGATAAACTGCCTGTACCTGGGCCCTTCTCTTGGCTTTGCTTTGGAAGAATTCACACTGAGATAAGGGTGAATCAGTCCATGCTGTCAAAGTGTTATCATTTCATCTGTTACAAGTGTGCCTGGAGCACCTCAGTTTTATGACTGAAAGTCCCACATCCTGGGTGGCCCCTCACCCAGTCTAGCACACATCAGGATGGTTACTTGCTTTAACACAGGTAGGTAAATGACAATGAATCATGTTATACTTTATGAGTCATTTTATGCTAACCTATGACTTTGCTGAAATGGGATTCTAGAAAAACCCTGATAGCTCAGAATCTAAAATTTATATGCTAAAACTGTTTTGGCCTATTGATTGACTTTATAATGAATTGCATTAAATCCCTGACTTATCTTTGGCCTTTAAAGGGTCATCGTCTGGACTGCTGTCCCAAAATGGAGTTTGTTGGTCCTGGGGACAACTTCCTTGCAGGATTCCCTCAGGACAGGCTCAGCAGCAATGTTGAAGGACCTTGTGGCATGGTGAAATCCACCTCCTGCCTCCTTTCTGACTTCATTCACTTCCTGAAGTTCAAACCCTAGGGACTTGTGAGCACTAAGTATCCACCTCCATCTGGGCGCAGTGGCAAACAGGCATAAAGGCAGGACTCCTGCTCAGGACAGAGCACAGCACTCCTGGGTTCAGCTGGTTCAGCTAAGTGTATCTATCAAACACTTAGTAGGTGACATCACGCTGCTACATACCAGAGGCTATAACTGGGCAAGCCAGAAATCAGTTGTTTGGGTAAAATGGATATTCATTAAATAATCACACAGCAACTACACTGAATGTTGCTACAAGAAGAAAATATAGGGAACTCTGAGAATATAAAACAGGCACATATTCACTTCAGGAGGCAGGGAAGACTCTTGCAAGGTGTGGCATTAATGTTGGAATGAAAAGAGTAAACGATAGCCAGATAGAGAAGAGATGGGGAATGAAGGAGGCCTCCAGAAGCCAGTGGTTTTGCAGAATGAGGATCCCAGTGATAACATGTGCACCTCACATGTGAAGCAAAGGGGATGCTGAGTGCGCAGCTGCAGAGATGGGGGGCAGTGTGGCTATGTCTTTGGGGATTGTTCAGGGCCTTTTGTTCTGTCCTTTATAGCCATGGAGTAAAGTTCAGTTTATGCAGCTACTGTTCACCATAACAATGAAAAAGGAATAAGAGATTAGAGAAGGAAACCAGGGAGGCTACTTCGGGTGGGGCAGAGACCCAAGCTGCCCTTGAAAGGACAGAGATGGAGTGGGAGAGACAAGGGCTTGAGAAATCTTTGCAAAGAAACTGCCAGGCCCAGCATATCCTCAGGGGTGAACATTGTGTCCGAGGATCTATTCCACAAATAGACAGGCGTAGAGGGGACTGCAAAGCTCTGTGTCTGACTCTTCAGTGTCTTTCTTCTTCTCCTTACTATTGGGTAAGTCACTTCTCTCTGACTATTGTTTTTCTAGAGTAGTATGGTTACCAGCATTTTCTTCATGTGTGTGAGCAAATCATGGTACAAGGTACCAGCTTTAAGTCAGAGGGCACATACCCATTTCACGCACAAAAAATGGAAACATAAGAAGGCTTCAGAATTTTTCATGCATTGTTTTACAACTAGCAGCAGTGAGAGCCTGGCCCAGGGAGACATTCTGCTGACTTCCAGGCTGGCGTCCTCCCATCTTGCTGTTCCTAGGGACAACCAGCCCGAAAACTCCTACCTGGACAGCCCACTCTTGTCCTGTGTAAATATGAAGCAGACAGAAAGTTCCCCATTTAGGTTTGAGTCTCCCAAACAAACATCTAAAACCATGCACCATAATCTAACCCATCCTCAAGGCGGCTCCATCCTCCTAAAGGAGCAAGTGCCAGAATTCCCACAGCACAAGAAAACCTCTAATTGAGGAGACAGAATTTATTGGCCACCAAAAGCAACACATTTGCTAGTTTTTAAGAAACTTAATTCATTATCACTTAGTTCATTTAAAGGCTGGTGATAGTAGTAGAGGAACTCAGTCTCAGATCTTATGGTGGGGTCTCCATTCTTTATATAAAGATGCTATAGTGACACCTGGTTTTGGAGTTAGGAGAAAAGATCCTTTAATCATAGCCATCTGGTGGGCCCTCCCTGGTGGCTCAACGGGTAAAGAAACAGCCCTACAAGCTAGCCGCAGCTGCTTCAGTGAGAGTTTGAACCCCAGCTCCAGAGGTGATCCACATGGTGCGGCAGATCTCTCCTGACCCCTCCGCTGCTCCCCTTAGCAGTGTACTTCCTCGATCTGCCTCTTCTGCTCCCCACTCTGCCTCTGGTGACTCCTCTCACCACCCCTGTACTTCTGGCTTGTACCCTACTTCTGTATGCATAAATAAATAAAAATCTTAAAAAAAAAATCATAGCCATCTGGGTGGGGTGCTGCTCCTGGCATGTTGGGGAAGGGATTGGGTTGAAATAAGCCAGGTAAGTGTTTGAAATTTGCTAAATATGCAATTCAGAGCACCAAGCAAGAGATTTAGCACAAACGTGCAAACTGCAATTGCAAAGACAATGAAGTGAAGTGGGAGAGGAGGGATTGGGGGGGTGGGGTAGCTCAAAAGTGATCAAATCCCAAATTCCAATCATACTATTTTATAACTGCCCCATGGAAACAATAATTGCTATCTCATGGGCCAATTGTGAGAATTGAAGTTGACAAATCCAACTTGCCCATAGCAAATGCTCATTAATGAGAATTTCATCTAAGAACAGAAGTTGTATTTCCAATCTTAAAAAGAACACTTCTTTTGGGCTAAATGCTTCCCTTAAATGCAATTTTTTTTTTACCCGCACCCCCCACTTTTCCCTTTGAACTTCCACTAAACAGCATCATAAGAGACTAACATTGTAGTCAGCAGCTCTGACTACTGGCATTTGCATAAAAAAGTAGGAATCTTCCCAGCAGGCAGTCACACAGGCAGGTGGCAAGGGTGTCCCAGGGCAGCTGCCCTGTGTTCCGGGTGTACTGACATTTAGAAGAGGACCCCTGGGCACCACAGTGGGTGTGCACCTCATTCTCTGCGATCAGTGTTCATGCTTGCAGCCCTCCCTACACTCTCCACCCGCCTGCAGTGTCCACGTTTGCTTCATGCAGTCTTCCAGCAGAGCACAATGCCAGGTTGGGATGTGGTCTGTGCCGACCAAAGCACATTTAAATTTCATAGGAGGCTGTCTCTGACGAGGCTGGGGCCCTGGACTATAAAATTTACGAAGGCGCACTCTGAATTAATCAGCAAATATATACTAATTCACGCTGACCTTTTTTCAAGCTGAGGCCTTTTTATCACTCACTGTAGGTTTAACATTGGCCCACTGAGTGTTATTACAAAGGACTCAATGGTTGGCCATAATTATATAATGCAAATGACATTTGCTGTTTTGTTTGAGCTTATTCCCTCAGATGTTTCCTTCTTTTATCACACTCCTCACACATCTGTGTCCCCGCCATGGCTCTGCAAGCTCCTCCTCTCCGGGTCCCCCGTTCCGGGTGCTGTCTGTCCCGACTGTCACACAGACACGGCCCGCTGTGCGGCTGCGGCGGGCGCGGCGCGTGCCTCTGACACAGGTTATGTTGACAGCTGGTCGGAACAGGTGTACACCGATCCTACCATAAAATGGCAACACACATTTGGCTCCCTCCCAACGCACAAGCATGAAAAACCTGTTCTCTTCACATTTCTGTGGAGATTGATTGACTGTTCTTTGACACAACACACTGTGACTGTTTGTAAGTTCCCTGGTCCTCCGCTGGCTCAGACGTGGTCCAGAGACGTCCCCGAGAAGAACTCCATGTGGCACCATGAATTATTCATCTACTTCTCTTGCGTGGGAGTGAGGACCCCGCGTCTCTCCACTCCACTCCTCCCCGGAAGACATACTGTGACATATTTGGGAGGTTAAGAAACAGCAAGACAGTGGCCTCTGGAGAAAGACAAAAAGCACGGAAGCGGTCTAGGAATATTTTCATTCTGAGAGGGTTTCAAACCGCACTCAAAACCAAGTGCACTTTTATAGACTGGAGTGATTAAAACTCAGTGATAAAATTACCAGTTGAAAAATTTGAACTGTTCATTCTTAGTAAACAGTTGAAGGTTGGGCTTTTTGTCTCAGCAAAAAAAGAAAACAAAGGGCCCTCCCTGGTGGCACAGCAGGTTAAAGCACAGACTAACAAGCTAAAGCCACTTCAGCATGAGTTTGATCCCAGACCCAGAGATGACCCACATGGTGCAGCAGACCTCTCCTGACCAGCCTGCTGCTCCCTTCAGCAGTGTACTTCATCAGTCGGCCTGTTTTGTTCCCCTGTCTGTCTCTGGTGAAGTCTATCACTGGCCCTGCACCCCAGTCCTGTACACATAAATAAATAAATCTTAAAAGAAAGAAAGAAAGAAAAGAACACAAAATAAAATCCTATGACAAAATGTCTTGGTTACATTTTTGAATGTCTCCCTTTTGCAGAAGGTGGATGTTGCAGCGAGCTGAGCCCTCCCACAGTGCCCCAAACAGGTGACCCTGCTTTGAACTTGCCCCTCACAAAAGATAGGATAGGACAAGAAAACCAAATTATAGTAGCAATTAGAAAAGGTGTCTGTGAAGATGTCAAATGCACTTTTGAGCCCAGGGACAAGCAAATCAAATAGTTCAGGGCTTGATTTGTCCATTTCCAGGAGCCAGAAAAAGAAAGGCAGGGGGCAATAAGGGCCTGCCTCCCCAACTGAGGCCTCCCCCTCCTCCCCACTCAGCTCCAAAAAACACATCACCAGTCCCTCACATCTGGGCACACTTGCCCCAATAACCTTCCTTCTCGTATTTTCCCTGCAGACTATTTTCATTCCTTAATTCATTTCTTTCACTCCCTTCTGTAAGTGGAACAAAAGAGCTCCAAAACCAAGATGGCCGTCGCAGGGGGGACAGACGGACAATGACATGAGTGCTGTGTGAAACTGGATTTTTCTCTCAAATCTCAGGGTCCTGAAGTTCAAAGCAGAAATCTGTAGGCTTACTTTGGGGGCTGTTTGGAAATAACATATCAACAGGGACTGGCATTTTAGGATGTTAGGCTCAGACGCTGCTGGATGTTATTATATTAGCACTCCCTCAATTCATTTTATACAAATCTAATAAACTCATCTTAAAAATAACCCTAACGTATTCAGCTGCTAATGCCTCAGCAGCCTAATATATTTGTATACAGCAGAATTCTAAATCCAGTGGAGAATTCAAAGATGGGTTAATGCATTGCGTGAGTCTCATAAAACCTTATTTGAACATTTGATTCCGGTTTCTATTTTATTAGTTAAACTCTCATTTTTCACCCAGAATGAGGAAGCAGAGGGGAGGAGAAGCACGTTCCTGCAACTTCAATTCTGTGTCCAAATAACTTACAAGATGGACACAAAATGGACAAGACTACCACTGCCCTGAAGACAATTACAAAAAAAATACTTAATTAGGATGCAAGGATGGTTATTTTAAGCCATACAAAAGAGTTCTGTACATAATAGAGTGGCTGTTTCATGCAGCTCATATGATAAAATTCTCACCAGTCTTAAAATGACAGATGTAATATTACCTTTAATAAGTGTCTACCGATGCATGCAAATTGAATTAGATAGTGGGAGTACAAATTTGTCCGATAATTAAGATAAAATTTCATGTCAGCTTAAACCCTGGTGTATATTAGTAACTCTGTATATTTCTTTTCTCCGTTCTCTACCAATTATTTTTAGTGTGGTCTCTTGATTACCAGAATAGTCAGGTTAAGAGGGTAAAAATCATGGCCCCCAAAATGTATTATTAGAAAGGAGACCAAATCATGACTCTAATTACTACTCAGTTTATGCTCTTTAAAATACCAAGCACAATTCAAATAAATTCAACTATGTTTTAACTTAGTGATACTGGGTTCTCATGAGGTGTTACTATGCCCTTAAGACTACTGCTCAGCTAATGCCATTTAGGAGAAATAAAAACATGGAATTTGGAAATTAATAACCTCATTGATTTAGAAAACCTGAGTTTTGAATGGATTCTGCAGTGCTTTGTTTTAATACCGCAAGTAAACTGGGTGATCTGTGTAATATTTTGATTATAAAAAAAAATCTCAGAAGGCCAATAACATGCAAACATGGAGACGCACATACAAATGCACATATCCCTTGTGTGTGCACATGCAAAACACTGTGCCCACATACACACAGCGTAAAGGGTAAGTGCTCTGTGTGGCATTCAGCTCCATTTTAATACCCTTCACTGCTGTGATCACAGCCCCCCCAGGGAGGCAAATATCCTGAGCATTATTAAAAGTAGGATTATCCAATCTAATACTGAAGATTTGGGAACCAGCCAAGAGGAGTCATAAGCAGGAGAATAAAACAAAGGAGACTTATCGGGGCCCAGGCCACTGGGTTTGCTGCCCCTAAGCTGGTGCCTGGATGACTGTGATTGACAGCACCTGACAGGTGACTGTCATTTGACCAAACAATGAATGTCCTTAGATGCAGGTGTCAGTGGGGTTTGCCTGCCATGCTGCCTTCCATGATCAGGAACACAGGAAGGACACATATATCTTGATATTGCTGCACAGGGCAGGGCACCGTCCCTAATTTGCCTCACAACAATCTTTTGAGGTTTTTGCTATGATGATCATTTGTAGTATGGAAAGGCAAAGCTCAAAGGGGCTAAATGGCATGCCCAGCGCTACAGGTAAGTGGCAGGACCAGGATCTGGATGCCCTCCCTTCAGTTCTAAAGACAGTGCTCCAAAAATCCATGTCCACTTCCAGGCTGCCCCTTACTAGTCATGGCCATGGTCAAATGAAGATATGGAACACAGAAGAAAACATAGCTCATAAGCACTTTGACCTCCACCTTAGTGATGTCTTTGTGGATTCAGGAAAACAAATAAAAAAGCAAATGGGATTATAACAAATGAAAAAAGCTTGTGCAGAGTGAAGGAAACCATAAACAAAAAGGAGGTCTACTTCATGGGAGGCGATATTTGCAGATTATCTGTCATACAAGAAGCTCATATCTAAAATATATAAACAGCTCAAAGCAAAAACAAAAAACTACAACTTGTCTTAAAAAATGGGCAAAGTGTCCATGCAGACATGTATGTCACTAAAGAAGTCATACAGATGGGGAACAGAGAAACGAAAGGATGTTTTTCATTGCTTATCACTAGGGGAATGCAAATCAAAGCCACAGTAAGATTTCACCTAAGATTTACACCTGCTGGAATGATGATTATCAAAAGTATAAGGAATAATAAGTGCTGGCAGGGATATAGTGGTAGTGGGGGTGGGGTGAAGCACTCATGCACCGTTGGTGGGAATGTAAATTGGTGTGGCCATTCTAGATGACAGTATAGAAATTACTCAGAAATTAAAAATAGAGCTAGTCTATGTCCAGCAACTCCACATCTTGGTATTTACCTGCAGAATATGAAAACACTCATTTGAAAAGACATATGCCCCCTTATGTTCATTGCAGCACTATTTGCAATAACCAAGATATGGAAAAAAGTTCTTAAGTGTCTATTAAGAAATGGCTGACTAAGACGTGGTGCAGTTGCACAATGGAATACTATTCAGCAAAAAACGAGATGAATGCTTGCCATCTGGGACAACCTGGGTGGGATCGGAAGGGGTGATGCTAAGTGAAATAAGTCAGAAAGGGGAAGGCAAATCCAGCATGATTTCACTCATGTATGGAGTATAAAGGAACAAAACAAACAGAAACAAAAAACACAAACCCTTACACTCTGATAAGAGAGTGGTGGTTATCAGAGTGGAATAGTATGGAGTAAGTAGAAGGGTTTTGTTGAGCGGTGGTGGGAACTAGGTATTTGGTGGTGGTATGCTGTGGCAAAAATTGAAAAAGATCCATCCTCAAGAGATAGTATATATTGTGGCAAACTACCCATTGAGGGTAGTTTGGGACCTCCCTGGTGGTGCACTGTTCCCTAATTAACTTCACTTAGTTACGATCAAGAAGAATGTGGCAATACACGGCCTGCTCGTTCCATAATCTACCTTGTAGTTTTTACATTTTAATTTGCAATCCTTATACATGTTTATTCTTCAGATAAAGACCCATCTTTTCTTTCTCTACCCTAAATGTGCTTTTGTATTTTATGCTAATTAGACATTACTGATTTTTTTTTTTTAATAAGTCAGTATATTTTCACATTGCAGCCTGATACTGGAAAACTCATTCTCATAGCTCTTACGTTATTTCTAACCCTAGATATGAAATTTCTCACCAGGGATATTTTTGGAAATTCCCCATGGGCAGTTAGTTTCTCCCCTTAGCACATACATTTCTCTCTCTCTCTCTTTTTTTTTTTTTAGTATCAAATTGTTTCTCACTGGACAGTTGTGTACTAAGTCAGAGACAACATTTATCAAACTCCCTTGCCTCTCAATACAGCCACATGATAATTCTGGCTAATCAGCGAACAGTAAATAGCATGATAGTGTGAAACATTTTAGAAATCTTAGAGTGGAGCGTCCCTGGTGGTACAATGGGTAAAGATGCAGCACTGCAAGCCAGCCACAGTCCCTTCAGTGTGAGTTTGATCCCTGGCCCAGAGGTGATCCACATGGAGTGGGAAGCAGTGTACTGTGTCAATTTGTTCCCCTCTCTATCTCTGGTGAATCCTCTCACTGCTCCTGCTTTTCCCTCAGTTCTGTATGCATAAATAAAGAAATCTTATTTAAAAAAAAAAAAAGAAATCTTAGAAACAAGAAGGCCCCCCTTTTTTTTTTTTTGACCCATCCTCACATCAATACCTCACAGAAATTGTCTAGAATATCTGTAGCCATTTAAGAACATGATTTTAAAATTTAAATTGCTCTAGTTTTGGTCTGGCACCTACTTTTACCTAATTAGTCTTCTTTCTGAGAATCTTCTATTCAAAAAACACCACACATCTATTTAAATGTCTTGGAAAAGCTGAGAACATCAAGGATTCATGAGACCAGCAAGCAGGAACAGGGGGTTGCCATGCCTTCCTTCATCTGTCGGGAGTTGAAAGACAAAGATATTGGGATTCTTAGACCTTTCAGAGCCTCTGCCTTTCTGCTGGAATCTTTCCCAGGTTAAGAGTGGAAAGCATAAAAATGCCATCCTTAAACAGGGTGATGGTTGAGTGAGAGAGGTCTTGGAAGCTGGGAATGTGCATAGTTAACTCTACCGCCCTCACACAGAGGGTGAGTCGCACATGAAGGAATCCTCTCTACCTCTTGAAAGGCTCATCCACGGCATCCCTGCAGCACTGTTCATGAGATTCTTAGAGAAGGAAAGACAAGTCAGATTTGTCATTGCCTCTTTCCCATGAAGCCATTTTTCAGTTCCATTGTGGTAGTTCAGAGGCTGAGAAGCAATCAGAAGCATTGACTGAGGTATTGAGTACCCCTGCAAGGAAGGAGAACACTGCAGAATTAGGAGTCCGGGTCCATCAAGGCAGGGGGACCCTGGAAAACCTCAACTGGTTTTTCCCCATGCACTAGGTGAAATGAGTAAGTCCTTATAAAAATGGAAGTGCACCTTCAAATGAACTCAGTCCTAATTGTTATGAGGTACTGTTCCTATCATGACTACCTGCCGCAAATAAAAGCAAATGCTCTTTAAAGGAAGATATAATCAATTTTGAAGCTAAAATTAGTTCTATGAATTTAATTTATAATATCTGACATTCATGTTGCAAGCATGACTGAAGACTGACTTAAACCAAGAGAAAATACAGTTAACAAAATGGACCCATAATTGCAATAGATATTTGACATACAGAAGAATTTTGAAGTTAATATACTGAAAATTTGATAAGATAGGAAATTTCACCAGAGAACTGGAAAACAAAGAAGTTTTCAAGGGAAATTCTGGAACTGAAAAGTAAAAGAATTGAAATTAGGAACTTAACAGACAATTATTTTTTCTGATGGACAGTTTTAACAGCAATTTCGACATAATTATAAAAGAAGTTGTCAACCAGAACATAGGTCAAGAGAAGATGTTCATACTGATATTCCTGAGAGGAAAATGTATGGAATATATAATATAGAGCATAAGAATCATGGGTGACAGTGTGAATGTGTCTCATAGACATATAACTAGTGTCCCAGAAGGAGACAATGGGACAAAAGAGATGAAGAGAAGACAACATACCAAGGATAGGAGAAAAACAAGAGTCTTCCAGATTCGTGGGTGACACTGTGATGATATCATCTCACCCCTGACAAGCATATCATCAGGTTTCTTATTTATGAGTGATTGATTAATACTCACCTTCTTCATTTAGCCTCTATTTTCCAGATCTTTGTATTCCTACACCTAAATCTTAACCAAACCCCTCCTCTTTGTTTTATCAGTATTTATACTGAGATCCATCAGAGTTAATGCCAGTACAGATATAGTGTCCTTTCCTATGCTGTGTATTTTTAAAGGTAAAAGATTTTCATGAGGGGTCCTTCCTTAGTGGCACAACGGGTTAAAGTGTATCACTATGAAACTATTCACAGCCACTGCAGCATGAGTTTGATCCCTGCCAGGGAGGTGACCCACATGGCATGGCAGACTCTCCTGACCTGCCTGCTGCTCCCCTCAGCAGTGTATTTTAGTCAATCTGCCTCTTCTGTTCCCCATTCTGTCTCTGTGAATCTTCACATCCCCCACACTTATGGCCTGTACCCCAGAGGTGTTTCTGTGTGAATAAACAGAGACACAGGCTGAGATAATGCAGCCAAGGAGATAAACATTGCCAACTGTCACCAGAAGCTGGAAGAAGAAAGGAAGGATTCCTTTTCAGCTATCTAACCTCTAGGACCACAGGGAGAACAAATGTCTGTTGTTATAAGCCAGAATTTAATGTATGGTAATTTGTGATGATTTGCAGTGGTGGTGATTTGCTATGGCAGTCCTAAGAAGCAAATACACTGTGTAAATGCACAGGCAAGGTGAACAAGAGTGCTTCAGGGACATCCGGGGTCTCTAGCCCTCTGGATAGAGACTACAGGGGGAGAGTCAGGGAAGGCTTACTGAAGGAATTGGCACCCTTTGGAAATAGCTTTGTAATGGGAGGTTTGTGTGTGTTTGTATGGTGCAGGGAGGGAACAAAAGGTTAATACATTCTAGCTAGAGGAAGTAAAGTGACTTATTCAACAATGAGGTGGAAGCTTCCGATTAAGCAAGTGTTTAAATGTATACATAGTGAAAGTGCTGTGGGTAATTAATAATCACATCTTTAGTGCTCATACAAATACAAAATTGGAAATAAGCAGGCCATATCTGCGTAGATCAACAATTTCTAGAATTGTTAGTCTTAGAACCTCTCTAGATAGCCCTTAACAATTATTGAGGATCCCAAAGAGACTTAAAAATATTGAGTTAAATCTACCACTATTTTACCTTTTAGAAATTAAAATAAAAATGTGAAACACATAAAAACGCATTGCGGGCCCTCCCTGATGGCGCAGCGGGGTAAAGCACAGCACTGAGAGGCGAAAGCCACTTCCGCATGAGTTCGATTCCCGCCTGCCCCGGAGGTGACCACATGGCGCGGCAGACCTCTCCTGACCTGCCCTCTGCTCCCCTCAGCAGTGTACTTCGTCGATCTGCCTGTTCTGTTCCCCACTCTGTCTCTGGTGAAGCCTCTCACCGCCCCTGACCCTCTGGTCTGTACCCCAGTTCTGTATGCACAAATAAATAAATCTTAAAAAAAAAAAAAACGCATTGCAATTGCAATCAGATTAATGACATAATGGCAAGTCATGCACCTCTGGAAAACATGAGTATGTACGCATGAGAGAATGAAAGTACGTGGTTATTATTGTATATTGATATTATTATGAAGATAATTTTTACCTGAATTGGTCTTGGGGAACCCCCCCCCAAGCTCTAGACTAAGCTTTGGGGGCCAATGTCCTTCCTAGGCTTAACTTACTGAAATAATTAGAGAAAAATCACATCTAAAAAATACTTTAAATGTGTAGGGAAAAATAGGTTGTTCAATATAAATGATACAAGGCGGGCTGACTTTCCATTTGAGAAAAACAAACATTAATTCTGACTTTATTCTATTTGGACAAAGATTCAAAGTAGTTATAGATAGAAACATAACACTCTGAGAGCATTAGGTGACTATTGAGCTGACTGTCATTTATGTTTTGGGGTGAAGAAAGTCTTTAGAAGAGAGGCACAGTCTCAAAATCATGAAAAGAAGTGATAATTTGGCTAGATACAATGCAAAACTTCTGAGGTAGAGGCTACTAAATGTTTTCAACACATTTAACATGCAAATGTCAATCTCTCTCTATAAAGATCTTCTCTTAGAAGACCCAAATAATCCAGTAGCAATGACAAAAATATGAGTAGGAAATCAAAAATTAAATATTAATAGACAATAGGTATAGAAAATGAGCTCATTCTAAACACTATTTTCATACAATTTAAGTCAATAATGATGGCACTTTTTTCAATGATTATGGTTTTTCTTCATTATTTATGTTTGATTAATGAAGAGCCATTGTTTTACATCCTTCTTAATATTTTGACAATATAGGATTTCTCCTCTCAGGTGTGGACACAGAAGCTGTTCCTCCACCAAAGCACACCTAATCCCCATAGTTCTCCATCACTTGCACAGTTCAATCTGCCCCCCCCCGTCCTTACATCCTCAGTAAACCCCCCTTACCTCTTGGATGCGTCAAATCTATGGTCAGCTTCCAAGGGTTGGTTTCAAAGTTTGTCTATGACTCTTTCTTTGATTTCTCTAACTTCTTCATATAAATGACACCAAATGATTGATACATTTTCATCTACCAAACTGTCAAGAATATAATTTTGATTGATAATGTATAATAATGATGTGAGTAAGGGGTGCTCTCCTATTTTATTGGTGAAAGTGTAACTTAAGTGCTTTTTGTATAGCAATTTGCTCTATTAGAATTTTAAATAGGTTCACTTTGAAAGTCAGCAGTACTTTATATAAGAATTGATCCTATAGAATTACATTAATATAATGAGGATATATTTGCTAAGAATGTTTCCTACAGCATTACTTGAAGTAACAAATAATGGCACAGAATGGGCCACAATTTAGCTCATTAGTAGAGAAATCAATACACTGTAATGTATTTATTCAAATGAAAACAATACAGCCATGAACAAGAAGGCAGCAGAACTCCCAGACTGATCTGAAAAAATCCTATTATATATGGTTATATTGAA
This sequence comes from Condylura cristata, assembly GCF_000260355.1. Classification (NCBI taxonomy): domain Eukaryota; kingdom Metazoa; phylum Chordata; class Mammalia; order Eulipotyphla; family Talpidae; genus Condylura; species Condylura cristata. The sequence continues at coordinate 79,682,871 of NW_004567103.1, read as the reverse complement.
AGTAATTTGCAAGAGTGATATAGATGGAGTCATCCCAATTTTTGAGAAGAAATATGTATATAAATGTAGCTGTAAAGCACAGGAGGAGGGGATAGTTGAGAAAGTTACCTGGCAAACACTCATCATGGATTGTGATCTCTAAGGAGTGGGATAAGACTGAGGAGGAACTTTACAAATGCCGATAGCTTTTTTTTTTTTTAAAGATTTTATTTATTTGTGCATACAGAACTGGGGTACAGGCCAGAGATGCAAGGGCAGTGAAAGGATTCACCAGAGACAGAATGGGGAGCAGAACAGGCAGATCTACGAAGTACAATGCTGAGGGGAGCAGCGGGCAGGTCAGGAGAGGTCTGCTGCACCATGTGGTCACCTCCGGGGCAGGCAGAGATCGAACTCATGAGGTAGTGGCTTTAGCTTCTTAGTGCTGTGCTTTAACCCGCTGTGCCACCAGGGAGGGCCCGCCAATAGCTTTTAAAGTTATGAAAAGTTATACTTTTTTTTGCAAGCTTTCTTGATGTATTTTATGGCAAAATTAGAGTTAAATTTTAATAATACAATTTAAAAGTCAATAAAATAAAATGAATTGCAATCGAGCACATCCCCAGGGCTTACTCCCCTTTGCACCTAGTGAAGCCTCATGGAATGAGACATCCAGGACTGCTCATCAAATGGCCCATGCAAGGGCAGGTGCGGTCCGGAATCCAACCATGTAACTAAGTCTCTGGACATTTTGGGCGGTGGAATAATCAGCCCTCAAATCCCAAAAACAGATCTGCAGAATATAACTACCCATGTACTTTTCAAGGCTACCAAGATTCCTAGAGATTCCTCCACCCCCTGAACACATTCACTCCATTTGCACAGTCTTCATTCATTGACTTATTATGGATTCAACCCCAGTGATGAGCCAGACATGTCCTAGATAGGAATGAACAGAGATGGAAAGAGAATCCCAGCTCTTGGGACTCATGTTGGGGTTCAGGTGAGGGCATGGAGGAGGAGGGAGAGCTGCCTGTGTGTACCTGCACATTACAGAGCTGGACAGAAACTATCCAGAACAAAGAGACCCCCAGATCAAGCAGACATTGCTGACTTCCCCTAACTGCACTGTGACAGCTTCCAGGCCGAGATCTTTTTCTCCTTCCTTGTCCTCTGGTAGCTGCTGACACCAGGCTGGGCAAAGCTGCGTGAGGAAGCTGCGATGTGGCAGCACCTGGTATCTCATTCTCATTGTTTCTACTGAGCTGCTCATATGTGAGCTCCTGCCTCAGTCATTCCCAGAAACCATTATTCCTCGTTCTCCTCCTCCTCACCCTCCTTCCCTGCAGTTCTGTCTTTGGGATTTGAGAGCTGAAAGGCACCGGGGAATTCCAGTAATCTACCACTCTCCACTTACTGAGGTAGAAACTGAGATAGAATGTGGCCATGACCACTTGCAGCTCGTGGCAGACATGGGGTGGGACAGGGCAGCTGCTTTACAGCTGGAGTGAAGATGCTTGTGTCATGCTCTCAGAGAAGGATGAGTGAAAGGTGGCAGATGTGATGGCAGGCCCAGGAGCCGGTAAAGTAGAGTGAGAATCTAGAAGGGAGTTCTAAGGAATTTGAGGCAGAGACCATGTAACTGAAAGGAAAAGTGCTGTGCCTTTCCAGTATCTCTAAGAAGAGGTGTTATTTCATGTTCTTGAATGAAAGTCAACACTTTCACCATTTGGGGTTGTCAGGAAAGCTCCCCAAGCCCAAGGCTGTGGCTAATGGCATGCACCCATGCTGCCATCTGTGTCCTTGCTTCTCGAGGTCCCTAGCTAGCTTCCAGGAGACAGCCTGATGTGTGCCTCTGCTGGACAGCACAGGGAGCTGAAGCAGCCCTTGGTAGGGGAGAGCTTGTCCCAGGGGTGTCCTGTCACTTAGCAATGTGGGAAGCAGCTCTGTGGGTTGGCTCAGTTATACTCTGCACTCTGCAGGGGGCCTCAGTCTTCTAATCTGTAAGATGAGGGGTTTGGACCAGGTGATACCAAGGTCCCTGCCCTAATGCTCCAGGATTCAAATAGGAGGAAGATCTGGGAGGGGGAACCTCAGCGCACAGTTCTCCCATAGCCCACTGACCCTGGCTCTGAGTGAAATCCCCCAATACCAGAGGGAGACTTGACTGCCCTGAGCCCTCTCTTCTCTCCATGATAGTCCCCACGGACAGACACTTCTGACCACTGTCTCTTGACAACAGCCATGGGTTTGGCCACCCAGTGCCAAGGGTGCCTTTCATCCTCTGTTCTCTGAGCTGATTCTTCCAAGAGATCACAGCTGTCTCTGCTGCTACTCAAATGCCTTTGCTGCTGGGTAAGTGGGCCTGCCCTCATGCTTGCAGCTGTCAGCCATCAGGCTGCTTTGCTCCCAGCCTCTGAGTCTTCATGCCTCTCAGCAGCTGGTCTTGAAAAAGGAGAATACACCATAGGAAGGTCATAAGGTGATTTTTATCAGGATGGCATATGATGTTAGGAGGTACATATAACGGGGTTAAAAACCACCCTCTCTGGAATGTTCTTCTAGTTCTGATGTCCTCCAGGAGAGTTCCCAACTATGCTGGTCTTTACCACTGCCCTAATTCTGATTGTGCTCCTTTTAACAAAGAGACAGTGAACACCAGGCTCAGAGCTCTCAACAGAAAATGTTCAATACTAGTGTTTGGTTTTTATTATACATACTTTCAGTTACCATATCTTTATAGTAGATGAGACTGGTTTTCCACTCAATGACAACATACAAAGTTTGAAAAGTTCACTTTAAATGGGCTTACATAGCAGAAAAAAAGGAAGTTGATTCAAAAGATTATTCCAGGTGGGGCTTGCACTTGGCTGGAGTTTGGGAAAATCCAACACAGACAAGGTGGGAACTTGCCAAAGGCAATAGCCCCTGCCCTCAGTTGTTGGACCAAAGTGGCCCCCTGGGTACCCACTTTTTCTTAAACCCATTCCCTCTCCCCTGCTTTCTAATCTCCTGACTCCATCTCCCAACCATCAATATTTGTTTTGGGCCTCCCGTCCAGCCTGGGTGATCTCTAGTTTGCCAAGCTCTTTTACTTACTTCAAAGAGGCCTTCTTCATTCAGGGCTCCTGAATTAGCTGTGGAGTAAAGGTGATGGTAAGAGACCCCCCTGACACTAGATTGAGTTCCCTAGGGCAATTTCCACCTCCTACCCCCAACTCTTCCCGCCTCTACCAAGGTACACTACTACCCTGGAAAGAAGTTATTTTTGCTGGATTGGGCTTCCCAATGTGTATAACTCTCTAGCCAATAGTGTTGGACTTCATCAGAGGTCACAAAGTTCACTTACCTTTGTCAGAAATTAAATTGAAAACATGATCTAGCTAATTTGTGAAGACTATTACATGAATGTGACAAAATGCTTAACTCAAAAATTTAGCAGTTTCCAATGTTACTAGTTAGGCTTCTTTGCATTTTCGTGTCGGCCGTGCCTTGGGTTCATTCTTGATGTAAATTCAAGTTTTGATACCCTCTCTCTTTTCCTGGCATGGATACTGGGCTTTGTCTCTCTGTCACTGTCATCTGTTCTGTTAAGAACTCTAGTTAAATAATCTATACCACCAGGAAGTTCACTGGACAAACAAAGGTGCTCAGGTAATTTTAGCTCAGTAAATGGATGCATTTCATGCAAGGTTTCAATCATAATTGTCATTTTATGCTTTTGCAAACAGTGGATAATTCTAACAATTATCTGGGCAGCAGGTCAGGCTGACCAGACCCCATTAAATATTTTGGTTTTAATTTCAGTTTGATAAACTAAGTCCACAAGGAAACAGTACAAATTGGAAGGTTTGAACTTAAGGTCCCAAAAGAAATCATTTCTTTATTACATTGCTAGTTAATATTTTCTTTCCATGTGCAGTTTGCCTGCATAAGCAAAATTATCATTTGTTCTGCTTTTCAAGAAAGAAAAAAATTTAATATAAGATACCCAAACTCATAATACACACATTCAAATTGAAGTAAATTAAATTAGATATTTAGATCAAAGTCTACCAAAGTTTCTAATTATGTGTGTGAGTATCCTTCTTGCAAATCTGTACATTTTATACTTCACGAGCTGTTCTTTGTTTTAAAAACTGTTGTAAACTTGGCCCTCTCTGGTGGCACAGCGGGTTAAAGCACTGCACTGAGAAGCTAAAGCCACTTCCCATGAGTTCGATTCCTGCCTGCCCCGGAAGTGACCACATGGCGTGGCAGACCTCTCCTGACCGGCCCGCTGCTCCCCTCAGCAGTATACTTCATCCATCTTCCTGTTCTGCCCCCGCTCTGTCTCTGGTGAAGCCTCTCGCCACCCCTAAGCCTCTGGCCTGTACCCCAGTTCTGTATGTACAAATAAATAAATCTTTAAAAAAAAAATATTGTGAACATCTTTCCATGGCAAGTAAATTACAAGATATTGAACTAAGAGCCCATTATTGGAATTTTATATTATTTTCATTTTTCCCCTTATAATAAATAATATTGTGAACACTCCTGTCCTGTAATATTAGAAAATTAATTTCTTTACAGATTTGAAATGTTCTAAATATGATTTCTGAACAATCTGCTAGGTATATTTTGCATATTTATCTAAGCACTTCTTAGGATCAATGTCTTGTAGTTGGGTTGCTAACTGTACTTTTTTTTTTTTAAGATTTATTTATTTGTACATACAGAACTGGGGTACAGGCCAGAGGCTCAGGGGTGGCGAGAGGCTTCACCAGAGACAGAGCGGGGAGCAGAACAGGCAGATGGATGAAGTACACTGCTGAGCGGAGCAGCGGGCGGGTCAGGAGAGGTCTGCCACGCCATGTGGTCACCTCCGGGGCAGGCGGGAATCGAGCTCATGTGGAAATTAAGTGGCTTTAGCTTCTCAGTGCAGTGCTTTAACCCACTGCGCCACCAGGGAGGGCCGCTAACTGTACTTTTTACTGACTCTATTGGCTGATCAAATTGCTTTTCAGTTATAACATAACAGTTAAATATCCATCAACAAAACTTGAACTTTCCTAATTCCTCACATTGTATATATTTTCTAATTTGACAATGAAAGTGATCAAACAAGAAAATCATTTTCTTGATTACCTATAGGATCTTTGATTTACTAGTTGCTTATTTTTCTAGCAAGCAATCTTTTATTGCTCTAGTGTATTTTTCCCGGAGTTGGAGTAGCCATTCTTTATCTACTTTTGTCTGCTGTGTGTGTTTTTAGTTTACTTTGTTTTTAATTTTTAAAATAAGTTTAATAATCTATATAAGCAAAGTAATTTAATTGTTCACTTTATTGCTTTGTGGTTTCTGTTTTCTGGTGTCATAATTTAAAAAGTCTTCCTTAAAACAAAATTACATAATTCATTACCTGAAAGTAATTATCACTTTTGTGATTTCATATTTTACACTTTTTTTTTTTAAAGATTTATTTATTTGTACATACAGAACTAGGGTACAGGCCAGAGGCTCGGGACGGTGAGAGGCTTCACCAGAGACAGAGTGGGGAGCAGAACAGGCAGATCGACGAAGTACACTGCTGAGGGGAGCAG
>NW_004567103.1:79632614-79675208 GCF_000260355.1 Condylura cristata | reverse complement strand
TAATTTTCTTTGTAGAGGTCTTTTACTTCCTTTGTTAGGTTGACTCCGAGGTATTTGATTCTTTTTGTTTTAATTGAAAAGGGGATGGGTTTTTTAATCTCTGCTTCTTCTGATTGGTTGTTTGTATATAGGAAAGCCTCTGACTTTTGTTTTACACTTATATTTTTAAGGAAGTTATTTTTTAGGGTATGCTTTGGGAATTTAATAATGTCTCCAAAATATTAATCAATTTTTATAATATTAATTGCCAAATAATGCTCCATTTCCCAAATCTCTTTGCTATTATTTAAAATAATATCTAATTATATACTAAATTCTTATACTTTTGTTTATTTCTGGGCTTTCTTTTCTTCTCCATTGTTTTGCTTCGCTGGTGCTGCTGCCACACTGTTTTAATTACTATAGGTTTGTGATATATTTTAGAATCTGATGGAACAGGGAGTCCTTATCATGCCTACTTTGTAGAATTTTCCTATGTAGATTTACTTGTTTACTCTACCAGATAAACTACAGAATCATTTTATGATGTTCATGTATGTATGCATACATACAGACATAGACCATCTGTACATTAAGTATGTGTAGATTAATTTGAAGCAAACTGTCATCTTAACAGTTATCTTAGCTCTTTTCAACCAAGATCCTGATAAAAGTCTTTATTTTTTAGGTCTTTCAAAAATAATTTCAGTGTCATTTTGAACCATATCATGTAAAATGACTCATGGAGTGCTAAAAAGCTGCCAATAATCCCTGCATTAGGAATTTACTCACACACCCTGATGAATGATTCAATTCTTCAAATGAATACTTTCAGTTTGAAAATTGGAAAACTACTTAAGTAAGAACTTAAATTTGCTGCTCACCATAAACACACACACAAAAACACACACATATTAATTTTGCCAAACACTACAGGAAACACCATTTTTCTTTTAACTTGAAGTATCAAATTTATTTTTTAAAAGTGATGACATTAACTCTTCACCCTTTTCCTCTCATCTACATTTCATTCATCCTCCAAAAAATAGTCCTCTGCAGTCACATTAGGCAGTGATAGGAAAGGACAAAGGTGACAGCATCCAAATGAGAATTCTCTGTAATTTTCTGACAAGCCTCCACCGGCTGCCTGCCCAGGATCCAAGCCTAGGATGTGCCATTATGCACTCTATCATGTCATGTAATATGTCCCCATGGTCTCTAGAAGGAGGAGAATGTATGCTAAGGACACAGGATACCACTGAGTCCCTTGCTTTTGCTGAAGTTGAAGGCAAGTTTCCTAAATTTGAGGGAGGGGAGAAATGGCTGCTAGTTGAATTAACCCACACTGCTGGTCAGGACTCTAAATGACTATTTAATTTCCTGCCAGATACAGGAACCAGGCAGTACCCCCAATTGAGGGCATGCCAACAAAATGGCCAAGTGTGATCCTTAATTTGTCAATAATGATTTTAGGCCGTGACCCTTAATAGGACCCTGTCACTGGTGAGGTGATTTATGCCTCCTGCGATGACATCAGTACCAATAGTGCTGATAAAAGAACACTTATATTGGAGCAAACAGGATGATGAATGGAATCCGGGTCTCCTTAGTCATCTCATTACTGCCTCTCCTTCACCACGGAGCTAATGTAGCGAGTCATCGCGCGCCTGGGGAGTAGTTTGGAGACTGAATTTAATAGTGAACGTGCAGGAAATGTACTGTAGCCCTGGGTCAGGAGTGGCTCAGGGTACATTTTAAGTCTGTGTATACACGAAGAAGCAATCGTGCTGAAAATCATTACCCTCTGGTACCATCCCACCACTGCATTGGACCCTCCATCTCACTGGATGGCAGTGTTGTCCCCACATGTTTTCAAAAAGTGACTTTCTAAAATCACAGTGCCCTTCATCTTCAAGACTATGGAAGACTTGAACAAGCCCATCTGCCCCCACCCTCTCCCTAGCCGGTCAGGAATGGAGCACAGAGTCCCATCAGACATTTGGGGGAAGGTGATTGACATCAGGGTCATTGGTCTTTCCTTACTCTCCAACACTGGCTAGCTGTGTGACCTTGGGTGAGTCATTTTATTTCCCTGGAACTTAATAACTTCATTTGTGGATAAGAAGGATCTAGGTGTACTTCCAAGTTGTCTTCTTGCTCCAAATCATAGCCTTTTGAAAAGTGTGTATTATATGAATAAGAACACCAACAATTAACCCAATCTTTCCTTGAAAATATAAATTCTGGGAAGTATCCATGACAGAGGGGCTTTTCATATAATTAAAAGGGGGAAATTCATCCTCAGGGACTATTCAAAAGATGTATATGTCACCCATAATTTGGCCAACCCTTGAGTGCAGTGATTCTGCTGTACAGAGGGGAGTAGATGCAGTTTTATTAGTGCAATTTTATTGCCCTCACCAGCTGCACTCTTTTCTCTATAAAAGGTAATTACTTCCAATAGTAACAAGCTAATTGATTGCTAATTAAATCAATTGGCACACTAACCGCTGTCAGAAAGTGACAGATTAGCAGGTCATGTGATGGCGTGTTAGTAATGAAAAGTGGACATGGTCTGAGGGTGATTGACACATGAGATGAAAAGCGATTTGGGATCTCCGAGGTGGTCAGAGAGAGGGCAGGGAGAACATGATTGATTCAATGGTGACTGTCAGAGAGGAAATGAGAATTGAATGGAATTCAGTGTCTGCCTGAACCCTCACCACATGATGCTCCAAGTTTTTTCACATGTAAATAAGGGAGATGGAGACTTCCTGCAAATGAAATGCCAAAATGGAAAGGACAAAAAGGGAGGGGTAATGAAAGTGAAAGTGTATGAGCCTTAAAGGAACCCTTTTTTTTTTTTTTTTTCCATTTTGAAACTTGTGGACATAAAATAAGACCAATAAATACTGCTCATAATTTTGTCCAGGAATCAGCAACCTGGCTACTTTATGCTTGTCTTTTTTTTTTTTTTTTCTTTTTGAAGGTTCTTACTTGCTGGCACTATCGAAAAGGTAAGCATCTGTTGTCTGCATTTCCAGTGCATTAATAGCCTAATGAGCACTCTAAATTGGGTAATTTGGGGGTACACAAGAAGTGCAAAATGACTGCTACAATGTTTTAAGAAGTAACTGAGGTGGTCACATTGTTCGCCTTTTAATTGCCAGCTGCCTTGTCTGCAGTAGGCTTAGAGTTCTAATGCTACTTTTGAAGTTCATTGGATCCAGAGACCCTGAAGTAAACTAACCCTGGGTTAGTCTGAGGTCAGTGAAGTTCCTACACCCTAAGATCGCAACACCCTACAGAGTTTGTAATGCTATCATAAACCCCTTATTGCTTTGAGTTTTGAAGTTCTAAGTCTCCTTAGGAAGAAATGGAGACATGAAATCCTGGGGGTCTGGATTTACTGTCTGTGGGCCCTCAGTAGTCACCCTAACTTCTCAAAGCCTGTTTCCCCACTTGTGAAATGGGTAGAATATCATTCACTCCCAAGACTGAGTGCTTGAGATATGGGAGTTAACAGCATTAATTCCAGTAATAGTTGTACTATTGAGCCTCAACATAGATCAAGGTATGGAGCCTGTTTTTGAAAAAGATGAGATCCAGTAGCAAGAAAGAGGTGGAATAAGCCAGACTTCTGAAATTTTCTCCTCTTTGGAGAGTTTACCTAATTTCTGACATCTCCAATTTTATCATTTGCAAATGGAGTAAAACAACAAACAGACCTACCTTATAGGTTTGGAACTATTTTGAGGGTTAATGATTTTAATATCTTTACATAGTTTCCAACACAGATGCTAAGTGTTAATGCCTTCTCTGACACACTAAGACTCTGAAAGATAGACAACATGGCCCTTATACTGAAATTTTCAAAGGCTCTTTTTTTCTCTAGGAAGCAGGAGCATGGTTGTAGTGAGTGCAAGAGACCCGGGAAATGTCTGGACCTTTTTGTCCTGTGTATGTAGCTCTACTGGTTTAGCACTTCTGGTTACTCTTGCTGTGATTTCAGTATCTAAAGGGTGATATATTGGTCTGAAAATCAATCCAGTCATCCTATACCAGGATCTCTGTGTGTTTCACCTTTTCTCACTGGGATAGAGCCTCCTGATTCAATTGTGTTCCAATAGTGACCCAAAGCCTGGCTACACAGCATGGCTGGTGAGTGGAATGCTCAGACATGGGTTTATAAGAAACAGAGAGATGGATATTTCCTTCTGCAAAGGAAGATCTCTGCCATACCAACAACATACCTGTAGCTCTCCTGAAAGTGTGTAGGACCAATGATTTTTTGAATCCAGTGATTCAGCAGCCCAGCCAGTCCTGATTACTCCAAAGCTTCCCTGAAATAGAACCATGTGTCCACATCCCAGAGACACGTGCACACACATGTGTACATACTCATCTCCATCTGTTCAGAGGAAAGCTGCTCCTCCCCAGAAAAGGGTAATTATATGGTAGAGAGAAGTGCCTGTTGTTCCACAGGGAGTGGTCATGAAGCTTAGACCTTTTCTGAGCAACTCAAAGACTCCTGGAGGGCAGAAAATACAAATTCCCATAATGTTCTTGGGGGGACTTGACCCTTGCAATCTTGGCTACACAGGGGAATCAGCCAAAATGTAAACCTGCCCCCAAGATCCTGATTCAAGTTCGAGGGTGCAGCATGGGCTGGCAATTTTTAAAGTCCCCCCTAACCCCATCCAGGCCCAGTTATTTTTATGACAGTTCACATTAAAAAGAATGACTTGGTAAGATAAGACAAACACCTGTGGAACAAGGAAGCACACAGGAAAGAATTTTTCTTTGACCAAAAAAGTGTTCTCAATATGCTCCTGGATTTCTGAAACTCTGTCTTCTAGGGCCACTGTCTGTTGCATCATGGGGCAAGGACTGGACTTTAAATCAACCCATGAGAGAGAGGTGGCTTATTTCTAGTGTGTTGTTCATGGGCCTTTCTGAAAATCAAACTTCATGGAAATAAGAAAGGAGTGTAGTCTACCAGGTTCTTACAGAGAACCTGTGGTTCTTGGGGATAGCTGTTTAGCTAATTTCAAATATTAAGGATTTTGAATGGTTTCTATCTCAAAAATTGAGGACGGTGTTAACTTATGTAGGTGACTGGTGATGTTTGCAAGCAAGTCAGTTTTAGAAAATCATCTATTTTGTCATTGTCTCTGGAAAATGTTAAGGAGGCTTTGTGCTTTGAGTTCATCTTCTGCTTCAACAGAAGGAAACCAGAGGCATCAAGGAGCTGATGAGTTCCTTCCAGACCACCTAGTCTGGGCTTGCCGAGTAACGTTACCATCATTTAGCACCAACTGCTGGTGCACCTACATAATCCATCTTGTCACCCGGACTTCTGTTTAGTCCACAGAACCATTGTCCTTTCAGACCTATCTGCCCTATTGACAGATAGGACACCACAATACAAGAAGCTATATGGTACAGAGGCTAAGGGCAGAGACTTGGAGCAATACTCCTGGGTTTCAGAGCCTAGAGGCCAATGTTGACCATTGTGAGCAGAGGCACATTATTTGAGATATTTGCACCTATTTCTTTATCTGTAACATGAAATAGTTACATGTACCCCACTCCAAGGTTTAAGGATTAAACAAGCTAATATACTTGAGAGTGTAAGCTATTACATAAAAGTCATCAAGAAGAAAACACTTAGAGAAAGAATCCTGTGTGTGTGTGTGTGTGCGTGTGCGCAAGACTTTCCCTCTTTTTAAATGATTGGAGGCACATGTTTCCCAGAAATGTTTGGGAGAAAAAAATATTCCTCTTAAAATTGCTGTTGTTATCGGTCCTCCCTGGTGGCGCAGCGGGTTAAAGCACAGCACAAAGAAGCTAAAGCCACTTCCGCATGAGTTCGATCCCCGCCTGCCCCGGAGGTGACCACATGGCGTGGCAGACCTCTCCTGACCCTCCCGCTGCTCCCCTCAGCAGTGTACTTCGTCGACCTGCCTGTTCTGCTCCCTGTTCTGTCTCTGGTGAATCCTCTCACCCTCCGCATCTCTTTGTACGAATAAATAAATCTTTGTACGAATAAATAAATCTTAAAAAAAAAATTGCTGTTGTTATCATGCCTGTACCCCAGTTCTGTATGCACAAATAAATAAATAAATCTTTAAAAAAAAAAAAAAAAGTCTGCAGTGGGCAACGGCAACAAAGACTATAGCTTTCTGTTTAATTATTTTTATTTGATTCAAGGAAGCAACTAACTTTAGCCTAGACCACATGGGAAAGGTATAAAACAAAGGAGAGATAGACCAGAGTGACCAAGGAAGAGTATAGCAGGCCCCAAGACTATCTTCTGCACATTTGACTAAGGCGCTCATCAATTGCTATAACATGAAAATAATCATTGAAGCGATACTCCAGGCATTGTTCGATGTTCTGTTTAACTCTTTTAATACCCCATAAAGTCTCAGCAGATTCATACCAGAGAGAAACTCAGAGAGATTTGCTACCATGTTCCAAATCACTTGATTAGAAGTTGATGAGGGTGGGATTCCATTTCCATTCTATGTGAAATTATTGCCTGGACTAGACTATTAGTGAAAAATCAGCTGGCATCTTCAAAACCCAACTGAACATTAATTACACACCATTATGCTTGTGATAGTGCAGAGAAATAGAATCAATCGGAGATAGATATTAAGAGATGTATTGCAAAGAATTGTTTTACATGTTTATGAGGGCGAACAAGCAAGTCTGAATTCCATGGGGCAAGCCTCAAGAAGGCAGGCTGGAATTCTCAGGTATGGGCTGAAGCTACTGTCCACAGGTGGAATTTCTTTTTCTTTAGTTCTGCTCCTAAGGTCTTTACACTGATTGATTCAGGTCCACCATATTATTCAGGATAATCTAACTTACTTAAAATAAAGCCACCTGCTAATAGACTTTAATCACATCTGTGAAATATCTTCACAGCCATAATTAGTTTCTATTTGACTGAGTACTATTTGACACACAAAATTGACCATCACAGTCACCCCTTGTCAACTTGGCATCCATGCAAACCTTCTTCATCTCCAAATAAAGATAATAACAAAGATATAAATACACCTAAAATGGCACAACTTTTCTACATACAAGCAAAAACGTGTTTATCCTTTCCCCAGAATACCATGCAAAGTCTTTTTTTTTCTTCTTTGAAGCCTTGTGATTTAATTATTGTGGTATATTTAGCTAACTATACTTAGTATACTTTACATTAGATAAGGGGATAAAACATAAAGCAGACAAAATTTTGATTATATTCTATACAACCTTAGTCATAACAAAATAAGGAATAAGTACTTTTAACTACTATAATTCCTGATTTCTGTGACCATTTGCATGATGGTAGCTGGTATCTATAACTATCTTATTTTCCTTCTGACAGAGAGGTATGAAGAACCAGAAGCAGAGAAGTAACAGTCTCAGCTTCCAGTTCATTGAGATCATTGCTGTGTCTATTGGTGGAAACATTCCTCCTTTTGGAGTGAAGACCATAAGACCAGTAAAGCAAAAGCTCATGGGATGGGATGATAAATTTTTGCTTGGATCACTTCCATTTTCAACTTTTAATTCATGGACTCATGAAGACTGGCTATGAGAAAAACATGATTGGTTTGGTGTTGATTTAGAGTCTATGGAGCTGTCTACAAGTCATTAACCCAGGCCCACTTATTTTGCTACCAAGCTGGCGCTGTAACTATTTCTTCACGGGGCCACTCCGCCCTTCTATCAAATTAGCTGCTTCAGGATCATGGGGAACATCGTAGAACTAGTGAATTCATGAGCCTGGGCCTATTGCCACACAATATTTCATGTGAAGTGACTTTTATTAGAAGCAATGATGTGTGGATAAAATATTGTGTCAGTCCATACATGGTAGATTTTGAAGAAGTATGTCATTCAGGGAAGGCAAATCTATATCCAAAGTCAATGCGTACTGTAGTTAAGAAGGACAGTATTAGGGAGGATAAAGCACTGTCCTCTCTATGAGGAAAATGGCCCAATGTAGTCAATTTGGTGCCAGGTATTTGAATAATTACCCTGGAGAATGGTGTCCTAAGGAGGACTTTGTTGCTGACAGATTTGGCATCAACCTGGCTATTGCCAGACGTCCTTGTTAAGTGGAAGTTCATGTTATGGGCTCACATATGATGTCCATCCTTTCCACAATGCCACCTTGTTTATGAGCACAGTGGGGAACGTTAGGAGAGGCTGGCAAAAAGAGGCTGACTAGTATATCCACAACAACACATTGTATTCCCTTAATAATTAAATTCTTTCTTGGAATACTATTCGGCAATCAAAAAGACACACTCATGACATTTGGAACAACATGGATGGAGATTAAAGGGATCATGTTCAGTGAAATAAGCCAGAAGGAAAAAGAAAATCATCAAATGGTTTCACTTATAGGACGAATCAAGAGGTGCTATATAAGAGACCAGGAAAAAATAACAATAATAATTAATAAAACAAAACAAGCAGGCAACCATAAATAAGAGACATTCTGTGTGTGGGGGGGGGAGGAAACAGGAGAAAAGAACACAAAGAGCTATGATAATGGTTCATGGGTGAAATGGCAGTGGGAATTTTATAGGGAACACACAGTGTTGTAAAAGATATAAATAAAAAATAAATAATTAAAATCTTCTTTTGTCAGGGTTACACTTGCTTTAGCATTCACTTAGGACACAATGTCTTTTTTAGTCTTTGCCCATTCAGAAGTCTGTCCACAAACCTCTTCCCCAGACTTCTTTGTGACCAGTTTTCTAATCATGCTCCTGCTAGGTCTTTAATGACTGCAACCCATTATCTTTCCTATGAACAAACAGGTATACTGATCAAAGTTTTGCTTTTTCCTTCACCATTGCCTTTTAGGGTTGTTCCCAAAAGGAGATTATAGTGCTGAAACTGTCCATTTTCAGGAATGGTCTGAAAAAGAGAACATCTGTTTATTGAGGTAGAGATTTCTTCCCCCATTTAGGGAGCTGATCATAGGAAACACTCCTTGAAGCCATAGATGGTGGCTGGGGTAGAGTAGGAAACATGGTCCTAACCATGGGTATTGGGGCCATTTTCTCATGCAGTAAGTATGTCAAACTCATAAATACCACTCCTAATTAATGGCATGCCTCTTTACAATTTGGTGGGTCATATGTGATGGGTGGTTAAGGTTACATGGTGACTTGATGATATGTTCAGCCTAGCAAATTTCCCTAGCAAGTCAAATATTGTCTTTCTAAAGGAGACTAGATATATCTGAAGGATAATTGGAATTTGCTGTGGAATCTAGAAAGTCTATATTCTGATTCACCTATAAGGACCTGCCAAAGAACATTGCTACTTGCCATCGATACTATAAGCAGTGTAAGATCTTCTAAGTAAAGTGGAAGAGTAGTTCATACAACAGTCTTATTTTGGATTGGACACTACTCAAAGTTAGCATCTTTTCAGTTCACTCAGTAAATGGACTGAACTGGCCCAATCAAATGAGGAACGTGATATCCTTCTGGGTGCTGATGATAAACTGTTAGATGCAATA
Source organism: Condylura cristata (assembly GCF_000260355.1). Taxonomy (NCBI): domain Eukaryota; kingdom Metazoa; phylum Chordata; class Mammalia; order Eulipotyphla; family Talpidae; genus Condylura; species Condylura cristata. The sequence goes on along the minus strand of NW_004567103.1, from coordinate 79,665,682 downwards.
GTCATGCAGTTTATCCTTCATCATACAAAGGATATCTTGACATATTCCCATTAGACTTCTAGAAATTTCACTGAGATGAATTTATTCATTTATTTTTTATTACATTATCATCATCATTAATATTCTCACTGAGGTTAGATTTATTTCTCACCCTCTACGTGCAAACATCTTAACAATTTATTCAGAGTAGTTGTTATTTCCTGTTCAGTGGGTCCTATCAGAGTAATATCTCAATGGAATGAACCAGCATGATGCCTTGTAAATGTGAAAGGTGAGCAAGGTCCCTGTGGACTGAATTATGACACAGGACTGGAGCTGATATACCAGTGAGGTTATACAGTCAGGGTGTATTCCTGGCCTTGCCGGCTGATAAACTACTTTTGATTTCAAGAAAAAATGTATTTGCCAGATCAATAGCTGCATATCAAGTACCAGGGGATGTGTTAATTTGTTCAAGCAATGAAACTACATCTGGAATAGCAGTTGTAATTGGAGTAATCATCTGATTAAGTTTATTGTAATCCACCATCATTCTCCATGATCCATCTGTTTCTGCACAGGCCATATTGGAAAAGTGACTGTGAAGGTGGTAAGAATATCCACCCCCACACCTTTCAAGTCATAGATGGTGACAAGTATCTCTGTAATCCCTCTAGAAATACACTATAGCTTTTGCTTCGCTATTTTTGTAGGTAGAGGTGGCTCTTTTGGCTTCCACTGGGCCTATTATGATAGCATAATAGCCTTATATATGTCAGAAAATCAATTCAGAGAGTCTCCCAGTTAGTTCTGACATCCTGAATGTATCTATTCTTAACAGTCACTGCAGATCTGGGAAATAACCACAGGATAAATTCAGGAGCCTCCCACTCCCCTTGAGATGGACATGAGATAAATGTCTGTGGATTGCCTGACTTTGGAAGGTCTTATTCTGGTGAACCACAATGATATTTGAGTCTCGTGGAATTAGTGTCAGATTAACATCTAGCTGTTTCCCCAAAACCTGATTCTTCCTCTTTCCCAAGGGCATATTTATCCTGAAAAATGTCCATAGCTTCCTCAGAGAATGATTAATAACATAAATTTTCGGAAGTGTACTGGAGTCTGTCTTTAAGAGAATCCTACTATGCTTCATTCAATGGGTTTTGAGTCAAAGTGACTGAAGCCTCGGAATTGATAGAGGTTCTGTTAGTGTCTGTTTCAGTGACTCAAGTTATACTTCTGTTATCAGGAACAAAAGTTTATGCTTATGTTGATCACATAAATTTTTTATAGACTGCCTAGCTATTTCTTTTCTAGGAGTATTAAGATCAATTAGCAAAATCACAGGTCTGCATGTCACACCAGGTTGATTGCTAGTTGGTTCTGTTGTCCATTACAGAAATCACACCCATCTCACCTTGGTGATTCAGTACCATGCTTTATCTCCCGCTTATGGGATCCAATGATTTCCACTGCATTTAAGGATCCCAGTTTAACTGAGACCAATTCCCACTCTAATTTCTGATCTACTGAGAAGAACAACCAAAATGCTCATCAAGGATGCCAGAGATCTTCTTGCCAATTTAATTTTCACAATCATAGCAAAAGGAGTATCCTGGATGTTGGAACCTTCCAGGGGGGTTTCTTTCCTTCTTTTTTTAAAAAATATTTATTTATTTATGCATGCAGAGATGGGGCACAGGCCAGAGGTGTAGGGACGGTGAGAGGATTCATCAGAGACAGAGTGGGGAGCAGAACAGGCAGATCAACAAAGTACACTACTGAGGAGAGCAGCAGGTGGGTCAGAAGATGTCTGCATGCCATGTGGATCACCTCCCGGGTAGGAATGGAACTCATGCTGAGGTAGCTTTAGCTTCTTAGTGCTGTGCTGTAACTGGCTGCACCAGGGAGGGCCACCAGGGGGTTTCTTACGTGATAAATCTACTCCTCCATTTTCATCTCTGAAAGCCTCTGGATGCCTATCCCCAGACTGCTCTGGAACTTCAGTTCACTTAATGCTGCCTACTTTTGCATCCATGTTGTCACCAGTTAAACACATTTTTAGAGTCCTTTGTAGCCCCTCAAGCTAATACATATACTAGTTAAGGCAAGCACTCTTGCCTTAAGAGTCACTCTAACAATAATATTTGATAGCCAAATAAAAATGTTTCAAGTATCTGCTGCATTTATAATCAGAGGCAACATCCTCCCCCAAATCACTGAGCATTTTAGATGCTAGAATTATTTTTTGCACCTTTTTCTTGACCTTCCCTTTCTTTCTTCTCTTTCTTTTTTCCAACCATATTTAGAGTTTAATGCCCCACATGTATCTTTTCACTTCCGTTATTGCATTTGTTCTTCAGGTTGATAGAAAAGGCAAAACTTCTCACCAGTTCATAGATGGCAAACCTGAACCTCAGCAGCCTTTGACCACCCTGCACGGGCAGCCCAAGAAGCAGAGATAAATTACCAGGAACATTGGACATCATATCCAGTTTCCAATTGGATCTGGGAATCTCTTTTATTATAGTTTCTTTAAAGTTTCAAAAATAGGGCCCTCCCTGGTGGCACAGCAGGTTAAAGCACAGCACTAAGAAACTAAACCACTTCAGTACAAGTTCGATCCCCACCCTGGAGGTGACCCACATGGTGCAGCAGTCCTCTCCTGACCTGCCCGCTGCTCCCCTCAGCAGTGTACTTCGTTGATCTGCCTGTGCTGTTCCCCACTCTGTATCTGGTGAATCCTCTCACCGCCCCTGAACCTCTGGCCTATACCCCAGTTCTGTATGCACAAATAAATAAATCTTTAAAAAAAAGTTTCAAAAATATTTGTCTGGTATGTGTTCAATAGTGGAAAACTAAGCAGGGTGTTATGTACATGCCTGTTATCTCACTGCAGATGACTAGAGACAGTGGATCAGACTAGATTGCAGTGGATCACTGATTGTCATGTTCAGGATTAGAATAGAGTCAACCAGGGAGGGTTCCTTAAATAGTGCCCTTGTCACACTTCCACAGAGGCCACAATCCACAACTTTCATCTTTGTGGACTGTGGAGAAGGAACCTGCTTGGAGTGCCTTCCTTGGCTACTAAGAAGGGTAAGGACAGAAAGAACCAATTATGATTCTTAATAATGTCTCACTAGTCCTTAAATAAAACCCATTTTCGCAGACTTGACAATGTATTTTTCAGACTTTCAGTTCAAATGATAGGTGTCTATTTGTGTCACCAACCCACCACCACCAAAGCTAGCTAATTCTTTACTACCTTGAATATTGGATTGTCTGTGTGTGGGGTTAAGCTGGGGCTAGACTTATCCAGAAGGGAGGGTGGCTCTGCTTTTTCCAAGGTTAAAAAAGATCCAAGGTGTTAAGAACCTACATGACTCAGGGGCAGGAGGCCATGGGACATAGATCAAAAAGCAAACCTATGGTCAAATGAAAGTATTGCAGGCCACACATAGTGAGAAATTGAAAAGAGCAGCTGCAAGTTGATGGCCTGATGAGTATATTGTGCCAGGGTGAAGGATTATGAATAACTTCTGCACAGATGGGCACTGAGGTGGAAATCCTTTTACTTTAATGCCAAACATGCCAGGATCTAGGACATGTCAAGGTAAAGGAAAAAGCTGCACCAGGCTATTGGATAGACCAGGGTGGCTGTCTGCCTTCCTACTTTCCAAGATGAGCTGCAGTATTCTTCCAGATCACAGCTTCTTGTTTGGCCCTGTTTCTGTGATAATGGTTGGCCCAATGATTTTACCTTCCTAACACTAAGCCTACCTTTTCTTTAGTGTTCACCTGAAAATAGAAGGTACAAACACTGCTTTCTCCTGTGATAGACTAGTGAGGCCTTGACTGACTTACTTGTAGCTTGAATTTTAGAAATAGAGAGAAGGATTAACCCACTAGTTATTTTCTCTCTTGCCCTTACGATGAACTTCAAGTGATCTTAAAAAAATGAAGTCCTTTAGCTTGCTAAAGCATCCTTTAGGAACCCCAAGGCCACAGATCCTTCATCCATTTCTCCGGTGTGTACTTTCTAGTCTGGTGGCCTGCATGGCTGCATGCTCTCAGGCATCATGCTACACTTCCCCTACTTCCCTGATGCTTCTTGACCTACGCTGGGTCTTTCAACTTCAAGATCAGCCAAGTGTCAAATTTGGCCTTCCCCAAGTCTTGCTTACAGAAGGCGCAGCAATCCCCTGAAGTGATTGGCAGCGTTGTCCTTGGGCCAAATGCAGAAGGCAGCTGCAGATGGTGCTGTGGAGAGAGAGAGTATGCAAAAGGCACCTCCCGCCAATCCTAGACACCCAGGTCCAGCCAGGCCACCAGACTCCTGGCTCCTAGTCAAGACCCCAGCCTTCTCTCATGAAGGCCATGTGGGACTGCATCCAGATACCTTAGGAGACTGTCTGGCAACCTGTTCCCCCAGCATGAGGTGCCTCCTTTCCCTGGCCTTGCAGCCAGCCAGAGCCTGAGAGAAGAATGCCTGGTAGAATTAAAAGTCTAGGAGGTTGTCTGCTTCTTCACAATCGTCAGGAGAACCTACTTTCCTTAAGATTTTTAGGTGGAAATTCTGTAAGTCCAGTTTCTGACACTAATTCTATGGAACGCGGGCCTGCTGGCTTGGTCTCTGAAACTTGGTCTTACAATAACCCTCTGAGGGACACATTTGTGATTTTAATCTGTTCAGCATCTAGTACCCTTTCTTATGAGTACATACCTCAAAGTTCCATTGCTCATTGCTAACCTAGTCCATGTAGATCTCACTCCAGATGAAGAGCACAGAGTCCATGATTGACCAGTTAGCACTTTTATTCCTCCAGCCCCAGGCCTGCCCAGTCAATGCCCTTTCATTGCCTTAACCACAGTTACTGTTTCGGTGTTGAAACATGATTCAAAGTATTCTAATTAGACTCCTGCAGTTTATAGTGTAGTGATTGGGAGGAAATGTCAATTTTTAGCTAGAACAAGTAAGACTACAAGTAAAGGAAAAAGGAAGGCTAGATTTGTTGACACCATTTTGCCACTATATGGAGACAGAATTAAGTCAATGTGGCAAGCATAACCAAGAGAGGGTGACTAGGTCCTGATGTTACGGTTTCAGTTAAGGGGTCAGATACTTGGTCTGAAATTCTCTCTAACTTTGGAGTCCTGTCACGTAAGATCAAAATTTATTTTTTCTTATTTAATAATTTAATTCTTACTTTAAAAGTCCGAATATATCTTCTGCTAGTTTTAACTGTAAAAGTGACTTGATAGGGAGAGTTAACATCATCAAAATGGCCATCCTGCTGAAAGCAATATACAGATTTAATGCCATCCCCATAAAAATCTCAATGACATTCTTCAAAGAAATAGAAAAAATGTTGATGAGATTCATATGGAACAACAAAAACCTCGAATAGCCAAAACCCTCATGTCTAAGAAAAATCAAAATGGAGGCATTACAATCCCAAACTTCAAGCTGTACTACAAAGCCATAATAATCAAAACTGCATCTACTGGAACAAAAATAGACATACAGACCAGTGGATTTCAATAGAAAACCCAGATATAAACCCACCAGTTTATGGACACCTAATTTTTGACAAAGGAGCAAAGAAGATACAATGGAACAAAGAAAGTTTGTTCAGCAAGCGGTGCTGGGAAAACTGGGAAGTTACACGCAAAAAAATGAAACTAGATCACTACATCACTCCATTCACAAAAATCAACTCAAAGTGGATTAAAGACCTAGACATAAGAACGGAAACCATAAAATACCTGGAAACAAAGATGGGCCAAACACTACACAACATACACTTCCGTGACATCTTTAAAGACAGAGCACCCAATGCCACAATAGTGAAGGCAAGGATAAATAGATGGGACTACATCAAGTTGAAGAGCTTCTATACAGCAAAAGAGACATTACAAAAAACAGACAGCCCACTAATTGGGAAAACATTTTCTCACACAAAAGTAGTGATAAAGGACTGATCACAAAAATATACAGAGAACTGATGAAACTCAACAAAAATAAACAACCCCATAAAAGAATGGGCAGACGAGCTAAAAAGACACTTTGTTGCAGATGGCCAACAAGCATATGAAAAAATGTTCAACATCACTCGTAATAAGGGAGATGCAAATTAAAACCACAATGAGATACCACCTCACCACAGTGAGAATGGCACCTCTTCAAACAACTAGCAACAACAAATGTTGGCGAGGATGTGGAGAAAAAGGAACTCTCCTGCACTGCTGGTGGGAATGCAAACTAGTACAACCACTATGGAAAACTGTTTGGAGTTCCTCAAACTGCTAAACATGGAGCTTCCCTACGACCCAGCAATCCCACTCCTAGGTATCTATCCAAAAGACACAAAAACACTGATTGAAAAAGATACCTGCACCCCCATGTTTATTGCTGGTTTATTTACAATTGGGAAAACATGGAAGCAGCCCAAATGCCCAAAAGTGGATGACTGGATAAAAAAGATGTGGTACATATATACAATGGAATATTACTCAGCAAAAAAAAGAAAGAAACACATGTCTTTTGCAGCAACTTGGATGGAGCTGAAAAAGATCGTGCTTAGTAAGATAAGCCAGAAAGAAAAAGAAAAATACTGAATGGTTGCGCTTATAGCAGGAGTATAATGGACCAGGCGAGAAAATAATAAGAATAATGAACAGTCATACCAGAGACATTTTGTGGGGGTGGAATAGGGGATGGGATAAAAAATGGAGGGGGAGGGAAATGCATGGGACTATGGTGACTTCATGATGGGAAACCCATGGGGATTACAATTGAGATGAAAAAAAAATGTACAAAATGATGTAAAAATAAACTATTATATTTTTTTAAAAAAAGTGATTTGATACATCAAGTCTCACTTGAGGCTAGAAAATAAAATTTTCTTTGTGATTTGGCCAAGATTCTGACAGCCAAATCTAAGTGAGAGAGTGAAATTACTAAATCTAAGGGCATGCAAATATTCCCTTTTAGTGGTTATTAAAAGAGAATGCCTGTTCAAGTGTTTTGCCCATTTTTCAGTCAACCTGTTTGTATTTTGTTATTGATCCACAGAGGTCCTTTGTGTGTTCTGGTTATCAGTCCTTTGTCAGGAATGTTTTTGGTTTTGTTTTTTGTTTTTTACAAATTTCCTCTCTATAGTTTCCCTTTCAGTCTCTTAATGGTGTTCTTTCACACCAAAATTTGATATACAAATTCCTTATTATGGAAAAAATTGTCAGTGTTTTCCTGTGTATATATCATTTAGAATATCTAAGATATCATACTATGTCCTAATCAAATTTATGGCAAGATCCTCCTATATCATCTCCTATATCACCTTCTAGAAATATTACTGTTTTACTTTGTATATTTAGACTTACAATCCATCTGGCATTGATTTCTGTGTATGGTGTGATATAGAGGTAAAGTTCAATTTTTTCCCTTAGATTAACTAACTGATCAGGCACCACTTGTTGACAAGTTTATTCTTCCCTCAGTGTTTTTCAGCCGCCCATATGGTAGTAGATGTAAGAGTCAGATATTGGATTTTCTATTCTGTTTCATTGGTCTATTTATATTTGTACAAGGTGCACAGCATTTTAATTGCTATTCTTTTTGAAACATCTTGATATCTGGCAGAATCAGTCCTCCAGCTTGACTTTGTTTTCTTTAAAACTATCTTGCTTTTCTTGGTCCTTTGTTCCTCCTTATGAATTTTTAAATGTCCGAGGGGTGGGGGGGTGGGGGAAAACTACTGGAATTTTACTCAGATTGCCTAAAATCAAGTCATCAAAGTAGAAAGCCATGAATCTATAAAATATTTGCTTTCTAATCCATGGTCATATTGTATTTTCCAACTTCTAGATCTTCACTAATTTGTCTCAAAACTGTCATGTAGAAATCTTTTTTTTTTTTTTAAGATTTATTTATTTATGCACACAGAACTGGGGTACAGGCCAGAGGCTCAGGGGCAGTGGGCAGTGAGAGGCTTCACCAGAGACAGAGTGGGGAGCAGAACAGGAAGATCGAGGAAGTACACTGCTGAGGGGAGCAGTGGGTCAAGAGAAGTCTGCCACGCCATGTGGTCACCTCCAGGGCAGGCGGAATCGAACAAATGCGGAAGTGGCTTTAGCTTCTCAGTATTGTGATTTAACCCGCTGCACCACCAGGGAGGGCCCCTTCATGTAGAAATCTTAAATAAAAATTGTTAAATTTTATTTTTAGGTATTGGATGGTTTTGACATTATTGTAAATTATTTCATTTTGTAATTATTTTTGGTAATATAGAGGAATATATGTACATTTTTTTTAAAGATTTATTTATTTGTGCATACAGAGCTGGGGTACAGGCCAGAGGCTCAGGGGCGGCGGAGAGGCTTCACCAGAGACAGAGTGGGGAACAGAACAGGCAGATCGACGAAGTCCACTGCTGAGGGGAGCAGCGGGCGGGCCAGGAGAGGCCTGCCACGCCATGTGGTCACCTCCGGGGAAGGCGGGGATCGAACTCATGCGGAAGTGGCCCCAGATTCTCAGTGCTGTGCTTCAACCCGCTGCGCCACCAGGGAGAGCCTATATGTACATTTTTACTGACTACATTCAAAAATGTTCCTGGATTCATTTGTGAATTCTAATATTATAGAAATTTTTAGAATTTCTGCATACAAAATACATCATTTGTAAAAATAGGCAGTTTTATTTCTTGACTTCTAATATGTATTTATTGTATTTATTTTTCTTAACTTGTTGATGTAAATTGGCCTCTAATACAATACTGAATATAAGTGGTAAAGGCAGACCTCCCTAACTCATTCCTGTCATCAGAGAGAAAGGTCATTATTTTAACATATGTAAGATATTTATAATATTTTTGTAGGTTTCCTAGTAAATTAACAAATGTCCCTTCTGCTCTTACTTTTCTAAAAGTTCTTTTTAAACTCATGACTGAGTGCTGGATGTCATTAAATACATTTTCTTTTTGTCTTAAGTGATTATGTAATTTTCTTCTTTTTACTAATGTAGTGAAATGCACAGTTTTAATATTAAATAGAGCTTGCAACCTTGATGAGCTACATTTTGCATACTGATATATTTAATTGGTTAATATTTTATATAGGATTTTTGTATTTAGGTTCATGAAAGTTAGTTCCCTATAATTTTCTTTACATGTGGTAATTTTTCCAGGCTTAGTATTTAAGTTATGCCAGATTCCCACAGAATGAGTTTTGAAGTGTTCCATACTATACTATACTCTAGAAAATGTGTAAAATTGATTTTATTTCTTCTTCTAACATTTGGAATCAGCAGTAGAGTTATCTTGGTCTCAAATATTTTTATAAAAAATTATATGACAAATTTAATTTCTTTAATGAGTATAGGATTATTTAGAATATGCTATCATTCTTATGGCTCCATAAAAATTGGTACCAGAGGATTTGTCCATATGATCTTCTCAATTTTCAAATTTATTGGCATAAAAGTTTATAATATTTTCTTATGATTTTTTATATCTGTATATTTTGTAGTGAGCTCCCTTTTTCATTTCTGATATTTGGTCTTTTTGTTCACCTTGCTAGAAATTTATCAATTGTTCTTCTAAATTTTGTATTGTTGATGCTCTCCATTGTGTATATTGTTAACCACATTAATTTCTGCCCTTCTTTAATGTCCTTTAGTTTCTAGATTCAATTGCTTTAATTGACTTGTTTCAGCTAAACAAAATGGCAGTTTTTTCAGATGGGTGCTAAGATCATTGCTTCTCACCTTCTTTTACAATAAATCCACTTAAGGCTACAAATTTTCCTCTAAGAAACATTTCAGCTTTATGCCAATCTTCTATCTAGTCTTTTAGTCAACTTTCATGTCAAAATATTTTTTAATATCCATTGTCATTTGCTCTTTGATCCATGGACTGTTTAAAATCATATTGCTTTATTTAGAAACATCTGGAGAATTTTCAAGTTACCCTTTTTCTCTGATCTTTTGTCCAGATACATTATCAAAAAGTACTAGTATGATTTCAATCCTTTAATAGTTTTTGATATTTTCTTTACACACCAACATACAGTCAGTTTTGTTACATATGTCACACATATTTAAAAGAATGTGTATTCTTCTGTTGTTAGGTATAGTGTTCAACATATGTTACAGGATAAATATCCTGTTTGGTCACTGTTGCTGTGTCTGAGTTCTCTCTCTGTCAAATCTCCTTGTAAATTTAAAGCTTGTCATAATTCCCAACAAAAACTGGAGTTATTTTCCAGATTGAGTTATTTTCCACATTCTTTCATAATAAACAGACCTGTACAAGGTAACCACTTTATGAAGCAAAACTCTGATTCCTCTTCTTTAGTTTATCTTCCCATGAATTCTGGGGTCAACTGTCAGATTCCATACTGATGTCACCTTCTGAGCGGATACAGACTCTTACCTACTGGCAAAGTCCCCCCAACCAAGCTCCCTCTGGTTGTCCAGGACCCTCCCACACCTCTTTCTACCTTCTCACAAAACTGCATGGACCCATCTGTGTCTGATGGGAGCTTTCTGTCTCTGAACAGCAGAGGGGAGATGGTAAAGGTGGATGCTGTAAGAGAGATTCCTGATGCCTGTTCTGCATAGAAACTCAGAAAGCCAGGGAGGTGTGTACAGGCCCCTCCTCCTACAAATGCCCTTTGCTTAGTATGCACATGGAACATTATAAATGTGCCACAGAGAACATAGACATTAAGAATACAGAAGCCTCACATTTCTTAGGAAAGATGGTGAGATCACTTGAAAATTGACTGGAGACCTCTGAGTTCCCTTAAAGTCTCAATTAATAGGGCATGATGTTTAGGTTTAGGAAACAGTGTTTGGGAGGTATAAGGAAACCGTCTATGCAAAATGACAGGTTTTTTTTCTGTATTGAAAAAAAATTGTGGTTTTTTTTCCCATTAATTTAGTGTTTATATAAAGGAGGCAGCTAGTGGATCAGGAAGTAGACATCAGAGCTAGACTGCTTGGGTTCAAATCTCAGCTCCACCCCTTCAGAACTGTGTAACTTTGAATAATTTAAATAACTACCTGTATCTCAGTTTGCTCATGAATAAAATGTGGAATGAAGCATCTATCTCCACAGGTTGTTATGAAACCTAAATGCATTCATATTTGCAAAACTCTTAGAATGATGCCCAGTACTTAGCCTTACTACTAAATTAATTTTTTAAGTATCCTCTGAAATGGTAGTAACCATGTCCTCAGCAGTATCCAGCAATGTGTACCATTGTAAGTCTCCTTTGACTGGCTTATGTGTGTGTTCACGTGTGTGCAAGTGCCCGTTCTGATTCTATCTCTTTATTCAGATTCATGGCTTACACCCAAATCTAGGCAGTAAAAAGTCATATCTAGAGAATCAGCCCTCTAGTAACTTTGAATGACCAGGTACAAATCAAAGTTTATCTTGGATAATAGATTCCAAACTATGCTCACTTTTGTCTCCTTACTCTCTTCTGAGAGATGGGGCCGGGTGGGAAGAGAAAGTGAGGGTGTAGATGAGATTCATAGTTTTTCACCCACTTCATTCACAAGAGGTCCGTAGCCTTAGATTTGGGTCTCTCAGACAATTGTCTACAGGTGTTGCTTCTTATCACCAAACTCTTGATGAGTTTTGGATGCAAGTGATTTAAGGTTGTTGTTCTTCTAGCAAGAATCTAGGGTGTTCCTATTCCCAATAATGTGGCAGTTCATATACTGATAATCATCTGGCAGATTAAGATGAAAATCACAGAGCTTAACTAGACTCTGTGTTCAAAGGGAAAAGCACCCTTTCCCCACACAGAGGCTGAAGTACAGTAATAGAATCTAGAAGCTGGTCAGCATAGCTCTCCAAAAACTGGGTCTCATGACAACCCCCTAGAGTCACACTGGGGTGAGGTTCCATACTCCCTGCCCAGAGAGACACATGAGTCACTGGGAAAGCATACACTGTGGACATGACCACACACCCGCCTGGCTCCCAGGGAAATAAGTATCCAGCATCTTTCTAATTTTGAGCAATGTTGATCCCAAACTAAGACTATAAAGTAACAATAGTCACTTGGTATAAAGAATACAGTAACATATTTAACATATGTATTAACTGTAAGACATGTCCAGATTTCTTAAATATTAACTTTTTTTTTTCCCACTGGATGTGAAAATCAAAGAAACATGCTTGAAATTTTCACCCTCAGGCATTATGATGCATTTTCAGTCATAAGCAATAGTGGTTAGGGAACATATGCTGAATATGGTTTGAGTTTTGAAATAAGAAATTTTTAACCATTGGACAATCGTCAGCTGGTTGAAGTCATCCCTGGAGCAATATGTAAGATCAAATGATCATTGTAGAGGATGATATCTCTCTTTCTGGATTTTTTTGTTATCTATCCTCTCATCAGGTTTAATCACTAAGAAATCATGGTTAAAAAAATATGTCAAGATTCTGCAAGATAATGCTACTTTGTTTTTTCTTTTATTTCTGGTATCTCTTCTTTGATACATTTTCTTATCTTTTCTATTAATTAGAATTCCCAGACAGTGTTAAATAATAGTACTTAATAGAGATTAGCTTCTTAATTTTGATAGAAACGCCTCTAGTGATTAATCATTAAAAATAACATGGTGGTTGGTCTGAACAAGACTATTTCTTTATCATCTTGCAAAAATCATATATCCAATTTACTAAGACATTTTAAAAGCAGAAATAGAAGCAGAATTTAGTCCACCAGGTTTTTGGCATCTGTAGGGAAGATTATATAACCTTTCTTATTTAACACATTAGCATCATGTAATATTAACCATCTGAATAGCAAATCACACCTAGAATTTATCATTGTAAAAGGTGCAATCAAAACATAACACTTTTGTAAAGTACACTATTTGCTTTGTGAACTGTCTAGGATGAGTTTCTAAGCCCAGCCAGCTTGCCTCCATGAGCCAGCATGTGGTTGGTGTCTCAGGGACCAGAGACTAATTATAATAGTGCCAGCCCAGGCAGGGCACCATTAGGAGGTCAGACCTGCCAGAAGAAATCAATTATAGGAGATGAACCTTCTTTGGATGTGCTTTGTGCCACCACCCCCTCTGAGGTCCAAGGCCTTGCTTCCTGGTGCAAAGATCATGAATGCCAGAGCCTGTCATTTGTACACCACTTGGCACTGACCTTCCCCCTGAGTGGTCTTCCCTTTCTGTTCAGCACAGAATTAATGCAGAGACTTGGAGGGGATGTGGAGATAAGGACTCCTCTTTATGGAGATGCTGACTTCAGCCAAGAGAGCAGATTGCAGACAAATCCAATAATCCTCTGGCAGAAAACCAAGACATGTGCACATTTGCACACATGTTCTCAGAGATTACACACATACTCATACACTTTTACCCTTGCCCGCACATTCAGGGATTTGTTGAAAAGAGTGAGAGATTAATAAGGGTCTATTTAATGAATGTGTGAATGAGTAAGTGAACTCGGTTTCCCAAATAGGTCCTCATACTTATCCACAAACACATTGATATTCTCTCAGGCACATAGGCAAGAACACCCTGCAGCCCTCCAAACATATGTCACCCACTACTGTAGTCTCCTCCAACCTAGGATACCCTCTGGAAGGCTCTACAATAGGATGCTTTCAACCTCAAGTATCTAAAGTATGAATTCAAAATGCCTCAAGCATAGACAGATTTATGGGTGCACATAATGTAGAACCCAGAAACAGAAAGCGTTTCAGGACTGATTCATCTGGATGCTGTCATCATGGACTCTGCTTCATTCTACATTGTTCTGCCATTGCAGAAGCACCTTTACTCACCCTGAGCCTGGTTGGATGCATGGTGGCTCCTAGGAGCCATCAGGGCCACGTTTCCTAGTTCAGATCTGTAAAGAATTGATAGTGAGCTACCTGCCTCTTCTTAAAATGAGATATGAGATTGGAGTGTATTATACCAAGCAGGCAGGGGTATGGATGATGAAACCAATGCTGGAAAATCAACCATCAGGTTCACAAGAGTCTGGATCTCTCCCTGACCATAAGTCAGTTTCCAGTGAAATTCCAGAGAAATGTGGGCATAGCCCTGTCTGGCTCTTCTAAAATCACTCCACTGAAACAGCTGCCTTTCGTAGACATAAGAAAGACAGCATCAGCTGGACCAACTAGACCTCATTATTTCTTTTACTCCTGGGGCCTGTGATAGGGATGATGTGGAAGGGAGATCAGAGTACCACTCGTATAGCAAGTAAGAAGTCAAAGTAATACCTTGCTTGCTTCCCTCCTTCCTCACCCCCCCAACCCTTATCTTGAGGGAAAGTAAAACAGTTTTGGTAGCGATTTATATTCACATATATAGTGCCTGTTTCTCACTCCTTTCCTTTCCCATATCAACCAGAAAGCCAGGATAATTTCTGTGACCGTCGAACCAGTGTGTGTGTTCTGTGTGTGTGTGTGTGTGTGTGTGTGTGTGAATCTGTGTATGTAGATATATATGTTTGCATGTTTGTATAAGTGTCTGTGTTTTCATACACAGGCACCTGGTAATTCAGCCATTGGCTAGTTGGCTAGTAAGCAGAAAGTACAGGATGGAGGCCCTGCTAAGACAAGCTCTTTTAAATGAAAATTATCTGAGCTTTAAGTTATTTTAAACCAGTTTTATTGAGATTTAAAAACCATAGAACTCATCTATGTAAAATATAAAAGTTAATGACTACAATCACCCACACCCCTTAGCCATCACACCCCAAACCTTCTATCCCTCCTTAGCTTTAGGCAATCATTATGTTCTTCCTGTATCATAGATTTGTCTATTCTGGACATTTTATATAAATGGAATAACATGATATGTAGGGCTTGATGACTAACTTCTTTCCCTTAGTGTGTTTGCAAGAATAATACATGTAAAGCATGAATCAGGATTTTTATGGATGAGTCATAATCTATTGTATGGATACACCATGACCTTTTTTATACATTAATTAGTGAATCAGTGAACAACATTTGGGTTGCTTTCACTGTTGGGTTGTTGTGAATAATGTTGCTATGAAATTCACATACAAATTTTCATATGAACTTATACTTTCTCTTGGGTAGCAGTAACATGGATCACATGGTAACTATGTTCAACTATTTGAGAAAGTCCCCACTGTTTTCCCAAGCAGCTGTACATTGTAACATTCAGCAATGTAGGAGGGTTCCCAACACTATCCTTGATTACAGTCATCTTTCTGGGCATGAAGTTATATCTTCCTATGGTTTTGATTTCCTTTTCCCTATTGGCAAATGATGGTGTATATCCTTTCATGTACTTATTGGTATCTGCATAACTTTTTTTGGAGAGAAATATCTGTTCAAATCCTTTGATCATTGGTATTGGGATGTTTGTCTTTTAATCACTGAGTTGTATAGCTCTTCAGATGTTTTATGTGCATGTTCCTATTAGATATATGAATAAACTTTTTCCCCACTTCTGTGGACACATGTTGTCATGTAAAGCACAAAAGTTTAAAGTTTTAATGATGTCCAGTTCATCTATTTTGTTGTGCTTTTAGTATAATATGTTAGAAGTCATTCCCTAGTAAAAAGTTATGAATATGTAGATCTATTCTCTTTTCAGAAGTACATATTGATTTCTGTATGTGGTCTAAGGTACAGCTCCAATTTCATTTTTTTTTTAATGTGGATATCCCACTGTCCCAGTTTAATCTGTTGAAAAGACTATTAATTCCCAATTGAATTGTCTTGATATTCTGGTTAAAACTCAGTTGTAATTATAAAGGTTTACTTCTACATTTTAATTCCATTGTTTATGTGTGTATCCTTAATCAGTACTACATGTTCTAAATTATTGCAACTTGACAGTAAGTTTTAAAAGTGATTCCTTACACATTTTCTCCTTTTTTAAATATTGTTTTTGTTATTCTGTATCCCTTGAATTTCCACAAGAATTTTAGGTTCAACTCATTTAGTTATGTAATGGCATTGGCTGAAATTGTGATAGAATTTGCCTTGAAGTTATAGATTAATTCAAATATTCTATCTAAGCATATTGAATCTTCTGATCCATGAACATGGGATATCTTTCCAATGATTTCAGTCTTAATTAATCTCTTTCATAAATGGTTTATACCTCTCAAAGTATAAGTATTTGATCCTTGTAAGTTTTTCTTATATATTTTATTATTATTTCATATTATTAATCAGTTGTTCTCTTAACTTTATTTTCAATGCTACTATATAGAATTATAGCTGATTTTTGTATATTGATATTGTCTCCACACCTTGTTAAATTTATGTTAGTTCTTACAAATTTTTACTGACCTTGGCTTTTGTTTTGTTTTTGTTCTTTACAATGGTTTTCCTCCTTCAAGATTTCAAACAAATTTTTTTCAAACAAAATTTTTTAAACCACAATAATTCATATATATAATTCAACTCTTTAGTTTCAATTCTTGATGTTTCTTGAGTTTACTAAGCGAATAGTCTTTCAATTTACAGATAAGAAAAATAATCTTTAGAGAAGTTAACTGGCTTCCAAAAGATAATTAAGGTTGAAATAAATATTCTTTTATTCACCAATTTTCTTTATTCCACTTATTTCTTGGGCTTATATGTGCATGCAGTATGCATGTGCATACACACACACCAGATTCAAACTTTGTCAGACCTATGCTCCTAAAAAGGTTTTCTCTGGTTAACTTCCTAGAAGTCAGTATTGATACACCTGTTCACTATGTTATCAAGTGACAGATATGACTTTAGAATAAATCTCAATCCTCCTTGCCACTCTTTACAGATAAAGAAGTACCAAGACAAGAAGTGATTTGCCGAGGTTACACAGAAAGTAGTGGCAGAGGAATTGTCCTGGTCATTTCAATCTTCTTTAGTAGTCTTCTTTTTGCTTTTGCTGAAAATTGTCCCCAATGCCCTTTCAAAGATAAAATTATAAAGGGAAATGTTTAGTCAAGCAATTGATTTCCCTAGACAAGTCTGGAAGGACTTACAGCCATCTGTTTGGGAGGATAAGGCTTTATTCATATATTCATTCATTCAACAAATATTTATTGAATGCTTATTAAGCTATTGTGCACCAGGTCATGAATGAACCAAGAGGGTAGGGAGATAAAGATATAACCCTTCCTTTCTATGTGCTTACAGCACAATGAGGGCTGCAGACAGTCAAGAATATCTATAATATAGGATAAGCTGTGGAAACTATGGCAAAAATGTCAGTCACTCAACCAGCACAGGGACTCAAAGAATGAATTGTGGAGGAGCCTGCATCTAAAATGAATTTGGAAGTAGAAAACAAAGAAAACAAGCAGAAGTATAAGCAGGAATGGGAGAGAAGTAGGGTAAAAGTAGCAGCATATAAGCAAAGCTTGGCATATTGAAGAATGTTAAACCATTCTGCACAGCTGGAGCAGAAAGTGAAAGGCAATGTGTGGGTAAGAGTGTACATGTGAACTTGGTGCCTACATCACCACCTGGCATGTATTACACTTTCCATAAATATGTACCAAGTAAATGACTGGGTAATGGAATTGAGACTGCAGACGGCGAAAGTCAGATTAGGAAGCATAGTGTATAAAATACAGCAAGTTTGAATTTTAAAGATAACTAAGCCACAAAGAATTTTCATTTGGAAAGTGTTATAGTCATATGTGCCCTCTGGAAGTATGAAAAATGGATCAGAAATTGGCAAGCTGGGAGATAATGAGGAGGTTGCTATAGAAACACAGATGAGAATAAGGGACGTGGAAAGAGAGGAGAACAGGTACCAGTTGTGAAGAGCAAGGAGATATTTGGTACTTGGTGACTGGGTTAGAAGGCTGGTTAGAGAGAGAAAATAGGTGGGAGGTTTCAGGTCTCTGCATCTAGTTTTATTTTCATCATGAGAGAAGAGATGAGACTGAGTGAGAAAACCGGGCAATGGTGGGAAAGAAAGCAGATGTGCCAAATAAAATAAAAGATGCTATCCCTCTCTCTCCCTTTGTTCTTTGCTATATAAATCCTGAAGAGAGAAACCTGGAAAGAGACAATGTTGGCTAAGTCATCTATCCTTTATTGCCCTGCATCTCCCATTTTCATGTGCAGGGTTTAGATGATCACTGAGACTCACTCCAATGCAGAAATTATATTCTCAAAGATGCGAATTCATGAAGACTAGCCCAGTAGGTGGGGATCTCCTGCACAAAGGGAATTCCTAGGAAACTTGGTGAGAGAAAGATGAGTTGAGAATAAGAACAAAATATCTGTAGTTGAGGAAACCTGGCTCAGTCCAAATTAGATAAGTCAATTCACCTTGCTGAGTCAATTCACCTAAAAACATCAAAACAAGAATGAACAGTGATGGACTGGTGAAGGCAAAGGAGTCCTCCCACAGTGAGTTGCTTCTTACTCCTTGGAGTGGCTTTGAAAATGGCTCTTCTTTCACCCTCCACACTCCACTTATTATATTCCTAACTTAACCTCTTCTTGATTCTTTTCTTTGGAATGTGATTCCCTAGTATTCACTCTACTTCCTCAGAATAACTCATCTTTGACATTCAATTTAAACTACTCAAGAAATTCACTTCAGGGCTCTCCCTGGTGGCACAATGGGTTAAAGCACAGCACTAAAAAGCTCTCCACAGCCACTGAAGCATGAGTTCGACCCCTGGCCAAGGATGTAAGTGGCCTCAGCAGTGTATTTCAGTCAATCTGCCCATTCTGCTCTCCACTCTGTTTCTTGTGAATCATCTCACCTCCTGAACCTCTGGCCTGCCCCCCAGTTCCTGTATGCATAAATACATAAATCTTAAAAAAAAAAAAAAGGCACTTTGGTGTTGAGAGAGAAGTTACTAATCACAGACACATCTGCTCCCTCTGCAGGGACCAGTTATTTGAAGTCTGCTACTGGCCTGCCATCAGGCTATTATTGATATCCATGATCAATGGAGTCTCCTTGTTGGATAAATAAATATGAACGTGGTTTCCCCAGATGTAAAGAATAATAATCTTGTTCATGGTAATATGAGCTATTGACTCAGACAAAATAGAAATCTTCAATAACCTATTTATATAACTTGATATTTTACTTAAAGGTGAAAATTAAACACAAGCATCTGATACAGATGCAGAATTGAAATCTTAGGTCAAATACTCTATGTCTTGATCAGGAAGAGAACAATGGCTTTTAATTTGTTATAGCTGATGCAGCTATACTTAATTTTGGAAAGTGTAAATGTTTTATTTAGGAATTTTTTAATTTGGGGAATAATTTATATTTAAGTATAAATACCTTTAAAGATAATATATATGTATATATAATACAAAAGATAAAATTCTTTTACATAAGGAATAAATGGTAAAAGCCTAGTGCTTTTAATATGTTGCCCACTATTTTTCTTTTAAAGATTTATTTATTTATTCAGACAGAACTGGGGTACAGGCCAGAGATGCGGAGGGTGAGAGGATTCACCAGGGACAGAGTGGGGAGCAGAACAGGCAGATCCAGGAAGTACACTGCTGAGGGGAGCAGCGGGCAGGTCAGGAGAGGTCTGCCTCGCCATGTGGATCTCCTCCGGGGCAGGCAGGAATCAAACGCATGGCAGACGTGGCTTAAGCTTCTTAGTGCAGTGCTTTAACCCGCTGCGCCACCAGGGAGTGCCATATTTTGCCCACTATTTGCTTTCTACCCTTTTCAGCTTTGGGGGATGCTTCTAGATAGACATCTGCTTGGGGAAAGTCTGAAGGGGAGGGATACAACATAGATTCCTCAAGCCACCTTAGGCAGTTGCTGTTAAATGCCTTAATAAGAAGGGGGAGCAATAGGGGACTTGGATTTCTTCATATTCAGTAAAATAAACAAGATATGACTTGAGTTTAGTTGTTGCAGGCAGATTTCTAAATGCATTTCTTAAAAAAAGCATATTTAAAATTTTTTTTCTTTTGCTCTCTGAGATAATTTTAACAAAAGAAAAATTTGTTTATAATGCAATGTTACTCAGCAGCAAATGTCTTTGTCTACTGTGCACTCTCTGCCATTCGGTGAACCTTCTGGGCTTTTCCATGTGCCTGCAATATACTTATGTTGGCTCATTAAGTCAACGATAGTAAACCAAGTATTAAGCATTAATCTAGAAAAGGGCTAATTATGAGATCAAATATAGGGTAGAGGGACAAACACTTTCTGTATGGGCTGGAGACATTTAGTGGACCAGCACAATATTTCAGTTAGCTATATCAAGCAGTATTGATTGCTTAACTAATGATCATTCTTTCCATATAGTATCTCATTTTATTCAGGTTTTCATGTTTTCTTAGGGTTTGGTGTGATTCGGGTGAAGTAAACACTGTTCTCCAAGTGTGAATGTTGATTAGTCTAAGTCAGTTATTAATTCCTTGCTACTGTTTGGTTTGAGCATGAAAAAGAGATAATTCAGGTCAATGAATTATGGGGAGATTCCTACCAGAAACTCTCACGATAATGACAGAATAATGTTAACATGGTAAAGTTGATAGAATAGACAGCTGAGAAGCACTTATATCCGTGAACTTATCACTGTTTTTATTCAACTAATCACAAAGAGTAATAAATGTCTGATTTAGTTTTCAGTTGTGTACAACAGAACATACCCTACTGGACACAGAGGCTTCTTTCTAGTCAGCTAGGGTAATCTCCTCTCCTGTAGAATAAATAGGTAAGGGTGAGTTATTCCTCCCTTTCATTCCTAAGCAGTCTCTGCTCCTCATCAGCCATTGCTTGGAATTTGAGGAGGGCTGTGCTGTGTAAAGTAAAGGAGTCTAAGTGTGACTATATAAGAGATCTTTAGTAAGATTGGGGTATAATTGATAAGAGAGGACAAGTCAGGGCTCTGGTGGCATAAGGTCAGTTATAGTTTGAGATAATGTTTTATCTCCTCTTAGGATTCAAAATCAGATAGTGGGTTTAAACGGTTGCTCCATCATTTCTTTAGGGAAATGTCTGTAGCCCTGTTAACCCTAAGAGACCTGTGCAGCCACCATTTTTGTTACCTATGGTTCTGCATTCCTATACAAGGTCAAAACCACCCAATCAATCAGTTATAGGAGCCCAACCCTACAAGGTGCCTTTCAAATCAATCAAGAGCAGGAAGCTTGATCCCCCTGGGAGGCGATACATCATGAGGTATGACCAGGAATGCCCAGGAGACCAATGACTGATGCATAAAATTACTTCTGACTTAGACTTATACATCATAAGATATGATTTGGAACACCCAGGGGACCACTGACTGTTGTAGAACAAGGAACCCCAGGAGCTGATCAGTGGAATGCCTTGCTGATAAGACTGAAACCCAACTGAGGATCTAGAGCTCGGTCTCAATCACAATATTGAGTCATCAAGCACATGAGCAGTGCCTGGAGGGCAAACTCAACCCCTGAAACTATAGATGACAGTGACTGATATTTTCTGATTAGTAAAATAATTATAATAACAACAATAGTACATAGGATTACTTTGAAGATTGGAATAACTCACATAAAGAGAACTGCATACTACCCACCATATGTTCAGCTAGTAAGTGGCTCAGCCAGATTCAGACCCAGGCACTTGGCCTGCTGTGTTAATCAAGAGACCCTTACCAAATGCTTACCATAAGCTGCTTACAGTTACTCAATTAATCTCAAGATAGTCATTACAGGCTGGAGTTAAGGCCTAGGCAGGGTCTCATCCTACTTGCAAGCTAACATGTTATCTCTCTCTCTCTCTTTTTTTTTTTTTTATGGATGCTGACAGAAGATGTTAGATTCTGGCTTAGAGACAAATAGCAATGTATTGATTATCACAATAGAAATAACTAAAGTATTAATATTTTTTCCCAATTCCTACAGAATGGATGAAGAGGGCAGGTAACACTTAAATATACAGTGGGCTAAGTAATAGGAACACTATTCGTGTCAGTAATAAAACCTAAGCTAAGGGGCCTGAATCTTTTATAATGGGAGGTAAACAAGTCTACCTATAGATTCACAGGGGAAGAGGGTCTCTTTCTTAAAAGACTGTTTGCTATATGCACAACAACAACAACAAAAAACCAAAGCAAAGGACATGAGTCTCTTGCTCACAAAAACTCAAGAGCTGCAACAACAGGTACAATTATTAACCTAAGAGCTATGAAGCTATCATGCTGCTATAGTAACTAACTTTATAGGCTAATAAGTATTCTTTGTTGTTTAAGTCACTTGATCTAAGGATTTATATTATGTGTAATCTAAAATACCTTAGTAGACACAGAAGACTTCTGTCTAGTCACCTCCTTTAGTCTCCTCTCCTGTAAGAATGAAAAGACTGGCTCATTTCCCTTTTAAGTCCCTGTTGTACTTTACTAAGCATATGACATGGCCAAGTTTGAATTTTTGTCATGTGGCCTTGCTTAGTTTCCACCTGCCTCTTCTACCCTCTTGCTGTCTTTACCATATTTGCTCCCTCCCCCACCCCTCTCTATCTCCCTGTCAACACTGTGACTTCCCCATGGACCACTACTGCTATCATTGACTTCAATCTCTCCAATAGATTTCAGCCAGGGTTTCCTTTCTAAAACACAACTCTGATCACATGATTTCTATCCTTTGAACCGCTGAATGACTCTCCCCTTCTACTGTGCTTATTATGGCTTTGAGATCCTTACTCACTTGACAATGCCTACCCTTCTTGTTCCTCTAATGGCAGTTCATTCAACTGTCATCCACTAGAACTTGTGGTTTTCCTTGCTGGGATGTCTTTTCTTGCCAATTGCCTCTGGAATCTGCCATCATAGATTTTAGAATCTCACAGATATTATCTCCTCAGTGAAGCTTTGAAAGAATACTTCTCATCAGACAAATCAATGCTTCCATCTTTGTCTTTCCTTCTCTTCCACTCACCTCCTTATGTCTTTTGTTCTTTCCTCTTTTCTTGTGCTTGTGAGATCAGACCCCACGATCTCAACCACCTATATCCCTATATTTTGCAGCTGCAAAGCCCCCAACATTCCTAGGATACATGTGCATTTCACTATCTTCCATTTCTGAAATTTTACTTTAATTTTTCTCAAAATTGAGTGGTGATTTGACTACTTTCAAAAAAATGCAGAGACCAGTGGTTACCTGGGGTATAACAAAATGTCAGGAATAACTGAAATGGGCATAAAGGAAAATTTTGGAATGATGGAAATGGTTTGTATATTGATCTTGGTTTAGGAAACAGTTCAGATTGATGATAAACTAGAATTGTTGGATGAAAATTTAAAGGCAACCCCCTTAAAAAGAGAGCAGACTCAGCTGCCTCTTATCATTTCTACTCTGCCTGGATCTTGGATGCAATGGTGTAGGCAAAGCAGCCATTTTATCACTATAAGGCACCAAAAGATGGGAAGGACATCAAAGCAGAAATTAGAAAGATTCCAGATCTCTGATGGTTGTGTAGAGCCTTTTTACCATTCCTGGATGAACTACCTCCACATACTTTGTGCTTAAATTGTTTTAGGACATTCTTTTTCAGAGTCTAGTTACTTGTAACCAAGTATAGTTCCTAACTGATATATCTTTGAAGTGCTGTGTCTGTACTGGTAAAATCCAGAAGTTCAATGGATAATATACTGGATCAGAATAGCTCAAATTGCTGATTTGGTATTTTGACTGAAAGCAGTCTAATCACTTGTCTGCCTCATTCTTTCTGTGATAGGTAGAATTTCACTCCCCAAATATCCAGGTTACTTGTTTAAGTTTTCTTTTTCCTCTGTAGGTAGGGATGCATCTTTCTTTGTTTCAGGCTTCTACTCAGATGGAAATCAGGCCCTCCCCAATTCCACAAGGTAGAGCAGGTTCTAATGTAATCAGCTCAGGCCAGCCCTGGAGAGTTACTTTGTTCTTTGTTTTCATATAAAAATCTGCCATCCGGAACCAAAATAAATCAATAGTGGCTAAACACAGAGGTTCTTCTTTTCAAATTTCTTTGGACCCCTCAAGAAATCTGAAAACAGGAATTAAAGAGATTCTATTAGGAGTCCTCATGGAGGCTGAGAGGAGGATTGGGGTGCCTTGGGGGTAGGCACGGAGAAAAGCATGTGTTCTTCATTAAGCTGGGCCCTTCCTGCCTCACCAAGTCCACCTGGAGGCCCTGGCTCGGTTCCTGGCATGGCAGCAGGGAGACGTCAGGTCCGGCCATTTTTGGTGTAGCTCACTTCTGACTGTGGCCAAAAGACCCACAGCTTACACACACGAGATGGGCCTATTCTGCAGGAAGATACTGCCAAATTTTCTCCTCTGTTTGCAAAGAGACCGTTTGTACTCACCATTTAAGACAAAGTCTCCTCATTTCTCTTCCCTCTCTGAGGTTACTTCAGTCCATTTCTCCTGCCAGCACTGAGCCTTGCTCGGTGACAGCCACTTCACTAAGGCTGGGAATAGCAAGAGGATGGATTTGTGTCCCACCCTCAGAGGCTGCAGGCCTATGGAGTCTCACTGATTGGTGAAACCAGAGGCCAGCCTCAGACCTGTGTGGGCAGCGGCCTGGGAATCACATCAGCTAAGCTTTATCACAGAAGTATTTACTGCCTCTCTGGGAGGTCGGCTTAAGGAGGTGGGGAGCTCATGTTTTGATTCCATTCTGCATGTGAGACTGAAGCAGAGCTAGAGGTAGGAGTCACATTGCTTGCAGACAGAACCTACAGTTGTCTATTCATGGTTCCTCTGAAGTTTGATTCTCACTACCTTTGTTCAGACTCTCCTCTAGCACCATCCTCATCAAAATCCAGCTATCAATTTGGTTCCTAGAGCTAAATTTGCTCCTCACTGTCTTCACATAGCCAGGAAGCTACCAAGGTATACCTTCTTCTGGGTTGTCTTAGATAGTACCCTCCCTTCATGAGGGTAAAGTCGCACAGTCACGGATGTCTCTCATCATTAATGGCTTTATCTCATCTACCAAAGCGCAAGTCCCCTTGCCTTGTACATCTGTCATGTCAAACACTTCCTGCTCTCATCCTACCTCCGATCATGTGTGACCAAGGCGCTGGTCTGGGACAGTGACAGCGATTGCCCAAACTATGACGTCCAACATCATGCAGGTGGGGGTTCAGCTCTCAGACCAGCAACATCTAAGGTCTGCGACTTTGATCAAAATTCCTGAGATCTGCAGGCCCCAGTACTCCCAGCAGCAAGTTAAAAAGCTTAGCACAGAAGCAGAAATTTTAAAACGGTGGCCATTACTGATAATGTGGTTCTTTCTTCTTTTCGTTCTTTGTATCTCTGTCACACTTTGGACAAAATTCCACTCATGGGTGTGAAAATAATGTGGATATATTAATACGTAGGTGATGTATATATAATTTCCACAGGCAGGCAAGTTTTTGTGACCGCAGACCACATGCCAGCAACTCCATTACATTTGAAAATAAGACCGTCACACCAGGTCTGTGCATTAGCACATAACCTTAGTGCTGGAGAAGCGGTTTCTCTTTAGGGGATGTACATACAGTTAGACTATTCTGAGAGCAGGTGGGCATGTTGATTTCTTTATAGCTTCATTAGAAAGACCCTTGGAAAACTGAGGTCAGCAGATTGTCCCTTCTCAGTCAGGCGTGTATCATGCAAATATAAACATATCTAAGAGCAGCTCAACAGAAAGAGGGAAACATAAAATGAGATGTCACAGAGCTTTGCTCTCAAAGTGATCACAGAACAGAAAAATTGGTTTTACCTGGTTACTTGTCAGGAACTATCTTGGTTCCCATCTCAGGTCTACTGGAGTAGAATCTGTATTTGAACTGCAGGTGATTTATGTGCATGTTAGATTTGAAAAGAAGCTACTATAGAGGACATTTAGAAGATAACAAGAAATAGAAGAGGTCCTTTTGGTCTTCCTGGTAAACTGAACTGATGCCTTGCTTGATCTCACCCCTGCCAAACTCAGAAAAGAGGCTTCCTTTATTTCTTGACTTATGCTTTATAGGAATCCCTAATAGAAGTGGAATAAGGCATTGTTCACATATTCCTGCTTCTCAATATCGCCAGCTACCATGCTTATTTTAGGTAATAGATTCCAGAGGGATGAGATTATGGCCATGTTAGATCCATTAACATTTATATCTCCCAGTGGTAGGAGAAGATGGGTTTGTGATTCATTTATTCATCAATGATTTTACTGTGCATCCAGGCATTGGGAGATGCCCTGAAGATAAAAAAGAGGAGCAGAAGATGACTCTTGCTAACCTGAGAAGGAAGGTGGATGTAAGATGCCAATTACTATAGTCCAACATGTGGGCAAATGCATGGGGACAAAGATAGGAAGTAACTGACAAAGTGACATAGCCATCTACCCCCGTCCTGTTTTGTAGAAAGGAAGCTGCCAATAGAATAAAAGATACCCACGAGGGCCCTCCCTGGTGATATAACAGGTTAGGACGCAGCACTGCAAGCTGGCCGCAGCTGCTTCAGTGTGGAGTTGGATCCATCGCCCCCGAGGTGACCCACACGGCGCAACAGACCTCTCCTGACCTGCCCGCTGCTCTCCTCAGCAGTGTACTTCATCAATCTGTCTACTCTGCTCCCCGCTCTGTCTTTGGTGAAGCCTCTCACGACTGCTGCAACTCTGGCTTGTACCCCAGTTCTGTATGCATAAATAAATAAATCTTTAAAAAACAACAAAAAAAGATACCCATGAAAGAGTTTATGAGTCAGCCTCACAAGATTCTCCTCTCTGTGCCCAGCCTTTCTTTGTAGAAAGCACAATTGTTTCCTACATCTTTATTAACCCTTAATTCCAGGGACCAAAAGTGATGTCTTCAAATTTATTTCTTCCTGAGCTGAGATCAATAGTTTGCCTTGAGTTTATTCTTCCTTCAATTTTTCTACTTAGGTTTTAAAAATATTTTCTGGCAACTCTACTACAATTAGATCAGAAAACAAAGAAATAAACCTTATCAGTGATTTCTGCCAATATCTGGCAATACTGTGGAAGAGATGTTTTGATTAGGCAATTTTCATTACTAAAAACACTATAGCACAATAAATTAATTCAATGTTGTGCACTTATCTATTAGACACATTACTATAGGAATATAAAAATGTTAATTATTCATTATCATTGCTCCGATTATTTGTTGTGGCTGATAATTACATTGAATATATTTTATATCAGTAATAACCTTCTGTCTACATTTACAACATGTCGTATCTTGGGGGCTTGTCAAGTTTTTTCCCCAAGCCTTTCCTTTATTAAGACACAGACCTCAGGAGTACATAACCTTTATGTTGAAGGCTGATTTTCTTCTTTCATATAAAGAGCAAATATTATAGATTAATTAATCCAGGATGATTATAATTTAATCACTCTTCCTCTGGCTTCACAAGGGATTCGGCTTTTATTCAGTTGCTCATTCATATTGTTATGAAGAATAAATGCAGTCATAACATATTTGTGTGCTATGAATTCACAGAACAACTAACTAAGAACCTGGAGGGGGACAAGTGGCAGCCAGGCACCCACCGGAGTCCCAGACCATGTGGCCTCAGCTCGAATAGAAGCTAATGACCCACAAGTAAAGTGATTTAACCAGCACAGCAGAGCCTGACCTCTAAAACCCAACTGAATTTCAGGTAATTCAACCACAATTAAAATATTTCAGCCTCACAAAATTTGCTGAACACCCTCTATGCACCAGTACTGTGTTGAGAGAATAAACAACTACTAATTGCTCGGTCTTTGAATGATAATATAATGTCATTGTGCCTTGGTTTCCTCATCTATGAAAAGGGTAATCATAGAAGCTACTTACTGAGTAGTGAGGATGAAGTGAGTTATCAGTAAAGGTTGAAATGCCTTGAACAGGGCCTAGCAGTGGTAAACACTCAACAGCTCTAAGCTGCTACTACTATTCTTACTTGGACATTGGTTCCCCTGGCCAGATAGAGGCAGATGTATTTTAAGTAAGGAACACTGTGTTTAGACATAGTGACTGACTTCTGTTGAAAAGGAAGTGGAAGAAGTGGCCAGAGTGTTGGGTGTGGTGGGTGAGAAAAAATTTCTCAAAGGAGGAAACCCCTGGAGCTGAGGTACCAAGAATTTGACGCTGTGTCACCAAGAATTAGCCACTGTACCACCAAGAATTTGCCTCTGAACTACATAGGTGGTCTGTCAGGTGGTTGTGGCATGGGGATGAGGGGGCAAGTGGGTGTTATCTGAAAAGGATAGTGTTTATACAACTGCAAGACTTGTGAGCTAGTGTGGGGATCGGGGGCTTTGTTAGGTTACCAAGGACCAAGTTACATGGAGATAAATATGGTGCCCAGCCTGGGCTTTACTCTGAAGACACCCATGACCTTTAAGGATTTTCAGCAAGGCTGCCATACATCAGATTAGCATTGCAGGACAAGCCCTTCAGCAGCCAGGAGTTTGGGAGAGATGGTGGCGAATTCTTAAGCGAGAACCCACGATGGGGCTGTGAGGTCTGAGTGGAGGGAAGAAAATGTGGGCCCAGGGTGTAAGAGTAATTCTACAACTGGCACAGTGAAGCCTTCTGGGAGGGGAGAACAGGAGCTTTTGAGTTCAGGTTTCATAAGAAGTACACTATTGTTGGGCTGAAGGTGAAAGAGAAGAGGGAGGGGGATGAGGACTACAGACTAATGGAGTAAGGTAAGATAACAACAAATAATATTTCTTTTTCTTTTAAAAAAAGATTTATTTATCTATCTATGTATGTATGTATGTATACAGAACTGGGGTACAAGCCAGAGGTGCAGGGGTGGTGAGAGGATTCACCAGAGACAAAGTAAGAAGCAGAACAGCAGATCGATGAAGTACACTGATGAGGGGAGCAGCAGGTGAGGCAGGAGAGGTCTGCTGCACCGTGTGGGTCACCTCTGGGGTGGGGAATCTAACCCACACTAAAGCAGCTGTGGCTAGCTTGCAGTGCTGCATCCCCACCCATTGTGCCACCAGAGAGGGCCCAAATAATATTTCTTATATGCCTATTTCATGCCAGGTCCCACACAGAATGTCTCATTTCTGTTTCCTAATTACACTTCACAGAAGATTAGTGATTAAAATGCTGTTGTGATCCTCAATTTATAGATGAGGAAACTGAGGTTTTGGTTGTTACATAGCAGTGCTAAAGAGCAAGAGAGGGGTAGCTTTGAAATCTGGAGCATTTCTTCCTTGTTTTTTATTATGAATGGAATGTATGACCTAATTCTTGTGACTTTGTAGGGCTTCATTCAAGTGGGAATGGGAACCACCACAGGCCTACCGGGCTGCAGCCCATGTGAACTGGGTGGGAAGTTCACTGGAAAACCATGTCATGGTACATCTGCATTGTAACCACCATGGGAAGTGACTGCTCCTCTGAGGTGAGATAAGGCCAGGCCTCTGGGGCACTCTTCAGACTCCACGAGACTCCACAGGACAGTGACTTGTCAGCCTGCAAACATGGGGAAGGCCCATGGTGCCAAATGTCTGGGTTTCACAGAGGGTCATAAGGAGTGCGAATCAAGGAGAGCATGATCTCTGAGATTTGTGGATGCAAACAATAATCCAACTGAGACTTGGGATGGGCCATCCCAAATACTTAGGACATCCAGGCTCAGAGCCCACGTGACAAATAGAAGAAAGCAACTCCCAAGATCCTTCTCTTCTGGGCCTCAGTTTCCTCTTATGTTCCATAGGACAACTCTTCATAGGACTGTGAAGAGGACTAGTGATAATGTTGATTAACTAGCACAGGTACTGGCTAGGGACTTCACTAAGGTGCCCTGGGGAGGTCTCAAAACCTGTGCTCAGTGGTGCCCCCATCTGGCAGTAGGAGGGACTGTCACCCTGGGCTCATGACAAGTGGATTGGCCTCCAACAGGAATTTGAATAGGGGGTTGGAGAATGGTTGGAGAATACTTTTAGAAGATCAACTAAAAGAGATTAATTAGCTCAAAGAGTGCCCTTAAGAATCAGTTGTCAGCTCTGGCTGTACATTAGAAGTGCCCAAGGAGATACTAAACTCTCTAACATCCCCCCGGTTTGGATTAGTTTGGTCTGGAGTGGCCCAGTGAGGGATATCTTTTAAAATTGCTGAGGCTTTTTTAGTGTGTCTTCAGAATACAGAGGGAATTTAAGTAGCAAGCAGAAGCCCATTGTTTAGGCCCTTCTAGATACTGATATGAGCTCCAGGTGCTTTCCCGGAGCAGAGGCCCATCAACAGCAGGTTGGAAAGAAGAGCCACGGAGCTCACAGAGCCCGGGAACGGCCATAGGTGCTTATACCACAGTCTGGGTTGGGGCTGGCTCAGCGAGTGTGGACTATACACCACAAAGATCCTTTATGATCTCCTCATCTGTCCGGCTCTGATGAGATGTGAAGGAGAAAGGCTGTGACAGCCTCCAGCCAGCTCTTCACGCCAGTCAGCGGGGCTGCTCTGGAGCACACAGATGGCTGCAGAACTGACTCTGCTCTGCTCAGGACCGCAGGGCCCCAACACAGGCACGTCTCCACTAGCTCGCCCAGGTCGGCCTTTATGCTGTCAACTCTCAGGGCTGCAGGAGAGGATTTTCCTGTTTATGGAATACATATGGTGGTTTTTTCCACTGTTCCACACCCGCTTAGGTCTTCCTCCGGCTGGGAGGCACACAGACTTCTCCTAAAGTTATCTGCACAGGTCCTGGTATTCAGTGTCTAGCTCGGTGCTTAATGTGTGGGAGGCCTAACAGATCTGCTGATTGATGGCCCCCAGATCATGAAGCGCAGCTTGAAACAAAAAAGAGTGATATTTGAACTGTCTTTTTTCCTCTATTGTGCAAATGAGCAAGAGTTGACTCATAATTTCTAGACCAAATAATTGTTCTTTCTACAAAGGTCCTCTGAGTTCAGAAACAGAACAGAATTTTTCTCTCTATCGTCAAAGTGTTATCTTTGTTTAACCTCATGTAATTTCATTTATAGTTTTTAAACCAAAATGTAATCTAGCAGTTTCCACAGTGGTCCAGCATATTTTTACCATTTGATTAGGGAGGCATTATTTCAATAATTATGTCACTATATATATATATATTTTTTTGGTTTAAAGGGACAGGTAAATTTTTGGTTGTTTTTTAGATTTATTTTTACTTATTTAGGCATAGAAGAATTGAGGTATAAGCCAGGGATGTGGGGATTGGTTGAGAGGATTCACCGGAGACAGAGTGGGGAGCAGAACAAGTGGATCTACTCAAATACACTGCTGAGGGGAACAGCAGCTGAGACAGGTGAGGTCTGTTGCACCATATGTGGGTCAGCTCCCTTGCTGGGGGTCGAACTCATACTGCAGCGGTTGATGATAACTTGATAGTGTTGAAAATTTAACCCCTTGGCCACCAGAGAGACAAGTTTTTTCAAGACAGCAGATCTCTGAATTCAAGTGCCAAAATCGCTACAGAAACCATGAGAGGTCAATGAAGGGCTATTTAACATTTGATTAAAAGAAAGGAGAGTAAGGTAATCTGGTAGACACAGGAACCAGGCCTTTATTCAAGAGAGGTTACAAGTGGGACTCAATGCATATTCTGGGGTCAGTCTTGGTAGTGATAGTTTCATGGGGACAACACCTGAGAGGAGAAATCAAACATGTAGGAAAATGAACAATGATGTGAAAATAAATAAATAAATAGTAGTTCTCTACATACTGCTGTGTAGTAGACTCATCAGCAAGTTTTTAACAAGTACTGTTACCTGGAGCGCACAACTTTCGGTGCTGATTTTATTGGTTCTAAATGTTAATCTATGGTATTTGGAGAAGTCCCCAAGGTGTTTCTGAATTGGTGCCTCACTGTCTCTTCCTCATACTCCTCTCCTTGACTACCTACCATTATTTCCTGTCCCTGCATCTCCAACCCCCACCAGCCCTCAGTTTTCCAGGCTCTCTCTTGCTAACATTCACCTAAAATTATTGAAGTTTAGCATCCCTTCCTCAATCAAAACCTTTCTCTCACAACTCATGGGTCTACCTAGGATTTTCTGCACTTTCACTGAACACACAGGGAACACTCAGAAAAAACCTTTATCCCACACCCCAATGGCCCATCTCTTGTGGCAATTTTAGTCGGTATGGAAGACATCAAGCCACATAGTTCATCTGAACTTTTCTCTATATCATTGCCTAATTTTACATGATCATTTTTACATGATCTTCTCAATCTGTCTTTAAGTTTATCCTTTATATTAGAATAAACAATCATAACCAGTAACTAACAAAGCAGACTTGCAGTTAAAAAAAAAAAAAGACACCTTGTTTTAAGCAGTTTTCTGGATTCTTTGTGAGCAACAGCTCTCTTTTCTAGAGCATAGATTACCACCATGAGGACAAACCTTTAATGAATAAGAAGTGCTGCTCTCGGTCTTTTCTTTATAAGGATCACACCTCACTTCTCTACCTCGTGGTCCTGCCTACGCACTGAAAGCAACGCCTGCCCAGTGAAATTATGAGAGCCACATTCTGGAGGCTTTTTCCCTTGCTCTGCACAACAGCACTGCACATTTACAGGCCTCTCCTTGTCAGATACTTTAAATCTTGATTAATATTTTCAAGGTGAGTGGTGAAGTCATAAAACATAGCTAAGCCAGAAAAATCTTATAAAAGTTGTTTTATACCCAAGAACGCAGGAATGCAGGTAAGTCTATTTTGAGAATAACTACTGCCTCACTCAGCATCACCATCATTGGTCATTTCTAATTGGGACTTGAGTGCTCTAACTTGGGTGACTCATTACTCACCTTGTCCCACCTCTCTGAGACCCCCCCCAGGTAGTCGTTATGGGTTGCTGAATGAAGAGCAGTTGCTAACAGCCTACGTGTTTTTGGTTTTCTTGCTGTTCCTTAGGAGAAGGGCTCATACCCCCACTCTCTCATTCATCTCTCCCTTAGGACCCAAAGGCAGAGGGACTGTGCACTCCAGGCAAAGTCCTGCATCTTCTGAACCCCCTCTTCCCTTTTTCCTTCTTGTCCACCTTCCCCTTTGCCTGAGCATTAACACGGACACTGGATTCCCCAATAACATGCTCAGAGGTGACAAAGAAGTAGCAAATCATCACGAAAAGTATAATATGGGCTTTCAAAA
>NW_004567103.1:79604531-79632499 GCF_000260355.1 Condylura cristata | reverse complement strand
ATGAAATGAGAATCTTTTTCTATTTTAATTGTTGAATGTGTGACACTGTCCCTGGCATTGACACAAGCCATTCAGAGAAAGGACGGATAAAAAGAAACAAGTGCTTCCTGGAAAATACCCCTCCCTATGAGCCCGCAAATTTACCCATGACCTTGAGAGATAGGTTGAGTTTAGACAGAGCCAGCAGACTTCTTCTGTCTCCCAGCCACCTTGCTTTGCCTCAATCTCCATACAGTCAGAGCAGTGGTCTCACTCTGGGCCCTGACCTGGCAGCTATCTCACTGCTGTTCTGGGAAAAGTGCTCCCAAAGTCCTTGACATCTCTAGAAATGTCTGATCTATCTGAGTCACATGCAGAAGAATTCCCCAGCTGGTGATAAAAATCTCACAAAGTTAAAGCAGCAGGTTATCTGAGGCTGACACAGAGGACCCTTTCAAATCATTAAGAACAGACAATGCTAATAGTGTGAGTGTGAAACCCAAGGGGAGGAAAAAAATGACCTTCCCTCAGGTTAGGTTTTCTTGCATATTCTGGAGTCTTCCTCTTACATATCCTGAGGAAGATGATCTTCTCTGCTCTGTTTCCCCACCTTTGCATGTCAGATATAAGTGTCAAGGTGACTAGCAAGATTGCTGGTGGGGCCTGAGTCTTTTAGACCTTCCCTCTGAGTATATATAACCTGAGAGGCAGAGACTCTTAAGGACAGGGCACTTGGCTGCGTAAAACACTCTGAACAACCCAGAGCCCCCATGTTGAAGGCCCATCAGCTCAGAGAAATAATCATTTAGTGTCAGTCCACCAGCCTTTCCAGCCCAGACTCTAGGGTCTGGAGAAGAACTGGAAACGAGGGATCGACTTCTTTCGTCCTCCCTCCAGAAATTATTCAGGGCTCTGACCTCCATGTTCTATACACTTTTTGCCATATGCTCTTCTCCTGGTGGCCTAGATTGAAGTTTAGGAAAGTTCTTTAGGTCATTTAGCTGAAACATTTGCACATAGGGACATATTCTGGCCAGAATCACTCTACCAACCACATCGGGACTAAATCCCAGGAATTTTCATCCTGGACTCTTCACTACCTCAACTCTGCCTTTGTTATTTTTCTTTTTCATCGTCCCATTTGAAGGGATGACATTTAAGACTTTCACTTCAACGTGTAAATGTTGGGAGTGACCAAGTGTGGAGATTTACTGAGGGACTGGATAAGGGCAGTAATAAATTAGGCCTTGCATCCAAGGGTGATAAGGAGGTAATAAACTGGGCTTTGCATCCAATTAACTGGGCCTTGCAGTACGGGATGGGGCTAGAAGAAGGTGATAACAAACTGGGCCTTACATCAAAGGGACACAGTGATGAGTCGCCCTTTTGGAATCTGAGTTTAGAATCTATATAAGAGACCCTTCCCCCCTATAGGGAGGGCAGTAGCTGCAGACCCCACTCTAGGGGCTCCGTCTTAGCTGCTGTCCGGGAGCAATAAACTCTGCTTGCTCAGCCTTTCTGCCTCCCGCCTTTCTTTCTTGTGGCCGGTCACAGAAGTTAGGACAAAATAGTAATTTACTATTCACTAAAAATGTAGTTCTTCTACCATTTTTTTAAAAACAGGAATGAGGTTCCTATTGTGACCAGGAGGAAATTTCTTCGAGAAGTCAGTTCTTGAGATACCTCCTAGGCAGGGTGAGACCACAGCAATTGTCAGGGCAAGGTATCTCTGACAAAATGTGGAGGCTGGTTAAGACACATAGGCAGGAAAGGATCTGAGTGAGAGATGAGGAAGGGAACAGTGGCCGTATGATTGAGAAGTGAGGAAAGCATAGGCAGAGGAAGCTGAAAGACCTGAGAACAAATTCTTGCTAAATCAGTAGTTGTTCTATCGCCCTGGGGAATATTTACACCTTAACAGATTGTCTGGCGGTCAGTCCAACGACATCAAAGATTTTAAGGTGGCAATGTCATCCCTGAGGCACCCAGGAAAAATGTTGTTTTAAATAAATCCTTCCCAATCCATCATAATATAGCTCCCTCAAGACATCATTTTGCTAGAATGGTTTATCTAAATCTGAAGGATTTAGAAGCATTTGAGCCTCATGATAGGTGGGTAAAATTCTTACAACCCTCCTTCCTGGCTAGATATGTATTTTAGGAGACAGGCTGGAACAAAAGTATATATTCTGGGCTTCCCTGGTGGCACACGGGATTAGAGTGCAGCACAATGAAGCTATCTGAAGCCACTCTGGAAGGAGTTAGATCCCCAGCCAGGGAGGTGACCCACATTGTGCAGACCTCTGCTGTCTCCCTGGCTGCAACTCTCAGCAGTGTATTTTCAGTCAGTCAGTTTTATTCCCCACTCTGTCTCTGGTGAATCCTCTCACCTTTTCCACCCCACACTTCTGGCCTGTACCCCAGTTCTTGCATGTATAAATAAATAAACCTTAAAAAATGTGCATATTCTAAGGCCAGATCTCAATTCTGTGCCTTAGCCACTCTGCAACCAGAGGAAAGTTGTGCAACCACTTTGTGCCTCAATTTCTCAGTAAAGTAGTGATGCAATTAACAGAGCTTAGCTGCTTGAATTATTTACAAGATTAAAGGTCCATGCATTTGTAGAGTGCCTGGCATATAATTAATGCTGAGTGTGATCTGCTATTATCACGATGATTGCTATTGTTTCTGTTGGCGATGCTGTCTCTTTCTTGCTTCCTAACCTCCACCTGTGCATTCCTTTCTTCCCAGCCCTTCTTCTCTTCCATGCATAATAAACAGTGATCTTCCTTTTTGAATAGCACTTTATGGTTTCTGACTGCTCTCAAACACATGCTCTCATTTTACCCTTAGTAGGAATGTTAACATTCCCCACAAATGAAAATGAGTAAAATAACCCAGAGAATTATAAATACGCTTACCCAAGATCACTGTGCCAGCAAATGGCAAATGAACCAGATTTAGCTTCTTAAATTTATTTGTTCATTCATGTGCTATTTATCTGCCCACTTTTTTTTTTTTTTTTGGAACACCTGCTCTGTACCCAAAATTATCCCAACTTTTGCTGATATGGATATAAGACAATTGATTTTGTCCTTCCAGGACTAATGGGATTGGCAGCATGTTTGCCAATAAAATAAAATAAATAAGTAAATAAGGGGCATTGGTATTTGCTTCATGCCTCCTAAGCGCCCAGATTTTTGAGGCTCATTGACTAGGAGGTCTCCATCTAACTCAGGGGTCAAGATCTGAGCAGAGCAAACAATGAGAAAATAAGGGTGCCCAAGAGAGGAACAAGTGCTGTAAGCCCAGAGCATCCTAGGACTATAATTGGCCCCAGGTTATATGAACAGATGCCCAAAGGGGATCAGTGTACAAGTTGTGCCCCTATGTGTTTTGCACCTATATTATCACAGAACTCTCTTACCACTGCTCTAGATTTTCCCTGTTACCCAAAAGTAGGACATGCCTGCTTTAAATTTTTCTATAGAAATTAATGGCAACAGTATTCCCAGAACTTCCTCCCCAATAATCTATCAAATCATACCAAATAGAAAGCTTTAATTTTGGATATTTTAAAATTTCAGATAATTTCTGAAAGGAACTTTAAAGCTGTTATCTGGTGTATTACACCTGAAATCCCTTAAGAGCAGACTCAGTAGAGAATGAGAAACTGGCTTCGCCCAAGGTGACTGGAATAGTTAACAACTGCTGTGCAACAGATTACCCCAAGACTTGGTGACTTAAAATACAATAATCAGGGTTCTCTATGGTGGCACAGCAGGTTAAAGCACAGCACTAAGACACTAAAGCCACTTCAGTGTGAGTTTGATCCCTGCCCCGGAGGTGACCCACGTGGTGTGGCAGACCTCTCCTGACCTTCCTGCTGCTTCCCTCAGGAGTGTGTTTTGTCAACCTGCCTGTTCTGCTTCCCTCTATGTCTTTGGTGAATCCTCTCACCCCTTCTGCACCTCTGGCCTGCACCCCAGTTCTGTATGCATAAATAAACAAATCTTAAAAAAAAAGTAAAATAATCAGTATTGTCTTTCAGTATCTTATAGCCTGGGGAGTCACACTGCACAAAGAGCTAAGATTTCAGCTGCAAAACTTGAAAGCCAAGGACTGATTTCATAGTCAGGTAGCTCACATACAGGTCTGGAGTTTGATTTTGACTGTCTACTGGGACTGCTGGTCAGAATACTTACATATAATCTTGCCCTATGGCCTGGGTTTCCAGTAGGTAGCATGTTTCTAAGAGCTAGTGTTCAGAGAAAGGAAGCAAGTAGAAGATATGATCTCCAAACACCATGCAGCACCACACCCACCATATTCTGCTCATTGAAGCAATTTCAAATGTACATCCAGCTCAAAAGAAGGAGACATGGACCCCGTTCGCAAAGATGAAGATCAGCATCTCATTAAAGAAGATCACGTGGGATGGACTACAGAGCGGATATTTTGCAAAACCCACCAGTGTGATGGACTTTGATAGTAACTGTCAAACAGCAGGTTGAAGTCCTCTCCCAGATCTGGCTCCACAAACACTCCTGTCTCAGAGCAATACCAGTTTCCCACTGAAGGAAGACACACACACACACACACACACACACACACACACACACGGATGTCTGAGTATGCCAAAGCATGCTCTGTGGGCTCCAGAGCTGGGTGGGTGATCACCCCCTAAACTGGAGAAGGTTGTCATTCCCTGAGCTTTGCTATACTTTGTCTTTCCTGCCATCTGAATTCCTGGCTAGAGTTTCAGAAGTTTATGCATGATGCAAACCTGAGCAAACAAAGCTCAAAAGAATGAGCACCAGCATCATCAACAAGGTTTCCTTCCTGCCTTCCTGCCTTCCTGCTTTTAGGGGAACATCCCTAATCTTGTTTCCTGCTGTTTCTGCATTTATTTCTCTGCCTGCCTATCACCTTGAGAACCCATATGCAACATGAATTATTCATTTGATTTGGGGCCTATGCACCCATTTCCTAGGTAGGGCCCCTAGGGGAAAGTATTGGAAATTAACTCACAATGCCTATAGCTGAAGTCACTTGCAGTTGCCTATCAAAGAGAAGATAAACATGAAGATTTGGAACTTGAAAAAAGCTCAAAGGTGTTAAGAAACATCATCAGCATTTCTTCTAAAGAAAAAAGGGGGGCCCTCCCTGGTGGAGCAAAGGGTTAGGAAAGGGCACTGCAAGTAGCTGCAGCTGCTTCAGTGTGAGTTGGATCCCCAGCCCTGGAGGTCACCCACATGGTGCAGCTGACCTTTCCTGTCTTGCCCACAGTGCATTTCATCAATCAGATTGTTCTGCTTCCCACTCTGTCCCTGGTGAATACTCTCACCACGCCTGCACCTCTGCCCTGTACTCCAGTTCTGTATGCATAACTAAACAAATCTTTTTTTAAAAAAATAGGAAAAAATGGGTACTGATCCAGAATGAGGGTTTATATTAACATCAACGAAGTATTTCTCAGTCCTGGAGGTAATGAGGTACAGCAGTAGCGGTTGAGGGTGTCACAGATGTGCTCCCTTGAATAACTTGGTCAGGGTGGATGCCTGGTCAAGGTGGGGATATCTGATGCCTTCTCTGGTTCTTCTCAACTTCATCTATTATTTTATGAATCTTCCAGGACTGAGTTGGGGCTCTGATGCTGAAAAGAGATAGAACTTAAGGTACTCAATCCCCTGGGCATCATTTGGGCCTGAAATGCAAGTATCAGAGAAGTACATTGACTGTGGCAACAGCTGTGGATCAGCCCTCACCACTCTGGATTTCCCAGGAGCTTCGGAGGACAGCAAGTAAATAGCCCTGACTCAACTAGAGTCATTCTATTTTACCCACAGAATCAAGGGGTCCCCATTAACA
Organism: Condylura cristata; assembly: GCF_000260355.1. Classification (NCBI taxonomy): domain Eukaryota; kingdom Metazoa; phylum Chordata; class Mammalia; order Eulipotyphla; family Talpidae; genus Condylura; species Condylura cristata. The sequence continues at coordinate 79,626,649 of NW_004567103.1, read as the reverse complement.
TGAACCCAACAAACTAGTAATCCAACTCTTTTCATATGGAGAAGAAAGCATGACTGTTCAAAGAAGGCCATTTTTTTTACTAACAAAGTAAGTGGGTTTTTCATACAGAGAATCTTCTAGAAACACCAAGCCATAATTTAGTCACATTTCTTTTTAGAAAAGTCACCTTCACACTGAGAGTTTTGACTCTAAATCAGGAAGTTCTTCCATAATCTAAGTCATTGTTTGTTGGGGAGCTATGGAAACAGCTTTACAAGCTGTTAAACTGCCTTTCCAGAAGTACCTTGGGAGGAAGGTTCTTTTTAATTTTTTTCTCTTTTTGTATCCATTTTTGTTATGTCAGTAATTGCTGTACCTGGACTCTTGGGATAGTTAGACACCTGACTGAATTGATTCTTTTCACACTTCAATTTGAAAAGAGTCTTATGGTATAAAATACATCTACCCTGATTCTTTTCCTCATTGCCATTTTATTTGGGCCTTAGCAACCCCTACTGATTGATCAGTGCAAGCTACAAGAAAGTCATGTAACTACAATTTTAAGTGGTTATGGTTATTTATGGCATGAAATTTAGCAAGTATATCTGCTGCTAGGAATATCTGACTTATAAAATTTCAAAGAAAAAATCCTCTTAACACTCAAGATTGATTTTGGGGGTAGTTTAAGGTGATACATGAACATTCTTTTAATAATAATTGATAGAGCAATTAATTGCTATCATTCTGATTATTAATATATTGCTGTGATACTGAGGTTGGGACACTCAGCATAATTGAATTTTCTAGGTAAAAATAACAAGGAAATGTCACTATTAAATTCCTACTAGGTACCAGACACCTTATTCACATAACACCTTCTAATTTAACCCTCATGCTATGCCTCATTCTGTAATGGATGAAGAAACTGTGTCTTCACCATATTTGGGTGCATGTCCAAGGACTCAGGCTGAGAGTGGCAAGCATGCATTTTGGACCTCAATTTGTCTGACTGCAACATCCTTGTTTCTTGTTACCTCAGTGAACTAGCTTTCCCTCTACCTGCCACCAATCTCCGTTTGGCTAGAAATCAGCATCGTTTTCCTTTAAAAAGCAAGTTTATAACATGATTCAAGCTTTTCTTGGTAACTGTGAACTATCATTAGGAATTTCAAGTTGCCATAGTTACATGAATATCTCTATTCACTAAACATCTGTATATACAAGTACTAGACTAAGGAGTTTGTTTACACAGGTCAAACCTCCACAAAATCCCCACAAAGTGGATGTCATTTTATCAACTTTATGACCGAGCATGGAAGGACTAAAGAAGACTAAGGTAACTTATCCACTGCAAGACACAATGAATGAATGAATCAGGCCTTTCTGACCTCAAAAGTCTTGTGTCCACATGCCTTGTAGCTTTGTAGCAATGATAATACACAATGAAGATATGGAGGCACCTTGTGTATGTATTTAAATAATATACAATCAACTGAGTACATTCAAGGAACAGAAAAGAGTGATTTAGCAGTGTAGTAGCAGTTTGGCTTTGTTTAAATGCAATGAGTATGCATGTGAGACAGCAAATACGGCTCTCCCAGCCCCTGAATCTTACCTCGTCCTTACGCCTCTTACAACACCAGTTCTTTAGAGGCAGAGGATGACTCTAATATTAGAAGTGATGTATCTTTCTAGAAACAGATTTCTAAGTGGAAACAAATATCTGAGTGCAATGTTCCATTGCTGTGGTGGGGAGGGGTGTAGAGAGGGGTTTGTGTTGAACCTATTCTATGACAGTAACTTGTACACCTGTACAAGGATATAAAGTCCACCTGAGAAGCATAATTTGCTGTTGTGTTCACTTTTCTAGACGCTATGCTTAACACATAGTAGAGCCTCAAATAGCACTTATGAATAGGTGGTTAAATTAAATACAAAAAGAATTTATGTCATTTAAAGATTTAAAAAGAAATTGTGACTCAATTTTGAGCTCATTCTACAAATGCATTTTTACTTTCCCTCCCAGCATTTTATATTTTTAATGTCTTTCTTCCCCTACCCACTTTGTTTTATCCATCACTTAACTGGTTATTATACTTTTTATTATATTGCTTCTTTTGCCTTTTAATCTTCATGCTAGTTTTACATGATTGATTTCTTGCCTTTACTACATGTTTATTTTTGCCAGTGAGATATTTTTCCCCTTTATTTTCTTTGCTACATTTAGTGAGCTTACTTTTCATTGTACAGAAGTCCCTTTAATATTTCTTGCAAGGCTGGTTTAATGATGATGAATTCCCTTACCTTTTGTTTGTCTGAAAGCTCTATATTTCTTCCTTTTCAATTCTGAATGATGACCTTGCTGAGTAGAGTATTGTTGATTGGAAGGGTTTTTCCCCCCTTTTCAGCATTTTGAATGAATCATCCAGTTCTCTTCTGACCTGAAATCTTGCCCCTACTCTCATGAGGGCCCCAATATATATTGTTTTTCTCTTGCTTTTCTCAAGATTCTTATTTTTTTCTTTTACATCATTCTTCATTTTGTGCATTTTTCCAGCTCAGTAATCCCCATGGGCCTCCCACCACCAATTCATCTGTGTACCATCACGACAGTCCAGTGCACTCTTTCCACCCCAGTTCCCATCCCATTCCCCCTCCCGCTCCCATAAAATGTCTCTGGTTTATAGTTGTTCCTTGTTTTCATTTTTACTCTATTACATTTGTTACTCTCTCTCTCTCTCTCTTTTCTTTCCCGATCCCTTATGTTCCTGATATGAGTGAAATTATCCCATATTTTTTTTTTCTCTTTCTGGGTTATTTCACTAAGCATGGTCCCTTCCAGCTCCATCCAGACTGCTGCAAAAGTTTATCTTTTTTGGTTGCTGAGTAATATTCTATCGTGTATATTTACCACATCTTTTCAATCCAGTCATCTTTTTTTGGGCATTTGGGTTGATTCCACATTTTCCCTTTTGTAAGTAGAGCAGCAATAAACATGGGGGTGCTGATGTCCTTTTGAATCAATGTTTTTTTGTCTCCTTTAGGTAGATACCTAGGAGTGGGATTGCTGGGTCGTAGGGAAGCTCCATGTTTAGCAGTTTGAGGAAACTCCAAACAGTTTCCCACAGTGGTTGTACTAGTTTGCATTCCCACCAGCAGTGCAGGAGAGTTCCTTTTTCTCCACATTCTCGCCAATATCTGTTGTTGCTAGTTGTTTTAAGGTGTGCCATTCTCACTGGGGTGAAGTGGTATCTCATTGGGGTTTTAATTTGCGTTTCCCTTATTATAACTGATGTTGAACATTTTTTCATATGCCTCCTGGTCATCTGTATTTCTTCTTTGGGAAAGTATCTTTGAAGCAGATCTGCCCATTTTTGATGGAGTTATTCACTTTATTTTGTTGTGTTTCTTCAGCTCATTGTATATTCTTTATCTTTAGTTTTTTCCATTTTAATTATAATTTGTGTTGGTAAGAGTCTCTTTGAGTTCATATTATCTGGAATTTTCTGAGCTTCCTGGATCTGTTGTGGTTTTGCTTCCTTATTTTAGGGATTTTTTTTTTTTTAATATTTCTGTCCCTTCTCTTTTCTCCTTTTGGTACCCCTATAAGGTAAATCTTATTCTTCTTATTCAATAAGACCATTTCTTAATACTTTCTTAATTATTTTTTTCTTTTCTGCTTCTGTTTGGGTGTTTTAAACAACCCTATCTTCCAGCTCACTGATTCTAGGTACTGCCTCATTTTGCCTGGTGTTCAGCCCAGAATTATTATAATATTTTATTTTAGCTACTGTAGTCTTTAACTCTGTGACTCCTGTTTGAAAACTTCTTATATATTTTTTTCTATCTTTGTTGTTTGTTGTTGCTACATCGCTGAGGTTGGGGGAGGAGAGAGAAGAGGTCAGAAAATTAGCTAAAGGGGATCTATTGTATGAATGATGGAAGCAAGAATTTATCATATGTAGTATATACAAATTACAATGTGTACCTGAAAGCTATATAATGTTATAAACTAAAATTACTTCAATAAAAATTTAAATTAAAAAGATGTGTTGGCCCTCCCTGGTGGCGCAGCAGGTTAAAGCACAGCACTAAGAAGCTAAAACCACTTCAGCATGAGTTCGATCCCCACCTGCCCCGAGGTGATCCACATGGCACAGCAGACCTCTCCTGGCCCTCAGCGGTGTACTTCGTGGATCTGCCTGTTCTGCTCCCCACTCTGTTCCTGGTGAAGCCTCTCACCCTCCGCATCTCTGGCCTGTACCCTAGTTCTGTATGAATAAATAAATAAATCTTTAAAAAAAAAAAGATATATGACACAATGGGCTATAACTCAGCAGTCATAAAAGATAAACATGTCATTTGAAGCAACATGGATGGAACTGGAAGGGACTATGCTCAGTAAAGTAAGTCAGAAGGAAAAAGAAAATATTGAATGGTTTTACTTATGGCAGGAACATAGAAAAACCAAAATTAGCACACAAATAGAGACTGAAGATTTTCATCAGGGGAGGTAAAAAGAAAGGGGTCAAAATGGAAGAGTGGGAGGAGCACAAGAGTCTATGGTGATGGCTCATGGGTATCTTGGTCACTTTATGAGGACAACACCTGAAAAGAGAAACCAACAGTGTCCAAAAACGAATAATGCTATAAGCATAAATAAATAAATAAATAAATAAATAAAAATTGTGAGGTCATTTACTTCTACATCAATTGATCCTAAATTCATTATTTTCAGTGTCTATGCTTTTTTAGTTTTGGTGGCATTTCTGTTTTCTCCATCACTGTGGACTCTCACTTCTAGTTTGGACAATCATTATACATGTTTTGACTAGGTGCAAAGCAAATCGAAGAGATGATGAGAGCAATTGATCCCATCATACTATCATGTCTCTGTCGACCATTGAAGATTTTTGCTTTGTCTTGGGTACTTAATTGCATTTCAGATCACAAGTTGTAGAACAAACAACTGTGCATTAAGGATAGTTTACTATATTTAATATGATTGTTGGCATTACAGGTAAATGAACTTTTCTTCTACCTTGTCAAATACTGTTTTTTTAAAGTATATTCATTATTAGTATCCTTCATTTTGCACAACGTATGGTTTCCACACAAAATTCCCACCACCAATTCACCTGTGTACTCTCACTGTAATCCCTTGTGATCTTCCCACCTCTGGTCCTTCTCCCTCCTCTTCCCCTACAGAATGTCTCTGATTTATAGTTGCCTGATGATTTTGATTTTTACTTAAGATGGTTACATTTTCCCCCTTGATTCCTTATTTGGTTCCTCTATATTCCTCCTATAAGTGAGACTATTCAATATTTTTCTTCTTCTTCTTTTTGGCTCATTTCACTGAGCATAATCCTTTCCAGCTTTATCCATGTTGCTGTGAAAGGCATGAGTTTATCTTTTTTTGTTTCTGAGTAATATTCCATTATGTAAAAATAATGGATTCTTGATCCAGTCATCTAATTTTGGGCATCTGGGTTGCTTCCACAGCTTACCTATTCTAAATTGTGCCTCGGTAAACATAAGGGTGCAGTTGTTCTTTTGAATTAATGTTTTTGTGTCCTTTGGATAGATTTACAGGAGTGGAATTGCTGGATCATATGGGAGCTCCATTTTTAGTAGTTTGAGGAACCTCCATACAGCTCTCCCCCTATTAAAGCAACTTGCAAAATAAAAGCATGTAAAAAAAATATTTTGTTACCTGACAAGCTCATGGCGAGAACACCCAAATTGTAATGGTGTTCCATGATCTTATGATCTTATAATAACTTGCTATTGGATTTCTGCAATTATTATTCCTTGATTTATCAAATGATCCTTCAATTCTTACACAATGTCCAGTTTCAGGGTCTGGAAATATTATAGTGCACAAAACAGTGTGTGTCCTGTCTTCATGGGCCATACATTCTATCAGAATTTTCTATTTGAATGGCAATTTAAAACTTTGGTCTTATCCATCATTACATGTGACCTTTAGAAAAATTCTGAGAAGAAGGTGGAGCAGGTATTGTACTAGTTCATTTCAAGGATAAAAAGATTTACCTGGATGCTCCCCTTTCTGTCTGGCAGGACCTAATGATCTGTGTTAAGAGTAAGGACTTAGGGTTCCCAGGACAGAGAAAACAAAATAGGCTAAGTGTGTGAAGGAGCGTGCCCAGGGGCAGTACCTCTGGGAACATTACAGCTGTGAAGCCTGAGATCTACAACTTGAACTGGAATATCTCTCTACTCTTGCTCCCATATTACCTTCTCTTGGGTTTCTCATCTACAAAGAGAAATGCTGTTTTTTTCTGGAGGTTCCCTTTCTTCCTTAGCTATGATATGTAGCATGTGGGGTGGACCCCTGAGCAAATCCTAGTGGGAGTGTCTCCACATGTGAGAGGGCCTGTCATCAGAGCACATTTACCTGCAAGAAAAGACTTGTTTATCACCAGCAGGACATTATAAATCTGCACAGACTCACTGAAAAAACATGTAGCATAGGATACTAATTACATGTGTTGTTCCACAGAAATACTTCTCACTGAGTATTCAGATGTCCCCTAATTCCCTGGAGTGGAAAGTTATGTTGTAAAGAGGATGGAGTAGCAGCAGGCTATCATCAGTCACAGTGATTCCTTTGCCTTTAGCTCCATAATTCCCGTCCTGGAGGACCCTAGGAAAGATTCTCCTTAGTAGGTAGATAAGACAGAACCCCTTACTTGAGAATGTCTCCAGGGGCAGAGACAACTGGAGAAAAATCCCAGGGGAATCCCCCAAAGAATCCAGCCATTCCTTACCTGCTTAGCCCAATAGCGCTTTGATCCCTGCTTCCCACCCATGCCCAGGGCATTTCACATTTTCTCTAGGGAGTGTTCAAAAATCTCCATATCCTGAAATAATTCACATTTTATTTTTATGGGTCCTCCTTAGCTCAGCTCTCAAATGGGAGCAACTTTGTTACTGCCTGGGAGGTTGCCAGATGGTACCTGAAGCAGTGGAATGAGCTGCGAAAGACAAAGTGTGAGGTAGCTCATGGTTGGTTGACCCCCTCTTTGATTAGCAGATCTAGATCTGGGTTTGCACCGCTTCTTCATTCACCTCTCTGAATTTAAGTGTCCTCACCTAAAAAGTAGGTGAAGGACACTATAAATACCGACTACACAGAGCTGTAGTATATTGAATGAATGCAGTCCATCACTACCTAGCATGCAATGAGCACTCAAAAAAGTGAAAGTTGGACATGAACAGAAAATTTCAGACAAGGTAATCATTTCCATTTTTAATTTGATTATTATAATTTTATACTTTCTCACCCAATCCGTCAAAAGTTTTCTGGGAATACTCAGTCATGCAATTTAACTCCATAGCAAAGACAACACTGAGTTTTTCCTCAGTCATCAGAGAAAAAAAGTCAGTCATATCACTACCATTTAAAGATAACCTGAAGGTCAAAGAAGTTTAGTGACATCTGCAGGGACACAAGCTGGCTGGTCTCAAGCTGTCCCATTTCCTGGCATACAGTCAAGCAGATCCATCTCTTCATTGACTTCCTTTTGCCTCTAACTGCTGCCTAGGTAAGTCTAGTAGATTCTCTTAGTTACACAAACATAAAAGAATTGAGAACTTTGTAATCTAAAGTTTTCCATGTTACCCATAAGGAGCACTGAAAAGATGACCAGCTTAGGCATGTCAGTCATGAAAACAGCTTCGCAAAGAGACCAGTCATGTGCCCAGGCTTACGCCTTGTTAGCCTAAAGCCCATGAGAAGCCACTTCAGAATAGGCCATCATTTCTAACCATCCTGCAACTTAGCCCCTAGAGAGAACATGCAGGAAAAGCATCTGACCCATTGAAGAGTGAAAAGAAAATAGGAAGGATGAATTGGATTTTGCTTGTTCTTTGGGTCTAGAAATCCGGGCTGGCTAAGGCTACTCCTATTTAAAAGAGCAAAATCTGGAAGTGCAGGTCTCTGGGGATAGCTTCAGGAGGACTCCCAGCTTGAGACAGGGACTCTGGAAGTCTGTATTACTGCACACTGCCTCAAAAGTCTATTTTCTTCAGTTCTCATTTGAACCTTATTGATTATAATTTGTTGAAAAGGGAGAGGGGAGGAAACACCCAATACCATCTGCTTCATTGTTTTGTGGGAAAATGTGTGCTGTTAAAGTTGGGGCGGGGGGGGGGTTTGGGGGGGGAGAACATTATTTGCCCAGCCTGAAGCCTTTGGTGCTCCCCCACAACTATTTGACCTGAATATATTAAATATTGTAATGTTTTGTTACATGTCCCAGGGCAAAAAGAAAAACCAGGCTATCACTTATTAGCTTTCTGTTCCTGGATCTTTCCACAGTTGATTCGATAGCGCAAAAGATAGTGGGGAAATCCAAAGGTAAAGGTTAAACTCTGTTTTATTATGTTTACAGGATTTAAAGGGTAAGTCAGGAAGTGCTTACATAACATCAAGTGAAAGTGGTGGATTAGTAAAGAGAGCGGAACTTAAAAGCAGCCTTAATCCTCTGAATCTCCAGGGGTGAAAGGTCAACCTCTAACACCAGGTTGTGTAAAGAATGGAGAAGGCACAAGCTTCTGTTTCATCGTGGTCCTGCTAATCCACTGAGGAAATGAGCAACCGGGGGTTTGGGAAGATGTAGACGCCTCCTCACAGGGAGGCCACCTGTGAATTCAGCCAACCAGGGTGTAATTAAAGTCAGAAGGGCCCACGCGGGGGCGGGGGGGAGGGTGCAGCCCTTGACAGACACAGCCCCCAGCAGCAGTGTTTGAAGGTAGGGACTTCCACAACCTTTGAGGAATCAACCACATCAGGCCCCCTGCCATAATTATGGATGGACCACTGTTTATCCCTGACAGCTTCTTGTCAACCCGAAAAGTGGGTGGGCCAATTGATGACAATCTCACACGCACACACACACACACACACACACACACACGGGTGCGGGTTCATGCAGGCTAACGGGTCACTGTGTATGAGGTTAATTGATATACTAAAAGAGCCAGCTGCGAGGAGCATGGGCCCTAAAGAAATATGAATAAATCAGTTCTTCCTCCCTCGTTCTCCACTTGCTTGTTTTTCCACGCCGCTCATCAAAAATGGAGGGGAAAAAAAAACTTTTCTTACTCATGAATAGAAGATTTAAATAGATCCTCTAAAATGATTGCCAGTCTTGTCCCCTAGGATTTTAAGTACTTTTGGAAGTAATTGTCAGTCATAAGTGATGAGAATTTATCCAGTTCTCCACCGCTCTAACTGTCCACCCATGCATCTGTCTGCCTGCCTCAATTCGTATTCATTGGATGTGAGCTTTAAACATCGTAAGACACAAAAATAAATCCAAAAGCAAGTGTTCATCATATGGACAGAAGTCCATGAGAAAGCTAACGTTAGGAACAGCCCAATCCAGGTTATAACTTCCTTTTCTGTCTTTCTCGGCAGCCATTTCAGGTCCAGAAAAGGAAAGTCAACCTTCTGGTCCCTGGCTCACAGCTTCGCCCAAGGAAGCATCTTTCTGTAAATTCCCCGTTAAGCCACAGTGTGTTACATGGACTATTTAAAGTCCATGACTTAGTAAATGTCTTTCTCCATCCATAGACAAATCAGAACTTGAACTACAATCAATTTACACAAGAAAGTTCCAACACATTTTAGCACAGAGCTAAAAAAGCTTTCAGAGTAGCCGTTCCATATTTATCCTGAGCTGGCCTTTATTAAATCACTGGTGAAAAATACGGAGATTCGTCTCAGCTGTAGTTTCATCATCTTAAAACAGCAGAGGCATTTATCTTATGAAATTGCAGAAGTCGAGTGCTGCACAGACTGATGGCTTGGAGGTGTTCTTGGCATTATATCTGATCGTCTCGCCTAAGGTGTTTATGACGCGTACAGCTGCTAATAGCTTATGCTGTTCATTTTTTACAGAACTTGTGGTTTAAGCATTATGCTTAGAATATCTAAAATATTTCTTTTCTTCTTTTAAAAAATGGTATCAAACTGTTTCATGCAAAGTGTGAAAAGTGCTTAGCTGCATATATTCGATTCTCTGCCACATTTTTTTTTTCTGTAAGAACCCTCAACTCTTTCCTTAGCATTTCAGAGCCCAGCTTGTTCCCACCAACTATTTTCTTCATTAAGTCAAAACTAATAACCTAATTGCATTTGGAAATTGAGAGTGAAGATTGAGTATTTGCTTCCCTTGGGTTATGAGTTTAAATATAGCGCGAACATGGTATTCAGCGGTACGCACAAGGTTGGATTCTAACCCAGGGTAGGTAGAATTTGGGAGTGGAGGAGGCACTGAAGATAACAGCCTTATTCAAGCACCTATGTATAGAATCTCAGAAGGAAATGCACGTGCCTCATTATTATACTGACTCTGTTCTCAAAGGGTCAAATTGCACTTTCTGGTACAGGCATTTGGTCAGTGAACTTGGTGCTAAAATAGTCCCCCCACAAAACACACAACATTCACCCTAATGCCCTCTACTTTAACAAGGAAAACAGTCAGGGAGGGAGGGCTTTAAAACTCAAAGGCAAAATCAAACAAGCTTGAAACTAGAAATTCCACTCACAAGAGAACCTGTTTGGGAGGGAACTCAGTTGAAGAAGTTGAGGAAAGGAAGTGGCTAAGATAAATGGGTGTGGGGCCAAAGGCCATGATCCATGATTTATTTAAGAAGAAACGCTTTCTAGGTTATGGCCCCTAAACTAACTCTCCATCAGAGAGAAGATGTGCCCAGAAAGGAAGTTGTGTCTAGTGTATTTATGGGCAGAAGTCGTGGGAGATCTTGATACTTGCTGCAGATCCAGCCGGATATCCATGAGGAACTATTGAAAAGGGCCCACTAGGGCTCCTGTGCACCCCAGGGATATGAAGGAGGGGTTAACTTCTTCTTAATCAGCAACCTTTCAAAACCTCTTTCCTCATCTCCAGACTTGAAGATGGATGTTAACTAGAGGGCAGGCCTGGAGCAAGGGACTTTGCATATTTCCATTTTGCCTAAATTCGATCAAATGGATTTGAAGAGAAATGGCTCTGTCCTGGGAAAAATCAATTTCTCCCAATTTGAACAGGGGTGGGAAAAGCATAAGGGACTTTGATGGTGGCACATGGGTAAATTGGTGGTGGGAAGTCCACGGGGGCTACAACTGAGATGAAAAAGCATACATTGTACAAAAATGAAGAATGATGTAAAATATATATATATAAAAGAGGGTCCTCCTTGGTGGTGCAGCGGGTTAAAGCACAGCACTAAGAAGCTTAAGCCACTTCCGCATGAGTTCGATTCCCGCCTGCCCGGGAGGAGATCCACATGGCGAGGCAGACCTCTCCTGACCCGCCCGCTGCTCCCCTCAGCAGTGTACTTCATCCATCTGCCTGTTCTGCTCCCCTCTCTGTCTCTGGTGAAACCTCTCACCACCCCTGAACCTCAGGCCTGTATCCCAGCTCCCAGCTCTGTATGCATAAATAAATAAATCTTACATATACATATATATGTATATGTGTATGTACACATACATATATATATATATAAATATATGAAAAAAAGTTCTCCCAGTTTGGGAAAAAAAATGTCTTAGACCAAGGAATTCTACATTCACATTTTAGGCTGTTACGTTGGAATGTGCTGGCAGACCTGGTATCTAGAATCCAAGAAGAAAAGAGCAAGTAACTCCTTTCACTAACAGGTGAAACCCACCTTTGAGATCAAACCATGCAGTGGAAGCCCGTAGGTCCTCTGGAGCTGCCCATTTTCTGGGGATGCAACTTCTTGTGGAGGAGAAATTAAGGAGCAACCTGAATCACATGTGGCTCAAGTACCAACTTTGCCCCAGCTCATATGCCAATTCAATCTCACCCTTGTTGAAGTCTCGGAATGGGAGATGCTGGTGTGTCCTCAGCACTGTGGTAGGAGATTGGCGGGGTGCTGTGTGGAAAGCATTTACCACAGTGCTTTGCACAGAGACCCTCCCTAATGACAGCTATCATTACCTATTAGTCTGGCAGGCCAGGTGCAGAGGTCTGGCTTTATTTATTTTTTAAGAATCAACTTTTCCGGCCCAGCAGAAGTCTCTAGGCAATAGAGTTCCTGCTGAGGAGAGAGTCGTGCCACCAGTATAGCCACAGAAATCAACCACAAACTGTGGCTAAAGATTCCCTTTCAGCCTCTCCAGATACCCCAGCAAGGCAATGCACTCCACCAAAAGTTCTTGTGGCTTCCTGACACTTTCAGAAAGTCCCCCCTTGCCAGGAGTCAGGCAGGGGTATCTCTGTGGCATTCCCAGGCATGGAGTAGGGAGGGAGCAGAATTAATTATGGGTGTAAATTAATAAAAGTTTAGCGAGCCATCCAGGTGCCAAGATAATGCACATATGTTAGGAGAGCTGTCTGGAAGGAGAAACAGCCACAACTCGCCCTTTAATAAAAGAGTTTTCTTCTTCTACAGTATCACCTTACATAAACCATACCTGGTGTATAGAGAACAGAGATGCATCCTTATATTCTTTGAATAAGGACACAAGGCAGAGAGGTACAGCTTTACAGAATGCTAAGTTACTGGCTATATACCAACCAATACCAATTTCTCCAAGTAAAACAAAACCAAAGAAATATGAAGTTTATTTTTAACACAGGAAGTAACCATTTTCTTCCAGTGTGTGACCAAGTACCAACCCTCTCTGTTAGCAGGACAGTTCCTTTCACTTTACAGAGAGACTGAGGACAAAAGAAGCAGTTCAAGGCAGATGAATCTAATTCCAAAAACTTGCTTTCAAGCCACTAGCCTTATTGACTTAAAATTTAAAGCAAGCAGAAGTGAATTGAATTCCTGACACAGATTTCAACACGTGATCAGCAAGGGTTCTGGCATTCACACCTTTGCACTGGTGGTGGGTGCTAATGTGCATTTCTTCAGGAGAGTTCTTAAACAAAAGAAAGAGTGCTCTCCCCGGTGGCACAACAGGTTAAAACACAGCACTATGAAGCTCCCCGCAGCCACTGCAGCATGAGTTTGATCCCCAGCCAGGGAGGTGACACACATGGTGTGGCAGACCTCCCCTGACCTACCGCTGCTCCCCTTAGCAGTATACTTCAGTACATCTGTCTGTTCTGCTCCCCACTCTCTCTGGTGTGTCCTCTCACCAACCACACCTCTGGCCTGTACCCCAGTTCTGTAAGCATAAATAAACAAGTATTTAAAAAAAAAAAAAAGAAAAGAAAGAAATAAAGAACTCTGCTTTCTGTGCCCCCAGGCACTGCTCTAAAAAGCAGGGAGGGGCTTGTTTAATCTTTATTTCACCCCTTAGCTAGTAGTAAAGTAGGGCTTGGTTTCACTGGGACCTCAGGGGTTCACCTTGCCTGTACCCCACGGGGAGTCCAGTCCAGATGCTGTCTTCTCATCCCAGCTCTGTCACTAACAATGGGTGACTCTGGCAAGTGGTTTAAGCCTCTGAACTTGAATTTTCTCATTAGGTAAATAAAAGACAGTAAGCATACAACTTTGACTGTCTTTTTGAATAACGACTGCTTCACAGAACACAGAAATCAGAGTCTTGAAATCAAGTGGAGTTTTTGTTTCTCCAAGCCAGGTCCTGGCTTGTATATCAGGCTGAGTGTCTATTGGAGGTGGGGTGCTCCAGAGAGTTGGGGATCCTTGCAAGCTAGTCTGTGAGAAAAGAAAAAAGGAGTAAGAGAGGGAGGGAAAGAGGGTCTGGGAGGGGAAGAGGGGGGAGAGAGAGAAGAATGAAAGAAAGTGAGCTTGGAAAAGTCTGGCTTGCTAAATCTGATTTCACCTCATGTGGCTCCAGTTACCTCAAGGAGTGTCAAGAGAATTTCAAAATCAAATTAATTCATCCACATTTTTATGGGTAAGGGAGGTCATTTTTCTTACTAAAAGGAAACAAAAATGCATCTGACCCGTTTTATCAAAGTGGTATCTGCATTGTCAAAATCTTATTTTTTACTCTCTCAACATGTTCACTTGCACTATTTTAAAACTAAAGTTGCTATGTTTATAATGGCCTAGGAAGAAAATTATATGCAAGAAGCTTTATGGCTCCTAAAATATGTCATCCTCTCCTGTACCACACCCTAATAGTGAGGACAATAATTTACTCATAAAGATTGATAGTTGGCATTTGTATGGAAGTTATTCAGCTATTGCATGAGAATTAAAATAAAATTATCTTCTCACCAAAGGAGTTAGTAATCACCCCAGGCTAAGGCTGAGGTAGAGTTCAGAGGAATCTGGGTTCTGAGGATCTTTATTTCTCTATGAAATTAGTGACTTCCTTGCACATTAAATGAATTACACACAACCTTAAAATCTATTTTCAAAACACAGCCCCGCCCAGTCAGGTCTAAAAATAGTTATTTCCTTTCAAAAATCGGTTTATTTTGACCACTTTTGGCTTTCATTATTGTCAGAAATATTTCTCCAAAGTTCTGATTGCTCTTTCCAGCCGGCAAAATGCCCAGGGACTGTGGTGTTCTCTAGCTGCAGCTACCCCTGGGGCTGGACAACTCACACATCAGTCAGAGGAAGAGGAGGAGGGAGAGGGAGGGGAAGGTGTTTGTGTGTGTGTGTGTGTGTGTGTGTGTGTGTGTGAGAGAGAGAGAGAGAGAGAGAGACAGACAGACAGACAGACAGACAGACAGACAGACAGACAGACAGACAGACTGACTGACTGACTGAAAGAAAGAGAGACAGAAAGAGAGACAGAAAAAGAGAAAATGCTGAACTTACTTTGGAGAGATGATCTTTTTGTAGACTCTTTCTTCCCTGTCTTCAACAGACCTTTGATCCTGCCAGCATACTCAAGGGAGTAATTCTATTCTACTACCCACCAGTCTAGCCATCTGTCTGTCTTCCCAACTCCAACTATGTTCTGATCCAGTGTGTTTATGGCACACATGTATATCATAGATGGTGCATCAAATTAGAGAATATACATATAGAAATTACACATACATGCCCCAACATATTGTGTATGCAAAACATGTTCAGAATCTTCTGAGTTAATAAAAACCTAGAAAGGAAAAGGTTGCTAATGCATATTACATTAGAATTCTGGAATGTAAACTCTAAGAGTTATTGATCATCTCTAGAAAATACTTTCATTAATGTAGACATATTGTAGATTGAAGTTACAATTTGTGTTCCCATGGTAAATATTTTTTATGGGTCATAGAAATTTAAAAAAAAAAATTCCCCTCCAAAATAAAAAGAACGAAGGAAAAAAAAATAATCATTAAAATGATTTAAAGAAAGCTACTGTTGATGTTCTGGTGATTGCACCGAATCTTTATAATTTGCTTAACAGTTAAAATCTTTGGGCCTATGAAATTTCCTATCATTTATTTTTCACTAAAAAGAAAAAAAAAGAGCATTCTAGCTTATTTTAAGGTCTTTGCAAACCTAGTTTTAAATTCCTATAAATAAGTATAGTGAATGGTATATTTTAGTTTCCATGGCCATTTCCTTATTGTTGAACTGTAATTTGATTCCAATATTTTGTCATCAATGTTTTTGCTTTCTACTATCTCCTTGTAGTTTTTCTTTTCTCTATCTCCTAACAGGGTTTTCTTTTCATTTGCAGCTATCCCTGTTACTTTGCTCATCCTGTTCAGAATGATTTCCACATTTTGTTTATAGTCCTGGCTCTTTGAGCGGCCACCCTGACACCTGGCTAGACATAGGGCATCGAAAAGTAGATAAACAAGACAATTCCCTATAATCTTCCTTCTTGCATTCTGCTGGGCTCCTTCGTAGCATAACCTCAGGGCTTCCAGAATTGCTCTCTTTGCTGATGAGCCATGTGCTGTGACTTCTTGCTTGGGCCAGGGGTCCCTACCCCCTAAACTGTGTCTAGTATTCTTCCAGTACTCCCTACAGCACGCAGCAGGAGACACTTAGCACCAAAGAGTGTGAACAGAGCCTCCCTCAATGAACACGGTCAACCTCCCCAGTTGTGCAGCCTATAATTTAACGTTAGTCCACTTCAGTGTGCATTTATTTACTGAACACCTATTACATTTCAGGTTCGGTGTTGGGCACTGTGGCGAAAATAGAGCATGACTTAACACTATACCTGCCCTTTCCCTCAGCTGGGAAGGAAAAGATACCAATTTCATTGGTAACTGTAATAGGAGAATTTGCCAAGTCACCACGATGTTGAAATAAGAGAAAACATTTATGGGTGCCCGTCCTGCTCTAAGTGTGCACAGCCCCTGTACACACATCCCCCATACAGTGGGCACCACCTCCCCTTCTCGAGAGGCGAAGGCAGAGCCCCAGGCTCAGAAACAGCCCACAGAGCTGTCAGGGGGAGACACAGAGGAAGGAAAACTGCTTCACAGAATAAAATGGGAAATTGGAGGTTTCCCAGTGTGGGGAAACCTAGAAATAGTCAGAAATTTGTGGGGTGTTTTGTGACCACACATGATCTGAACTAATGTAAAGTAGATAGTGTTCAAAGGAGAGTTTGGAGAGAGTGGAAAGGGACACTTGAGCGCCCATTGTAAACCAGAGACTCAGTTTACCTTATTTATTTACAGCTAAAAGGTCAATCTTATTACCTCCATTTAAGGATACAGAAAATGGGGCTACTGGTGAGTAGCCAGCTCTGAACACTGTCCTGACCTACCAGGTAGTATAGTGCGGAAGAAAAGCAGGTACATGTTAACTGTCATTCTCACGCCCACTACATGATGAAGATGCCATCATCATTCCTATTTCCCAGATGAATAAACTGAGGCATGAAATAGTTATATAACTTGACAGAATCAACCAGCCCATGGAAGGTCCAGATTTAAACCCCAAGAACGCTGCCTCTGGAGCTCATCGGGAAATCACCCCCTATGGTGCCACCCAAAATAATGACAGGTAACTTCACTTGGGCTTGCTGTGCACCAACCTCCTGCTGATGCTGTACCTGCCTTGTTTAATTCAGTCCTAAGCTATATGATGAGATACTCATAGGTGAGAAAACTAAAAATAGCTGATTCAAGCCTGGCATCTGTTTTTGAGATTCACTGTTGGGGTTTGAATCCAGGTGTGTCCACTGCAGCAGCAGTGTCCCCAAGCCATCCTGCAGTCTATCTTCACTTTGTTTTTAAATACGCAGGCTTTAAACCTATGGCCTCATTTAAATTCACCTAAACATTCGTCAAACACCAAAGGAAAAGAATTAAAAGCTAAATTCTCTCTAACATTCATGAGGATCATAAGATCTTGCCACCCAATTCTGGTGGAAGAATCCAAACAAGGATAGAACTTGTCAGTGGCCCATGCTTGGGGCTGACAGTGCTACATAGAGCTTTGGTTTCCAGGTCTCTGGCTCACTACAGACTTGGAACTTCAGGCACCAGGTCTGATTGAACTGTGATGGCTCTTTTCTATTTGGGTGCTGGGACACAGCAACGTCCCACTCATAGGCATGTGTCTTGTAAATCAAATGACGAAGAGAGAAGGATTGGCAAAGACCAAGCCTACCCGAACTGGGCTTCTAGAAGCGATGTGGAATGTGAAGTTCCCTAGGTAGAGGCCTCATGTTGGAGGGACAGACTGACTCATCAGCCTGCAGGCTGAGCAGCTTAGGGGTGCTTGGCTCTGTGCGCTAACATAACTCTGTGTGAGGTTGGGAGTTGACACAGCCTAGGCATCCTTCCTCTTTCCCCACCCCCATACACAAAGGAAAATCAAAACCATAAAGGAGGATAAGAAGGAAAGGGCATATAGAATATAGTGAGTGACTCACTGTGTACAACTGTTCAAGCAAAAACTTACAAACACATGCATATATTTAAAAGGTAAGACATGGTAAGTGATCGTAGCAGTCAAATCAAGCACACCATTTTAGCTTTGGTGGATATCTCCATGGTGCCCTCTAGAAAATTGATCCCAACTTACGTGCTCACCAATATGGAGTCATTTCCCCCACGGACTTGCCAGCCCTCCAAATCATCAAATCTTCATTTTTGTCCATCTGAATTGCTGCTGACTTTATAAATTGTGAGAGAAACTATTTTTTTCTATCACTTACTTGTTTATAATCTTCATGCATTTTTGATTGGGTTATTACTCGTTCTAATTGATTAGATGAGTTTATTTGTTAATTACAAATATTGGTGGCCCTCCCAGGTGGCGCAACAGGTTAGGATGCAGCACTGCAAGCTAGCAGGAACCGCTTCAATGTGAGGTGGATCCCGGCCAGGAAGTGACCACATGGTGTGGCAGACCTCTCCTGACCTGCCCGCTGCTCCCCTCAGCAGTGTGCTTTGTCGATCTGCCTGTTATGCTCCCCACTCTATCTCTGGTGAATCCACTCACCACCCCTGAACCTCTGGCTTGTACCTTAATTCTGTATGAATAAATAAATAAATCTTTAAAAAATTATAAAAAAAATTGGTCTTTTCTGATTTGTGTAATATACATTTTTCATCTAATTTTTATCACTTTTCTCATAATTAGGAATAAATGTTATTTCTGTATTTTAGCATTTTAAGAACTTGCCTATGTATCCTTGATTTTACTAAGTGCATTTTTCTTTATTTTGTGTTTGTCTATTTGGTTAGGTTCTGTTTTAATACATTTCAAGATTATCCATTTTTTAACATAATAATATGATATATTTACCAGCACATACTTGCATTTTGAACTCCCTCTTGTATTTCAGAACGAAATTCTAACTGCTTGACACATACTGTTACATATTTTAAGTCATCCTGAATACTTTTCTGCATGCTAACATTTTGCATTCACATTTCTCTGTGTATTCAAATTCATAAATTAGGTCTATCTCCAGTTTGTATGCATGCGTGTTTGGGTGAATTGGCATGTGTGAGTCATCCTGTCTATTGAGGTTAATTTTGGTTAATTTCTTACTTTTACCCACCTTCACTAACCTTTGAACCCCTTACAGTTTCTGATGCATGGTTGAATCAACTGCACCCAGCATGATGTCTCGTATTGAGATCACACCCAAGATTTTTGTTTATAGACTTGAGTTGGTGGTAAAGTAGTTAAGTAAAATAATGTAAATACCCTGTGAAATCTAGTGATACTCTATTATTTGTTGTTTGTCTGAAATTCAGACTTAACTGGGTCACATACTTTTATTTGCTAAATTTGACAACTCTAGGGTCTTCCCTGGTGGCAAAGTGAGTTAAAGCAACGCGTTGTGAGGCACTCCGAAGCCACTGCAGCACGAGCTCGATCCCCAGCCAGGGAGCTGACCCATGGCACAGCAGACCTCTCCTATCTCACCCGCTGCTCCCTTCAGCAGTGTATTTCAGTCAACCTGTCTGTTCTGCTCCCCACTTTGTCTCTGGTGAATCCTCTGACACCCCCACCCTGCATTTCTGGCCTACACCCCAGCTCTATAAGTAAATAAAACAAATCTTACTAAATAAATAAATATGACGACTTCAGCTTTTTGAATAAGGAAAGAATGTAGTAAATACCATACTGCAAAATGATAATGACTGATACCATGGTCACACTGGTTTCTCAGAAGAATGAGAGACAAGGAATGAAGTGACAAGGATTTCCCCACCAGGAGCCTCTGGGGATGGAGAAGGAGGGGACTGTTTTGTAGGAATTTTACCCAGCATCTCTGGATATTATAGGTCTGTCTCATGGTTTGAGTGCTTACCTGGCTTTGGAATGTAACTAGCATAAAAGGAAAAAAATAGACCACGCTGGTTTTATAGCAATGACTAATGCAATAAAATAGAAAAACAAGTAAATGGGCATGTTTAGTGAATGAAAGTAGTGATTTTTTTTTATTTCTTTCCCCTTTGGCACTTGGCTGAGACAACCAGAATCGAGCACCTCAGCCCTGTCACGCTCATGGGAAACAATGGCAGGCCAACAAAGACTTAAGTGTGGCTGCGTAGACATCAAGTCATCCTTAATTAGGCCCGGAGAAAACCATTTGCCTGGTGAGCCGGGTCTGGTGCTGGTGGCCGCCCTTCCCAGAAGCCCTGCCCTGAGGAGATGTGTGGCTGCAGCTGCACGTGGCCCCCTCCTCACATGCTGATGGGCCAGCCTGCAACGAAGAGAAGGGGTGCTCTAGGCTGCTGGATGGGTGGGGACCTGTCACTGGAGGGGATTTCCCAAGCAAGAAAAAGTTGGGAAACCTCAGGGCTGGGAAAAAGTAGCAAAGCCAGAGCTTCAGAGACATCTGGCTAGGGATAGTCAGATGTGAAAATTCTTCAATTTCATTCCCCACATTTCTCAGCCCTTTGTGATGTGGCCCCTTTTTACCTCTTAGCCCCACGCTCCATGCTGAGAACATCCTGATCACAATGAAGTTCTTCTCACCGCTCCAGTCCAGACCTCGACTTTGTGGGTCTGCTGGCCAGTCTCTCCCCACCACGGCTGCTTCCCCCATGAACTTCTCTTCATGGCGAAGTGCCTTGGCCCCACCAGATACAGTGATGTGGCTGGGCCTGGGTGTCTCCAAGTGTGCCTGGCTACACGCACAGCCTAGTGCTGAGTACACACTTTGCTTTATAGTTTCTTAGTTATCTGATTCTCCAACTGCTTACACTCTTGTTAAAGGCATGAACCATAAACCATGACCTGGCTGTGTCATGGCTGCAAGTCTCACCCCTGTTGTACTGAGACCTCCATAATAATACATTTTTAAAGTTCAAGGAATAGTGATCCAGACTTACCCATAAAGATGAAAAAGGAAGGATGTTCAGTGAGTGAGACAGTGTTGAACGGAGTGTTCGTTTAAAATGGTGAACACCTTATTCCCTGTCCTTTAACCAACTGAATACCTAAAATGTTATTTGTTCTGCTGGCAGCCATGGGACTTACAGAAGCAGAGGGAGACACTCCTTGACTTCAAACACATAGTCATCTGCAGCCCAGAAGGCATCGCACAAAATGAAAACCACTGAGATTGCAGCTAAGGTGAGCTGTTTTAAAAAACTGATACGATAGTGCATGTACTCAGCCATAAATTTACAAGAAGATATGTTAGTGAAATAGCTAGATGTTTTATTTTTTATTGTTCTTATCAAAATAGACATTTATTTCTCAACATTCTAGAAGCTGGAATTCAGAAATCATGGTGCCAGCCTGGACAGGCTCCAGGGAAGTCTGAGCTAGATGTCTTAAAAGGAATAACAGGATATTGGAAAGAAAGTCAATTCAATTTGAACACAATCTGTACTATTCACAAATTATGTCCTGTTGGGCAAGTGAAGAAATCTCACTGAACCTATTTCTTAATATATAAAGTAAGAACAAAAATAAGTCTCAAGCGAGATTATGTCCATAAAGCACTTTACACCACACCTGTCACACAGACATTGCTCTAGAAATGGCAACAAATATTATTCTATGTGATACCGAACTTCAGGATATTTGTGAATGCTCAGATATTTCCTGTCACATAAATGAAAACATTTGAATATTTAACACTTTTTTCTTTTCTGGTAGTTTGTGTTTCACTCATGAGCCACAATGTAAGCTAATGAGTTACACTCTTTATGATCATAGAGGGTCATTTTTAAGACTTGATCATGGATCCTGTGAATTGGTAAGAACAGACCAGCCTGAGTTTCTAGAGAGCCAAACCAAGGCACTGCATGTCTGGATAAATGTTACCAACAGCCAGGTCAAGTTTTCACAGGTCTGTATGTCTCATACTTGCTCATCCACTGTCTTTCTGTTGTGGGGAGGGAGAGGGCAAGAGGATGGAGGAAGGGAGATCGGCTTTCTAAAGAGCATCCAAGCCTATGAGCTTCTCAATCCTGCTTTGTCATCAAGATGTAGAAGCCCCTCACCATTCTGCATTAAATTTACATACTGCTGAAGACAGGCAGCTTTTCATCTCAGCTAAAGGAAAACATGGGAGATTCAGCATATCTGGGTGTGCTGCATGAGAATTCAATCCCTCAACATTCCTGGAAGCAGCCATTAATTCTCCCAATAGGGCCATTCCAGAGCCTGCCACTCTTCTTGATAATTCCTTATTTACTTGTTCATTAACTGCAACGGGCTGTGAGCCATTTGAAAACAGGGCCAGTGTTAGTCATCTCTCTCTCCAACACCCCGCATAGTATCCAGCACCTAGGAGGCACTCAATAGGATAACCAAATGGGAAAAAAAAA
>NW_004567103.1:79601034-79603700 GCF_000260355.1 Condylura cristata | reverse complement strand
TAAACTCTGGTTTGCAGAGCCTGGACACCTACATACAGCTGTGTGGGCACCCACAACACACCCCTCTCCTGCACACCCATATTGTTTCCGTTCACTCTGATGTAACCTTGGAGGGGACCTCACTGACTCACGCAGTGCTATGTCATGTCTGTACACATGTCTGTGCATTCCCAATGCCATCCTGTGCTCAGATGTTCCAGGTCACATTTGTGCAAAAATTATATTTCGTCAACTTTTTATCTGAGAATCCTCCTCAATCTACATGCCTTTTCCCCAGTTAGCTACAGTTGAAAGGTGCTCTCCCATCACCTCCTGTCATCACAGGGTTTTTTCAGGAATTTTGCAAACACCTTGTTCTAAATACCTCTTTCTCCTGCTCACTTCTTTCCCATCCAAATTAAGTTTAAATGCATCTTTTACAAGTGTATTATGGTTATAAGGCTGCAAAAGACTTTTAAAGTATCCAGTAGGATATTTGACTACAGCAAAGTTTTTCTTCCCCAAACGGAGTGATGATGGGCATTTCATACTAACCAGAAAAGTCGAGAGATATTTTTAGGAAAGCCACATAAGGGGTTCCTGAATAAATGCTGCCCAAACTCTGAGTGCCAGTAAACTCACAGTACTATGCTTAGTCAACGCCTGACTGATGGAAGTTGAATAATATGAGGGCAGATCTAAAAATAAAGAATATCTGAAAATTTCATCAATTGGCCAAAGATGAGAAGAAATAAAAATAAAGTATTGATTGGGCATAAAAAGCAAACTGTGAGGACTTAAGCCAGATTTGGCACAAGAAGATAAAGATATTTAATATTGTAAGTTAAAGCTAAAGCTGTTTTTAAGGGGAAATTTATAGCCTTAGATATATTTATTGTAATGTTAAAATTTAGTTCAAGAAATTAGAAAAGCAATAAAAATATAAGTAGATTGAAGAAATAAACAACGATATAAGGTAAATCTAATGGACCAGAAAACAGAATACTAAATCAACATATGCAAAATCTGGTTCTAAATAAGATAAACTTTTGTAAACCTTATAGAAAATGCAAGGCAATAGTATTAGGGATTATAAATAAAACAAAATTATAGAGACAGTAAACAACATATATATAGATATATTAAAATATATTATGAATATCTTTTTAAAATTAATTTTAAAACTTACAATGGTAAAGTAAATATAAATATAAATTGAAAAAATTATATAAATTGAAAAAAGAATAGACTGTGATATATTCAGGCAATAGAATATTATTGAGCATTTAAGAGAAATAAGCAATCAGACCACAAAAAGACATGGAGGAAAATTAAATGCATATTACCAAATGAAAAAAGTCAATCTGAACCATATACCTAATCTAGGACTCTGACTATATGATATTTTCAAAGAGCAAAGAGAAGCTGCAAGTTAGGGGGAAAGAGTGAAAAGGGGAAGTACAGAGGATTTTGCTCTGTATGATACTGTAATGATTGATACATGTTTTTATATCTTTATTCATACTCATAGAATGCACAACACCAAGAATGAACAATAACGTGAACTGTGTACCTGGCCGATAATGATGAGTCAATTCAATGCTACCAGTTGTAACATATTGTGGGGTATTGATAATAGGGGAGACTCTGCATGTGTTGGAGCGGAAGATATTTGGGAAATCCTTGTATCTTCCTCTTAATATTGCTCTGAAACTGAAACAGTTCTAAAAAGTAAAGTGTTTTTAAAAGAATTAACTCAGGAGGGGATAGAAAATATAGATGATTAATAATCATACTTAGATGAGATTTTACAAATCTTCAAAAAGCAGTAAATTTGTGTATTGTATAAATTGTTACAGACATTGTAAAAAGCATAAAGTGTCCCAACACTATTTAAGAGCCCAAATGACATAAAAACTGGAAAAACATGTGCAAAATACAGTTTAATTGGCCAATTTCTCTTGTAAATGTTCACCATATATATGCTAAAACACTTGAAAGAACAGTCAAGACTTGCCACTGTGAATGTGAAGATGAAGAGGGGATGTGCCCTTTGTGTGTTAAAAACCATTATAAAACTATAATAATCAAAACACTATGTTATTTGTTCAAAGATGATCAAATAAGACAATAGTAGAGAAAATCTTAGAAAAAGGCATATGCTTTGTAAAATGATATAAACCACACAGCAAATCAGAAGAAAAAGAACAATTCAATATATGGCTTGGAGACAAATGGGGAAAAATTTATTATCATTCCTACCTCTTCAAATAATGGGGAAAATATTTGCTATTCATATAAATACTAAGAAATGCTTAGCATAATGATGCTTGTTGTACCAAATATTTTTTTAAATGCTACAAATTAATCTTAAAAAACACCAAAAATATAAAAAAATTTCCATACAAAGAAGTCTGACCAAAATTATTGGTAAATAAATATTCAATTTCATTTTTTAAATGAACTGAAGTTTGTTCCAAAGGGCAGTCCAGGCCCTCCTGGTGGCACAGTGAGTTAGAACACAGCACTGCAAGCTGGCCGCAGCTGCTTCATTGTGAGTTTGATCCCCGCCTTGGCGCGGCAGACCTCTCCTGACCCGCCTGCTGCTCCCCTCAGCAGTGTAGGAGTCAGTCGGCCTGTTCTCCTCCCCACTCTGTCTCTGGTGAATCCTCTCACTGCCCCCACAC
>NW_004567103.1:79527764-79600489 GCF_000260355.1 Condylura cristata | reverse complement strand
AAAAAAAAAAATCACAATGTTTCTTATCAAAACATGGGGACTTGGGAGCTCTCATCCACTGATGGTGGAAGACACAGTGCTGTAAACAGTTGGGGGGATGCTAACTGGCAACATCCTTGCAAGCTAAAGACTCTTACAGTCTGTGACCTAGGATATGGATCCTAGACTGAGAAACAGTGTGAATTACAGATATTTTGATGGGTATCAAATTGATATATTACTAATTTTCTCTTTCCAAAAGCATTTCTAAGAAAAAAAAAGATAGAAATAGAGACTGATGACAAGAGGGGAGAAAGACAATTTTTTTTTTATTATTTAAGATTTATGTTTATTTATGCATATAAGAGCTGGGTTGTAGGCCAGAGGTACAGCTACAGAGTGGGGAGCAGAACAGGTAAATCTACTGAAATACACAGCTGAGGGGAGCAACAGGGGAGACAGCAGAGGTCTGCTGTGCCCTGTGTGTCAGCTCCCTGGCAGGGGATAGAACTTGTGCTACAGTGGCTGTGCATAGCTTGATAGTGCTGAGAATTTAACCCCTGGAGCACCAGGGATGGCTCAAGACATTGGCTGTTATTTGCCTATGAGTTGAAGTCACAGGTCCTACAGAGCAGCATGGTGCTCCATTGGCTGCCCCATCCTTTATCCTGAGAGACACAAGACTGACCTATTCGGCCCTCCCTGGGGGTGCAGTGGGTTGGAGCGCTGCACTTACAAAGCTAAGCCGAGCCATGGTTGCTTCAGTGCAAGTTGGATCCCCGCCCCGGAGGTGACCGACATTGGTGCAGCAGACCTCTGCTGCTCACCTGCTGTTCCCTCAGCAGTGTTTGTTGATCTGCCTGTTCTGCTCCCCACTCTGTCTCTGGTGAATCCTCTCCCTGCCCCTGCACCTCTGGCTATACCCCAGCTCTGCATAAATAAATAAATCTTTTAAAAACAAAACAAAAAACACTGGCCTGACCTGTCTACATACCTGGGCTGATTGGGAAAATAAAGAAGGAAAGAATTTTTTTTTTAAGAAAATCTTTGGGTCCCCTCACATGAAAGTGCTGTTGTTTTTCAAACTGCTATTTTCAGCAGTTTGTGTCAAAAAATCAATTTAGTATGAAACAACCAGCATCTGTTCAAAATACTGTTTGTTTAGGGAGGGTTTTTCTACCACTCTTGTTTTATTTTTACCTTTTATCACACTTAGCAAGAGTAGTATTATTTGTGAAATTTTGCTTTCAAGGGTGTGTGTGCTGAGGGGTGCTGATTTACAACATAAAATTTATTTGTTTCTGTACCTTGCAGACACAAGGTATACATTGTTACCTGATGTCCTGAGTCAGTTGTGTGTAGAAAGAATGGTGCCTGCCAGCAAATCTGTCTTCCTCACAGATCTAACACCCAAGTGGAGGAGGAATCCTTGCCCACTGGGAGCTGTTCACACCAGTTGTCATCCTGAGCTAACTAAACAGTGCTGAGCCAGGGCAGGATCGGAGCAGGGCTTGTGACCGCCAGAGATGCCTCCAGTCACCAGGAACGTCAGAGGGTAGGTGCTGACTGGCCGAGTGGAGGGGGCGCTATTTAGGACGTGATGATCTCTGACCCCTTCTACATTTAATAATTCATCACTAGAGACTATTTACTTCTTGATGTGATCAGCTCTCTCTACTCCCACTGTGCTGAGGTGACAAATCCTAACCACATGGAGACTATTTCCCAACTGTGAAGCATTTCCATGAAGGCCAAAATAAGCCAAGGGGAAGACATTCCCTTTCCTAATTCCTCCCTCTTGTTAGAGCTAGGCCTGGGAACACTGTATGTAGTTCTGTCCTTGGCAGAAAGGACCGTGGGATACACACGGAAGGAAGCTATAATAAGCCTTGACACTCTGCGATGAAGTCTGATTAAATGCAAAAAAATTTTAACTCTGAGAAAAGGGATGAGGAGATCGAACAGACACTTGTAAAATCCCAAAAGGTGCAAAGGTGCAGCAACTCAGTTCCTGAGACCTGGAGTCAAGTCACTCCACCCCAACCCTACACTAGTGTCACAGAGAAAACAATGTGCTGTGTTATCAACATAATGTTGTGTTATCAACATGGGCTAAACAAATGGAATCTTCCCTAAAGGTGATACAGAAATGCACTACTGCAGAAAGGATTCATTGTTCTGTGATAAATGTACCCCTAATTAACAAGGGAAGCTAGAATTCTTTAAGGGAAATTCCTAAAGATGTGATGCAATTTTTTCCTTGGTGAAACTTGTGGGGAAAAATTCCTGACTTGGTGGACCATGAACATGACCTTCCAAGATATTTCTAAAGTCCTTAATATCTGACAAGCAAATGATTCAAGCCAAGGACACCAGG
This sequence comes from Condylura cristata, assembly GCF_000260355.1. NCBI lineage: Eukaryota > Metazoa > Chordata > Mammalia > Eulipotyphla > Talpidae > Condylura > Condylura cristata. The sequence goes on along the minus strand of NW_004567103.1, from coordinate 79,598,133 downwards.
CACTAGACAGTCAAAGTCCACTGGTTTTGTCGAAGGAAGAGTGACCATCTCATCTTTATGCAGACTTGGCTCTAGTGGGACTGAGAACCTTTCAGAGATCCCTTGTCCTTTTTCCCAGTGAATTCCCAAAGGCCTCCAAGACCAGATGTAGAAAGAGGTGAGACACAGATGCAAACATAAATTCACCCCTCTGTGACAGTGATTGCTCAGCCATGCATGCCCCACCCATGTCAAATGCACGCTTCACTTGGAAGATCCAAGGACATGCGGTGCTGACAGTGGAGCTGGGTAACAGGTAACACGTGTGACTCCAGCAATTCCCACGTAGATGGCGTGTCTATGAGGATGCAGCTGGCTTGCTTCTATGACTTTATGAAACTAATTTTAATTTCCAACAGAGTCTGAAGAGAGGGTAACAAGAGGAGGTAAGGGTTGGGTTTCAAGGAAAGTCAAGCAAGGTGATAATACTGACCTGGGAGCAAGAAGACGGAAATCACACCCTCCCCTTATCATAACTGCATGGCTTGACTTCATCATTTGACCTTGCTAGATCTCATTCTCCTCTACTATTAGAAGACTGAGAGGAAGTTTCTGACTACAGTGAGACTCTGTGATTCAGCCTGGGCATAGCATCAGAAGAAAACCTTAAAATGATACAGTGCAAAAGCTGGTATGTATGTCCACTATGGTTAAATAATTTGTTCATAGATTGCAGATTCACCAATCAGGGAAACTTACATTGCTAGTAGGTACTGTCAGAGCCCCTGTCTTATCGGATGTCTCTTCTTACTTTGCTGGCTTCTCCGAGGCCATCATCTTTGATCCCACTCTTGGTGTGAATGGTGGCCTCTCAAATGGTCTCTGGGCATCTCCCAGTAACTGCCCAGAAAGTAACTCTGACGATCCATCTGAACACTGGATGAACCTGATGTCAGCTCCCCCTAATTCCTCCCTTGTCCCTAGTGTGTTTGGTGTTGCATTAGAAGAAACCAAAATATTATGAAACAACTCAAACCTTTAAATTCCATCCCAATAGCAAGATCTTTGCTTTTTCCAAAGTAAACTTGATTAGTTGTCAATTTCATCCCAGATTCTAATTTATGCCAAGAGAAAAACTGAATTGTTTTCAAGATTTGATATTAAGAGAATTAGAATCTTAGTTCTATAAATAATGATGAAAATCAGTGCAATCTAAGATTAACAAATCCTTTTTTTCTGACTAGTACAGATATCACAACTGAACAACCAGTCAACAATAGAATTACACAATGAAAAGATGATGATGTCATTTATTGAGCAATTTCCATGTATTCTAGCAAGCATTTTATATGTACCAACTTACTTGTTCTCTCCCCAGGCCTATGAAATAGCTACTATTATTATCCTTATTTCATAGATGAGTAAATTTGGGGGCTCAGAGAGGTTGAGCAACTTCCTTAAGATCACACAGCTAGTAAGTGGTAAAGCTATGTTTCTAATGCAGAAGCTTAACTCTAGGAAACTTCTGTGCCTCCAGTGTATTTATTTCCAACCTGCATATACATCTATTCCTTACATATTTGTGAAGTTCTTACTATGTGGTAGGCACTCACCTAATAAAGTATTTTGTCTGGTGGGAGAAATAGAAATTAAACATATGATCACACAACTATTTAAATTGTGCTCATAATTAATATTATAAAGAAGCAGATCTGAGTGCTTCTTGGAGAATCTACAATGGAGGAACCTCTGCTAGCAGATCAGGGATTCCTGAGAAAGTAACATTGAAGCTAAGAGTGGGAAATTTTATGAGTCAAAAGAACTCTTTGGTTCTTTATCCTAAGATCTGTTGGCAATGCTCTAGATTATTCTCCACCTGCCCCTCCATATCTAATGTCTGCCATCCTCACGCTGCTCTGTGCCCCACGAGGCAGGGCTGGATAATCTACACCCACAAACTTCCTTACCCTCCACCTTTCAGTGGGGCTCAGTCACAGGAATCTCATGCAGATCACCAAAGGACAGGGAGGAAAGGGTTTGGGCACTGTTCCCCAGATTCCCTCTTTGCAGGCTATGACCACTCCAACCCCCTACATAAGGCCTCTGATTTTATAAGGCTTATTGAGTGACCTAATCCTGAAACTGCAGCAACTGCAGAAATCTCTTTTTACATTACCCACCCACTATGAATATTTTAAGATACTTGGTTTTCCTAATCACTCTAAAATATATATATATTTTTTAAGATTTATTTATTTATGCATATAGAACTGGGGTACAGGCCAGAGGTGCGGGGGTTGTGAGAGGATTTACCATGGACAGAGTGGGGAGCAGAACAGGCCAACTGATGAAGTACACTGCTGAGGGGAGCAGTGGGTGGGTCAGGAGAGGTCTGCCACACCATGGGGGTGACCTCCAGGACAGGGATCAAACTCCTGCTGAAGCGGCTTTAGCTTCTTAGTGCTGTGCTTTGACCCACTGTGCCACCAGGGAGGGCCTAAAATATATTCTTTTTTACAGTACAGATCATTGACATGGCGATAATGACAGATAATAACATTGTACTTTACCTGATGGATTGGCACCATGACATTAAATTCTGTCAGTCTCCAACAGTCATAATCTCTTGAAAGAAAACCTTTATGAGAGATACCTGTCAGCTCATAGTAGCATGTAAGTTTTTGTAAAACTTATAAGAAGACTGAGGAGGGAAGCAAATAAAGATTTCTCACTATTTAATAGTCATAACCAAACAGGGAAAAATTTAAGCTAGATTATGTTTAGAGGAAGAGTCATGGGCCAAAATGTTAAGGGGAAGGATATCCTAAAGGAACTCTAGAATCTTGTGGACTCCACCCCCAACTCCAGCTTTCTGGACTTTACCCCTTACTCCAGTGATTGGAAACTACAACTCCCAGCAGTACCAGGAAGAGAACTGTGAGGACCCAAGGGTGGAGCTAAGCAGGCATTCTGGGACATTGGGAAATAAGTAGGGCGCCATTGCATATCTTGCTCTCTCCTCTGGGAAACAACTCTCCAAACCACGTGACTCAGGGCTTTCAGTTAGTTTGTTAACAGCTCCAAGTCAGCCGAGCCAGTAAGATATCCCAGTTGTTGTTTTCTGTTCTTTTGCCCTTTTTGTAAGTAAACCCATTTTGACTCCTTTGTGTGTGCCTGCTGTACAACTGAATTTTAAGCGCGCGGGTGAAGCCCAACTGACAGGCAGCCCAGTTTACTCTGGGCTTCCCTGTAACAAAATGAGTTCTTTAGAGCTCAAAACAAGTCATAGAAGGAACCCTGAGGAAACTTGATGTCCCTGGTACTCATCTAGGTGTCTTTAATATATAATTTCATAAATCACCCTAACAGCCATGCAAGATTTGTCCTTATTTCATCACTTAGAGCATGTAAACAAGATTCAAAAAGTGAAGTGACATTCTTCAAGTCAAACATACAGTACATACATGGTACTTTTCACTGTTTAAAGGTTGAACTTATTTTATCTACTAAAGAATACTAAACTCCACATGATTTCAGGTATAGAAAGAACATGGTTGGCAAATAAGTTTCACTGCTCATTCCAGCTCCATCTGATTGGAAGTGACTACGTGGAACACTGTATTGAGAATTCTGAGATTGAACCAGGAAAGATTGCTACATTGATTAATGATGTTCGTCATAGATAAGAGAGTGGAAATAGGGACAATATGCCACTTATCTTCCATTTCTCCTAAACTTCTGCTACCCTCAGAGATATAAAAATCAATAGCTCCTACCTTGTAGTTACCCCAGCCAGACTGCCACATGCACTATTATCAGAGCTCTAAAACTACCTGAAAGTGTGATGGTCTATGTTCACACTGGATTTATTTTTTCTATTTTTCTACAACCTGAGCTCATAAGCCCATAAAAATAAAGTGTGGGAACAATCCTCTCTCATTACCTGGAATCACTCAGCCTGCTGACAACTCTAAGACTCAAAGAGCTATTTTCACATGACATCACTGAGCCAAGAAGATATGGACCAAATTTTCTGGCATCTTCTTTGCTGTCCCACCCTGGGTAGGTTCTAAGGAAATTCATGGAAGAGAGATTAGAAAGACAAACACTTAAATACACCATTTATTACTCAAGCAAGCATGCTGGGATTCCAGTGTTGTTTTTGGAAGACAGACATGAAACCACTGATAGAATAGAATAGAAACACCAGAAACCACAGTTGGAGTGACAATTGAAAATAGAAATCACAAATATTTAATTAACCTAAATATAAACAGAGCTAGTAAGTCATGACATATTCTCAGTTATTCTCTTTATTCACCCCTTTATTCATCAAGGATATAAAGATGACAAAGTAATACAAGACAGTGTTCACCCCAGGTCATCCTGTAGAAAGGAAGTGGGAGAAAATGCAGAAGTCATGACAAGACCACACCCACATCTTGGCCAGTTGGGTTACTGTCATCACAGTAAGAGAGGCATGTTCATGGGGCAAAGGTGATGCCGGTTACAGGAGTCTCCATAAAGGAAGCAGCGTTGCTCTGAGCTCTGGGGGTAGGAAGACATTGAGTTTGTTGGCTAAGACAACTTTACTATGAAATGCTTCCCAAATCTACAAAGGTACAGTGGGTGGGCCCCACCCATAGTTACCAACCAGTGCCTACAACATCAGTACTTATGCTGATTTAACGATACAATAGGTAGTGCAACACCCACCTGGAAGAGGTTGTAATGATGGAAGGAATGAGTACAGCACGTGGGAGACTTACTACATTAGTATAATATATATGGCAGATGATATTCACAAAGATGACTGTCCAAGTCCTGAAGATATTTTAAAATATTGGAGCAATCGAGATGACTAAATAACTCCCAATTTCAAATGACTTTTCTTGTTTGTCCCAATAGCTCTATGCAGATTATTATTACCTGTTTCTTCCAACAGCTTTATGAAGATTGTTATTACTGTCCACATTCTGCAGGTGACAAAAGAGAGGCTCAAAGAGAATAAATGAACTCAGGTCTGGATGTCTCTGCTGCCAGAGCCTCATCTGCTATCACTCAATGGAGAATCATGACCTGGATAATGTACTCATTCCCAGTTTTAATCCAAGGGGATTTTTCTTCACCATTTAGATTTTGCTCAGTATAGTCCAAGCAGAATTTACAGTGACAAACTTCCCAACATTGTCCTATGGATCCTTCCTTATTTCTCCCAGTGGGTCAACACGCCTGAATCTGGCTGCTGGAGGTAAAAATCTCCCTGTCTTTTACTAACTGTTTGAGTTTGGGCAATATCTGTCCATCTTGTTGCCTTATCTGTAACGAGAAGAGTCACAGGAGCAATGCTATGCATCACCAAAGCTTGTCCTGAGCAAGAATGAGTTGTTGAGGTGTAACCACCCCTGGGCTTTCTCCAAAGGGGGAATGGAATGTGGCAGGTGTGATTCCTATCAGCTCCCGAACCACACTTTTCCTCATGCTTCTCTTCCCAACCCCGACCCCACTTCTTTACCATCTCTCCAGCCCTCGCCTGTCTTTGAGGCCCCACAAAAGCCCAGCATCCCTCCCATCATGGTTGACAGTCTGCTGAGCTGCCCTGATGGCTGCTGACTCACATGTGTGTAGCCTTCATGGCACCCTGTTCCCAGGCCACTGTGTCTGACTCCACTCAATAAGAAGGTGGAATGTCTGGAACAACCAGCACAAAAATATACAACAGCCTTCTTGTCACATTTGTTACTTACTTTCATTTCTTTCCACAAACCTGAGGATTTAGGTGTTCAGGATCTTCCCCTAGTCCCTCTAAACTCTAACTTTCCCATCCCCAGAGTTGGATGGCTTTCTTATTCTCAGAGAAAGACCTTACTCCTTGACCTTCAGTGATTTCTGGATTCTTCTCTTGTCTCTCCAAGGTGGATGTGAGGGACACACAAGGGATGCTGGATGCAGGCACTTGGCAGAACACGGGAGGGCACAATTTCTTGCATCCCTATAGCTGGGCTCCCCACAGCCAGAGTGGGGTACATGGTCAGAGTCAGCCTTTTTTTAAAACTTGGATAGTGTACTCATATGAATAATTTTTTAAAATCTCACATTTAAGTATCGTGTATCTGTTGCTGAGTTTTGGGGTGCTCTCTTAATTTTGAACTCCAGTTTTGCTGCTTATTTGGCTCACTCTGGTCCTCCATGCTCTTGTAGTTCTGTGAACATCAACAAGTGATTAATCTTTCTGCCCCTCAGCTTTCTCGTCTGTAAAATGGCCATCGGACACTCTGGCTCCAATGCTTACTCTCATGGTGAAATGAGGGGCTGCATCAGAAAACTTAGCAGAAGGCCCAGGATGTTGTCAGCACTCCTGAAGATGAGGATTCATGCTAGCTTCAGAATTAGAAGCTTCCCAGCCAGTGCTCTATCCTATATTCAGGTTACCTTCAGAGAGCCCTTTGCAGTCTTCTCTCTCTTCCTCCTCCAACTTCCCCTCCACAGTACCTCACCCTAAAAAATACTCCTGTGACCTAGAAATACATTAAGAAAATAAAAAAAACCCCAAATGAAATTTCTACAATTTTTACTACTAATCAAAATGGCCCAGCATTGCTGCACACGCGGGGCCTGCCGAAGGAAAACAAAAAGGCACTATAACTTGACCTAGCACACACTTTACATCTTTGAAAAAAATCAATATTACCTTGGTTGAAAATTCACAGAAACTAAAGAGGTAATAGCAATGGCAGCCAAGTGGTGTCCTAAGAGGACTATGAAGACCTGGCGATTTGGAGATGGCCATGTAGGAGGAGGGTTGCAGGAAGGGGAGGGGAGAGAATACCGAGCGTTTTTCATCTTGGGGATAATAAAGGCAGTTTTGACTATCTGCATTCAAAGAAACTGTCCTCTGAAACTGGAGAGAGCCCATCACAGGAAAACCTTTCACCTGTCAGTCAGCTGAGATATTTTTCAACTGAGTTCACTTCAGAATCTTCCAAGTTCCCAATTTGACAACCACCCTTCCTCCCCTCTTTCCCCACTTGAAGGGAAACTTAATCCCTTTTTTTCTGATTCATGTATATCTAACTCATCACAATGTTAAACTGAGAAGTCTTTTGGAGAGCCAGGAAAATCCCAGTCCTTCTTTAATTTTCTTGTTCTGCCTCCTCGATTCCCACCTCCCTCATGGTATACATACACATGGACTCTTCCTTTGGCCCACCATAAATCACCTCCACTCCAAAACCTGCAGTTAAATTCCCTCTTCCCAGTGCAGGGTATTTCTATGTGTTTGCAATTTGGCAAACACAGTTTCTTTCAGCCCTATGAGAAAGAAATCCAAACATGTCTTTTGTAAAAAATACCCCCTCCACTCGACCCCCCTCCTGCTACCTCCTGCCCCGCTACAGCCATCAGACTGATGTGAAATAAAACACATGTGCCTGGCCATGCACCATGCTCACTTGTCCTCCTGCACCCCAGCACCCCAGCACCCACTGGCAGCTCTGTGACTTCTACCACGCAGCTTGCTACAACCTGGAGCACTGGATTCCTCCAGTTCTGGTTCCTGCAGGAAGTCCACCAGGCTGCATAATACCTTGCTGGGGCTGCAGGGTCAAATGTCAGCTGCTAAGAGGCTGAAAAGAACTCAGCCCCAACGCACTTAGAGTGGGTGGGACAGGTGGGTAAAGGCTACAGAGACATAAGAGCACATTAAAGTGGACATTTTATAGCCTGCAATTCAGGGCAGTCAGAACTCATCTACTCAGCAAATGTCTTATTTAAAAGGAGTTGAATGTGTGTGCATGTGTGTGTGTGTGGATTGCTTTTTAATCTTGTTCTCAAAGACCCATTAACATATCATGCACATACCCTTCCAGGAATAAGTCATCAGTTTCATGGTTTGACCATTAAACTGAGAAAAACAAGTCATTTGTAAACCCAATACAATTCATAAGTTCCCAGTTATAAAGTAATCCCTGATATCCACTCCAAAGCCCCAGGGATAGTGCAACACAACCAGTTTTTGGTGATCTGGTGATGAAAGATATATTATTGAAATCCAGGAAACCTTGGGAAAAAAATGTATAGCAAAACTATCTAAATTGAAATGAAATGCAGATTGCTTGACTGCCAGCAGAATTTTCTTCCTTCCTTTGTCCCTCTTTATTTTTTTTCACAAAACAATTCCATATAAATGTCTCAAGACTTAGGACATGCAATTAAAAGATTTATATGTAGACGGGAAGCAAAACAATTGCACGGGTTTCAGATCTGTGGTATTTTCGAGATGGATTGGAGAGGCTTGTGCAGGACATGGACTGATATATGAACCCCTCTCTCTGCACCGCCAGCCAGGTCCTTTTTGGGGTGCCACTCACAGACTCATTTTCCCAAGTTGTATAAGCCTGCCCTGCTCTCCCATATGACTAGAATTACTAGAATGTTCACCATGTAAGGTTGTTGGTGAAAGCTACCTTGTCCTGAGTGGCATTTTTCACTAAACAACACCATCTGAGGCATGTTGGGGGAAAGAAACCCTATGGGAAAGAAAGATAGTTTAAGAAGACAAAAGAGGCTCTGTCTGGCAACTGACACAGTGATTGTAGGATTTCACACTTTCAGCTCAACTCCGAAGTTCTTCCGCAGCCAGGCTTATGCTAACAGTCTGACTGTCCCTCTTTCAGCTCACACAGGAAAATCTCCAGATTCAGGAAGGATTTCACTTACAATCACAGAGCATTACCGGTGAAAGACATGAGACTTGGTGTCTGTCGTTACCAGGGCAGACAATGTTGTCTATGATGATTACCACGCCAGCAACAAGGTCCGTTTTTCTCACAATTGCTCCCCTTTTCTCATCTACCAGAATTAGAATTTCAAGATATTAGCTCTTTCTCCCTCGCCATTCTTTCCCTCAACATAACCTCCAATAATCGACAGCTCTTCAAAATTCAGCAGTGACATGGTGTGGTGTAGATTCCTCTGGAAGGAGATGTTGTTCACAGAAAAATGTACCCTGACTAGTTCGGTGTCTGCAGAAAGAAGTCGGATGTGATTCAGTGGCCATATTTCCAGAACACTCTGTCAATGACAGTTGGAAACATATGTTTTTTATAAATTTCTCATTCCAAAACAAAAACTGACAGTAAAGTCCAGGCTTTGATATTTATATAAATTGTTAAGTGGTTCACTGGGGAAAGTACATTTCAATTAGCATGTCACTGCTCATCATATAGGCTTCAAGCGAGGCGTTCTGATTAAGCTGGCTGTTTAGCAATATATCAAATGTTGGGTCTTACCGAAGAGCTGGTCCCTTTCAGACTACTGGCATCACCTGATGTGAGGTTGAGTTTTTATTTAAAATCAAATTAGAAAGTCAAAGTCCTCCTGTAAGCTGCAACAATTAAAAAAAATATCACTTTACTTTTGTTCAATAAATATTAGCCATACAACTCCCAGGTAGAAAACACCAGACTAAGTGATGTGAAGTACAGCTAGGAGTTAAGGGCAAAGTGAGTTCCAGCTTCTCAGCATCTATGCTCTGTGGTGATTCTTGATACAAAATATATTGGCTATCAAGCTTAAAAAAATCTATTTCTGGTTATGAGTTTCTTTTAAGAGAGAAGACATGAGCGATGGTCAAAGTCAAATGAAGATAAACTTTGCCTTTGCTTGTATCTTTACAAAACTACAACTCTACATCTTCAACTAAGATTTTCTGTCTTGGAACCTTTTCTCATTCATCTTTTTAGGTTGAGATTATGTTCATAAGCTCTAGATAAACCAACAACTCATCACTCAACAGCCATGCTGTTAGCTGTGTCTCCCCCCTCTCCTTTTATGTACTCTGCTGCCGCCCTTAGGACAACATTATAAGTTATGAGGTTTGCAGTAGAGCTTTCTTTCTTTCTTTCTTTCTTTTTTTTTTTTTTAATGTGTCACTATTTGCATGTCATTAGCGTATGCAGACATCCTTAAGATTGACGGTACAATTTTGTGCAAGTCAATCCAGAACATTCCAGTCCCTTCCAGCCTTAAGAGGCTGGGAAAGACAAGGACACCAAATTTGTTCTCCTTATGTACTCAATTGAGTAGCTATTTGTCACCGTCAATTAGTCAAGGGTGAAATAATTACCTATGGCTTGAGCTAGGGAACAAAGTCTGGCTGGCAGCAAAAAAAGGAACAATCGGTTCATGTGGGAAATGTGAGGTGAGTAGGTGGTATAGTTAGAGGACACAGGGCAAGGCTGCACCCAAATTATCTCTGACTCATGTCTGAAATTCTGCCATTTGTGATTCATCCTTCTTGTTAAATATCGCTTCTTCCTGGGCTTGTTTAAATTGTCCATAGTACAAGAAAAGATAACAAGATAAATCTCCAACTCAACCAATGTATATTTATGGAACCATTTCTATAGATCAAATGTGACATTTTCAAAAGAAATACGCTATGGTCATTACAAGGAGCTCTTTAGAAGACCTTAGATACCACAGCCCTGAGTAACTGCTCTCCTCCCTTTCTTTTACTTTCTTTCTTTTAATAAAACAGAGTTTACTTTCACTAGCTCTACTTTCATACATTCATTTATTCACCACCTCAAGGCTTCTGGCCCTATCAGTCCTGTGAATAAGGTCACCAGGGACCTCCTTATCATGACATTCAAAGATTATTTTTTTCTCCATCTCTCTTATGTAATTTCTCTAGACAAGCTAACTTTTGCAAACACTTCTTTTCTGGAACTCCCCTTTCTTTACTATTCATGCTAACTCCTCTACTTCCACCCTCATTTTAAATGTTAGTGACTTCAAAATAAATAAATAAATATGTGTGGGTGACTTCAAGGTTCAGTCTTTGTTCCTGCCTTCATTCTAACTGGTGGTACTCAACCAGGGGCAGAGTGTCCCCCAGGAACATTTTGAAACTTATGGAAACATTTTTGTTGTCATACCTGGGAAGCAAAGATAATACTGGCATCTAATGGGTAGAGACCAATGATGTTGCTAAACATCCTACAATGCATAAGCATGCCCCACCTCCCACAGCAAAAGACAGTCCCATCCAAATGGTCAATAACATCAAAACTGAGGAAAGCTGTTCTGTGCTATCACCCACAGGACTTTCACTGATATGCCTGTGGAGATATTAGCTGCACCTTTATTTTTGAAAGAGATGGAGAAAACAGAAGCCCAGAGTCACAAATATAGTAGACCCTAGTCATCTTTACTTGAAAGTCTTGGAGTCCTTGGAAATGAACAGGGCCAAAACTGAGCTCATCTTCCCTTGCAAAACATCTTCATCAGTGGCACCATCCAAACGTGAACCTGGGAGTTAGCCTCAACCTTCCCCTTTCCCACTACCAAGTCGTTCTGATTCTACCTGCTAAAGAATTTTCAGATGCATCTGCTTCTCACCACCTCCATGACCACCTTAGTTCAAGTTCACTCAAAACAGTCATAGTATTCACCTTTTGTCTGCAGACACAGACACACACCCCCTTCAACCATCTTTTAAATAGCTACTTGAGAGGTATTCCTGAATTACCACCCTGGCATTGTCTTTGTATCCAGTAAATAGGAATAATAACAACACTTTATACCATTATTTGTCTAGGTTGCTGATATAAATTCTGCATTTATATTACCAACAGTGTGGGGATATTATGATAACCACTTTGCAAGTGACAACATTGAAACCACGGAAAGTTAATTCACTTGATCATAGACACACTGCTACAAGTAACAAAGCTGAGATTTAAACCTAGAGTGTTGGGTTCTGAGCCCAATATTTAGGATGATTGTATGTTACTACCACCTTGGCCTTCATCTGGGAAAATCCTCCTGTAATAGACGATTAACTGAATATCTAAAATGGAGGATTAATTTAGTAATTTATTTTCATGTATATGTAGACCTTGTTCAAACTTCTTTTATAGCCCTTTCTCCACTATGTTTTCTTTTCTTAAAATCAATTACACAAATATTTGGTACATAGTAAATATGTACAAATAAATATATTCCAAATGTGATTCTTGATACCAAAGGCATTTAAACAAGTAAACACAGAAGAAAGCAAATAACTAGCCTGGGTCCAGACCCTGTCTCCAAGTGCTTATGCAGACATCTTACTTTAGCAGAGTGACCCCAAGATAACCTTCACCCACTTTTCAGTTTTACTGAGGGCCACGCTAAGCTCTACACAATTTCTCCATGGTAAAAGGAAAATAACTGTTGTCTACACTTCTATTTTCGATTACTCTCCTCCCCAATTCTTTGAGGCCATCTAAGCAGCTTCTATCCTTCCTCTCCATCAAACACTGTTCTAGCCAAGATTGTGTTATTAATCTAAAAGTCTTAACCTTACTTCATTTAGCAACAGCAACTTACTTAAATGTTACATGTCCTAAATGGTACAGATAGAAGGAAGCTGCATTAGACCCACTAGATTTTTTTTTTTTTTAAGATTTTCTTTTATTTGTACATACAGAACTGGAGTATAGGCCAGAGGCTCAGGGGTGGTGAGAGGCTTCACCAGAGACACAGTGGGGAGCAGAATAGGCAGATTAATGAAGTACACTGCTGAGGAGAGCAGCGGGTGGGTCAGGAGAGGTCTGCTGCGCCATGTGGTCTCCTCCGGGGCAGGCGGGAATCGAACTCATGCGGAAGTGGCTTTAGCTTCTCAGTGCTGTGCTTTAACCCGCTGCGCCACCAGGGAGGGCCGAGACCCACTAGATTTTACAAGAGCATTAATTCTGATAAGCCACTGAACTTTCAGATCATAGTGGGTAGAATAAGACCCTCTAAAAATGTCCACACCTTAATCCCCTGGGCCCTCGGATATATTTCCTGGTGACATGTTCAGATGTCATTAAAGATACCAACTGAGGTGGGAAGTTTTTTTCCTGGATTATTTGGAGGAGCATCACCTATTCACATGAGTCACTAAAACCAAAGAACTTTTCCCAGGATGGTCAGAGAGATGAAGAGTGAGAAGCACTCAACAAGTCATTGGTGCATTGGAGAGGAACAAAGGGGGCCATGAAGCAAGGAATAGAGCGCCTCTAGAAGCTGGGAGCAGTGTCCTCAGTTTATAATCAAATAGAAAATGGGAATTTATGTCCTACAACCTCAAAGAACTAAATTTTACCAAGAACATTAATGAGTAAGGAACTAGACTATCCTTTAAAGCCTTCCAAAAGGAACATAGGCTTGTTGCACCTCAACAAGTCTGGTTGGTTTTGTAATCCGACTTATAATCGACAGCACTGTAATATAGTAGATACTTTTTATTTTAAGTCAATAAATTTATGGCAACTTATTATGACAGACTGTCATATACAGGATCATTTTCCAAATATAGGATACCCCTGCCTATACTAACTAATGCATCCCTATGAAGCATTGAAGCACATAGTAAACCATATCTATGGCAATTATTTTTTGTTGTACAATATAACAGCTTTATGTGGCAATCCTTCATAGAAAAATCATATCGTGTCTCACTCGAAATAGCATTTTTAGATATTTAAGGATGATTGAAATGGTACAGATATGAATGTTCCATGGTTATGTTTAAATCTCTCTCATATTGAATGAAGAGAATGTATAGTGGCTCTTGTTACATCATCAACTCCAGAGATGAAATATCAGGAGATGTAACTACCCCAATATGAATACAGTCTGCTCTGCGGCCTGTCACCACAGACCCTTTCTCGCAGCAACCACTACCATCACTGAAACCCTGGAGACTGCTGATCATTAAAAATAAATAAAGAGTGCTCACTTGGCAGCACATATACTAAAATTGGAATGATACAGAGAAGATTAGCATGGCCCCTGTGCAAGGATGACACACAAATTCGTGAAGCAATCCATATTTTTCAAAAAGACACTTGCACCCCCATGTTTATTGCTGCTTTATTTACAATTGGAAAAACATGGAAGCAGCCCAAATGCCCAAAAGTAGATGACTGGATAAAAAAGCTGTGGTACATATATACAATGGAATATTACTCAGCAACCAAAAAAGAAACACATGTCTTTTGCAGCAACTTGGATGGAGCTGGAAAAGATCATGCTCAGTGAGATAAGCCAGAAAGAGAAAGAAAATTACCGGATGGTTTCACTCATAGCAGGAGTATAAAGGACCAGGGGAGAAAACAATAATAACGAACTATATACCAGAGACATTTTTATGGGGGTGGAGTGGGGAATGGGATCAAAAATGGGGAAGGGGGAGGGAAATGAATTGGACTATGGTGATGGCATAAGGGTGATTTGGTAATGGGAAGCCCACGGGGATTACAACAGAGATGGAAAAATGCACAAAATGATGTAAAAATAAACATATTATTTTAAAAAATGAAAGAAAGAAAGAGAGAGGGAGGGAGGGAGGGAGGAAGGAAGGAAGGATATACAGATACTATAAAATGTCAACTTAGACTTAGAATCGCTAAAGAGAGTCTTAGGTATATTTGAACAAAGAGCTAGGTGTACCATAAACTGGTAGAAGGGCTGGTGATGGCAGAGGCCAAACTAGACCTGGTTTCCTGTCTATACAACACCTTTCTTCTCACCTGTGAGTAACTCTGTACAGGTGAGTAGTATCTGACTGAAGTCAAGTAAATTCTTCCACCAAAATTAGTCTTTGATTGAATGAACAGCAAGGAAAGCCCAACCTCGGATACCACCTGACCACTGTGGGTGGATCAGGACACCTGGATCCTCCTCCCAGTTCTGCCACCAGTCCTTGTGTACCTTTGTTTTGACAGTCCTTCTACCCAGACTGTAGTTTCTTCTCCAGTGAAATGAAAAAAAAAAAAAAAATGTTTTTCTCTGCTAACTGCACTAGTTCTCATGGAAACCCAATGATAGAAACCAATGTTTACAACTCTAAGGATCAAAGAAGGAAAGAATACTGAAGTAAGATTAGGAAAAGGAGTTTCCAGGAACATTGGGGGAAGTACAGCAAGGCAAATATAATGAAGTGACCATCCCTGTAGAGTAATTGCAGGTCCTGGGATGGGTCTAATGCTTCCAGATTCCTCTATGCTCTATTGACTGACATATGAGAGGGAGTCCCTTTTCTGCAGTTACAGATAATGAGTTTTTAAGAACCATTCCGTCTAAGGGGTGGACGCGCCTTCAGTCTTGCTAAGATTTAAACAGCAAACAGACCATCAGAGGTTGGTTTGTTGAATCAATTCTGGATAGGGTGGAAAGTATCTTAGAAGGCCTGGAGCGCTTAGGACTGGAGATAATCATCCAGAAGATGATGAGGAAGTGGACTTGAAAGACAAACATTTCTGACTCCAGGTGAGAGTTTAATGTATGAGAATATCCATGGGGAGTTCAATTGGATGATGCCACCCATCCCCACTGAGTATCTATGCCCCAGGTCCCTCCTCCCACCATCTGTGAAGCTCCTCACACTGTGCCAGGAGAAAGGTTGTCAAACATCCATTTTTGGCTACTTAAGTATCTCTTCTCCTCTGTTAGAGTCTCCAAAGCAGTTCTTCATATTAGATGTGACATATAAATAGGACAAAATTTGCCTCAAAAGACATTCTGGAGTCCTTGGGATTCTTTTGCAAAACTCAGTCACTGTTCACTTAGAACTTTCCAGTATATAGCAAGAAAGGTGTCAGCTCTGACTTAGCTAGTGTTTTAAGGTGTTCAATATTACTGCCATAATAAATTACCTGATGGCTTCTCAATCTTATTTTACAACTATTTATTGAAAATGTAATATGTGACTAAATCTATGCTTGCAAAAATGAGGGGGGCTATAAAATGAATGCAATATGTGACTTTTCCCCATTGAGTATTTGCCACTCGCTGGAACAAGGGCAGTCTATGGAATAAATAGATACCACATGGGACAGTATATCAGGCAGGTAAAACCACGCCTGGTTTTGAGCCACTTGGTACATATTTACAAGACACCTTCTTCTGACTTGATATTAATAACAGATTCACCACTGTGTGTGTGCATTTCTTTTATCTATGTCAAAAAAAGGGGGAAATCATATTCTGAAACTTAGTTAAGTGTTTCCTTTTAAGTGGAACAGCAAGAATGCCTTTCTGCTTTTGCGCTAAAGATTGTTTTAACATATAATGGGAAAGATATGACACATTTTATTTTTAAAAAGGAAATAAAAAGCAGTTGTCCATAGGAATGTTGAGAAATTCCACATTTTAATGCAGCCAACTAAAATATTCTCACCAGCAACTCTATCTTTTACCTACAACAATTAATTGACACTTCATTCTGTGGTGATACCACATTTTGTCATGTAGGAAGATTGGGGAGGCATAGAGAGCTAGAATTCTTGCCCAAGTTCCCATAGCTAGCAAGGTATGGAGATGAGAGGTAAGTCTGGTGAGCTAGCCCTGGCAAATGCCTCATTGGCCAATATTGTCCTACCCTATACTTTTTCAAGTATAAGGTATTTCCCTCCCTGCCTTCCTCTCCCCAAAAAATATTCTAAACAATTACTAAATTGTTTTCAAAAGGAAAAAGAAAGGAACCCACAGAATGTATTAACATAGTCCTCTGAGCATTTTCACCATGGACAATGGGAGTGTGTCCTGAATGATAGTCTCCCCCAGAAAGTGAAACTGTGGTACCAGGAACCAGAAACTGTGTGAGCCTGCAGGAACCAAACACAGACTTCCCATGAATTTGGGTACTAAAATCAAGGTTTACAGCAAGTGATGAATGCCAGCCAGTGTTCAAACCAAAGTGTGGGATTTAGTGAAATGCATACACCAATGTCTTAAAATGCTTCATGCATGAAATACATATTTCTCTTATTTTATAATTTTTTAAAACATATGGACCAAGGGCTTAACTGCTTCCTCCATTTCCTTCAACAGCTATAAAAAAAGGAGATTGAGACAGTTTGATGTGGTAAAATTTTCTCCCATTCTTTCCACCCCCACTCAATCTTCCCAGACACAGAAGGACATTTTGGAGGAGTGAGAAGGAGATAAGCTTCCCTCTTCCTCCAGCTGCCTTCTCTTTACATGGGCCTCTCTGCCACAGCTGAGAGACTTGGTGAGATCTTCCCACCACAAGCTCCTATCACAGAGCCAGCTCACTCTGAGAGAGCTAACTGTGATGACCTGGATGTGAAGATTAAATTAAGTCTCCACTAATTTGAGGAATCTTGTTTCCTACCTCTGGAATTTCTGTCTCTGTTGGAATGTTTCCAGTTGGTCATGAATGAACCTCTTAGTGTTGACATCTGCCCGGTTCGCCTCCCTTTCATATGATTATTGGCAATTCATTTCCTACAAGAGAGCACCAAGTCAAAAGAAAATGAGAGAGAGGCTTTTCAACCTCATTTTGAAATTGGCTTGTGAGAAATGTAAGTAGATTACCTATTTATGAATTAATCTTCTGAACATTAAAGACACCACATCTCTGATGAGAGAAAGGTATGACCAGAGATGTAATTTCCCAGAGTGCAATGGATGGTTCATAAGACCAGAGGACAGAGAGGATTGAGGAGGCAGAGATACAAGTAACTTCATTCATACAGTAAATCTTAACAAATAGGAGTGTGCAGTAGAGAGAACATTCTGACTAGGATGGGTCAGTAGGCGAACAGACGACTGTTACTGTTCCCCAAGATGCTTCCCCTTGGAGGGCTCTCAGGTAAACCCTGACCCACAACCTGACCTCTGGAGAGAGGAGAGGCCATCTTGTGGTAACATTGTTCTGAGGGCAGGGTTATGGCCTTTCTCATGACTTCGTGTCCAGATTTCAAATGAATGTTGTAAGACAAGAATTTCAAAGGGAAATCAACTCAGAGCTCAGGTTGTGGCTCACCAGATGAAACTTGCTCGCTGTCATTCAGCTTGTGACTAATCATCGGGGTCACCTTCTCCTCCAGCCGATATGCTGATATGGGTGCTACCTTATTACTGCTCATTCTCCCACCCCATAGGCACCCTGAGGAACCCTATCAAATTGCCTTCCCTGCCCATGGTTTAAATCACAGAGCATGAAGGGCTCAGGGGTGCCCTAACTGTCTTCTCTTGCCTCTCCCTCCATCCCACCCTCCTCAGGAGCAGTGACACTGTCAACACATAAGAGAAATATAAAGAAGCCAAAAAAAGGGCCAGGAAAAAGATGAAACTTAACAGTCAAACTTCCCCCTGAGGGGGAAAAAGAAAGGAGGAGAGAGCATGAGGGACTATGGTGATGGGTCATGGGTGCTGTGGTGGTGAGGCATTTATGGGAGCTACACCTCAGGGGAGAAATAAAGTATTGTACAAAAATAAATAATTATGTACGAAAATTTTTTTAAAAATCAAAAAAATATATAAATCAGATAAAAAATTTAAAAGAAGAAAAAATGTAGTTTGAGGAAACTGTCAGTTCTTAATATAAAACACATCATAATGATATACAAGGAACAGCATCTATCTTTAATATGAGATTAGAGTGTATTTTTTGTGTTTTTCATAGAGTCAGAGTTAAAATTTCCTGCCAATTCAGAATTTACTTACCTATATTCTAGGTTTGGATTGTCTAATATCCACCTATATTACTCTAGCAAGCTTCACCTTTCAGAATGACATTTGCTCTTCAGTAAGATGTGGAATTAGATCAGAACATCTAGAAGTTTCTCTGAAGCATTTCCTTCCTAGGTGAAATTACAGAGATAGCTAGCATTTGTTAGACATAAAGAGGTACAAGATGTGTTTATTTCTCTCTAGAAGCTTGTGGAAATGGATAGCTAAAGACTTCTCTAATAAAAAAGTAAAAGTCTGTGCTAAGGGAGAATGAGCCAGAAAAGGGTTTGGGAGACTTGGAGACTGGGGCAGTTAGAGGTGGATCTGGAAGAATAAAGTATTTAAATATACAGTACTGTTACAGTCGGTCTCTTTCTAGACTCTATTATTTTTCTGTGAGTATGCCAATATGCCTTAATTACTTATGCCATTGTCTTAATTACTACGGTTTTATGTTAACCCTTGTCTTAATTACTGTAGTTTTATGTTAACCGCTGGTATTTAGTAGAACAAGATCTACGTATTTCTTGTTCTTTAAGCTCATCTTGAGTATTACTGGCTGTTAGTATTCATCCCCTTGCACATTTTGATATCAACTTGGCATGTCCATTTTATAAAAAAAGCAATGAAATTTTTGATTTGGATTCCCTTGAGTGCATTGATCAACTTAGGAGATCTGGCATCTTTAAATATTAAATATTTCAATCTGTGAAACATGATATAGCCCTCTAATTATCTTAGCCAACTTCTTGCAGTTATGGTAGTTTTTACTGTAGACATGTTGTGCTTCATTTATTTGATGTATTTCTACATTTACTACATATTTGATTCTATGCTACAGTGTATTATATCCTTTTAAAACTTTATTTTCTAGATGTTGATTGTATGTCAAATGCAATTAATTTTAAAACAGGGCTTGTGTCTAACAAATTTAGTAAATTCAGTTATAGCTTATCTATAGAATTTTTAAATTTATGATTTATGAAATCATGTTTCCTATAAACAATGATAATTTTATTTATCTATTTTCCATTCATAATAGATTGAATGATAGCTACTCAAAGGTGTCAAAGTTTAATCCCAGGAATTTCAAAATAGTAACTTGCTGGGAAAATGTTCTTTGGAGATTAATTAAAATTAAGGATCTTGAGCTAAGGCCATCTATTGTCCTGGATTATCTGGATAAGCCTTAAATGCCTTCACAAGTACTCTTCGAAGAGAGAGAAGGAAAGGTGACGTAGACACCCACAGGGATGTCTAAGGAGCAGGAATGGAGATTGCAGAGGTACAGACAAGACTAGGAATACTAAATCAATAACCAGAAACTGGAAAAATGCAGGGAATGGATTCGCCTCTCGTGTCCCCAGGAGGAGCATGATCCTGTCTAATTTTGGACTTCTAGTCTAACAAGTAAATAGAGTAAATTTTCATTATGTATGATTCTATTACATTATGTGTGAGTTCCTATTACATTACAACAGTCACAGGACCTAACACGCTATCCTAATGGCACCCACTGCTTCTTCTCACCTTCCCATAGAACTTACAGTTATGTGTTCACAGATAGCATCGTCTTGCTTTTTAGTGGTGAAGCTTTAAATGTTTCACCATTCATTTTGGTATGAATTGGAAAGTATTTGTAAGAATTCCATTGTTTAGATCAGGATGATTATTGTCTACTCCTGGTTTGCTAAGAATTTAGTTTTCTTAACCTCATCAAATGACTTTCCACATCATTTTTCTCTATGATCTTATTTGTGTTATAATATACTTGTTCACTCTTTTGTGTTAAGTAACTATTACAAAGTAAGTTTTATTTTAAACAAGTATGACATTGATTTGAAATAAATCAAATCAGTCCATCTTGTTTTGTCTTTATTTCTCTGGATTTGATTTCCCAGTATTTTTTTTAGCATGTTTATATCTATGTAGAGATTGAACTGTAATTTTCCTTCCTTACAGTGTTTCCTTACAGCAAGTTTCTGAAATCAAGGTTTTGCTACTCGATAATACTATTTGACAACACTGTCCTGTTTTTCAATTATGTGAAATAGTTTCCATGAGATGATTTTTATTTCTTGCTTCAAAGTATAAATAAATTCACAAGTGAGTTTATGTGGACATGGAGTTTTGTTACAAAAGATTTTAAATAATGGATAAAAATTAGTTGCCAGACATGAAATTTTTAGATTCGTATTTCTTTATGCCAGTTTTTATAAGCTGTGATTTTCAAGGAATGCTTTCATTTTATTTTTGCTATATCAAAAATATTACAGTTGCTGATGTATTTAACTATCTGTAAGGTCTGTAATGATGTCATCTTTTGCATTCTTGATATAAATAATTTGTGATTCTGCTCTTTTAACTCTAATAATTCACTATTATTAGACATTTTTAATTTTACTAATCTTGTCCAAAGAATTTGGCTGTGCTGATATTCCTTACTGTCTACTTGTTTTCTAGTTCATTAATATCTGTTCTTTATTACTTTTTCCCCCTCCTTTTTCTTTGGATGTTATGGAAATTGTTTTTTCCTAATGTCTGGAAACAAATAGTCCTACCAAAGTTCAGTCTCCTCTTCTAATAGATAGGTTTATAACTAAAAATTTCCTTAAGTCACATATTTTAGCTGTATCTCAAACCTTCTATCTTATATTTTATTACTATTTTATTCACAGTATTCTCTCATTACAGTTATTTCTTTGACCTATGTATTAAACAGAAGTATTTTCATTAATTTCAAGACAACAGACTCTTTCCAAGTTTTTTTGAGAATAAATTTCTTACTTAAATCCATGCTGTCAAGGAAAATATCATATTACTTCAATCACTTGAAATTTGTTCAGAAATATTTTATTGTCTATGATGTGATCAATTTGATAAATTTGATAAACCAGTTTGATAAATACTCATCTTGCAGTTATAATCCATGGATGTGGCACACACTATTACATATGTCAAAAACATCAAGTATTTTTTAAAATTAATTAATTAATTATTTTTTTATTTTATAACAATTTATTTTTACATCCTTTTTTACATTTTTTTTCCATCTCAATTGTAATCCCCACAGGTTTCCCATCACTATGTCACCCGTGTGCCATCACCAAAATCCCGTGCACTACTCCCTCCCCCCCTCGTTTTTGATCCCATTCCCCACTCCACCCCTGCAAAATGTCTCTGGTATATGGTTGTTCATTATTTTTGTTATTTTCTCGCCGGGTCAATTATACTCCTGCTATGAGTGAAACCATCTGGTAATTTTCTTTCTCTTTCTGGCTTATCTCACTAAGCATGATCTTTTCCAGCTTCATCCAAGTTGCTGCAAAAGACATGTGTTTCTCTTTTTTGGTTGCTGAGTAATATTCCATTGTATATGTGTACCACATCTTTTTTATCCAGTCATCTACTTTTGGGCATTTGGGCTGCTTCCATGTTTTTCCAATTGTAAATAAAGCAGCAATAAACATGGGGGTGCAGGTATCTTTTTCAATCAGTGTTTTTGTGTCTTTTGGGTAGATACCTAGGAGTGGGGTTGTTGGGTTGTAGGGAAGCTCCATGTTTAGCAGTTTGAGGAGCCTTCAAACAGTTTTCCATAGTGGTTGTACTATGCATTCCCACCAGCAGTGCAGGAGAGTTCCTTTTTCTCCACACCCTCGCCACATTTGTTGTTGCTAGTTGTTTGAAGATGTGCCATTCTCACTGGGGTGAGTTGGTATCTCATTGTGGTTTTAATTTGCATCTCCCTTATTACGAGTGATGTTGAACATTTTTTCATATGTTTGTTGGCCATCTGCATTTCCTCTTTAGAGAAGTGTCTTTTTAGCTCTTCTGCCCATTTTTTGATGGGGTTGAAAAACATCAAGTATTTTAAAGAAATTATTCAACTTAAAATATTGTCTTTACTCCTTTCCACATTTTGTACTACTATATTTATGTTTATAAGTTCACATATGAACTCCCTCTTGTCACTTTTTTCTTCCTACAATTTCTTATTTCCATCTGAAACACTGTCCTTAGCTTACTAGTACAGAACTGTTAGCTATTCTCTTTATAATGACCAGCAGGGAATCAATGAAGAACGATCTGGGTGGAACAGACAGTGATAGGGGAAGATAGGAAATAGCGAGGGGGGAAGCCAGTGGGAGCCTGATGTATAACTTTATAATTTATATTAAGGAATTGGCTAAGTTTTAAGGAATTTGGTCTAAGTATGTTAGGATTCATGAGAATGTTTTAAGCCAAGTATACAATAGGGCATCACAGTACTTATGATATGGCTGACACTCAGAACAGTACTCCTCAGGTAGCAAAGAGATGGAAACTATAGGTTGGAAGACTGTCCACCTTGGGGCAGGAATTCAAGTCATGAGGTCAGATGAGCCTTCAGAAGGAGAGGGTATAAAAAGACAACCGTGAGGGCTGATCCTGGTTCTTTAGGGAATAGTAATTTTTGCATAAAGTCTATAACCATGGCAAAGTCTTGCCACGTGTGGCAGACACATCCAGAGCCGCAAAGTCATTAAGTTAAATCTAAGTATGCTTTTGCCTAGTATAAACAAAACGTTCTACATAGCAAAAACACACCTTGGATTTGCAGCTCAGTGTTTTCCGGCAGATGAAACCTGGATTCCATATGAATTAACTTGACCCTTTGTGTATAAAAGCACTGATGTCAAAGGCTGACTGTTATTTTTATTTACCATAAGGCAGAACCCTCATTGTAAGGACCTGGCCTTCTTATTTTTCAGTCCTAGCTAACTTTATCCTCCTTGTCCTCCAGGGAATCACCAGGTAAATTGACAAACCACATAAACCCAAACTGCCCGAGTCAAGTTTTGGTTTCTGTTCTTTCTTCAATTATAAGTAGCTCTCTCAGGGGGTCCTAGGGCTCAGAAGACAGATAGAATTTATCTAACTGCTGCCAGAATGTAATTTAAAATGAGTCCAAGTGGAAAAAAACCTTTCCCAAATGCTCCCCCTGCGGTGCAAGCGGTGGGGGCTCTTCCCTGAGCCAGGCTGAGGGGTGAGGTGTCTCAGCCCTCCAGGGATGTTTCTGCTCACAGCCTCCTGGAGACTGTGAAGGCAGTTCACGTGTCTGGCTGTAGTGTCTTCTCTTCTTCCTTGAAAAGTGGGTTTTGTTTTGTTTTTTTTTCCATAAGTGATGCTATCTGATGTCTATTTATCCCAAAGTGTGCGTGGTTTTGCAATTTACAGATCCTGCGTGAAGATAATTTACAGATCCTGCATGCCACTCTTCTTGGTAAAACAAAGATAGTAAACATTTAGAAAGAGTTTCCAGCTGCTCTGTGACAGAGACAGGACTTAAATCCATGCTTTGTACCTTTTCCAGTGCTCTGCAACTCAACTGAGCAGCTGGAGCAGTTGACACTCACCACTGAAACTGCTGGTAGAAGAGTAGCTAAAAATGAATTGATTGTTTGTCTAGGTCATTGATAGGGGTGAGAGAGGAGACAGAAATTTACAAGCTGGGAAGATGGCACCAAGATTGAGACAAGAATAGGAGAAAAAGCAAGAAGGGTGGTATAGTGCCTGACTGGGTGACTGACCAGTAACAGAGATGGGACCACAGACGGTGTTAAGCTCTGTACATTTGTGCTCTCCACAGTAGTTGAGAATTTGTTTTATCTTGGAACGGGAGATGAGGCCAGCACATGCTACGACCAGGAGACCCGCCCCTCCCCTCAACTCATGGAGAACTTTCTGACTGAGCTGCTCAGAAAGGAGGTATCAGCAAAGAGGAAAGCACACTTCTTTGGAGGCAACCTTACAGGAAGGAGGGAAAGGAGCAGAGCAAGGGCATCTTAATGGCTTTCTGGAAAAAGAAGATGTCAGGATTCTCCAATAAACAAAATAAAACTTGGCGCTCTAGCTACCTCTTCAAGACAGAGAATTGCTTAATGCAGTCAAAATGGAAGTTAGAGAATAAAAGTGGGAGGGTACATTCATTCCTCTTAGCCAGACACAAAGGGCAGGGAATGAGAACATGCATTGAAGACCCTCTAGAGGGTTCCTAAATTGGGGAGCTTGGGGGACACACATCCCTACACACAAGAGAACTATCCACAGATGCTCCCAGGCATGTTCTTACATGACAAATAAGGTAGTTTGGTTCTGAGAAAGCCTAATGAGAAGAGAGGAGGAGACTAGGGCAAGCTAACATGAGCCATGGTGATGCCAAGATCCCCTTTAACTTTCCTCCTCCTCCCAATTCCAGCCAAAATGTCTTCTTATTCATGTCGAGGAATGATGAAGTATTCCAAGAATGCCCGGAGGACAAAGAGAAGGGACAATGGCCTCTCAGAAATGACTGAGTACTCAGTGCTTTCTTATCTTTTTTTTAAACATTTATTTATTTATGCATATAGGACTGGGGTATACGCCAGAGGTGCAGGGGTGGTGAGAGGCTTCACCAGAGACAGAGTGGGGGCAGAACCAGCCGATTGATGAAGTACACTGCTGAGGGGAGCAGCGGGCGGGTCAGTAGAGGTCTGCCACGCCATGTGGTCACCTCCGGGGCAGGCGGGGATCGAACTCATGCGGAAGCGGCTTAAGCCTCTTAGTGCTGTGCTTTAACCCGCTGTGCCACTGGGGAGGGCCCACTTTTTTATCTTTTAATCCATTAGGTGCTTTTAGAAGCCTATGCTACAACATTATATTCCCTGAATGGATAAGGAAACACAGCATCAGAAAGACTGTCACTTTCTCAAGATCTCATAACTGGGCGTTGCAGATACAGGATTTAGGATCTCCCTACCTGAAGCATCTCCTCTTCCCTGCATGTGATAAAACCTAATGTGAGGTGAGCTGCTCACTTATAAGCCATGACGCCCCAGAGCAAAAAGGATCTCTATGACCAGTCATGAAATTGCAGGATAATCATAGATAAGTCAAGAGGTTACCATGAAAGCTGGTCACAAAAGGATCTTTACTGACATAATTCTAGGTCACTTCCTTTCTCCTACTTGAGAAATCTCTAAGCCAGATTCCTTCATTGCCATCTGGAATTAATTCATATATTTGTTCATTCTTTTATTCACCAGATATTTTTAAATATGTTTCTATATACAAGGCAGAAAGAACATAGTCTTTAAGAAACTCATTGTCTAGTAAAAATGATAGAAAATCAGATAAATGATTTTCAGATTGAGTATTTTTGATCTCCACTTTAAATACTTTAAGAAGTTAGGAGAAGCAAGATAGTAGCAGCAGAATGATGTTTAAATCTCCACAATCCCTTAAAAAAAAAAGATAGTAATTAGTATAAAAAAAGAAAAATCCCTGAAAACATCTTCAATAAAATTACATAACAAAATAAAAATGTAAAATCCAGAATACAAATGAGTGAGAATAGCACCAAGCACCCCAAAGACACAATAGCTATACAGAAGTAAGCTAAGCAGGAATCATCATGGTTATATTTGGGTGGTTGAAATTGGGAGGAGGAAGACAGGTAAAGGGAAACTTGGCATACAACTGAAATATAAAAGGAATATAAAAAAATGTATGTCCACACCCCCAAGTGAGGAGTCTCCTACTTTAAAGATTATCTCAGCTGATATCTCCTCCATCAAGGGTGAAACAGTTGGGACTAGGGTTTCCAGTCTTCCATCTGTGTGTGAGTTCTGTGTGGGACCATAGAAAGATCTAGAGGGCAGATTCACCTAAGCCCTTAAAGACTTCACAGAAGTACTCACAGAAAAGGAAGGATCATACACTGAAGAAAAGCTGCTTGAAATAGATCACAGAGTGCTAGGGCTAAGTAGGAGTGGAGATGGGGGTGCAAAAGGGGCCTACTTAAGGAGGGCAGGTGAGGTAAGCATAATGCCAAGGGCACAAAACATGAAAGCCTCATTGAAGCATAGTCTACAGTTCTATGGCTCTGAGAGAGATAGCTTTATAAATTTTGTGTCACATGTGCCTCACTTAACCTCAATTTCCTCCTACCCCTGAGGGAGTAGCAAGAAATAGTACACCCCAGAAAACATCAGAGGGGTAATTTTATTGACAGACCATAACTTTGAATAGTGTAGCTCAGAACCACAAAGGTAAGAAAGCTATCTTCACCCCTTCTCACATCTGATCAGGAAACTTTAAAAGAACAGAAAAGCCTACCACCTCAAACACAAAACCAAAAAAGGGGTGAACTTAGACATCATAAAAAGGAAAGAGTCTAAATAATAAACTGAATAACATCCCCAGTGAAGTTGAAAACAGAATAGAAAAATGAAGTCACACAGAGAAGAGTTACAAATTGATAGAAGGTTGAGACAATGCAAATTAAGAAGGTGACAGAAACAACAAAAAAAATCCATACTTTTGGTATAGGAAAATATCAGAAATGAAATTGCTAAGTAAAAAGAGGCATAAAAAAGTTCTAGAAACTCTCAAGGGACTTCTGAGTAGTTCAGTACAGCTGGGGTGGGGGGGGAGGAGGAGCAGGGAAACAGTGAAACATGAGTGTGGAGATGTCAATAGGGTTAAGCCGTGAAGGTCTTCACATGTCACGTGCTAGTGGTTTCTCTAGTAGCGATCAGTTCCATTTCCACCCTTCTGCTATTCCCCGGGAGCTACAGCATAAAGTCCTTTGCCAATTGACACTCTGGGAAGTTTAAAGAAAGGAAAACTGGAGTGTGGAAG
The DNA here is from genome assembly GCF_000260355.1 of Condylura cristata. Classification (NCBI taxonomy): domain Eukaryota; kingdom Metazoa; phylum Chordata; class Mammalia; order Eulipotyphla; family Talpidae; genus Condylura; species Condylura cristata. The sequence goes on along the minus strand of NW_004567103.1, from coordinate 79,570,980 downwards.
CCAAAGAGAATTCAAGGTTTTTGTCTCTCTTGCTTTGTCCCAGGAGATCTTTCCAGCAACTTCTCCATTACTATCTCTGATTGAAGCTTCTCCGAGAGTCTTCTCTTAACGACCTCAACTGCTACCTCCTCTCACTACAGACCCCATTTGCCTTATCATCCTCTGATTTCTTTTCTTTCCTTAGTTGTGTTACTGAATCCCATCTATTAAGTTCTATCTACTTGAACATCTAAATAGTTTCTTTTTCCCTTACTGGTCTGTGACTCATCTAGAACTACTAGAGACTATGGACTTTATCTTGTGCATAGTGAGAAGTATTTTATTCAGGATAGCAGTAAGTAAGATTTGGGCTTTAGAAACCCCACACCCTCAGGTAGCAATTGGGGAATGGGGGAAATGGAAAAAGAAATATTAGTCAGAAGGCAAATGTATATGAGAGATGATTAGCATCTGAGATAGAGCAGTGATGAAGAGTGTGCATGGGATTAAGTCTATATTTAGGAGGTGTCAAAGTCATGAGTTAATGACGGATTGGATAAGAGAACATTTGCACATAACCATCACCCATTTTATTTTTTATGTAAATGTTCACTGAAGTAACATTATAGCATGTAAGTTTCAGGTGCACAGTAATAGATATCAAAAGTCCAGTTTTGATCCATCATTGTGCATTGGAGAAATAGACAGAAGCATCAGCCATTGTAATAACAGCCTGTGAGGTCTGTGAGGAACTAGCACATTTATTCCCTCATCCCCAGTCTTTTAATTTACATACAAGCCCAGCATTAAGTGATTTGTATCTGGCTCACTTGGAGGACAGCTTGGCAGTACAATAAAAAGGAAGGCCTCTGAGCTTACCAAGGGAGGAGTTGGTGCCTGATGAATATGCTCTTGGGTATAGCATGTACAGAGCACAGAACCAACGGAGAAAATGGGAGAATAATCAGAGTTTAAAATGGGGTAGTCAAAAGCTCATGAGAATATCACCGGATGGTGATGCTTCCTTTAAAAGAAATGAACCAAGTGATTTGGTGAGCTTGAGTGGGAAGACAGAGTATCATCCCTCACTTTCTAAACAAAAGTTTGACAATCTACAAGTATCAATTATAGCTACCTTGATCCTTCTAACCATGAATTTCCTGTTACTATCACTTCTTTTCTCCTTGTAGGTGTAAGGACATCAGAATCCCTCCACATTTCATTCAGTGCATGATTATGCCTCTGGCAGTGGTGTGATCCCTGAGACAGATGAATGTGGTTGGTTCCTTGGTGTCTACATCAGAAGAGTTCGGTTCACCCAGCAAAGGTAGTGGCTTTGTCCTATGTCATGGTTTAGCACATCCATAGATAAGGAAGGTATGACATGCTGATGGTGTTCTTGTTTCCAGCTTGTTTTCCCACTGATCACACATGCTTAATGCAAAACCAATGACTCCATTTACCAAACCTAATTAAAATGTTGATCTTGGGTTGTCACCTGACTATAATCTGGCCCTTCTAGCTTTCAATGTCTCAGAGAAGACGCTCAGGTATCTCTTCCACACCTGACACCATAACTATCCCTGTGCTTGTTATCTATCATACTGTAATAGAGAGAGCTTAAAGATTTTAAACAAGCATTTTACTATTTCTCAGTATTATGAGGATTAGAAATTACATAGGGCTTACATTGGTGATTCTTCTACATGAATCATTGAGGTGCTTTGGTGGTACTTAGTTGGTGAATAAGCTAGGTCTGGTGGATCTAAGACTCATTTCTATCCTGACATCTTAGAGGGGATGGCTGGACAGTTGACCGTTGATCAATATGCCTGCATTAGCCTGACATCATGGGAGTGTCAGGAGAATAAGACAACTTATATGGTGACTACCAGCGTGGCCTAATAGAGCTATGTTTGTGCTACTTGGCATAGATCTTCTGCTTTCATCTATCACTTAAAGCTGTCACAAACCTATCCAGATATAAGGGGAGTGGTCTAAAACTGCAATTCCTAAAAGGAGTATCAAGGAACTTGAGGTCACAATTGAAAACTATTACACTCACTTTAGACACAAATTTTCTACCTAAATTTAGTTCTGGAAATAACTGTTGAACACCTATGTCAAATCTACCAGGAGAGTGGGTATGTACCTTTGGTCATGTGAGTTACATCATGTTAAACCATTTTCTTAACCATTTGGGATGCTCAGGACCTTTAAAGAGCTAGCAGGCACAGGAAATCTCCAAAAGCAGGATGTGGTATATGCCATTTAAAAAAAAAAAAAAAAGATTTATTTATTTGTACATACAGAACTGGGGTACAGGCCAGAGGATCAGGGGCGGCAAGAGGCTTCACCAGAGACAGAGTGGGGAACAGAACAGGCAGATCGACGAAGTACACTGCTGAGGGGAGCAGCGGGTGGATCAGGAGAGGTCTGCCGCGCCATGTGGTCACTTCCTGGGCAAGCGGGAATCGAACTCATGTGGAAGTGGCTTTAGCTTCTTAGTGCTGTGCCTTAACCCGCTGTGCCACCAGGGAGGACCTTCCCAAACTATTTTAACAATGAATGTTAATGTCAAAGACACTTTGAAAACACTGACTTAGACAATGACTGAAACAAAAAGAGGAATAAACATCCCCTCTCCTATTCAAGCAGATTGAGGAATTTGCTAGCAAAAATAAAACTTTTTAAGAATAAAAAGAAATAGTTTTTGAAATGTGAGTGGGCAACAAGAGTGTTATCATAGGCTAAAGAAGCAAGTTCATAGATGCCCCAGCTAATACGGAGGTAAAAATAAGTACCTGTTTCAAGAAATATTAGTCATAAACTACCCAGAGTCTTTTACAGGCTTTTTATTCATTCTGAACATCTTAATTAAAATTTAAAATGACTGACAATGTTAACTTGCCTGAGAACTAAAGGAACATTCTCAGAAACCCATGGAATGTGCAATATCTTGCAATCCTTGCTGAGGGCAAAGCAACCTCATAAAACAGTAAAATATTAATTATTTATTATAGGGCTATAGAAGAAGCCAAGGTATAGGGCCTTTTTTACTTTGGGGATTTGGGTTTGCAACTTATAGGACAGAAGGGAAATAACTTCGAAATTACAGGAAATCAGAGACAGGAAGTCTTAGTTTTGGTTAAAAGCCATCCTGTCTTTTGGTGAACTTCATTCGATGAACCTCAGTAATAACTGAAGGGGGTGGGGAGCTCTATTAAGCTGTTTCAGGATCTGGATATATTCATCTGGAAAGATATATGACTTCCTATTACTCTCAGCATATTAAGGTGCCATTCATAAACAAGATGATCTATGGAATTCATCACTCACAATTCAGTTTCATGCAGATTGAGAGCAGTACCCCAAAAAAGATCCCCATATCTAGCCAAAGTGCAAAATACAAAGAACCAGGGGTCTGGTTTTGATTTGAGACTAGGATGAAGCTACAGGAAACAGTCCGGATACTGAGCGGACTTTTGGGTTCTTACTGTATCTCGATGGTGACAAATCTAGAGGGTGAGGGGAGATCAGTCCCACATGGGAACTAGCAAGTTTCGCAGGCAACATGGTGAAGTGCACAGACCATCAACACCTTTCTCTTTTCATCTTCACATCATGGACAACTCCTGCAATTTCTCCCACTCCAACAATGAGAGCGGGCACTTGCCAGCAAAGAGCTTGTCTTGCGTTTTCCCCTTTGCCCAAGGGAGTGACTTCTACCTACCCTCTTTCTTCACCACTTGCCCACTCCCCTACCTTTTACTGGTCTCATCCAAAGGGATCCCTAACCAGTGTTCCTGAAGGGGTGGGACAGTACCTCCTCCGGGGCTTTCAGAATGAGTTTAGTGGTATGTAGCAAACACTGGTTGACACAGTGAGAAAGGGAGTTTCTTTGGAATATTCGCAACTTCTGGCTACATCAAGGAGGCAATCTCTAGCACCGTCTAATCTCCTTTTTGGGCTTCCGCATATAACAAGATTTCGACAGAATGTAATAAAATTGTTTTGTTTATATTGCACTTATGTTTGTGTTTATCTTCCTTAGGTTGCAAAGAACTGATTTTTCATTTAGAACAATGATATGATGCTTCTTGGAGAAATAAATTTAAGTTTGAAAAAAGAATTAATTTAAATACAAATATGTAGTGTGTTCATGTAGCATGACTATATGCAAAAATCAAGAAGTAGGAAGCAAGTGATTGAAATATAAGAAATACTACATGTTTCTTAGTATCAGCCTTCAATGTTAACACGTAGTCCTATAAATAAAAATGTTATACCTTCACACCCCCATTTGTTTATTTACTCAGTTCTTTTCTTGTTGATTAGCTGTAATACTGAAAGACCTGATGAGCAGAACGTGAAGTCAAAGTTCCTAGCCTCCCTGCCCAGCTCCTGTCCATGCTCAGAAAACTCTTACTAAGAGGTAGTGGCTGCTACTCTGTGAGCTAGAATGCCAACAGCTGCAGGTAACAGAAGAGCCGATCAAAAGTAGCTTCAATAATATGGGGCTATTACTCTGTCATTACACAAGAAGCCCTAAGCAAGGGTTCTGATACAGAGAAGAGTAAATATTGACTCAAACTGGATAATCAATTTTAAAATCTGAATAAGCCCTTAAGGGAGAAGCACCTGTGACATTGTCAGGGTTAAGTCAGACATGGTAGAAGCAGACACTGTCCTATCACATCCCAATGACAATGTCCACTTAGACTCAGAGGAGGGGAGTAGCACCTGCCTTCAACAGCAGGTAGAGAGACAAAGGAGGGACAGGCAAGGAGAGAATGTGTCAGCCGCAATTTAGCGTTTGGTCTGGACAACAGATACCAGGCAGGAGGGAATGTACACCAGAGTGGTGATGGGGCCAGCTTGCAGGCGTGGGACTGAGGAATCAGAGGCAGACACAGGAACGCAGGTAGAAAAGCCAGACCCCAGGCTCCTAGGTCAGAGGAGAGCAAGGAGGGTGGAGTTCAAAATCAGAAGAGACCTTTAAGGTCGCTGCCTGTCTGTCTAGTCTCATATTTTGAACTTTTTATTGAAGGATGACATACATAAATTAAAGGTCATAAATTTTAAGTGTGCAGCTTAATGAATTTTCCCAACTTCAACACACCCATGTACACAGCACTCAGATCATGCAACAGAATGTTGCAGGCATTGGAAAACTTGCTCCTAATAGGCGTAGAGCCATTAACTCTTCAAAGGGGATCACTGCCCAGTTTTTGCACCCTCTATAAGCACAGTCTACAAGGCACCTGCTTGTGTAGGATCCCTCGTGCCCAAACTTAAGTTTGTAACACCCACCACTTTGATATAGAGAGAGGAACAAATGGCGTGCATTCGTTCTCATAGCTGGTAGTTTTCCAGTGTGAACGTGCCAGAAATCATTTATCCATTCTTCTGTTAATAACATTTGGTTAGACATTTCCCAACTGAAGATTTCCCAATGTTATTCACATTTGGGTACTTATTTTTACATTTTCCTGTGAGGTGTGGACCTCAGCTGAGAACGGCTGACTCAGAGGTTCCCGTGTCCCTTTACACTAGTCTCACCCTTGCTCACCATACTTCTCTCCTCAGTGTCTTCACACACATATGTCATTTTCTCTACCTGAAGCACTTTCCCCCTGAATCCCCTATAAGTCATAAGTCATTTGACATGAAAAGTCACTTCCTTAGGTCACCCTTCCTTAACCTGTTCTGCATACCCTGCCCCTGCCTGGACTCCTGCTTTGCTGCACTTAGCACAACATTGACTGAACAATTTCTGTGCCTCCCTGTGTAGAATATAAACTATGGGGAGGAGATTGAAATCTCCTGTTGGGGCTGAGGGATAGACTACTAGGTGGTACAAAGTAGTTGTTAACTATTCATCAGACAACAGAATGGCACACAAGACCAGGGTCTATCTAACCAACCAGACTTCAGCTGGTGGGGGACAGGAATTGATGGGGCCAATTGCTATGTTGGCTAATTAGTTTCTTGAATCTCCCTAATGATGAGTAAGTTTGTTTCCAGGGTCTGGGAAGAGCTGGGACTGCACATAGACATGGGGTGGGGGTGAGAGAGAAAGCAGAGCTCTCTTGGTTGAGGATATGGGTTTTATGACTAGTCTTCAAAGTAGGGCCTGCTTCTGAATGAGGAAAGTTGCGATTGCTCTAAGGGAGGTGGTCTGCAACCCCCTTCCTCCAGCCTTTCCATTTTAGATCACTGCTTTCACTTTTCACTCCCTCTCTGGGCAGTCGCAGCTGGGCACCCACCAATCCTACAAGCATTGACAGGCCCCTTCCTCAGACACTGGCCAGCTTCCAGTCCCTCTTGACATTAAGGTGCAATGAATAAAAAGATGTTGACAGTTAATAGATCTTTCATGTTTACAGGAAGAAAAATACAATTTTGGAAGTACATTTTCAGAACAATAATGCCAACTTCACCTTTAATAGATGTCAGTGCTTGGTAAAACAGCTACAGTAAAAATATAGTAAATTGGCCCTCCCTGGTGGCACAGCAGGTTAAAGCACAGCACTAAGAAGCTTAAGCCACTTCCGCATGAGTGCGATCCCCGCCTGCCCCGGAGGTGACCACATGGCATGGCAGACCTCTCCTGCCCGCCTGCTGCTCTCCTCAGCAGTGTACTTCGTCGATCTGCCTGTTCTGCTCCCCATTCTGTCTCTGGTGAATCCTCTCACCCTCCACATCTCTGGTCTGTATCCCAGTTCTGTATGAATAAATAAATAAATCTTTAAAAAATATATATATATATACTAAATAGAGTATATGAGTACAATGTCATATGTACTGTGAAAAGTTACTAGACATGTGTACAGTAGGAAAATGTGACCTACAATCAAGAAAAATAAGTTAGAAATAAACATACAGAATTAATTGCTGAATGTAGTAGAATCAGGACTTTAGAATAACATATTATAATTCCATTTTAAGTTTTTTCCTTAGTGGTTTTTTTTTTATTTGCTAAGTACATCCATAATTCTGTTCATTATAAAATCTGCATGCAGGTTAAATATCTTGAAATTACATTTTAGCAAATAAACCTTCTATAAAAATTAAAAATATATATATTAAATAATGGTTAAATAAAATATTAAGACATAGCTTCCTATGTAATCAAAGCAATCACTCTTTCTTTTAAACTGTATTATTTTTATGAAAGTATCATTGGTTTATAACACAATGGATGGCTTAAGGATATATGTTCATACCTCTTCAGATAAATCTTATCACAGCACACCCACCACCCAGGCAAACATAGTCCTCAACCAGAGTACCTCAGGCCACCTCCCACATCAGTCCTTTCCCCTATGTATAGCCTCAGTTTTTCAGTAAGATTGCTCAGGTTTATTTCTGTTAGTTTAGTTCATTCCTTTGTTTCTTTATATTCTATTTAGCAGTGAAATAATCCGGTTGTTATCTTTCTGTTTCTGACTTACTTCTCTTAGCATCGTTCCTCCCAGTTCCATCCATTTTGTTGTGAATGGCAAGATTTCATCTTTTCTCTAGCTAAGTAGTATTCCATTCTGTAAATATCTTCTTTAGCAGTCATCTGTCCTTGGACACTTAGCTTATTTCCATAACATGGCTATTATAAACAGTATAAAAATTAATATAGGAATGAAGATATTCCTTTGAGTTACTATTTTTGCATTCCTTGAGTAGCTTCCTAGCAGTAAAACTAAAGAAACCAATCAAAAATGAGCAGAAGAGCTAAGTTAGACACATCTACAAAAGAGACAAACTTTTGCCAATAGATGCATGAAAAATTGCTCATCATCACTTTTATCAGTAAAATGCAAATCAAGGCCGTCCCTGGTGACGCAGCGGGTTAAAGCACAGCACTGAGAATCTAAAGCCGCTTCCGCATGAGTTTGATTCCCGCCTGCCCCGGAGGTGACCACATGGTGTGGCAGACCTCTACTGACCCGCCCGCTGCTCCCCTCAGCAGTGTACTTTGTCGATCTGCCTGTTCTGTTCCCCACTCTGTCTCTGGTGAAGCCTCTCACTGCCCCTGAGCCTCTGGCCTGTACCCCAGTTCTGTATGCACAAATAAATAAATCTTTTTAAAAAATGCAAATCAAAACCACGATAAAATACTGCACTTTCATGAGAATAGCCCACATCAAAAAGACCAGAAGCAACAACTATTGGAAGGATGTAGAATAACGGGACCCTTGTACTCTGTTGGGAATGCAGACTGGCTCATCCCTACAGAAAACAGTATCGAGGTTTCTACAGTATGATCCAAGAATCATATTCCTAAGTATCTACCGAAGCAATCCCTCTTTAGATAAGACTTTCCAAAGGTTCCTGAAACCTAACAGTACCTTGAAGCAGCAAAAAGTGGAGGAAGTAGATGATAGTGATTGTAGGTCAGACTGTTCTGGCTAACCCCCATACCTGGAATTGTGGGCAGAGATGCTGTGTTCAGAGGTTTCCATGAATATGAACTGTCTCATCATCTCTTTACAACTCCTGGTTTGTATATAATATGTAGGTGTCACTTTGCTCTTGCTATTTACTATAAAGAAAGAAGCCGTGTCACAGAGGATGATGAAACCACAGTCAAAATAAATTTGTGACAGGTAGTGCTTTTCTAGTTTTTTGAGAAAATATAGAGATTAGGTTAAGAAATTGAATAATGCATTTTTTAATATCCATTACATATGTATACTATTATTTATTAAAATGCTACAAGTTATCATTTTTAAATTTAAGTATCAATCAACTACAGATAATGGGGAGAATTAAGAGAGGTATTAACTTTGGAGAATAAAGAAAGACACAAGACATACCACCAAAGGTCAATCTTTGTTTCTTGTGCAGGAAACCTGTTTTGACTGATTCACTGGCTCTTCCCAAAAGTGAAATATAAGGAAACAAACTTTTCCTTCTCCATCTTTGAAGCATATGCATTTACCTCCCAATTGACATGAATCTACTAACCCAGAACTTGATTGTCTACTCCATGGTACCTTCCACTAAATAAACCAAATGAAAATGTTTGCTGTTTAAGTCGCTTCACTAGAAGGTTTTTCGGAATCACATGTATGGATTGTAGCGCATAGCCAAGGCCCTCTTGTCTCAGTATGTCCCACATATACCGATCTTAACTTCAAGGAACTCTATAAATGTTTGATACAAGAAACAAGTTATCAATGAATAAAGAAATACTGATTCACCTAAATGGGACTTTCTGTCTATTGATGAATAGATTTATATAACCAGCACAGAATAAGGCATTGGTAACCCTTCAATGACACTTTCCTTCTCCTGCCCTCTTATTAATTAAAATGTTCACTCATTCATTCATTCACTAGTTCTTTTTGGCATTCATTGAGTGCTTACTACACACCATCAATCTTGGTGTCAGAAATTGAAATTGAGATGAATATAATCACAATTCCCTCCTTTTGCTAATTATTTTGTTTTACATAATTTCCCTCCTTAAAACAGTCAAACAGAACTGAACTTTCTCAAACTGATAAAGGTTCCATTGGCTCTTGGATAGAACCTGGCCAATATATGCATCAAGACTTTTTTCTCTAAACCTTTACTTGGCTTGGGGTATAGTGTCAATCTCACATCTCAAAATCAAAAGATCACAGGTGAAATTAAACATGGGAAAGTAAATATAAATGACTGAGAGAAAACAACAGGGGATTTATTGGTTATTGAAAGTTAAGAAGAGAGGTCCTTTATTCATTCCACAAATATCAGTGGATCGCTTCTTATATACCAATTGCGAGTACTGGGGAAATAGAAAGGAAACAATATAAAGCTTGTTTTCAGTGACTGGCAATCGGAACACTCCATAAGTTCATCCTTTTTGCCTGGAGCTTTACACATGCTTTTTCCTGCTCCTCCTCCCTCCCCCAACAATTTGTCTGAAGGTCACATAGGTTAAACAGATTTCTGGGGGATTCACAGCTGAAAGGTAGCAGAGTTAGCATTATAATTGAAAGGATGTTCTCTCTACTTTACCCAAATCTCCCAAACTTGGAGTTGAACTGACAGCTGGTCTGGGAGTGAAGATGGTCAAAACCTATCCTCCCTCTACCTCTTCCTACTTGGTGAACTTCATTAACAAATGCCTGTTTGAAGCCAGATAACTATGATGAGGAGTGGCAAATGCCATTTGATAACTATGCAAGATGTCTCAGCAATGAGAAATGTTATTTGGAAATAAAAATTAAGGGAGTTCCCTGAAGGCCTTTCACATAGGATGCTTGGGGATAGATGTCTGCCTGGCTACCCTAATTGTTGGACCAAGGTCTCATCATAGATATACAAGGAGGGGTAAGAGCTACAGAATTTACCTCATCCCATAACCTATTCAGTATTATTTTAGAAATGAGTCCTGACTTGACAGTAAGAGAGAAAGAGGAGAGAGACCCAATCTGAAACCCCCACCTGCCTTATACCGCCTATCTCTGTTTAAAAGTCAGTGTTCTTTCAGGTCAGACAAGGGTCTTCCTTCACCAAAACTTCAGGAACCACTTTCTTGGTCAGTTTCACCTACATTCTTTGCTTGGACCCCTTGCCCAAAATTTTATTATGCTTTTAAATGTACCAAGATCATTTCCCTATTTGTCTACCCCACTTGACTGAGAGCCCAGAAGGCAAACATATGCCTCATTTGCCTCTCTTTACCCATGTTCTAGTCCTGGGCCTGACACGGACTCTGACTGTTGATCATTTATTTTTTATTATTGAATAAATTACTGGATAATTTATTCTGGATAATTTTTACTGAATAAACTAATCAGCAAAGAAAGATATGAAGAAATGAATTTATGAAGAAGTGATTGAAGGAATGATGAGGAGTGGCAAATGCCATTTGAAACAAAAGAAACCAGTGATGGTGATCTGTTAGTCCTTAACCTTATGAGGAGGAAGGTGATTTTTGCTATGTACTGCCACTTTCCAAATTTCCTTGTTTTCTGCATGATTCAGGTACATTCTCTCTGACTGGAAATGTGTTTGGGGAAGAGAGTGGGGACATATTGTAGGTACTTATCTATAGCTACAGCTCAGGAAGAGATAGCCCAGCAAAAGTATGGTCCCCAAAACTTGTATCTTCCATGGATCCAGGATGAGAATGCATTAATTTAAAGTAGTAAAGTACAAGAATAATTAAATCTTCTAGACCTGAAGAGAAGTAGAAACACATATACTAAGTAGAAACACATGTACTAACTTATAAGGGTTAAGGAGTCATAGATCTGCAATAAGCAAAATTCTAAAATTCAAAGCTCATGACTCAAGGAGCTCTGAAAATCAAGTATTTTCTCATAACTCATTCTCATAATGACATTAGGTTATCTGAAGTCATACTGATCCTACTTAGTGGAAAATAGTCACACATTTTGCTGCAGAACTGCTGTGTTTGATTGGGAAAGCTGCCCAGATCCTGCTGTGGGTGTGAATGAATATAAACTATGTAGGCAGTAATGGTTTTCTAAAATTCAAAGCCGATTTCTGAAACCCATTGATTCCAAGGACTTCAGACAAGGCTCTGTATCTGAGTCTGTTGTATAAGTAGGAACCAAGTTACAAAAGCCCAATGAATGTCCAATGTGAAGAGATTCCAAGCAGAACAAATGGAAAATCCAGGACTATCTCAGAGGCAGAAATTGAGAAAGAACAGGGCATCAAAACCCTAAGCCAGAACATTTCCTTTCTATAGAGCAGATTCCACCCCAAGACACATGTGAACTGTGAAGATCTCCTCAGGCCATTAACAAGGATGGGTGTCCCCACATCCTGGCTTCCAGGTGACATGTTGGCCAGGATCCTCAGATGGTCTGGCACCATCATCACTACAGCTGGGCTTGTTCACCTTGCAATGTAAGCTTGTTACTCATCACGATGATGAAAGCTGTGCCCTGAGAGTGCCTTTAGTGTATGTTGTACCTTGGTGACCATGCCTCCAGTGCCTATCTCAGGGCCTGGCATAGAATAAACAATCACTAAATGGGTGCAATAAATCTTAAATGAACATGTGCAATATGTTACTCTTCATAATAGGCTTTGTGTGCATTATCTCCTTTAATCCTCAGATGACCCTGTGAGTCAGGTAAGTGAAATGAATTCCTGGGAGGTTGAGGTACGTGCCTGAGATTACAGCAAGCAAACAGTTCTGCTAGGACTTGCATGAATGTTGTTTGGTTAGAAATCTTGCTCTCCTTCTTTGGCATCATTGTGCCTCCCTCTTGTGTAGACTGAAATTTCAGAATCAGAAAAAGTCTGGTAAAGAAGCTTGGTCATAGGAAAGGTATGGATGACAGAGCAACAGAGGATGAACTATTAGTAGTGTCTCAGGAACCTTAAGTAGGGTAGGGTGCTTAGGAGATAGGGCCTACCCAGGTGGCACAACGGGTTAAAGCACAGCGCTAGGAAGCTATCCATAGCCACTGCAGAACGAGTTCAATACCCAGTCAGGGAGGTGACCCACATGGTGTGGCAGACCTCACCTTTCTTGCCCACTGCTCCATTCAGCAGTGTATTTCAGTCAATCTGCCTGTTCTGCTCCCCACTCTGTTTCTGGTAAATCCTTTTACCCACCACACCTCTGGCCAGTACCCTAGTTCTGTATGCATAAATAAATCTAAAAATAAAGAGAGAGAGAGGTCATGACCTTATTTGTATATCTTCGTGGAAATTTAATATGGTGAGAAGTCCAGGTCTATTTGAGGTGAAGAGGGCTTTGTGAATGCAGAGAAGCTATAAAGAGTCAAATTTGGCTTATTAGTTCACCCCAGATCTAGCATTGCTGCTCCTCTGCCTAAGTCTGGAGTTGACCTGGGGATCCATGAAGAGGTGGATACTTTTGTGGGTTAATAGAGGAAGCGGGGACTACTTGACAGGTAGGTAACACTGGCCCAGCACCCATGTCAGGAAATGAGACATGAACTTATTGCAAGAACCCCCCCCCCCCACACACACACACACCTTTAGCAGATGACCCTGCCTGTGGAGAAGACGCCACCTGCCCCTGTGAGAACAAGTCTGCAAGGGAGGTACTAACCTCATCTGAAGTCATCCCAGCTCTCCTTCCAACGAGGATGAGTCAGCCTGAGTCCCATCCTCCTCTGGAGCCTCTGACTGACCTCTGGAAAACAGGCGCTGGTGAGAAGTGATGTGCAGTGGTCTTGAGGGCCTGGGATCATGCACACCCCTGAACTGTGAGCAGAGTCTAGGAGTGGCCACCCTGCCCCTCAATTTTCCACACAAGGAAAGAGAGTGTGTATTTTCATACTCAGCAAGTTTACCTCCCAGGACATCACATGGCCCCCTCTTTTGGACATCATATGTCCAAAAGCTTGTCAGGAATGTGCTTTGTAAGCCCAAGCTAGGCCTCAATGCTCAGCGGCATCGTCTAAGGGACCAGGTAAGGCCTTGGACTCCTCTGTGACTCCTGGTGATCCCTCAGGGGGTGCTTGATGGGATCTTCCTCTTTTTCCTCTACTTACAGCTTCCTTGCCCTCACTCTTCATCCCAGTGCTCTGGACTTGGTTGCCTGCTGGTACCAAGCTATCCACAGGGCCTTTGGAGCAGAGATACTCAGGATTTAGTGATGTAGGAGCTTGCCTGATCTCCTGTCAGGAAGAGGGAAGTAGGGGAGGAGTGCTGATTGTTAAATGGAGTCCTTTTTCTATTCTAGGCTCCCCAAACCAGGCATTAGAATGGGAGATGGGGTCCAGAATATTCCTTTCAACAAGTCTTCGGGTAGATTCTTATGCAGATGCATAGACCATTCTTCAAAAACAAGTTTAAAAGCTTTGGGAGCCAAGTCTAAACTCAAATCCCTGCTCCATGAGGTGGCTTTGGATGAATTAACTCATCTGAGTTGCAGATTCTTGTGTAAAATGAAGCTAATAATATCTACTCATGTGATTGTGTGGATTAATGAAGTGTCTTGCAGATAGCTGGCAATAAGCAGTAGGGGCTGGAGACTTTTTCATTCCTTCCTCTTTGCAGTGGCTCCCAGGTGCTTGACTCATTCTAAGCTATAACTGGGGAGCAGAGTTTGTATATCTATTGTTGGCAAAATAATGTCCCCCCAAAATGTGCATGTCCCAATCTATAAAACTTAGGGACGTAAGGGTGTAAGTGGAATTAAAGTGTCTAGTCAGCTGACTTTGAGAGAAATTGTCCTATATGGGTGCAATGGGAGACAAAAGAAGTCAATGTGGTGTAGTATGAGGACTGTTGTTAGTTTTGATGACAGAGAAAGGTGGCTAGAAGCCATGAAATGCTGGAGCCTCTAAAAGCTGGAAAAGTCAAGGGAACTCACTCTCCATAAGCCTTCAGCGGGGAACACAGCCTTGCTGACACCTAGGTTGCAATCCCATGAGGTCCCCATTAGATTCCTGGCCTATAGAACTTTAAGCTAATAAAGTTGTTTTAAGTTACTAAATCTGTGGTAATTTGCCACCAAAACAATAAGAAATAATATTAAAGACTAGGCTGCCAAGTTCTGAAAGCTTCATTCAGTTCTGTGCTTACAAGACTTTCTTATTATGATTTATAAAAAATATATACTTTTGGTCATTCACTTCTATATATATTTTGTCATCATCTACAGTTCTTGGCTCACAGTCCCGCAAAGCCTTACAATTTCCTAAGTGTTGAGAGTGTTAAGGATGACTCTTATGTGAATGAAGTGACTTTTGTGGAAAAACCTGAGGATGGGAAATAGCTACCAAGGGAACCAGCCATGTGAGTAGACAGCTAGGATGTCCGATTCCTAACCTCACAAAACCAAGGTAGGGAGAGGGGTTAGGAGTTGAATCATTCACCAGCAGCCAATAATTTAGTTAATCATGCCTGTGTAATGGAGCCTCTAATAAAAAATAGAAAAGGAAGGGCTTTGAGAAGCTTCTGGTTTGGTGAATACATGGAGATTTGGGAGAGTGGTGTACCTCGGAGGTCATGGAAGCTCTGTGGACTTCCCAATACCCTGTCCTATTCAACTTTTCCTTATGGTTATTCCTTTGTGATAAGTATGTGATTCAGCAAGCACAGATTTTCCTGAGTTCTATGAGCTGCTCTAGAAAATAAGGCAAACCTAGAAACATGTGTTGGTCAGAAACACAGTAAACTTCTGGACCTAAAAATGGCATATAAAGTGGATGCCAGTCTTGGGAAACTGAGACCTGTGTGATGCTATCTCTAGAGAGATAGCAAAAAATTGAGTCAAATCTTGAACCCTGGACTGGGTCTATGACTGCTTGCTGATGTGAGGAAGACTTCCTACATTTACATTGTAATTGGAGCCTTAATCAGATGATGTCAGTGCTTCTGTCATCTTTGGGGTCCAAATGACTGAAGCCAAAGACACAAATGGACTCTGCATGTGAAGTTCTGTTCCACTTATTTGATAATAACACTAGTAATCATAGCAGTAAGACGTATTGCATTCTTGCTGTATGTTGAAGGCTTTCTATCTCCTTTAATTATCAAAACCATCTATACCATGTCTTCTACCATCAGTCAACTGATGGAACCCCATGGTCAATGGAAAAGGTGTTGTCTTCTCACAAAACTACAGGGTGAATATTCTGTTAAAACTACCCATACACAAAAACATGGCTCCCACTGACTTGGCAACCCATAACCTCTAATATTTTATGGTAAAGTCTGAGGGGATTAGAAGTCACAGTAGAGTATTTCGGAGGGCACTTATGCTATGGGTGGTGGCAATGGGAAAAAAGAACAGTTAAAAAGAGCTAGCCTGAGAATTTCATAGCCAGGCACAAAATCTGTCTGTCACCTCAGGTTGTCCCAAGTGTTCTGGAGAAGACCAAGGACTAGGGCCTAAACGCTTCCTCCTTATCATCCAGTTATGCTGTGTGCCCTTGAAAAAGGGACTTGACCTCCTTCTATCTGACCTGAAAATGAGACCAGTTGCCCTAATGCTTCCCTATCACTCTTCACTGCTGTGGAAATTTAATGAGATCATGTCTGGGAGCATGCTCTGGGAATTACAAAAGCAGTACACACTTGCAGAGTCTTATGATAGCTATTATTTAATTTTTATAACTGGAGGTGAAGGTGGTTTATTATTGCTGTGATTAGCAGTAATTGCTGTACTAAACCACACCAGAGAAAAGAATGTTCTCTCACTAGCTTCCTCAGCAGGATCTGTTGTATAAGCATTTATCAAATATATATATATTTTTCAACAAAATTGTAATGTTCTGAAACATCTTTGTACAAATGTTCTTTTCTAAAAAACAATTTAAGAGAGAAAATTGGAAAGGATGACACTTTGAATACTATGTTATGATTTGCTTTACCTAAAATATATAAAACACTAATTTGAAAACCATGTTCATGTCAGTATTACAAAGAATGACCAAACTACAAACAACCTAAGTGCTTGACAGATGATTGAACAAAGATGTGGTATATATACAAACTGAAATACTATTCAACTATAAAAATTATGCATCCCTGCCATTTTCACCAACATGAAACGACTAGAGAATATTTTATGTCTAGAGAAATAGAAAAAAATAGAGAAAGACAAATACCCTATGTGTTATATAAAGAATCAAGCAAACAAGCGAAATAAAACAAAAATAAATTTTAGACTACAAAACCAAACTAGTGGTTACCAAGAGGGAAGAGAAAGGGGGACTGGAAAGTTGGTAAAAGGAGTAAATTGTTGGGTGAAGGGTAAGAGTGGCTTTTACTGACGACCTAATGTAGTACATGCAGGAGATACCCACTTGAAACTAACAGTATTATCATACAAAGCTATTTCAATTTAAAAAATTAAAAATTAAAGATCTGCATAAAAAAGGAGTTTTTAACTGAATGTTAAATGCCCTTTCCAAAATGGCTATTCATCAGGAACCTGGAAGCAAGCTCAGTTCCAGTGGTGATTCCAGTGGGAAGTAAGGAAAAGTCCACAATGGGGATTAAGGTAGGAGGCACCCACATTGACCAGGGCTCACATGCTACTCAGAGGGGAGGGTGCAGAGCCCTTGCCGACTGTCCCAGTGTTACGAGGAGCCTCTGGATGTGTCCTATAGCCTCACACCCTAGGAAGGTGGATACCTACCCAGAGGTGAAGTCACTCCCCCACATAGAGGTTAATTTCTCCTGGACACTCTCAACACTACCACCAGTACAACTTCAGCACTGTAGGCAGAGCAGCTGTTTCTTACAGGCCACTACCTGGGGAAGTTAAAGAACCAGGTCACAGAGGTCTTCAGGGCCCTGGAGCATGTTATTGGGCCACATTCAAATATACCGTCCATCCTTTGCTGAGTCTTTCCCTCCTACCTCACCTCCCTCTTAACCGACATGCCTTTTACCAGCTAGTCAGAAACATTTAATAAGAACCTATTATAATACCAGACGCTGAGGTGCATAGATGAGTCAAGTACCTTTCTCACTCTCGCAGACTACCCAATCTAGTGTGGAGCCCAGCATCCAGACATGCTATACCATTCAGTGGCGTCATTTTTGTCACATCATTAGGTGTTAGGCATTGAGTCATCGAGGCCACATTGGGGGAGAAGGAGAAGCTTCTTCAGTAACATTGTGCAGTCATACATAAAAGCATGAGTGGGTGAAGCGGAAGCACTGGGTCAGGCTGGGTGGATTCAAGAGTCTGTGTTGTCCATTCACTTGTCTGTTGTGACTCTGGGCTTCAACAGTGGCATGAGAATTATGCTCATGTCATGGCACTGTGGTAAAGGGAGCACCTGTGGGTGACACCTGTGTCGATGCAGATTTGAAAATCATGTGATTACAGACGGATTCCCTCCTCCTTCAGTTACTCCACAAACTTTACAATCACAACCCCACGTTAGATTGGTTGAACACTTTGTACCTCACTGCCAGCACAGTCGCCCACAGGAATGGTCGCAATAATAGAAAATGAGTAATGATATGGTTTCTGATC
The DNA here is from genome assembly GCF_000260355.1 of Condylura cristata. Taxonomy (NCBI): domain Eukaryota; kingdom Metazoa; phylum Chordata; class Mammalia; order Eulipotyphla; family Talpidae; genus Condylura; species Condylura cristata. The sequence continues at coordinate 79,553,057 of NW_004567103.1, read as the reverse complement.
CACATCTCCCTACAGTGTTATAAAGGAGTGACTCCTTTCTCTGCATTTCACCAATTCAGTGTCTGGACAAATGTTTACATTATATTTGCATTCTTGGGAATTCAAGTACTTTGTGAGTGTTTTTAATGAGTATGTATATGTTTTCCACCAAGCTTTCCTTGGGTGGTTTTCAGTGAATCATCAATGGAACCTCACATTTAATTCAAAATGCAAGAAATAACAGGGATTTTTAAAATTCTAATACTAATTTCAATGCTGGTGAATAAGTAGAGAAATGAGCAACCTCAAGGGACTGGGTCTGGTACAAACTCTCTGGAGAATTATTTGGCAATGTGAGTCAAAAGTTTTGCTAATGTTTTTGCCCTACAGTTTAACAAATTAATTTTTAATTTAAACCTTTCCAGAGATAGTACTTGCAAAATTTTTCCAAGTAATCATGAATATACTCCAAGATTTATCCTGGAGCATGTCTATTATATGATCCTTTATCATTGAGAAAATTGAGGAACAACATAAACTTAATAAAGTTTCATTAAATATAAGACAATAAACAAATGGAATGCACTCAAAACCATTAAAAACTACCTAATGAAGAATATTAATAACACAAAGTGTTCATATGTTTATAGGATAAAAAACTTTTTAAACATTTATGTAATCGAATCCAATTTTGTTAATTGAAAAAGAAATGCCCTGCAAGATACTACACATATCTTATCCAAAATGTTAGCAGTGGTTATTATTTCAAATTGTGGGGTTATTACTAATTTGTGCACGTGCATTCTTAAACTTCCTGAATTTTTCATAATCATTGTCTTTTTCTTCTGTCACTCCACGAGGCAGGAACTAGATGACTCCTATATGCTGACTCCTCATCCTGCCTGTTTCACTGAAACATTTCTTTTAACTACTACACTTGTTATGTGTTAACAAATTACTCCAAAATTTCATGGGTTAAAATGACAATCAACATCTACTAATTCACATGATTTCTGTGACTCAGGAAAGTGAGGTTGTTCTGGCTGGGGGGTGTCTCCTGACATTGTTAAGGGTCTGATTCCAAGATAGTGCATGTGGGTAGTAAGTTGGTAAGAGACCCAGCTTCTGGCCAAGTGAGCCCCTCCATAGAGCTGCTGGAGTGTCCTCATGGCATGGAGGTGGATTCCCCACAGGAAGCAACCAAGAAATGAGCAAGGAAGGAACTACACTGCTTTATATTACGTACCCCTGGAAGTTATATACTCTCATTTCCATAGTGTTCTACTGACATGTCTGTGTTAGTCCATGTGGAAAGGCACTATGATGGGTATGGATAACAGGAGGCAAGAATCTCCCAGAGCTATCTAAAAGCACAAATAACATTACAGTCCTGCTGCCTGGAATATTCTCCTTCCAGCTGTCAACCCAGCTCACACTCTCACTTCATCCAGGTCTCTGATCCAGTCACTTTACCTAAAAAGCTTTCCTTGGACTCTCTCCCAGAATGGTGCTCTCCCCTCATTCTATCACTCTCTCCTCTTACCCATTTAGTTTGTCCTCAGAGGATCAGCAACATCTAATTTGGCACATACTTATTTGTTTATAATCTGGTCCCCACCACTTCCTCAGTAGAATATGAGTATCATGAAGCCCACTCCCTCTTGGTATCTAGGAGAAGCAGTCAACCAGTGAAGGAAACATGATATCACCTGACACTTTGACCATTTGAAAAACTGTAACACATTAACAAATCAATAATTCCTTCCTTAGTGCCACCAGCCTGTCTTGTAAATCCTTTTAAAATGGGGGATCTGACTCTGAATGTCAACGTCTTGTCTTACATTCATTCCTCCCAAACCAGTCCCATGAGTTTCTTCTCTTGCCTGTCCTGTTCCCCCTACTACTTTGCCTTCTCAGTACACCCCCACTGTCTGGACTTCCTTCTTCCCTGGCTGCCTCAGTGTTGCCCCCCTCATATTCACACTGTGGAGACTTATTATTTTGGGTCTCACCTCATAAAGGCCTACAAAAAGAATGACAAACTAAGACGTGTATATTCCTGTTCCTGCTCACAGAGCCCCGGAAAATAGCACTGTGTGACCAGATCATCTCTGACTGTACTTGAGTTGGTGAGCTACTGACACTTTGCTAGGGAGATAATTAGTCTCTGTTGCTTTAACACAGCATCAATTCTAGTAGCAGCCACAGTGACAGGCAAGTAATGGAGATATTTGGATATGGGAGACACAAATGAAACCACTTACTACATGCCAAGCATTGATCTTCAGCAATAAATGTGAATTATCTCTAACACTTAATCTTCCAGGTATAGTAAATCATCTCTAAGCAAGTTGCTGTTATTGTACCCATTTTATAGAATAGGAAACTGGGGCTTAGAGAGAAAGAGAGATACAATTTATGCAAACTCAGCTAAAACTTCATACAATTAGCTCAAATGTGTTGTTTGGTCTGATATCTTCTCTTCAACTGTTGTTATGGTATCAATGTTGCCTTAATATCTTCAGGGACAAACTAATTTTATGTGATCTGAGGAGTAAATCTCTAGTTGTAGGTCTAAGCACTGTTCCTTAGAAATTTTATGTCTCTGAGAATTCCCTGAGAAAACTATCACTTATCCTTAGATCTCCAGTTCTCCTCCTTCCATCTGTGAATGCCGGCACTGTTTGTACATCAACCTACCATTTCATGTACCAGCCTGTATTGCAACTCTGTTTTCTTGCAGGCTTCTGTACTATATCATAACTTCCTTGGGAGTAAAATTCCGTAATTCTCATTTTGTAACCTTCCTTTCGTAATTCTCACAGTTTAGCAAAGAATGTGGTCTGTGAAAAGCCAGGTAGCTAAATAATGACTGCCTGCACTACCAGACTACTTAAACTAATTTTCAAAACCAAGCACTTCTCAAAGATGGAAAAAGTTGAACTTTGTTTATTGAATGGATAGTTATCACTGCAAAATGAAGTTGAGCAAATGATGGATACCCAGGAAATCATTTCTAGGATTGTGCTTCATGAAGAATCTGAGCCCAGGAAATGAGTGTGAACTTTCTAGAACTGTCTTTATAAGGTAAGGGAACCATATTAACTCAGATGACCCCAACCTCCATGACTGGGCATGTAAGTTGCCTGCCTTCTAGTTGCTTTAATAAAGGAGGTTTAGGGAAGCTCTCTTGGGAGGTCATAAAACTGACACTACAACAGAAGATCAGCATTTATTTCTACCAGCCTTCTTAACCACAAGACTTTGGGGGTTCTGAAATGTTCCTGGACTTGCCAGGAGAGTTGGATAGACACTTATAATGCAGTAGGAAATCTGTGAAAAGTGAGAGTTACATTCTTTTAAAAGGTTGGAAAATCTTTAGAAAGGCAAAAGAAGGTAGACTTAAAGCATACATGAATATGAAATTAGTGCCAGCCTGCGTAGGATGGGCCACCAGAAGACATGATAAGGGGTCCTTGAACTTGACACCTAATTGAAATAAAAAAATGTGAGCCAGGGGACAAGAGATTTGATCTCCCATAAGGCCCTCCTTATCTCAGGACCTTGGTTTCTTCGTTGTAAAATAAAGGCATTGGAGCACATGATCTGACTGGAGCTCATCCTCCTCAAATGTTCTAATGGATTTGGATACACTGAATTTCCAAATGAGGTGTCAGGCTTTCCTTGTTAGTTTAGGGATAAATATAGAAAATACAAATTCTCCAACTAGGTCTAAAAAACCAGTCATTATATCAGCACAGTGATCTGTTACTTGTTCTATAAGGGAAAAAGCTCACTGGATTCATGGAGAGACTATAGGTGGGGTGCAGATGACCAAGTACACAGTGTAGTATGAGGAACCTAAGGCTACAAGAACTCCTCAGTATTGAAATTTGACCTAGAATGATGGTTTCCAACATTTCAAAAGTCACAGACCCCTTTTTCAAGAACAATCAAGTAGAGCCCCAATATGTAAAACAGATACAAACAGACCTGCGTAATGTGAGGGTGGGCACCTGCAGCTCTATCTCCTCACTCACTACTCCCTTGGAGACAGGCTTAAAGTTTCCTTAGGAACCAAGGACTTAACAGAACACAGCATGAAACTCTTAGGCTCAGGACACAGTTCTGAAGTGAGCTTTTTCCCCATATCAAAACATAATTCCCTTTTGTCTGTCATTTTTTTTTGTAAACAAACTGACATCAGTATTTAAAACACACTTAAAAAGTGGACTAATCATGGCCCTCCTTGGTGGCGCAGTAGGTTAAAGCTCAGCACTAAGAAACTGAAGCCACTTCCGCATGAGTTCGATCCCTGCCTGCCCCGAAGGTGACCACATGGCGCGGCAGACCTCTCCTGACCCGCCCGCTGCTCCCCTCAGCAGTGTACTTCGTTGATCTGCCTGTTCTGCTCCCCACTCTGTCTCTGGTGAAGCCTCTCGCCGCCCCTGAGCCTCTGGCCTGTACCCCAGTTCTGTATGCACAAATAAATAAAATCTTTAAAAAAAAAAAAAAGTGGACTAATCTTTGCCACATGATGAAAGAGGACAATGTGAAATACTGCTCAACAATTTTTAAAATTAACTCAAACTGCCCAAGGATATTTTCTGGTGGTCAACTATTTAAAGGTCTTGAGGAGACTGATGATATCAGTCTGGCTACAGCACACACACAGGATAGAAGAGTCCCTCGATGTTTAGCCACCTCACTCCCCAACATTCAACAGGCAGGCAACATGGCAAACAATCTAGTAGGGTGTTGACAGAATTCATCAGGCTCCATTTTCCAGCTTTCTTTTGCTTTCTGAGCTAAGAAATTAGAAGGCTCTGGCTGAATCAGACACACTTTGAGATTTCCCCAGAAACACAGTTTTCCTGGGGAAATAAAGCTAATGAAAGAAGTTAACTATGTTTGATTTCCTCAAAGCCCACTGCCTGATTTTATGTAAACCATCTGATTTCTCTTAGACCATAAGCACAGCAGTGACTACACGTGACTCAGGAAAAGTTGAAGAAAATGTTTGTGAATAAATCACAAAGTCATAGTATTGATGCCTTGCATGTGGATAACACAAATCTCACTTCAAAACCCTGTCACAGCTAATTTCAATAAATAGTAATAGATGTCTACCATTAATTAAATGTTATACTTAATCTTCATAGTGACAGGTAAGTTGGCTATTATCCATCAATTTTACAGAAGAGGAAATGGAACCAGACCAAGAATAGATGACTTGCCTATTAATGGCAGGCTTCTAGTTTGAATTCTGGACTCAACATCAAAGTCTTCACTCTAAGTACCTCTCCAGGCTACTTTTAAAGTCTCAGTTCTACTAGGGCATGATCAACATTATAAAATCACCTGGAGATCTGTGGATCTGGACCTAGATAAGACTAATTCTCTGTAGACAGGAGACTGAAAATTGTGAAGATCTTCGGAACCCTGAGTTGGCCGCTATTATGATTCCTTTCCGGGGATGAGTAAACTAGCAAATTTAAGCTTCCAGGAGAAGGCAGCAGTATATCCTATTATAGATAATGATTCTTCTGATATTTTTAAGGATGGCAATTAGACAAGAAAAAGAGTAAAACCAGGGCAACTAGTAAGGAGAAAGCTGGCACAATAGCCCAGAAGCCATGAGTGCTGTGATTAAGGTAGAGGAAGTGGGATTCAGAAGAAGATAAATTTTGGACAAAGATGGGGATTGGGAACAGCTGGCCAAAAATGCAACCTCCCTCCATCACTCCCAAGCTAGTGATAGAGGAGAATGAGGAAATGACTCAGGATAATACAGGGTAAGGCAGGCTTTGGTGAGGTCAGCAAAGGCTTAGGGACACACAGGCACAAGAAAAAATCTTTTCCCATCTGGGATGAAGGGAGGGAATCAGAAAGGCACGGCACTCTGTCAGAGACAATGCTCAGAGAGTCTTGGGAGAAACTGGGAAGAAGTGGCCATTGAAGGGTGAGAACACCCACCTGCTCAGGCTGCATGTGCTGGTGATGAAGGAGACACAAGGAAGAGGCTGAGACTAAGGGGAGGTGAAGGCTGAGGGCTGGATAGGGCCCAGTTTCCAGGGGTGCACACAAGAGATCTTGTCTTTTCATCTAAAGTGGGTGCTGAACCTTCTGTAATATTTTAAGAGATGGAATCTAAGGTCCAGAAAGATCAGCAGTCAGTCCAAAATCACTGGTCTCAACCCTGGCATCTGTAGGTGGCTCACATCCCTGCAGCTGGTCAGACAGGTAGACTCTTAGGCCAGGATCCACTGGGATCAGAAACCAGTGTCTGAACAAGATCGATAGTGATTCCTACAAGCATCAAATTTAGCCAGAGAAACTCTAAAAGGTGTGTGTTTACTTTCCAGTGTCCAAGTTCCTTCCTGATGTCGAATATCTGCATTTTGGACTTCTTGAAAGTCACAGAGGCATGCAGGTGGTTGAAGAGGATATGTGATCTCACTTGGGGGTGGCTGTGTCAAAACTACTCGCTGTCAGCATCACACCGCCAACTGAACAATTATCAGCTCCCAGGCAGGTGGATCTCAGGTCCCCAGACTGGCCCAACGGTGGTATAATGTACACTTGATTTATCATTGTTTCCAGAGGCACCTCATCAATCATCACCTCTGAGCACCCAGGAGAAAGAGGTCTTGGTAGAGGAGTACTCACATGGGAAGAGCCAGACTCTGGATATGTGATGAGAAAAGGTGTATGGAGTTGGTCTGGAGAAGGTCGGGTCTAAGGAGCATTAGGCATTCACCCCGGCTGCTCTGATTGGTAATTAAGTGACTCGTCTACTGGCGGACAGTCCTGCATGTTCCCCCAGGCATCTGTTAGTTCTTCGAAAACCACTACTGACAAAATGAGGTTTGCCCTTGGTACACAGATAATGAGACTGAGCTTGACAGGTGTGGCGCGATTAGAAAATTTCTACATGAAGCTCATTCTGCTAGCCACTCCACAGTAAACAGACTCATTAGAACTTGCAGGTCCCTGGAGGCAAAGCATGTTTGACATTATTAATTGGCTTTTCTGTATAAGGAGTCAAATAGATGAAAAGGTTTATCAAGCTGAAATAATTAATTTTGCCTGAATTCGCTGACAGTTCATTTCTCCTGTAAAAGACCATTTTAAGGTCCCTTTTTTTCAAATTTCAAAGTTCAAAAGACATAATAGTGGCAAAAGTGAAGCTTTTTAGTAAATTATAATTAAAGGGAATTTAATTAACTTAGACCTGAGGAAGGGGGAAAAAGGAATTGCTATCTGTGTCTATACAGAGGTCTAGATGGTTGAACATATCATGACTTAATAATGCATTAATTTTAATCTAATCAAAGTATAATAAAAGAGGTAATTATATGTTTAAAAATTACTAGACTCCAATAGTGGAATTTTTAAACACTTAATACTTGCCCAGCTTCTCGTTAGCAAAGTTATAATTGTTGTTCTCAAATTCTACATATTTAAAGATGGGGGTTACAGGCAAGAGGTTAATTGAATAAATCCTTGTAAGAAACCATGTTGAAACTATGATGAACTACAAAGTTTGCATTCCCTGACTGCAAAGGATTTTTCTTCCATTTTTTTCTATGTCTTTCTGTGTTTCTAAAAATAGCAAATTACTTCCAGCATTCCTTTATGTGTGCTCCTGTATGCTCCCACGCCCACTCTTTGCCCTGCAAAGCCAGAACCCTGTTCACATGAGATTCTGTAGTTATCCCTCATCTTTCAAAATTTACCACGTTCATCTCCAACAAGACGTTGAGCCTAAACCAACGAATGATGCATGAACAGTATTACTCTCCTTGCTGAGAATAGGTGCTTGGTGCAAAGAATCATGAGCTCACCAGTGAAAATAAAAACAAGAGGATTATTACTTCAATGAAATCCAATGTTTTTGGTTATTTCATTAATAAAAGATTGAGTTCTTCAACAAGACTTCAGCAAAGAAGTATGATGCCACAGAAGCCAATGTACTAATTTGTAGCTCAAAGGTGACCCAATATTTCCTAAATCTCTCTGACCCTGATGAAACAAAATCTGATCAGGGAGGGCTGGGAAGAAGGGTGATGGAGAGTGACTCTTCCATATCTTGTAGTATGTCTTGCACAGATTCCTCAAATTCTTCTGCTTCTGTCACAAGCCTGCCTTAGTCAGCCTGAACCTCCTCCTCCCCCACCTACACCAGGATGACAGCTGTCCTGAAAAACTAATGACTAGGATGGTTCTTTTCAGTTGATGAAATACCTGTTGGCTCCATCCATGAAACTGCTGAGGCATTTATGGCTTCTCCTTGTTCATCTGAACCCTCAATGAGAGGCAGAGTCTCATCATTTTTTCATTCCTACAATGACGGTCTTGAAAAATTGTGTCATTCAAGCAAAATGCAACATAGAAAAATTCACACCCTATTGCAATCATTTGAAAAATGCAATGTCACTTCTGTCTTTTGCCAAAATAATCCTTAAGCACACTCTTCAGACTGAGGATCGAAAGAGAAATAGGTCACAGAGAAAGGCCATGGTACATCACCCAATTCTCAAAACCACTAGTGAGCTAGTGAGCAGTCTCCATATTAAAGATGAGACCATTGAGGCTCAGTGATAACAGGAAAGTTACCTAAGTCACGTACCCAACAGCAAAAGCTGGTCTGTCCAACCTCAGGCCCATGTAATTTCCAATAGCGAGGAGTAACCCAAAAAGTAACAGACATCAAATTCCCAAATCGTAAACACTTGTAACATTTACCAGAGAGTTAACATTTGGGGTAAGAAATGTCATAACCCAAAAAGCAAATATCTACTTCCTTGCACAGAGGAATACTTGAAAAGATGTATTAAAAAAAAAAAATCCTGGGAAACTGGAGACCTTCCAGCCCAAACACTCACACACTTATTGTTCATCATATTTCCCAGTCCTGATTCTTATGTTAGTTCCTTAATTAACCATATATTAATATCCAGGGGCCACTGTGATTAAATAAAGGATATTCATGATGGGGGTGGAAACAGGAGGAGGTTACATGTGCCAAGATTCAGAACTCGAGCTGTCATCTCCTACAGTATGTTTCCTTCTGAAGTCAATACGTTGTTCCATTTCAAACATTCTTAAAGAAAACACAAATTGATTTATTTACAATTCTGGACTACTTATCAAATGGTAATGATCACAGCCTGATAAAACACAAGGCTGAAAAAATGCCACGCAATGCTTAGTCATTCTGCCGATGGAACTAATAATTCCCCCGTTCCTCTGGTTCTTTCTTTGTGCCTGTCTTTATTTCTTTCTATAATTCTGCCTGATAAGACTTAGCAACCCAGGAAAGGGCCTGTATCCATGTGGTCAGTTCCTAGGACTCCAGAGAAAGCCCACATCTACCCAGCACCTCCCTTTCATTCATTAACCCACCAGGGGCCAAGACTAATTAGATCAGCCTGCTCATTTTGAGCTGATAATTGATTTAAATAGGTTGCTCATTTAAAATAAAAGAAAAGCCTGCTAAACATTTGGTGCTTGGATTTTTTTTTTCTTCTTTCCCTGCAACTTTCAATTTCTTGTGCAATGTAGCATAAAATGTAGAGGTTTCCCTTTTCTTTGCGCTCTCTCTTTTTAAAGGGGCCATAAAATTAATTACAATAAGTAGGCAACGGCAGGGGCAGGGGGTTAACTGATGGCTCTAATGAGCAGCAGAGCTTTGGGAAAGCTGGGCTACTCGTGCTGTTTGCAACGGGGCTGTGGTTTCCAAGAGGAGCCCAGCCTAAAAAGGTCCTTGGAACTGACTCTGCCTTCATGGCGACCAAAGTAGCTTTGCTAAGCTTCAAACAAAAGAAACCTTCCTTTCCGAAGGTGGGGACATTTGGGAATTGTTTCCCTACCATTAAGCAAGAAAAGACTTTCAACAGGCCATCCCGACCTGGCCCTGGCTTTTACACCATATGCGAGTGAGAAAGTGGAGGGAAGTCTTGGTCCCCCTCTATATTCTGAAGACCTTCCCCTTCTCAAAGGGTCTTTCATGACCCATCCTATACCATATTGATTTATTTCAAATGTGGATCAAAAAAGTTTAGACTAGGCTCCTCTTTGGAAACTAAATCATTCTGCTAGTTTATACTGTTCAGCTAACTGTGTTCCTTTGACATAGTGAAAAGCGCTTTTGTCTGCAGGCTGGAGGGCAAGACTTGGAAGAAACACTTGTGATTTGCTCTGTAAAATTTTTTTTTCTTCTTCTTTTTTTTTTTTTTTTCAGTTTCCTATTGCTATAAGAAGGGCCTGGTAAGGGGAGCTGAAGAGTGTTGAAAAATCTGTAAATGTAAATGAAATTATTGGAAAGTGAAAAGTTACCCCAAGCTGCTCATGTTCCACTTCAGACATTCATAAGTTCCAACTCAACCTCAGTCACATAAAAGTCCAACACACCAGCCTGGGTTTCCAAACTTATCTAGTCACTTACTAGCTCTTTGCAGGACAGTGGCATTAAAACTCTGTCTACCTGTGCCACGGAGACACCATCTATTTTGCAGGCACGTGTTAAGAGTTAAAGACAATGTCAGAGCCTAGCTCTAGTAAGCACTCAAGAAGTATTGTCCGCCATGCAAAACTAGTTTCTAATAACTGAGAGGGTTCAGCCATTCCTACTTTATCATCTGGAAGCTGGGCAGCTGGGGAGAAGGTAATCAGTGTGGTTGACACAGTGACCACACTCAGAGGGGCCTCACCCTTGCTGTCTTGAAGTTCTTCGTTTTGGGGCAGGGGGCCCTGCATTTTTGATTTTCAGTGGGTCCCCTTAATGTTGCCTATCCTGCTACATGGCCCTCTGCAAAAGCTGTCCGGGTCATTCTTGGTGTCTTAAAAGCCCACATATATGAGTTCACGTCTGTGTTGGTGGCATGCTGCTTTCACACTTATAAATCACATTCTTTCTGTCTCTTCCACAAATTAGAACCAGAGGTGCAGCCTCTCAGTTGCTGTGGGCCCAGGGCCTGACGGCCACGGAAAAACTGCTCAAGAGCACATGCTAGTGGCGGAGGTCAGCACAGCACCTTGATGCTCCCCTGGGCTGCCCCTGGGCTGAGTCTTCACTGTGGATGTGGGGGCCTGTGTTGGGAGATGACAAAGGCATCCCTTTGTGAATTCAGCATTCATGTGGCAGGTCGTTTTCACCATTAATGACATACGAATTTAATCCCAGGTAATTTTTTTCAAAGCAACCAGTTGTGAAATATATTGAGAAAACACTGCCAATTTCCAATCCTAATGACAGAGACTGTGAAGGTAAATAAGATGAATATTTATGGGATACCTGATTGCCTAAATGAGTTCCCTAAGGTATGAATAATTGAATGTGTGTATGCTAATTAATTGGGAAAAGCCAGTAGGTAACTCCTTTTTATTTACGTTAGCCTCATTTTATTCCATTTCTTAGAACTATTACGGTTCCCAGTTATTTCCTATGCTTCAGTAAAGTTGAGTGTCACTGAGAGAATGTTTAATAGACATCAAGATTCTTAATTTTAATAAGTGTATAAGCCAAGGTAGAATATGAAATGATGGTTCTTAGAACAGAGTTTCTCAAATTGCTCTAGCAAAAGCTCGTTCGTTGGTGTCTTTTACATAGATAACTCTCCTCTTAATCCTTACATGAAACTCAGGAAGTTGAATAGCATACAATTCTGTCCATTTCACAGAGGAGAAACTGACTCATATGTTGCCCATGGTTATATGGATGTAAGGATCTGAGCACACATTCAAATTTGAACTGCTTAAAACTCAAGTCTTTCCCAGATGGAACCACATTTTTTTTTTTTAAACCAGGAATCAAATGTTTAAAAGGAGTCCTTTTCTGAACCTGCCTGGTGAACAGTGGGTTAACGCACAGCACTGCAAGCTGGACGCAGCAGCTTCAGTGTGAGTTCTACCTGGCCCCAGAGGTGACCCACATGGCACAGCAGACCTCTCCTGTCCTACCTGCTGCTCTCCTCAGCAGTGTTTCAGTACATCTGCTTGTTCTGCTCCCAACACTCTGACTCTGGTGAATCCTCTCATCGACCCTGTACCTCTGGCCTGCACCCCAGTTCTGTGTGTGTAAATAAATAAAATTTTTAAAAAGGCAGTTTGGAAAAAAAAATCATTAAAAAAAAAAGAGCTTTTTCTTATGGTCCACGAGAGCTTCAGCCTGGTGCTTACTATCTTTTTCAAATAGCTGCCTATGCCAAACCCAGTTGTAGTCACTACTTTTTAAGAGTCAATGATTTCTAAATAGATTTTTTTGGGGGTGAGCAATTACAGAAAAATTTTCCAGAGCATCATCATATACCTCCTCATTCCATGCCCATTATTGATATCATGTATTTCTGTGGTGTGTGTGTTATAATGGATCAACCAATATTGATATATTATTATTAGGTAAAGTCCATAGTGTCCAGGACAGTTGATTCTTCGGCTTTTACATCTTGTGGTTTTGACAAATACATCATAAATTTCCATGACTGTATCACATGGAAGAGTTTTGCTGTTCTACAAATGCCCTGTTCTCCTCTGCCTATTCTCTTCTCCACCTCACCCACATTCTGAAGCCCTAGTAATCACTGATATTCTCAACTGTCTCTGTTATAGAGTTTTGCCTTTTCCAGAATGTCATATAGTTGAAATCATACTGTTCATAGTCTTTCAGACTGTCTTCTTCACTTAGCAAAATGGAGTTAAGATTCCTCCATGGTTTATTTGTGGCTTGGGGGCTCAATGCTTTTTATCACTCAATTATGTTCTGTTGTATAGACTACCAGAAATTGTTTATCCCCTCAACTATATAAAGACATCTTGGCTATGTCTAAGTTTTGGTAAATATAAAGTTGTTATAAACACTCATGTGCAGTTTTTATGTAGACATAAGTTTTCTCCTCATTGATGTAAATACCTAGGAGAACGATTGCTTTATGGCATGATAAGCCCATGGTTGGTTCTGTAAAAACCTGTCATATTGTCTTCCAAAGTAACCGTTTTGAATTCTTACCAACAATGATTGAAGAGTGTCTGTTTCTCTACAGCCTCATCAGTATTTTATGCTGTTAGTGTTTTAGATTTTAGTCACTCAAATAAGTGTGTAATGGTATCTCATTGTTGTTTTAATCAACCGATTATTCTTGTTCAATGAATAGTAAGCAAAGACCTCTAAAAGAAAGATGTATACATACTATGGTGAGGACAAAATAACCCATATGCACAGAAAATCTGGCCACCACTTTTTATATTCCTATATCATGTCAAACTTTCTGTTCTTCATGTGAATTCTTATTGTCTGACTTATTAGCATGGAAATTTCATATATTTTATAGATAAATTTCATATATTTTATAGATAAATATATTTACTGAGATTCACGCCCTGCCATTTTTCAAGTTGACAGTCTTGGCCCTCAGAAGTGGACCCCACTACCAAAGAGAGCTCCAGATCTATGAACATCAAAGACCTAATGTTTCCTATTAAAAATGAAGCTCTATTTCCTTTCAAGAATGAATCAAATGCTTAAAAAATCTGAATTAATTCTAAAGGAAAGTTTAACTATGCCATTTTAAAGTGGTCGTATCTACTAGTGTGACAAATTCTAGAATAGAATTTGTTTCCTAGAATAGTGAGTGTCTGGCTTCATTTGCAGGAAGAACACACTTGGATATATTTTTATCATATTGTCACTGTGAACTTAACTTTTCCAAGCACTTTTTTTTAAAGATTTATTTATTAATGCATACAAGAACTGGGGTGTAGGCCAGAGGTGTGTGGGGGAATGAGAATATTCACACTACTGAGGGGAGTAGCAGACGGACAAGACAGGAGAGGTCTGCAGCACCATGTGGGTTAGCTCCCTGGCTAGAGACTGAACTCATGTCACAATAGCTGGTGACTGCTGGATAACGCTGTGTCTTTAACAGGGAGGCCCTCCCAAGTACTTTCTCCTACACCACTTCATATTTTAACAGAGTAGCTATTGGTATTAAGATTCTACTTTAAAACCAGTAGAGCACCAGTGTGAAACTGACAACTTTTATAAAGTTGGTTCTGTTATTATCCTCACTTTAAGAAACTTTAGATAAACTACCAAATGCCCCTCAGTTAGTAATTGGCATGAGCATCATTTGTACCCAGGTTTGGATGCCAGAGTTGGAACACTTAGGGCTCTATTCTTGGCCCTCTGTTATTCTGCCTAACAATAACTATGTGCTCTATGAGGAGGCCTGTGTCCATATGACATCAAGATGAACTTTCCAGTTTAGCAAAAGGAAAAACAGACTATGGACAGTGAGATTGTGTAGACCTTTGTTTTAAAATGTAATTTTTTTTCAAAACAGTATGTCTTCAGGAAAATTCTCAGAAACATTGTATTTGATTGGGAGTACTTATGTACTGAGAAGATCATGTTTATAAAAATAGCAGACATATTTAAATAATAACACTTTTCACCTCTTGGAGGCAGTAGCAGAGCCTATCAAAATAAACCAAGGAACAAGTTAATGGATCCAATAGAGAAAGATGTGTGAGTTTAAAAATTGAATTGAACTAATTTTTCAATATGAGATACTGGAAAACACTATCTGAGTATAGCAACTGGAATTCCAGAATACTGTCAGAATAAAATCAAAAGTCTGAAGTAGGGTTTTCCCATTCTTTTCTTCTTTCTTCCACTCTTCCTTACCTTCCTTTTATCGCTTTCTTCTTTCAAAAACAGGAGAGTTTACTAGATGCATATGAGATAATTCAGGACTCACTGGTTAAGAATAGCAGCTACAGGACCTACCTGGTGGCACAGCAGGTTAAAGCACAGCACTAAGAAGCTAAAGCCACTTACGCATCAGTTTGAACCCCGCCTGCCCCGGAGATAACCCTTGGCATGGCAGATCTCTCCTGACCCGCCCGCTGCTCCCCTCAGCAGTGTACTTTGTAGATCTGCCTGTTCTGCTCCCCACTCTGTCTCTGGTGAAGCCTCTAGCTGCCCCTGAACCTCTGGCCTGTACCCCAGTTCTGTATGTACAAGTAACTAAATATTTAAAAAGAAAAAATGAATAGCAGCTACAAAGAAAATCAAGGTAGAAGGTGCTTTCATAAAGTAAAGGAGAAGATTTTTTTGAGATGTAGTTAATAGCTGGCTTGTCAAAATTTTAGATTGGAACCTACTCTAGAAAACTCAGTAAATCATAGTACTCTGGTGTTGAGTCTTCAGGATGGCCTCTGATCATTAAGTATCTCTTAGTGTTTTCTCTTTTGTGTAGCCTCCTGTGGGGCCTCTGCTATGACCAACAGAATCTGGAGAAAGTGAGGGTTTTAGTCACTGGGTCACAAAAGGCATTGCAGCTATTCCTTTGCTCTGAGGGAAGTCAGTCATATGATGTTCAGAGACTCAAAAAGCCCAGTAAACAGGTCTTCATGAAGAGGACTGAGGCCTCTTACCAACAACCAGTACCTACTTGTTGGACATGCAAGCAAATCTCCTTGGAAGGAAACTCTCCAGTCTCAGCCAAACCTTCAGATGAGTACAGTCCCAGTGACATCTGCTAAAGGGCCAGATTAGAACAATTCCTCATGGTGTTCCTGAATTTTTAACATAGAGACTCTGTAAGAGACAATAAATGATGCTGTTTTAAGTTTCTGAGTGTTAGGGTAATTTGTTAAACAAATTAGACAAGCATTAGACAAGTCATTCTGTCAGTGAGTCTGAAAGTCTGGTCAGAAATACAAGGAACCTCGAGGCTATGGCTGAGCTAAGGAGGCCAGGCTACTTAGCAGAGAGCTGTTTGGTGGAAAACTTAACATATGTAGAAATCTGACCCTACAGCAAAACAGCAAAGTTAAAGGTATCCTGAAGACTGTAGGTAAAACCCTCCAGGTCAGGTTTCTCAAACTGCTAAAAATGGAGCTTCTATATGACCCAGCAATCCCACTCCTAGGCATCTAACCAAAAGACACAAAAGCACTGATTCAAAAAGACACCTGCACCCCATGTTTATTGCAACTTTGTTTAGAATTGGAAAGATATGGAAACAACCCAAATGCCCAAAGGTAGATGACTGGGTTAAAGATGTGATACTTTTACACAATGGAATATTACTCAACAATCAAAAAAAAAAATAAACACATGCCTTTTGCAGTGAAATAAGCCAGAAAGAAAAGGAAAATATCAGATGGTTTCACTCATAGCAAAAGTATAAAGGATCAGGGGAGAAAATAATAATAATAATGAACAACTATATACCAGAGACATTATACAGGGGTGGAATAGGGAATAGGATCAAAAACTGTAGGGGGAGGGAAGTGCACAGACTATGGCGATGGCACACAGGTGATTTAGTGATGGGAAGTCCATGGGGACTACACCACGATGGAAAAAGATACAAAATGATGTAAAAATAAACTATTATATTATTAAAAAAAAAAAAGCCCTCCTGGTCAAAAGTAATGCCAGCAAAAAATTAACCCTCCATAAATGCCTGAGTGCAGAAAGATGGGTAACTAAACTAAATTAATGTAAGTCAACTGGAAAAGATGCTATTTTTCAAATGGTCTTTGGAACACATAGGTTCTCACCTAAGTGAGAAGAGAAAAGGGGGAAAAAACAGGATACCCCTAAGATCAATTTAGTTTTACCAGTCTACCATGTCTGCAAGACTGTGTTCTTCAGACAATATTAATAATAATAAAGCTATTCAATTGCTCCAACAAGCAAAAATTTTTTAAGGTAGAGAGGAAGCCTGACTAATTGAGGGTGTCATAATGAAAAAGATATATCTGGTAGGCATGGTACAGATCATGGAGTTTGAATTCTGCTATAGGAGAGAGCTCCTTATGGTGGTTTACCAGCAGGAAGTTTCGAGGCCCTAAGTGGACCCTGCCTTCTGGGTGTGACCAGAAGAGATGTTAGGTAATGCCATCAGACCAAAGAAAAACAGCAGCAACAATAATAAAATCACCTATCATTTCTTTATGGCTATTATATAGACAAGCACTCTTCCAATTCTTTCGTAGGTATAAACTCATGCTATCAATTAAATTAACCTAATTAATAACCCAAACAACTGTCAGTTTGCTATTAATAGCTTCTTTCCTTTGAGGTCTGGTTGCATTTCAACGTCTTAGAAGACTACTCTTATTAGAGAAGAAAGCTTCTCTAATTACTGTCATTCCCATACCTATTATGTACCAGGAACTGTACTTTGTGTTTTATACACCAACATCACCAAAGTAGATGTGTAAATTGTGTAAATATGTATATGGCTCCAACTCCATATATTGGCATAAGTCACCTTACCTTACCTTGTCAGAAATATTATCTTCACTGTATAAATAGCAAACCTTGATCTGATGAGACTTTAATATGGCCTCATCACTTATAAATGGCAGAAGAATTTAATACCCATATTTTTATGCCCCCCAAATATATACCTTTTCCTTCCTTGCATGTAGATTTAACAAGGAAAAGATATGCTAGATAGGACTCTGATTTTAAACAGAGGTTAGTTTATGAGTTCAGCTACATAGAAAGAAATTACTTATGGTCTATATTACTCATGAAAATCCATTAAATAGTTGTCTCAGATAAATAATGTGGCAATGCTGCATAAACTATTCTCCCTCCTACCCAACCCCCTCCATCTTAGTGACTTAAAACAACAACCATTTTTTGTTGCTTATGATTCTGTAATTTGGTCAAGGTTCAGGGGAAGGCTAATATGTGGTGTTAACTTAGTTCAGTTGGGTAGCTCTTTGCTCACCCAACATAGACCGCTGCCATGCAAGTGATGGCACTTAGCAGAGGCCAGCTGAGAAGCCTTCATACTCCTCTGTATGGCTTGTCTGCCCATGTGGTCTATGACAATTTAGTGATTTAACTACAGATTTGTGACATGTTGCCTGAGTTAGAAGTTGAAAGTGAAAAATATAAGATCTCCTAAAACTTCAGCCAGGTAATCCATTTCAACCACATCTGATTGGTTTAAGTTGTGTAGTCAACCCAGATCAAGGAAAAGAAAAATATATCCTACCACTAGATGGAAGGGTGCATATGAGTGTGTATAAAGGAGAAAATACTTTATGTTATATTTGAAAATAACATCATATAACATATAACATCATATAACCCCTGACAGAATTTCATATATCTCCTACATATAAAATGTATACATTCTTCCCTCAACCATCTCATTCCATATACAGCAGCAGCTCAATGTTCAAGTCTTAACATTTGTATCAGGTCTGGAATTGTCTGAGGAGTCTAATACAACACTCTTATTTTGGAGATCTTTCAATTAAAACAGGTTATCTGCCCTCAAGTGTCCAACATACGATCATAAGATGGACTGAATAACTTTACTAGATTCTCTCATACAAAATAGGAGAAATAGAGTGATAATCAGTAATGGCAGATTCGGTAGTTCAATTCCTTATTCCCCAAGGCACATTTAAAAACAAAAACTGAAACTGGCTGATCTAGAGCCCTGGAGAAGAGTCAAAACTCTACAGGAACCAGATCTTTTATTAGCGTTGGAATCAGAATTCTACTACAGGAATAGGCTTTTATTCTTTTCTCTCCTTCAAAGATATCCACAAGACCATTCCAGCTTCCATCAAAAGACAAACCCTAACTTAATGAAAGAGCAATCACTTCTGATACCTTAACTTTAGGCAGCACCTTTATTTACATATAACTATGACTTTTTAAAAAGCATTTATTTATTGGACCCTCCCGGGTGGTGCAGAAGGCTAAAGCACAATACTAAGAAGCTAAAGCCACTTCAGCATGAGTTCAATTCCCAACCCCAGAGGTGACCCACATGGCGTGGCAGACCTCTCCTGACCTGCCTGCTGCTCCCCTCAGTAGTGTGCTTCATCAGTCGGCCTGTTCTGCTCCCCACTCTGCCTCTGGTAAAGACTCTCACTGCCCCCGCACCTCTGGCCTGCACCCCAGTTCTATATGCATAAATAAATAAATCTTTTAAAAAACACATTTATTTATTTATGCATACAGAATTGGTAACTATGACACACTAAAAACTTTTAGTGTTGTTTTTATAAACTTATTGAAAGAAATCTTTAACCAGATTTTAATCAATATACTATTATGCATAAAAATAAATTAAATTATTTAGGCATTTCAAAGTTTTCTCCTGTTCACAGTCTGATTTCAGAGTCAATATTGTGCTTACAGATGGATCATCCTCTCTGCCATTATGAGCACTGATGAGCAACATTACTTAAACACTGTTCCACCTTGGTGACTAAAATTTTTTTCCAAGCTACTTCCAAGTTTTGTTGCTAATGGTCTCTGATCGAATAAAAAGCAGCTTGAATCAGTGCCATCAGCCCCTTGTGACTCTGAATTTTCTTCTGGGACTTGGCAATTCCTCTTGCCTGGGATGGCACTGGCTGGCCTATGACAGACAATCCTTTGGCACATATCTCAAGGACAGAATTTTTCACAGCTTCATCAACCTGTGAATCCCTTCCTTTGGAGAATCCATGAAATATTTGCTCTTCATTTTGGTAGAAAATTTAGAATTATGACCACATGCTAGTGATGATATGCTTTCTATCCTTCTACATTGTTCCTATGCTGCTGACTTCACTATACCTTTTTGTGATGTTAAATCATACTGTAAACTTTATATTTTTGAATAACAATTAGGTTAAATAAATATAGTGCTAACAATCTACATAAAAAGTGAAAGTGATGATCATATGTATCATCATATTACAACATCATAGTGGTTGTAATATAAAACAACTATATCTTAAATGTTGCCTGGCTAATGGTGTCAAATATCATAGAGTATGAAGTACATCTCCATTTCAGAAACATTTCAGTGTAAATATATGCACACACAAAAAATGAAAATGAAATAATTTTATTTATTGTGTTTTTCCTGGATATTCAGATGGATAAATTTAGAAATTTAAAACAAAGTGTTTGACTCCGCAACATATAATTTTTTTAAAATCTTTGTTCTAGTTTATGGTATGTTTTTAAAATAAATGTTTAGAAGCCTTTGCTCATACAACAGTTGCAATTATAATAGTAATATTTATCAATATTTTCCTCCCCTCCATGACATAAAATTTGTTGTATTATTAATACTTTATATTAGATTGTCTTCCCTATCTTCTATAGACTTTCCAATTTTGTTTCTCACATTTAGGTTTATAATATAGCTGGAATTTATTTTTGTGTATGGTGTGAGGTAGGGACTTAATTCTTTTCATATGAGAGACCAGTTATCCCAGGATAATTTATCAAAAGTCTATCCTTCCTCACACCTATGATTTTTAAGCACATTCAATTTAGAAAGCACAATTGGTGCATAAGATGATTATAATAGATTTCTCCCACATGGATGTAAAATAATACTCAAGTTATGTTATGTAAATACTGACATATGAGAGGCATATTCTCTAATATGTATTTCTTAACTGCTAGATATTAGTGATAGATTCTGATTAAATTTATGGGTCTCTTTTTAAAAGGAAAAAGTTCACAAACACTTTCAAAATGTGATATGTCATTTCTACAGTTCACAGTATAGTTCTTACCCCCTCGATTTAAAATGTGGAAGTTAGGGAAGAGGTGGCATATTGCCCCAAAATTCACAGGTACTGTATGGCAGTCAGAAGTAGAATCCAGAACTCCCATATCTCTAGTCTATATTATTTTACATGTAAACTTACAGTTACGTCATTAGAGCAGAAGGAAAAAACTATAAATTCTAATGACATGCTAAAAATAATCAAAGTATTGATCCCAGAACAGTAACATGAGTCTCATTCCTGAGTTAAATCCAACCATTAATTTTAGATGACAGGAAAAACTCTGTAGTTGTGAAGAACAAAATTGAATTTGAGAGAAGGAATTAGCTTTAATTTGCTTGTTAGGTTCTGTTCCCCATTTAGCCAGAAGTCTCTAGTAGTAGGTTATTTCTACATTGATTTATGGCTTCAGGACCCTATAAATAATCATTGAAAGACCTAATTTGTTTGTTATATGCAAATTACCAAGGTGAGCTTATTAAAGATAAGGTTGCATTGATATCAAATATAATTCAGGACAAGCCAAGAAGGATTAGGATGTTTTGTGATTGATTGAGTAAGGAAGTTGAAAGTCAGCAACTAGACAGATTGATGTGTTCAGCAGGACATTTTGAATCAAGAGTATCACACAGAATACAGAAAGCTCGGTTAATAAATTAACCACCAAAAAAATGATCTGACATTGGAGAGCTAAAATGATAGGCACCTCACCCAGAATATTACAAAATTATGGATTTTATGGTATTTTTCTTTTGCAAATAGCAAAAAAATAATGAAAAGTTATGGGAATGAATCCATGGCCAGTGATTAAGGAACAATGGTAATGAGAAAGCTACTGATGGTTTTAGTGATATTGATCTAGGCATTTCTCCATTTTCATCACACATACTCAGTTCTTGATTGTGCCCAAGCTGCTGAATCCAGGAAGTTCTAGATCTTATCCAAGTCAGACCAATATAAGGCTGCATCCTAAGAAAGCACTTAGTTTCCATGAGATATGAAATTGTTCCCAATTTTTCCAGTGAACTTGAACCTCCCAAAGGATTAAGCCACACACATATTCAGGAATCGGTTTGTAGACTTGACAACCCTGTGTCTCTAAGTTCATCAGGCATGCTCCCTCTGTATCTTTTATAAGACAAAGGGACTTAAATGTCTTCCTTTGTATGAGAATAAATTGTATTACACCACTTTTGTGATTGTTTTATTTTAATATTTTTTCATTAGCATCAATCAGGGTGCAAATCTGTTTCTTGCGTTCCGTCTCACATCTATTTTCTCCTTTCTCCTCCACCCCATTCTGCATCACTAATTTTCTCTTTCCAGAATTCCCCCTTGTAGCTGCTTCCACACCACCTCGCACTCATCCTCTTGCTCTACAGTTTCACTGGAAAATTCTGCTCACACCATTGTGTTTGACTTTGAGGCCTTTGTGAAGCATGAGCTGCAATAGTGGTTGTAGTGATGGCAGCAGCACCAGCAGTGGTGCTAAAGTAGTCACGGTGGTGGCGCTCCTTATCTCTGTAGAGGTGTGGCAGCACTAACTTCATGCTTTTATAGAAATTATTCACACTGAACCACTGCTAAACTTTTCATCTTCAAAAACATGGTTCTCACAAATATTTAGAAAATTCAGTATCAGTGCATGAACTCACACTTACTGAGAACAAATTAAGTCACAGGGGAAGGCAGAAAAAGATGAACTGATGTCCCCAACCTGAAACAGCCCCCACAGAGCTCATTAAGAAGCTAATGATCTAGGCCCTCCCTGGTGGCGCAACGGGTTAAAGCACAGCACTGAGAATCTAAAGCCACTTCCCCATGAGTTCGATCCCCGCCTGCCCTGGAGGTGACCACATGGCGAGGCAGACCTCTCCTGACCCGCCCGCTGCTTCCCTCAGCAGTGTACTTTGTCCATCTGCCTGTTCTGCTCCCTGCTCTGTCTCTGGTGAATCCTCTCACCCTCCGCATCTCTGGCCGGTACCCCAGTTCTGTATGAATAAATAAATCTTAAAAAAAAAAAAAAAAAAGAAGAAGCTAATGATCTAAAAGTCAAGTAAGTGAATAGACTTCAGCGCTGAAAATCTTAGAGACAGTAGACACAGTGCTGAGGTGACCAGAGGAGGCTCTAGGACATTGATCTGCTGGGCACTAGAGATGGAGCTGGACATTCCTGATGAAAAGGAAAGCATAGGAGCATAGGAACAGAGGAAAAGACCAAAAAAAAAAAAAAAGAAGAAGAAGAAGAAGGACCAAAGATCTAGTCCCATCATTAGAGGAAATTAACAGAGATATGACATGAAAGTAAGTTCTAATAGAGCCATAATTACATGTGATAATTTTCATGTATGTGTGTGTAGTCTCAATTAATGGTTTTCAAATTTTAGGGATAAAAGTTATTTGGGGGCCCTCCCTTGTAGCGCAGCAGGTTAAAGCACAAGCACTAAGAAGCTAAAACTACTTCAGCATGAGTTCGATCCCCATCCCAGAGATGACCCACATAACGTGGCAGACCTCTCCTGACCTGCCCACTGCTCTCAGCAGTATACTTCATCAGCTGGCCTGTTCTGCTCCCCACTGTGTCTCCGGTGAATCCTCTCTCCGCCCCCTGCACCTCTGGCCTGTACCCCCGTTCTGTAAGCATAAATAAATAAATCTTCAAAAAAATGTAGCTATTTTAAAAAATGTTATTATTTGGGACTCAGATTATTTTCTCAACTCAAGGATTCAGATATTTATTTCTAGAAAAATTATACAACCCACATTTTATGTCCATTCAAATCTAATGAGGATTTTAGCAAGAACTGTGTTGCAACTTTTCAGTAAAGGCCCTGTGTCTTTTCACTCCTCTTTCTACCTCTTCAGCCCTTTGTATCACATTTTAAGTGCTGTCTTAGATTTGACTTAAAATTCACGAATTCTCTCTGTGTGTATATAGGTGGTCTATATAGTGTTCTAGATAGTTCTACTTTACAGCATTGTGAAAACTTTTCAATTACTTTGATTTTTAGATTTGTATCCAGTTTCTGTTCAGTGACTCCCTCTTCTGTTCATAATACTCTATTATTACAAATTTAATTCTTTCTTTATCTTATTGACTATTGTAAACATTTACTTTTAAAGTTCTTTTCTTTTTTTCTCTATAGCCTATCACTTTTTACTATGATTTATTTTTTCATTCACTGCAAACACTGAACCACCCCACAGTCGTACCAGCAAGACCCCAGGAGCACATGGCACACTTTCAGCCCCAGAAGATATGAAGATAATTCCCTTTGAGAAATGATAAATCAGAATTCCAAAACACAGGCGACCATTCAACATGTATAATATTTAAAAGAAAGTTCATCTTCATGTCAGAAATAGTTTTCAATGTTCCCTTATTTACCAGAAGTAAACACAAGCCCAATGAAGTAAGATGGTAAATTGAATTTGGATTCCTTTCCATTGACCATTCTCTTGCTTACACTTGGCAGGACTTCTGGCTATGGAACTATGAGTGCCTGGTGCACAGGTTGATGTTTGTGTTTTATTGAGACGGATGTACAAAGCATCAATCATTGTGATAACAAGTGGCATGCTTTGACCTGCAGCCGATAGACACAATGGTTGTAGGTACTATTTAGTGAAGAATTTCAGAGCTTCTCATTAATGAAAGCCCATTTGTAAGCTTAATTACACCCTCGTCAAATAACAGAGTTAACATACGTGTCACTTCCTCTCCAATTTAAACTGGATATGCCTTTGTCAGTTAGATTTGAGAAGTTTGTATTCAGGGTCCCAACTGTACATTTTTATATATTTGTCCATTTTTCCAGGTCTGTCTCCTGCTTCATTTTCTCATCCTTCTAGGTTCGTTGAATCTCTCTGGAGAAATTCAGTTACATGTAGGTGTCACCTAATAGCCTTTTGCTAGTTCTCTTGTAGGAGAGTGTTTTTGTGTGAAGGATAGTTGTCAAGGCTTGACTCTCCACAAGATGACCCTTCCATGGTGATCCTGCAGATAACACAACCAGCCATGAGGTCGAGGACTTCATAGTTCTTCTCATGGACAACATATAGACAAAGTCCCCCTCTGCTTAGATGTAAGGCCAACCCCAGGCTAATTCCACAGTAACAGTGTGGCTATCTACAAAGGCTTCACCAAACCTATGCTTCTGCATTTTCTCTACAAGAGAGTATAGTGGACCCTCACTGGTGACACAGCAGGTCAGAGCACTGCAAGGCTGGCCAAGGCTGCTTCAGTGTGAGTTTGATCCCCGCCCAGGAGATGACCCACATGGCACAGCAGACCTCTCCTGTCTCCCTCCTGCTCCCTTCAGCTGTATACTTCATCGATCTGCCTGTTCTGCTCCCCAATCTGTCTCTGGTGAATCTCTCACCTACCCTGCACCTCTGCCTGTATGTATTATAATCATATATAAATTTTAAAAATCTTTAAAAAGAGAGAGAGGACAATACTAGCCAGCCTGTGGGCCAGCCAGGTTGGGGAATAAAGTTGGACTAGAACATAGACACACACATTTGTTTCTATACGTCTATGCCTGCTTTGTAATGCAATGGCAGACCAGAGAGATCTTATGGTTATAGTTTGACCATCTAAACTATTCACTACTTACAACTTATGATGTACTTCTCTATAGTATCCAAAACAGATTTGGCTCCTCTAAAGCTGTGGTTATAATTAGGGTCAATTTTATCACCAGCTAACACTTGATAGTGCTTGGAGGCATTTTTGATTATGACAGCTAG